>NC_086446.1:464032495-464722495 GCF_028390025.1 Pseudophryne corroboree | reverse complement strand
CCGCATCGTCTCTCAGCATACCATAATCTCCCCCCCACGTCATCTCTCAGCATACCATCACCTCCCCACTGCATCGTCTCTCAGCACACCATCACCGCCGCCTGCATCATTTCTCAGCACACCATCTTCTCCCCACCGCATCGTCTCTCAGCACACCATCATCTCCCCACCGCATTGTCTCTCAGCACACCATCATCTCCCCACCGCATCGTCTCTCAGCACACCATCATCTCCCCGCCACATCGTCTTTCAGTACACCATCACCTCCCCATGTCATCTCTCAGCACACCATCATCTCCCCCTGTGTCATCTATCAGCACACCACCACCTCCCCTGCGTCGTCTCTCAGCAAACCATTATCTTTGCCCGAGTCATCAAAACTCAGCACACCATCGCCTCCACCTGCGTTGTTTCTCAGCACACCATCTTCTCCCCAACGCATCGTCTCTCAGCACACCATCATCTCCCCACCGCATCGTGTCTCAGCACACCATAATCTCCCCCCCACGTCATCTCTCAGCATACCATCACCTCCCCACTGCATCGTCTCTCAGCACACCATCACTGCCGCCTGCGTCATTTCTCAGCACACCATCATCTCCCCACCGCATCGTCTCTCAGCACACCATCATCTCCCCACCGCATTGTCTTTCAGCACATCATCATTTCCCCACCACATCGTCTTTCAGTACACCATCACCTCCCCCTATGTCATTTCTCAGCACACAATCATCTCCCCTGTGTCATCTATCAGCACACCACCACCTCCCCTTATGTCGTCTCACAGCACACCATCACCTCCCCCTGCATCATCTCTCAGCACACCATTACCTCCCCCTGCATCATCTCTCAGCACACCATCACCTCCCCCTGCATCATCTCTCAGCACACCATTACCTCCCCCTGCATCATCTCTCAGCACACCATCATCTCCCCCTGCGTCATCTCTCAGCACACCAGCACCTCCCCCTGCGTCGTCTCTCAGAACACCATCACCTCCCCCTGTGTCATCTCTCAGCACACCATCACCTCCCCCTGTGTCATCTCTCAGCACACCATCATCTCCACCTGTGCCGTTTCTCAGCACACCATAATCACCCCACCGCATCGTCTCTCCGCACACTATCACCTCCCCCGTGTCATGTCTCAGCACATCATCACCTCCCCCTGCCTCGTCTATCAGCACACCATCACCTCCCCATGTCGTCTATCAGCACACCATCACCTCCCCCCGTGTTGTCTCTTAGCACACCATCACCTCCCCCTCACTGGCGTGCGCAGCACATTTTATTAGGGGGTGCACCGTCGGAGGGGTGTGTCTAGCGCCGTCTATTGATGGTCAATGCATATAAAATATCCACCTTTGTACCAATCCTAATAAAGCAGATACATTGTCAGATGTTGTGGTGTGCTCCAAACAAACACCCCTGATGGCACTCACTGAAATGACACTGTTCCTCCTCTGCCTGGTCTGGCTCCCCCTGTCTTTCCCCTGCAGACTGCAGCAGCTTACTTACAAGTCAGTCACTCACTGACACTGACAGTCGCAGACTAGTACTGCTGCTGCCGCTGCTGGAAAAACAAGTGACGTGTCAGTGCTGCTGCCGGCCGTCCGCCAGCATTGAATTTGTCTTCCTAAGAGGAACGCTGGCTGCATGCTGCTCCTCATCAGTGGCTGGTATTGGCATAGCATAGAATGAAAGAGGTGTGTATGTGGCGGGTGTGACGGGTGGGCATGCAAGCAGCATGATATCATCCCGTCACATCACACTGTTTTTGTACATTAGGTGGAGCCGGGAGTTTGAAAGCCGGTGGCAGTGGCACCCTTGATTAACACAGGCGTCCGGTCAGTAATACAGTCCTGACAGGGTGCAGCACAGAGGGGACAGTAGTCAGCCTGCTCGGCGATCGCTGCCTCAGGTATGTGAGATCAGGGTGCCAGACATTAGGGGGTGCCTGTGCGCACCAGGCACCCCCCCTGCGCACACCTATGCTCCCCCTGTGTTGTCTCTTAGCACACCATCACCTCCCCCTGTGTTGTCTCTTAGCACACCATCACCTCCCCGTGTCATCTCTCAGCACACCATCACATCCCTATGTCATCTCTCAGCACACCATCACCTCCCCGTGTCGTCTCTCATCACACCATCACCTCCCCATGTCATCTCCGCCTTCATTCTATGGGGTTTAACCAATTACCCACTGTCAATGACCACAGGTAATTGAATCGCCAGTGGTTAGCCAATTAGCCCAGATGCAGCATGCTCCTTCTCCGATGCCAGCTTTTATCAGGGATTATGCGCATCTGAAGCATAATCCGTAATAAGCGGCTGCCGGAGCCGCAATAACACCTGGGACTGGGGACTGGGGACTTGTCCTCGATCCCATGTCTTTTCGCATGATCGCGGATCCAACTTTGGGTGCAAAAAATGGCCTCTAGTTGGATACTGCAATAATGACCATCCCCTATGTCTCTCTGTATCCCTTCCCACCTTCATTCTTTACCTCTCTGTGTCTCCCTTCATTCTTTCCCTCTCTGTGTCCCACCCCCTTATTCTGTGCCTCTCTGTATGTATCCTCCCTCCCCCTTCATTCTTTGCCTCTGTGTCGTCCCTTTCCGCCCCCCTTATTATATGTCTCTCTGTCTCCCCCCCTTTATTCTTTGCCTCTCTTTGTGTATCCTCCCTCCCCTTTCATTCTTTCTCTCTCTCTCTGTGTATCCCCCTCCGCCTTCATTCTATGCCTCTCTGTGTGTATCCCCTTCCCCAAAACACTGCAGCATATAAATCATGCTGCAGCTAAGGGAGGACTGCAAACGATCATGCTGGACTCATTTTGCACATGTGCAGAGCATAGTCTGTGTATGCGCAGACCCACAAGGAGCAGAGAGGTACATAGACTATCGGGTTTACATACATTTGGGTCTGTTTATTCATCTGCAGCCATAAGGCTGACAATCATTTATCACCGTAAATTATTAATACAATATTGAAAGAGCAGTCCATTGATGCTCGGGGCTGGGAGTGGTAAGGGTATGTGCATGCTGCACTTTCAGTTCCACTAATAAAATAAAATAAAAAATAATAACTATATTGACATTATTAACACGTTGGGTATGGTATGCTGGTGGCCGGGATCTCGGCGGTCAGCATACCGACGCCGGGATCCCAGCCAGCAGAATGCCAGCAGGGGGTTGTGCGAAACGAGTGGACACCTATGAGTAGGAATAGCCCCTGTTAGCCGGCATTCCGGCTGTCAGCATTATCAGTGGTCAGGATTCCGTCATCGGTATCCCGACCACAGGGATTCTGGCTGCCGGCAATGTAACCGCATCCCTTATTAACAACTGATAAAATTCTCTATTTAAATGAAGCACTTTTTTATTCTGGTTTCTGTTATTGGCTTCCAAAGATTGCAAGAGCAGAAGTAGGATTGCAGTAATACTTGTATCGCTGTCGACCGTGCTAAATAGGCAGTTTTCTACGCAAGGCCTAGCAAATATTTTTTCTGACAAAGACTCATTGATAGTTACGAAGATGGCCAATCTACCAGTCTTCTGCAGGTATAGCTTTTTTCCATTTGGTAAATAGTCCCCATAGTAAGGGAGTATCAACATAACCATTAAACTACAGATGTGTCCTCATTTCCAGTCCTTTTTGCGATATATAGAGCAACACGCATGACATGACTTTGATGCTCTACCAAGGGTAATGCCCGCATAGTAAGTGACATATAGTGTAGATGGCATAAAAGAGTAGGACAATGCGCCATTAATGGTAACCTGCTAAGCAGCCTAGAATATGGAACAGTTTTGTCTTTAAATGAAACAATATGACACTAGGACTAGCAATAACACAGAAAACATATGTAAGATATCATTTGGAACCCGTTATCTTGCTCACAGAACCAGCTTTCATCATTGGAACTCATTCATAGTGGCTCAATAAAGCTCTCTGAAGCTTTTCCGGAAAGATCACAACTAGGGACATTGGGCCTAAGACCTGATCGCTAGCAGGCGATTTTTGCACTGCTGCGAACAGATAGTCGTCGCCTACAGGGGGAGTGTATTTTAGCTGTGCAAGTGTGCGAACTGCGAACGCATGTGTAGCAGAATGTACAAACAAATTTTGTGCAGTGTCTGCACAGCCCAGGACTTACTCAGCAGCTGCGATTGCTTCAGCCTGTCCGAGAGCGGAATTGATGTCAGACACCCGCCCTGCAAACGCTTGGACATGCCTGCGTTTTTCCAAACACTCCCAGAAAATGGTCAGTTGCCACTCTCAAATGCCTTCTCCCTGTCAATCTCCTTGCGAATGCCCGTCAAATGGATCCTTCGCACAAACCCATCGCTGAGCGGTGATCCGCTTTGTAGTTGTGCAACGTGCCTGCGTATTGCGGTGCATATGCATGCGCAGTTTAGGCCTGATTGCCTGCTGTACAAAAACGCAGCCTAGTGATCATGTCTGAATTACCCCTATTGTGCCTAATTCTTGGGGGTAATTCAGATCTCATCGCTAGGCTGCGTTTTCCTATAACGGGCGATCAGGTCTAAACTGCGCATGCGTATGCACCGCAATGCGCAGGCGTATCGCACGGGTACAAAGCGGATCGCCACTCACCGATGGGTTTGTGCGAAGGATCCATTCGCACGGGCGTTCACAAGGAGATTGACAGGGAGAAGGCGTTTGTGGGTGGCAACTGACCGTTTTCTGGGAGTGTTTGGAAAAACGCAGGTGTGTCCAAGCGTTTGCAGGGCGGGTGTCTGACGTCAATTCCGGTCCTGAACAGGCTGAAGCGATAGCAGCGGTTGAGTAAGTCCTGGGCAACTCAGAAACTGCACAAAATCTGTTTGTACAGTTCTGCTACACATGCGTTTGCACACTTGCACAGCTAAAATACACTCACCCTGTAGGCGGTGACTATCTGATCGCAGCCTGCTAGTGATCAGGTCTGAATTAGGCCCCATGTTTGCAAGTAAAGCAAATTATCAAGCAACTGGGCAAAAGCATGGAGTACTGCAGGTGGGGCAGACGTAATGTGCAGATAGATTTATATTTGAGTGGGTTATACTTTTTCTCTGCATGGTAAATACTGGCTGCTTTATTTTTACACTGCAATTTAGATGTCGGTTTGAGCACACCTCATCCAAATCTAATCTCTCAGCATGTTACATCTGCCCCACCTGCACTGCAGTGCAACATGGTTTTGCTCAGTTGCTTGATAATTTGCTTTACTTACAAACATAAATCATGCCCACTGTATCACTCAGGCAATTCTACGTCCATAGGCTCTGGCATAAGTGGACTTTCCAAAACAAAAGGGCATGTGCTGTATTGGTGTTAGCAGCTTTGTCCAGTGTGATGGAGCTGTGGGTATTTTTTTGTCAAATATATATGAAAGCCATGTAAGTCACACCTGGTTATTCTACAAAACAGCATATTCTTAGGCACATTAAACATAGAGCAAAAACCCTTTATCATGTTTTCTTTCTTCCTACAGTACATGGTCAGAGGTTGACCTTGTATCCTTATCTTCAAAGCTTCAGTAAATCTACAAAATCTAAAAAGACAAACCAGATAAAGCCACACTTTACTTGTGCTTTCTGGTATAAGTTGTTTCATATCGTTTAAGTCACTGCTATCTTTGATCAAGTAAAATACACATTTATCAACTGCTGAAAGATGCAATACGAATCTTTGTTATGAACATGTTCTACATCATATAGATGTTAGCTTGTTATTTTTAAACATTTTAAGCAAGTTGAGATAAAAATACCATCCAAAAACAAGCAAAAAAAAACAAAACAACAGAAGGCAAACAGTTGTGTCTATCAGGGCCGTAACTAGGTGTGTGCCAGTGGTGCCTGGCACACAGCGCAGATGCGCTGGAGGCGCAGGGCCACCGACAGCACCCACCTGGCCACTCCATTGCAGCTGCTGCCGCCCATGTCCTCCCACCGTCACTGGCCGGCTACCTCTCACATAGGCAGCTGGGCAGTGCTGCAGCTCCCCCTCCGCTCCCTCCCTGTGTGCAGGGAGAGAAGACGTCTCTCCCAGCTGCCTGCCATAATGTGTAAAAAAGGGGGACTGCCTGCCATAATGTGCAAAAATGGGGGACTGCACCTGCCATAATGTGTAATAAAGGGGGACTCTGCCTGCCAAGTGTTCAAAAAAGGGGACTCTGCTGCCTAATGTGTAAAATGGGGACTCTGCCTGCTTAATGTGTAAAAAGGTGGACACTGCTGGTGTAATGTGTAAAAAAAAAAAAAAAGGTAGACTCTGCCTAGTGCCTAATGTATAAAAAAGGCGGGCTCTGTTGCTGTAATGTGTAAAAAAGGGGGACTCTTGCTGTAATGTGTAAACAGGGGACTCTGCCTACTTAATGTGTAAAAATGGGGACTCTGCTGCTGTAATGTGTAAAAAATGGAGCTCTGCCTGCCTAATGTGTAAAAAAGGGTGACTCTGCCTGCCTAATGTGTAAAAAAGGGGCTCTGCTGCCATAATGTGTAAAAAATGGGGACTCTGTCTGCCATAATGTGTAAGGGGGAATCTGCCTACCGTACTGTGTAAAAGGGGGCTCCACCTGCCTAATGTGTAAAAGGGGGACTCTACCTGCCATACTGTGTAAAAGGGGGCTCTACCTGCCTATTGTGTAAAAGGGGGATTCTATTTGCCGTACTGTGTAAAAGGGTCTCTGCCTGCCGTAATGTTTAAAAGTGAGCTCTGCCTGACGTAATGTATAAAAGGGAGCTATGCCTGCCGTAATGTGTAAAATGAAGCTCTGTGGTCACGCCCCTTTCCCATGTAGCCATGCCCCTATATTTTTGCCACGCACTAGCCCTGATTTGTATAGTGGGGGGGCGATGCTGTTTCTTGTACACAACGCTAAAATGTCTAGTTATGGCACTGGTGTCTATGTTTTTTTTTTAGACATACATGGACCTACTGAGTTTTGTACACACACCTGTTCACCAACAGTGCCCAGCCAACCTGATGTAACCCAAGCGATATTGCACAAAGTAGAAGAAACTTGCAGTTTCCAGATGTACAAAGGTGGAAGAAACTTATGCCTGACATCTAAATTGCATTTCCCGGTTCTGCCGATGCTGATCCAATGATCGTTGATTTGTCTGCAAAATTGTACATTTTAAAGATCACAGAATATTCAATCCAATATCCAGTTCCGATCATTTTTGGGTCAGAATCGGTGAATCAAGTGTTTAGAACATGTTGGATTTTGCGAATCTCCAACCCAGGTATCAGGAGAATGGTATAATTGCCCAGATACTCCCCTGATGTATGTGGCCCATTACACAAACATACTCCCATCTACTGTACAGTTGCAGATTTTATTTTTAATTAATTCTAAAACTTTTTTTTTTAATTATTATTATTTAACTCTGCCTAGTGTTTTGTATTAATAAGTGGTAACAATCCCTGAATAAATCCATCTTGATTCCATGATGGAAAAATATAAAATATGAAATATATTCCAAAGGGTATGAATACTTGATATTGTAATATTAGCAAGAATTGTTTGCGATTTGTCCTAAACTTTTAACAGGAAGATTTTTGTACATTGCACTTTAGGTCAGATGTGCCAATTTTACTGGTGCATTTTGAAAAGGAGAGATAGGGGTTTGTATGTGCCAGGTAGCCAGTTTGAGGCATTTCTGCATTAAAATGCATTATTAATTATGGGCCTCACATAGAGTAATATGTAATTTTGTGGCAATAGCATGAAAAATAAAAATGTACCTACAAAATTGTGTTCTTCTTAACGTGTGTATTTTGAGCTGCAGTAAGATACACTTTAAACTTATACTGACGTAGCTGCATAATAGAATAGATACACCATTCATCATCATCAATTGGTATAGAAAGTGTATGAAAAATAAGAAAGAAGAATTAATTAAAAATTCCCTAGTAACAAAAAAACCCACAGGGTATATTTATTAGGTCGATTTTCATTAATAAAAAAATAAATAATAATAATAAAAAATTTTGATCTTTAGTAAATACAGCCACAGGGCTCTATGGGCTGATTACGTCTTATGCATAAAGTCCAGCCCTGCCACTTGAAGGCGTTGTGGCCACTTGGAACAGTAACAAGCAGCAATCATAGAGATAACTGCTGTCAGTTGTTGTCCTCCCACTAATTCTACATTGTTCATCTGCAAGGATGTACAGTACAACCACTAAAATAGATGAGAAGCCCCGGGAAAAAGTGTTTCAGCCTACACTGAAGGGGAAGCGGGTTTTATGAATTAGCAGTGAAAAATTATCAGCGAATGGAAAACTTTTTTCCATGATTTTTCACTGATATTTTTTTAGGCAATCTTATTAGGATGCCCGTAAAAAAATATTTCATGAAAATACATAGTTTCAATGAAACGTGTGTTTTCGCAGTCGCAGCCCTGTTTTCACACGAAAACGGAACTGCTTTCGGGGTCTTTTTTTTTAACCTGCCCAAGGCAGGTGAAACAAAATCCCAGATAAGCGGTGGCCAGTGCTGGCTTTACAGAGATAATTGGATAGCCCTGGGCAAATCCATCAGCCTCAAGAAAATATTGTGGCTAATTGGATACCGCCCTAAGTGTCCCAATGGCTGCAGCAGTGCTACACAAATCACTGGGAAAATAGCACAGTGGCAATTTTCTTGCCGTTTTGCTCATGCGCAGTAGAAAAATCACAGGGAAAATGACCACCGCGCCATCTACCCGGAGACCTGCACATGCGCAGTAGAATCTGGGACAGCACTAGGGTCTCCTAGTGACTCTAGTGCCCAGAGTCTCAGAGAGGAGGGGGCACAGATGATAACTGCACACACTCCTCTCTTAATATGCCCCTGTCTCATATCTTCTTATAATAATGTATTGTTTGCTAGTGTTGGCTGGGAGAGGATGAGTTTATTTTGATTTCTACGTGGATATGCACAACCATTTTTTTTCAGTGTGTGGATCGATGGATCAACCACATTATGGTCGACAGTCATTAGGTCGACAGGTACAAAAGGTCAATAGGTACAAAAGGTCAATAGTGCTTGAGGCTGACAGGTACAAAAAGTGGGATGTACAAACCTGTTGAGTTACATCCCGCCATACATTGCGCTGACACTAACTGCATGTGTACTAACATATGCGATTAGTGTTGTAAAGGACATCTCTTGTGATCAGAGCTGTCCTTCGCAATGTGCTGCGGCTGCTGGACTTCCAGGTCTATGACTTGGGAGTCTGTCTGCGCATGCGCAGACCAACGGCGGCCTCGGGGGATGCTGGGATGGTTCCTTGATGGAAACCCTCCACATCGCATTGCGGAGGAAGCCCCATAGGCTTCTACAGGGTAACGTCAGCAAAAGCTGGCATTACACTGCACAGCAGAGATCCGGCGGATGGAGTTAAGTATATATGAAAATGCAGTAAAACCCCCCGAATCTGTGTTTTTAATCACCATCCCACCTAAAAGGGCCAAAAGGTCAACATGATGATGGCCGACAAAAATGGTTAAATTTTTTGGGGGGGCTAAATCTTGTATATTTCATGTTATGTGACCCCCATCAAACAGTACAAATATCAAACAGTACAAATATGTACGCTTGCGGGCTTCCTTCCCTCACCACGCTTCGCTCTCCACACTTTGGGCATGGTGGCTCGCGCCGCTTCACTCGCCATAGGTTACTATTTCCAATAGATGGCCGCGAGGATAATAAATCAAGCAAATGTTGAGAAAACACGTGAAAAATCCAGAAACATGTGTTGACCATTTATGTGTTGCCACTGTCATGTTGACCTTTTGATCCTATCGGTATTTTGTACCTGTCGACCTTAGAATTGCCGACCTTTCATCTGTCAACCTTTTTTTTACCAGCCATCGATACCCCTTTTGCATTCATTTACTGTGTGTATGATTGAAGGTGGGGCGAAATGCCTGCAATAAGTGTGCAAACAGCTTCTCACTGAGACTCAGTATTATCCTTTTCAGTAAGTTTAAATGTCAGGGTCTGCAGTGCTTTTCTGATCTCCAGGGATACAGTCTGACGGCAGGAAGTTCTTTCTACAACCTACTGTACATCTATGCTGTTACTTTTTGTGGGATTTATGTTTTGTGAAGGTGGGGGTTTTCTTGGTATGTTTCTCTGTGTTTTTCTTTCTATTTTGTGTAAGGCCATATGTCTATCCCAGTCATTCTTAAATTGTTGTACTGTATCAACAGCACAATTACTGGGAGACCATTCCATACATCTGTCATCTTTCCTGTAAAGAAGTGTCTTTTCTGCTAATTCCCATATCTGTCTGATACGTTTGTTGTATTTCTCCACTGTGCAGGTTCTCCGATGGTTCTATCAGGACATCGGTTTATCTTCTCTATTCTCAACCCGTAACCCCCAAAGACCATTACTTACAAAACTGCCAGTAGCTTTTCCTAATATTCTTGGCTCTGGACTCCAATTTTTATTTCCTCCTTTACCTTGGAATTAACCCACCAGACACTGATGTGCAGCCTGGACATTCTCCTTGCCGTACCATAGCATGTTTTATTAACTATATTGATAAAGAAAGAATATTTCCATGGCAAGAAAAATGGACCCTTGCAGTTTGCCATCACCACAGTTACCACCCACTCAGACTTCTCAGCAGAAATGTAAAGGCACATGAAGTGTTGTAGTTTATGGAGTTCATATAGTCCATAGCCATTTCAACATTCAGCTTATTGTAGAGATACTACAAAAGATAGCAGAATTACTGCAACTGGAAATGATTACAGTATTTTGGGAGTTTTTACTATCATATTAAAAAAGAGCAAATAGATAAATATTACAAAAACACACTTGACAGTGTAGACATGATAGAAACATGGAGACACTCACATCCAGGGCCACTCATACTGGTGGGGATGGGGTGGGGTGGGGAGGGGGTGCAGAGATTACACAATGCAGGCAGGGCTGGGAGTCCAGTTGGTGACACCAGTTTCTGTTAACCATGCATGGGATGTGACTGCTGCCAGATGGGCTTTCACTGAAATTAGCACATCCCAGGCTGTTATGTAGCATCAATCCAATTACTTGCGAATACATTGCGGGCGCATGTTAGCGTGGCAATAGCTGCACTTTACACTGAATGAACTCACACAAAACTGCTCTCCGCCCCATAGGGCTGCACACAATTTTGTTCAAATTCGGGCTGAGATTGAGTGGCTGACAGCAATGGCAACTCACACCCTTCACAGGTAATTGGATTGACCCCTTTGACTGCTAACATCAGGTGCCCATTTTGCTCCTCAGCATGTGCCAAATACAAATACAAAATTTTAATGTGTGCATTATTCCACTGATCTCTGCAGTCAGAATGGGCTGATGTGTGATCATCAGACCCATCAACTCTGAATGCAAGAGCAGCAGGGGTACTGGTGATAATTCCCCACTGAGACACACTCCGCTGCACTGTGCATGAGGGGGTAAAATCACTGGGGAACATCTATGACACTGGAGAATGGTTGGGTGAATGCTACTTAGGGCTCTTGTGCCGTGGGTAGGTGAGGAATCCGTTTCCCTGGTGTGTGTGTGTGTGTGTGGGGGGGATATTATAACTGGGACCTGTGGACACACTGGGCGGTTGGGGGATAATACCATTGATGGATATATTTCTGTTGGGGGCAGGAACGTGCAGTCAGGGGAGGCAGGGGATTACAGTAATACGAAGTAGATAGTTATGACACATATTCTGTGTCATAAGTATCTTCTTTATATTATTGTAATCATTTTAAGACATTAAAATAGTTTGGGAAGCACTGATAACAAGTGCCTCCCGCTGACAACGGTAACGGGGAGAGAGCGGATGGGCGGGGCCAAGCACTGGGCTGTAAAAGCCCATTGAAAAAAGCAGTCAAAGTGTCACTTCTAAATGTGCCTCGTTGACAGGGACGGGCTTCCCCTAGCAGCGAATTTGCTACAGCATCAAGACTACAGTGTAGGGGAAATACTACTAGTCTCAAGATCAAAATTTGTCATCCTGGCCAAAAATATATACAGTACTCCTGTCACCGTACCTTATAGTTCCTTATATAAATTTGATAAGACCTATATGAATTGGCCACAAGTGAATTACTTTCATTAATCAGAATATCTGCCTAGGGGCTTATCAGACTGCTCACCTCTAATCCTTAAACTTTTTGGAAGAAAGTGAGGCTAGAATACAGAAACTAAATCCAAACTTGCTTAAAATGCCTCATACTACAGTATGTATCAGAGCTGTCATATGGTTTGGAATTCTTGCACCTGGGAAAATGTGATAACACTGATCTCCTCTTACTGCAGAGAAGTTGATGAAGAGAAAATAAGAACTATAATATCAAGTGGAGGAAAATGCATATACACTTTCCCATAATGAGGAGGCACACAGAGAACTGTTGGAGACAAAATGCCTACCTACACTTGTTCTTACTATAGCAACTTATAAAAAAATATGTTACAAATCTCAACGTAGCTTTGAACAGTATAATAAAGGAGGAAAGCTTTTTTAGACATGTTAATGAGGGACACATTTTATTCCACAGTTTTCCCTATTGTATACAGCAGAAAAGATAATGTACTGGTAACAGATCCCTGAGCTGTAAACTCCTGCTTTGACGAGTTCTATCAGACGCGCACAAAATCAGTCACAATTCCTTGTGATGAAACTAAGACATATCTCTTCAGTCCAAATACCTTCCTTAACATGTGATGAACCTTTAAATGCAGATATTGAAATAGATGAAATTGAAGCTTATTTTTACTAATATAATGAGAAAATTAGTGGGGGTTTTTTACTTTTGTTTTTACACCAGTTTCACATTATTTTAGATTCACCTAATTGTATTAAAGAACTTTTGGAGAAATTTTTGTGAAAAACTACTCCGAGCCCTTTAATTCGCATTTTTTTAGTAAGCAGATCGCATTTCCCATACTTCTAATGGAAAATGCGATCTGCTCAGATTTTCGTAGAAAACATGGTGAAAAAACACCGGGGGGAGCTCTGCGATGACAACACCATCTTGAGATGGCATTGTCCACGGTTCCCTGGCTCCTTCTCCACTCTGACAGCCAGAGCACAGTCGGGAGACGTTACCTGTGATCAGCCATATGTGTCAAATAATACCACAGGCAAAAAAAATAAAAAATTCAAGGTACGGTGATTGGTGACCTGGGAAGCTCCTCTTTGACCTCAGTCATCTCATCACCGGCTTCCTGTTTTTTGACCCCGGCATCTCAGTTTCCAGCAGACATCAAAGCAGACCAGCAGACGGGATTGTTTGGGGGCCATTACTTAAGTGATCAAATTCATTAAATCACAAATAAATACCATTGCAAAATCTAATTTTCTATTTCTCACGGTCCTGACTAAATCATTCATGTTCCTGTGACTTACCTCAGTATTTCCTGAAAGCCTGCATCTGCTCTGCAGCCCAGTATACTTTGCCAACCTGCACCTGCTCCACAGTTCAGCACACAAGCTGCAGTGTAAACTCGTAATCAAGTCACCTGTGTGAGAATTCCTCTCTTCAGCATCTGATTCTCCATAGTGCTCTGCTGCTTGGTGTTTTGGCTTCAGTTTTTCCCAGCCTGCTGGGCCTCAATCCACATCAGAGCCTAAGTTGGATTACTGCTGTGACAGGTTCTGATCGCCTGACCATGATCCATCCACTCCTGAGCCAGACAGAGACTCCCTGAATCACCTGACTCTATCCACCAATCATCAAGCACCAAGGGGTATAAATAAGGAGACCTGAGTTTCAGAATCTGCCAGTTCTATGAGTCACACAGCTCAGTGTGTGAGCCTAGTAGCTGAGCTCCCCAGAGTTACAGATATTACCTTAATACCTGCACAAGTCCTTTTCCAGTACAGTTGCATTCCAATCCGGTTTGTCCTGTTCCAGTCCGGTTGCGCTACAGTTGCACTCTGGTCCGGTTGCACTCAAATCCGGTTCCAGTACAGTTACATTCCAATCCGGTTTGTCCTGTTCCAGTCTGGTTGCACTCCAGTTGCACTTCAGTCCGGTTGCACTCAAGTCCAGTTCCAGTACAGTTGAATTCTAATCCGGTTTGTCCTGTTCCAGTCCATTTGCATTACAATCTGGTTCCAGTCCAGTTCTCCCAGTTCCAACTTGGTCAGCTCTCCAGTTTGGTTCTTATCCAGAAGTGGCATTATTGGTTCCAGCCAAACCTTGCTCAACATTGGTCCTGTTAACCCTCGCTCATCACCCTGCCGGATTCTGCCATTCTAGCCTTCTGTATTTCTTACTAAGTAAGGAGAGTGTTATATTATTACCCACAGCATCCATCCAGTTCTCATCCGGTTAATCCAATACTACACTCTTCCCTACTACATTCATCATCCTATCATCAACACCAAAGTCCCTGGTGTTCCAGTGGTCAGGATACAGTTCTCTGCTGAGACCCAGGTTCGACTCCCAGTCAGGGATTACTCTTACCTCTACATCCCACTGTTTCCTTCATACCAGCCAGCTCAGCACATGGTCCTCCAGTTCCCAGCACAGACTACACATAGACTCCACGTTCACAAAACAGTCATGACACTGTTCTTGGGAGGATAACCCTAATTAAGATGATACAGCTACTATATATTTTTGCATTCACCAATTGTCTTCCCTAAAATAATATTTAAAACCATATGCTAGCTGGTTACCCCACTGACATTGGGGCCTGATTCAGAGTGGATGCAGGTTCGATTTCATTGCAGATGGACCATGTTTTGTGATCTGTACATGCATTGAAGCTGCATTGCACATGTGCTGTAATGGTCTTACCATTGCCCTACGTCTTTTGGCAATTGTCCTTCTGTGCAGACACTGTCTGGACGTATGCACAGTGGAGCTTATTCGCGTCCAATATTGACAGTGTGTGCGACTAAGTATCAGGTCCAATATGTCTTAGTAATTTGCCTCAGTGTTGAGAAGCTGTTGGGGCTCCAAGGGGCAAAATAAAGAACTTGGTGGTCATTGGTCTGTTGACCTGGAGGATCAAAGTGATTAATATATGCACATCATGCCAAAAACCAGAAAGTCTTGGGCAGCTACACCAAATATGAAGGAATGACCCTGTTGAGGGCCAGCCTCACAAGCAACGACTGAATAGTCTGGGTGCATTTTGGTAAGTCTGTTTGGTACATAGTGGGTAATTCAGACCTTGTCGCACACAGGCTATTTTTTGCACTGCTGCAACCAGGTAATCGCCGCCTACAGGGGAGGGGGTAAGCGCTGTGCAGGGGTGCGATCGGTTGTGCAGAGAGCTGCACAAAGGGGGTCATTCCGAGTTGATCACATGTAGCAACTTTTTGCTGCTCGTGCGATCAACTAGACGCCGCCTATGGAGGAGTGTAGTTTAGCATAGCAGGGCTGCGATCGCTTGTGCAGCCCTGCTATGCTAAAAAAGTTTTGTGTAAAACAAGACTAGCCCTGCAGATACTTACCCTGTGCGATGGATCCAGCGATGAAGGTCCTGGAATTGACATCAGACATCTGCCCTCCAAACGCCTGGACATGCCTGCGTTCGCTGCTCCACGTCTGGAAAACGGTGAGTTGACACCCTGGAACACCTTCCTCCTGTCAATATTCTTGTGGTCACTGCTGCAACCACTTTCTTCGTACGTGGCGTCGCTGTCCGGCAATGGCCGTCGCCGGGCAACGACGCACCTGCGCAATGCGGCCCGCTGCAAATGCACAGTTACGACCCGTTCGCACCGCTGCAATGAACCGTACAAAAGTTTGTGCAGTTTCTGCACAGCCCAGGACTTACTCAGTCGCTGCGACAATCCGGGATGTTGCTGACGTCAAGAACCCTCCCTGGAAACGGCCGGGCTTGTCTGCATTTTTCCAGACACTCCCAGAAAACGGTGAGTTGCTGCCCACGAACACCTTCTTCCTGTCATGCTTTCTTTGTTTTTTTTTCGTTGCTGCCCGGCGACGGCCATCGCCGGTGGCCGATGTGCTTGTGCATTGCGGGTCACACGAATGCGCAGTACAGTCCAGATCGCACGGCTGCAAAAAAATGCAGTGTGCGATCGGGTCTGAATGACCCCCATAGTACATCTGTATAGTAATTTGTAATTTCTTTTATTCATTCATAGATCAAGCTGGAAGCAGCATCGTCTGTAATTTATATCCAGTCTTGCATCCATCTAGTGTCTCATCCAGAGCCGTCTTAACAGCAGTGTGGGCCCCTGGGCACAGCAATGCACTGGGGCCCCTACCCATCCTCCAGGTAAGGGGGTGCTATCAGCGGCAGCTTTGATGTCCCACGGGTGGTAGGGGATGTACTATCTTCCCTCCAGCATATAGGACCTGGAGAAGTAATTTCTGCTAATTACTCCTTTACTGCACAGATGGGGAGGGAGGGAGAACACTAAACTGTAGAAAGTGGCATTGGGCTGAATGAAGGGGCCCTGGTACATGACTTCCAGGGTGGTAGGGGGTGTTTAATATGTAACGGAAGGGTCAATAGTGGAGTGGGCTTAATATTCATCATTTGAGAGAGCAGCTTTCATGACTGCAAATATCTTAAGTTCCTGGAAAAAGATTTCTTAGCTTTGAATGGGATAGAAAATTAGAGAGTCCCACCTTTCAGGAGGTACTGGGGACTTGGGGATTAGAGTTCAGGAGCCAGAGCAATTCACCAATGAATATATAAAACTGCATATTAAGCGTGTGGAGCTTGAGCAGGGACCAGCTGCTTGAAGGCTGATATCTCTGGTTCTGGGCATAGTAGAGACAAGCTGCCAGTGTCTACCGAAAGGGGAGAGTCCCAGAGTTTGAAATATACCCACATAAAAACTCTAAGTCATACAGAGCCTGAGATATCTGGCTGGGAAGAGCAATTAACAGGCTTGGATGGGGACCACTGCTTTGAAGTAGGATATCTCTAGTTCCCTATGGCCGATTTTAAAAAATCTGGTACCTCTGGAAAGAGGGGACCCTCAGCTATCAGCCTAGGGCCCTTATACTCCTGGGGCCCTTGGGCAAGAGCCCATTGAGCCCATATCCACATCAGCATCCCAAGCTAGATCATGAGAAATGCAAGTATGAGGCTTGGGGCTGCTTTGAGTATAAGGTGGTAATTAAGCCTTTAGTAGAACTTGAAGCTTGTCTCCACTGTTGTTGAGGGCTTGCAAATTATACGCAGATTAATTTTGCTATGAGAATACCTAATTTGCAGGAACTGAAAACAAATTTTATCGGGTTTCTGAATTTGGACTGAATGAAGAGAAGGAAATGATGCATCATATAGTATATACCCCCTGTCAGCCAGGGACCATACATAATCATTTTTATGCAAGGGTTCCCAGAGATAAGGGTTCCTCCAATGTAAAAAAAAGTTGATGAAAGTTATTTCAATGTATTAAATTTAAGATTCCACACTTCACCATTTCTTCTTTTTTCTCTATATTACTATGGATTTATGTTATCCCTTTTGGGGCTTATACCTTTGTATCATCTGTAAATACACATACATTCCCTATTATCACTAATAAATACTTTACACAAAACAGGAACCAGGACTGATCCCTAAGGTACTTCAAGGATTCCCATCAACAAATAAAATCCAAGCATTTTCAGTTTCTGAATGAATTAAGGTAAACCATATCAAATGCCTTGATAAAATTTTAATTACCTATACTTACTGATCTACAAATCAGTCTGACCTATCATGTTGTTTACAAGTCAAAAAAAACAACCCAAAAACAAACAATTGATTTTATTGGTATTTTACCCAAGCCGCAAATCCATGATGCATTGGATCTTGTAGGTTTTGTTTGTGTTGTGATTCCCTTCAATTCCACTTATTGATGTGGGACTCACAGAGCTATAGCTATCATATTCTTCCTTACTTACCTAATATTATCATATTCTACCCTACTGCATTTTTTGCGTAGTGTAACTATATTTGCTAATCATCTGGAATTTTTCCTGTCAGCAGCGATTGGTGAAAAGGTTTGGATAATGGTGCCGCAAGTACTACTTTTAGTTATTTTAATCCTCCTGTCTGTATACTATCTGGACCCATTGAGTTATCAACTTTTAGTTTGTAGAGTTCAAGTAACACCTCTTCAGTAGTAAATTTATTTTTAGCATTTAGTTGATAGCAATGTCGCTATCCAAGCAGCACTAGACTAACAGCTAGATTTACTGCAGTAATCTTCTTGGAAAAAAATATTCGCTATGCACAACCAAGGCCTTTCATTTTTTTTATATTGGAATTCAGAACAATCTATAACAGCAGCCTCTATTCTTAGGAATACTGCGAATAGTACAGGTATTATGTGTATGGCAAATCCGCAGTACTGAATAGCTGTCATTCGAAGTTTTTCACCTTTGTAAATTTCAGCTCCCTGTAGTAATTTTCAGGTACCTTACCACTACCATGCAGAACTAGCTATTATTTTCTCTTTGATAGATAGTATTTACATCATTGATTATGTTATGTGTACAGGTTTGTCCTTCCATTTGTCTACATATTATATGATTGGATGCCACCAGCACTGGATATGCCTATCTACAACATTGACCATAAATAATTGTATTTGGCCCTCAATCACCAGTCCATGGCACCCAGTTTGGCAACGTGCGTGTGTGTGTGTGTATAAACACTAGAGATGTGCGGGTTCTGTTCTCCGAGACCCGAATGCGCCCGAACGTCATCATCCCGCTGTCGGATTCTTGCGAGATTCGTATTCTATATAAAGAGCCGCGCAGTATACATATAGTCAGGGCTTAAAGTGGTCTTGGAGAGGTGGGGGAACTCACCTCACCTGCAATGCCACAGAAAGGGTGTGGCCTCACAAGGAAGGGGCGTGGCCACACAAAAGTACCACCAATTCAAAATAATGCTTCACAGTAGCACAATCTTATTCACATTGCCCGCCCCACATACTAGTGCCCTTTACACACACAATGCCCACAATAGCAGAGTCCCCCCTTTTACACAGTACGGGAGGCGGAGCCCCCTTTTACACAGTACGGCAGACAGCGTCCCCTTTTACCCAGTACGACAGGTAGAGCCCCTTCCAGGGGCAATACACACTCAGAGTCTTGAAAGTGCAAAAACAGACAAAAAGAGTGACATGGCAAGAGAGGGTGAGAGAGACATGGAGATAGAGACATTGCAAGAGAGAGAGAGACATGGCAAAAGAGAGAGAGATGAAGGGGAGACATGGCAAAATAGAGTGACATGGAGAGAGAGAGAGAGAGAGAGAGAGAGAGAGAGACATGGAGAGAGAGAGAATATCAGCAGCAGAAAGACTGGGCACCCAGAGCTGTGAATTGTGGCAGCAGTTACCTGGAGGTCTTCATGAGGAGGGCGAGTTGACTCTCCTACCAGATGCCTAGGCAGGGGCAAACGCAGGATTTTCTTGGGGGGGTTTCCGTTCACGTATGCATGTACATATGTTGTGATATATATATATATATATACACATACATACACTTCTGTACATATACATACATACTTACACACAGCATACATACATGCATGGCGTACTTTCAAAAACATATATACATAACTACTCGGATCAAACATACACACTGCAGACACACACACGGAGCATGCATACATACACACACACACACACACACACACACACACACACACACACACACACACACAGAGCATACATGCATGCATACACACACACAGAGCATGCATACATATACACACAGAGCATACATACACACAGCATATACACATACACACACATAGCATGCATACACAGCACATACACACACATAGGATACATATACACACATAGGATACATACACACGGCACATGATACACACATAGGATACATACACACGGCACATGATACACACATAGGATACATGCACACAGCACATGATACACACATAGGATACATGCACACAGCACATGATACACACATAGGATACATGCACACAGCACATGACACACACACAGGATACATGCACACAGCACATGATACACACACACAGGATACATGCACACAGCACATGATACACACACACAGGATACATGCACAGCAGTGGCGCACCCAGGGGGGGTTTCCGAGTACCCAGAAACCCCCCTCCACTAAAAAAAAAAAAAAAATTTTTTTTTTTTTTTAGCTGCATGAGTATTATTAATGACTGTCTAGCGTCCTCTGCAGCCTGCTGTCTTCCTGGTGGCACTTGCAAGTGCAATAAAAGTTTACTTTATTTTAATTATAGTACATATATATCCATGTGCCTACATATATACACATGTATATACATAAATGCAAATCCAAGGAAGAAGGCACTCTGGAGTCATCAATAATGGCAAAGTAGCAAATGTGTATTAAAGGTTCAGGTCGAGTACTTTCGGGGACAGCACCCCGTCCTCAGGACCACACCACAACAGTACAATCATATACATACATACATATAAACACACACACACACACACACACACACACACACACACACACACACACACACACACACACACACACACACACACACACACACACACATGATATATATATATATATACATGTGTATATATATATGTGTACTGTATGTGTGTGTGTATATATATATATATATATATATATATGTATGCATGTTTAATATGCTATGTATATGTGTATATGGGTTCACTCTGATCTCCCGGCGGCCGGCCTCCCGGCGACCAGCATACCGGCGCCGGGAGGCCGACCGCCGGCTTACCAACAGTGTGGCGAGCGCAAATGAGCCCCTTGCGGGCTCGCTGCGCTCGCCACGCTACGCGCGCCACACTATTCTATTCTCCCTCCAGGGGGGTCGTGGACCCCCACGAGGGAGAATAAGTGTCGGTATGCCGGCGGTCAGGCTCCCCGCGCCGGTATGCTGGTCGCCGGGAGCCCGACCGCTGGCATACTGAAGACCACCCGTGTATATGTATGTGTGTGTGTATGTATATATATATATATATATATATATGTGTGTGTAGATATATATATATATATATATATGTATGTATATATATACACACACACACACACACACACACACACACACACACACACACACACACACACACACAGACACACTAGTTTTACGGACCCAGCATATACTGGGTCACCTCAGTCCCCACCCCAGTGATTGGCTCCGCCCAGTTCTGGAAAAGCCCCCCATGCAAATCCTGCGTTTGCCACTGCACACAGCACATGATACACACACACACACAGGATACATGCACACAGCACATGATACACACACAGGATACATGCACACAGCACATGATACACACACAGGATACATGCACACAGCACATGATACACACACAGGATACATGCACACAGCACATGATACACACAGGATACATGCACACAGCACATGATACACACACAGGATACATACACACAGCACATAATACACACATAGGATACATGAACACAGCACATGATACACACAGGATACATGAACACAGCACATGATACACACACAGGATACATGAACACAGCACATGATACACACATAGGATACATACACACAGCACATGATACACACACAGGATACATGAACACAGCACATGATACACACACAGGATACATGAACACAGCACATGATACACACACAGGATACATGCACACAGCACATGATACACACACAGGATACATGAACACAGCACATGATACACACAGGATACATGAACACAGCACATGATACACACACAGGATACATGAACACAGCACATGATACACACACAGGATACATGAACACAGCACATGATACACACACAGGATACATGCACACAGCACATGATACACACATAGGATACATACACACAGCACATGATACACACATAGGATACATGAACACAGCACATGATACACACATAGGATACATACACACAGCACATGATACAGACATAGGATACATGAACACAGCACATGATACACACATAGGATACATGAACACAGCACATGATACACACATAGGATACATGAACACAGCACATGATACACACACAGGATACATGCACACAGCACATGATACACACGTAGCTTATAAACACATAGCACCCCCCCTTCCTTCCAAATACCAGGGCAGTGGGTTCTTCACCCGGCCAACTAAGCCCCCCCCCCTACACTTAAAACAAATACCTGTGCTCAACTGCAGTACAGTTCACTGCAAACATTTCCGTCCTGCCTCACCCGGCCGGCCAGCTCTGTCACATGGGAGGTCTGCCTGGGAGGAGCTGCAACTTTCTCTGCAGCTACTGTTGCTCCCCGTACATTCAGCCAGCCTGCCTCCGTCCTCTCCTCAGTTAGTGTGGGCAGCTGCCGGCAGCCGCACCGCACAGTCTATTTGCGGATATGATTAATCAGCTGAGACGATGGATCGGCGTGCAGGGGGGGTTTCTAGGTACTCGGAAACCCCCCCTGCGTGCGCGTATGCCAGGGGTGTGCCATGGTTAGGATAGCTCGGACCGTCATTCACTTGCAGACAGCGTTCCGGTGGAGGTGGGGAGGGCATTACAGGCCGCGGGTCACTAAGCTTAGGGGTGGGGTGGAATTTAAGCTGCTGCGCTGGCAGGTAGATGGGGAGTGGGCACGGGCATTACTGGCCGCTGCTCAGCCTCACAGTTAACAGTTAACTCCGGCGGCTGCGGGGGGGGGGGGATCGGGCGTTACAGCCCGCGGCTCAGTCACACTCCGGTGGCAGCGGCAGAGGGGGGGAGAGAGGGCACTTTGAACCTGGCGCCGGCTGAGCGCCATTCACGGCTCCTGGACCGTCAGCTAATGAGAAGCTGCCACTTGGCAGCTTTTCATTGGCTGGCGGTCTGCGAGCCGTGATTGGCTCACGCCAGATTTTGAAAAAGCCTCATCTACTTCTAATTGGTTCTGCAGCCGGTCCGCGAGCCGTGATTGGCTGGCGGCCGCTGCCACCTTTATAATGGAACAGGGACATGATGCTGTGGCCGGGCGGAGGCGGAACTGGTTCCGCCTGCAATTAGAGGTGACGGAACGCAGTTCCGTCCCGTTCCGGCCCACTTTAACCACTGCATATAGTACAGTACAGTAGGCCATTGCTGTATCTTGCAGCTCTGTGTCAAGTATACTATCTCTGTGCTGCATTATTGTGAGCAGTATATAGTAGGACAGTGCAGCATTTTGGTGACCAGCAGTATACATATAGTACAGTACAGTAGGCCATTGCTGTATCTTGCAGCTCTGTATCAAGTATACTATTTCTGTGCTGCATTATTGTGAGCAGTATATAGTAGGACAGTGCAGCATTTTGGTGACCAGCAGTATACATATAGTACAGTACAGTAGGCCATTGCTGTATCTTGCAGCTCTGTGTCACTTCTAGTATCCTGATCAGTGCTCAATATCTGCTACATTGTTGTGACCAGTATGTATACTGTACTGTGCGACGTGTGTTATACACCTGGTGATTTTATACATCCTGTAATCTGTACTGAGCGATGTGTGAGATACACCTGGGGATTATACACCCTGTATACTGTACTGTGCAACGTTTGTGATACACCTGTTGATTATACTCCCTGTATAGTGTACTGTGCGATGTGTGAGATACACCTGAGGATTATACACCCTATATACTGTACTGTGCAATGTGTGTTATACACCTGGTGATTATACATCCTGTAATCTGTACTGAGCGATGTGTGAGATACACCTGGGGATTATACACCCTATATACTGTACTGTGTGATGTGTGAGATACACCTGGGGATTGTACACCCTATATACTGTACTGAGCGATGTGTGAGATACACCTGGGGATTATACACCCTGGGTGGTCTTCTGTTTGCCGGCGGTCGGGCTCCCGGCGCTCAGTATACCGGCGCCGGGAGCCCGACAGCCGGAATACCGACAATTATTTTCCCTCGTGGGGGTCCACGACCCCCATAGAGGGAGAATAAAATAGTGTGGCGCGCGTAGCGCGCCACCGTGCCCGTAGCGTGGCGAGCGCAGCGAGCCCGCAAGGGGCTCATTTGCGCTCGCCAAGCTGTCGGTAAGCCGGCGGTCGGGCTCCCGGCGCCGGGATGCTGGTCGCCGGGAGCCCGACCGCCGGCCAGCCGCAGTGAACCCATACACCCTATATACTGTACTGTGCAATGTGTGTTATACACCTGGTGATTATACATCCTGTAATCTGTACTGAGCGATGTGTGAGTTAAACCTGGGGATTATACACCCTATATACTGTACTGTGTGATGTGTGAGATACACCTGGGGATTGTACACCCTATATACTGTACTGTGTGATGTGTGAGATACACCTGGGGATTGTACACCCTATATACTGTACTGAGCGATGTGTGAGATACACCAGGGGATTATACACCCTATATACTGTACTGTGCGATGTGTGTTATACACCTGGTGATTATACATCCTGTAATCTGTACTGAGCGATGTGTGAGATAAACCTGGGGATTATACACCCTATATACTGTACTGTGTGATGTGTGAGATACACCTGGGGATTATACACCCTATATTAGTATTATTATTATTATTATCCTTTATTTATATGGCGCCACAAGGGTTCCGCAGCGCCCAATTACATAGTACATAAATAATCAAACAGAAAAACAGCAATTTACAGTTGATGACAGTATAGGACAAGTACAGGGTAAATAAACATAGGTACATCAGCAGATGACACTGGAATAAGTATCAGGTGGCAGAAGACTGCAGGATGTGGTACAGTTGAAGATTATTAAAGTAAGACAAAGGATAAGCAAATGAGGGAAGAGGGCCCTGCTCATGAGAGTTTACAATCTAAAGGGGAGGGGTAGACAGACATGGGTGACACAGATGGGGTACATAGAGAACGTGGAACAGAGGGTTAGGATGAGATTTGGCTGGGTTTGGTGAAGAAGTGGACCCCCAGAAGGCACAAGTCAATACTTAACATTGCAACATTTTACTGGGCTATGCAGGAGAAAATTAAAAATAGGGAAAAAAAAAAAAAAAAAGAATCGATAACTTCTACCGCTTTCAAAAAGGTCAATGGAAGCTGAATAATGGACAACTACCTCATGGAAGCCAGATACAGTATACCAAACAGTACTTAGCAGAGTTAGGAATGAGTGCTTATGAAATACAGTAACATTTTGTCATAATATTTCAGAAACTGCATGGCTGGTCTCTTGCACTCTTTTGCTCTAATGCACCACCTGCTTTAGGATTTATATTCAAAAACATTATGTCTCCATAATCCCAAAAATGTCAGTCTTCTTGGAAAGTGGTTTGTTTCTTTGTAAGGGAAAGAGAACAAACGTTCTCAAACAACGGTTTCTCAATTTCTTTTTCCTCTGGGAAGGGATTGTGGATTCGCAGGAATATCTGAGCATTTCTGTAATCAGAAAGCAGCGACTTTCTACAAATGTTTACGAATAATTCCAGTGATTTTGTCATTTTCTTCCAGTGATTTGGACCAATAATACCATTGATTAGAACGAATAATTTCAGTGATTTTGTCATTTTCTTCCAGTGATTTGGACCAATAATACCATTGATTAGAACGAATAATTTCAGTGATTTTGTCATTTTCTTCCAGTGATTTGGACCAATAATACCACTGATTAGAACGAATAATTCCAGTGATTTTGTCATTTTCTTCCAGTGATTTGGACCAATAATACCATTGATTAGAACGAATAATTCCTGTGATATTGAGGTGTTTGCGTCGCTTAGCTTAGCTGTCCAGTGACCACAGTGCACCTCTTTTTCTCTTTTCTTTGCATCATGTGCTGTTTGGGGACAATTTTTTTAAGTGCCATCCTGTCTGACACTGCAGTGCCATTCCTAGATGGGACAGGTGTTTGTGCCGCCCTCTTGGGTCGCTTTGCTTAGTCATCCAGCGACCTCGGTGCAAATTTTAGGACAAAAAATAGTCCACAGCAAGGTTTGTATTGAATATGCCAACTCAGTAAGGCAAACAGTAATACAATAATGCTGAGTTCGGTATAAGCCACAATTTCGTTTTCGTGGATAATCCTCAGCAGGAAGAGTGGCTTCTCCTAGTCAGCAGTGTCACTTGCTGTGGAATCAGCTCATTCTTTATTACATCTGTTATTGCAAAGCCTGTTTTATTGATGTGGGATTAATACGATCATTTATTGTCATCTATTCCTTTATGTTCTTCCGACTTGTTTTTGATATTGAGCCCCTGATGAAGTCCAGTTGGACGAAACGCGTCGGGTTTCTGGTTCGGATATAAGAACATCGGATATCAATAATTAAGAAAACCACATTGGACTTACTAATTATCCGCAATATATGGTGTCCATATCTGATGTCTGCATTTTGATTATGTCAGCCATTTGTTATTTACTGTGATTGTTGAATACTTTTATATAAATATATTAAAAAATTATTTTAAAGTGATTTGTGGTCAAACTCTGGAAGATATCATTGGGTTCAGCTCCCTTAGACACCACCCCTTTCTTTGCATATATATATATATATATATATATATATATATACCTACTAACCACTATGATCTATTTAAGTGGAAAGTAGAAGAATACCGTTTTGCGAGAAATCTGCAATTAAAGGAGTTCTTCCAATCTAAACCTCCCCAGAGTGATTTAAAACCAGTTCTATTGAAGACAAATAAATCATTGTTTGATCCTACATCCAATAACCCTGCTATAAAAACATTTACCAGATTATTGGATGATTCATTACAGAGATTTTCTCAAGTGCAACCCAAACCATTTAAAAACATAACCAAGGAAGAACAACAAGCTATCAAAGATTTACAATCATATTCTGATGTAAATATATACCTGGCTGACAAGGGGGAAGCAACAGTGGTCCAAAACAGAGTGCAATACATTAAAGAGATTGACAAACAATTATCAGATGAATCTACATATAAAAAAACTTCGGAACAAAACTTACTGATATGTATAAAAAAACAACTAGGCAAAATACTAACTATAGTAGTTAATAAGGGACTAATTGACCACAAACTCCAAGTGGCGTTGACACAGAGGACTACCATCACGACTATCCTTTATACTGTACCCATGGTACATAAGGACACTATTACACCCTCAGGAAGACCTATCATATCAGCCCGGAGCTCACAAATGCAACCAATTTCACAATATTTGGATAGCCTCTTGCAACCTCTGGTTATGAAACAAGATACATCTTTGAAGGACACTACTCATTTACTCAACCTATTAGATGAGATAACAGAGGTACACATGGGCACTATTATGTGTAACATGGATGTAAAAAGTTTATATACGGTAATACCCCATAAAGCCGGATTGAAAGCAATGACATTTTTTTACATATTAACCAATTTGGTCAGTTCGACATACCCTTATTTTTACAACTACTCGAATTTATTCTTACACATAATTATTTTTTACATAAATGTAATTATTATTTACAGCTTACCGGGTGTGCTATGGGTTCTTCAGTAGCTCCAATGTATGCAAACATTTTTATGTTTTTACAGGAAAAAAACTTTTTTTCATTAAGGTAAATTTTGAATAAAATTTTACTTTACAGACGGTAAATAGATGACCTGTTATTATTTTGGGTTGGAACACAACACGAGCTAGAAAATATTATGGATACTGTTAATCAAAGTGAATCACCTATCTGGATGTGAATATTGGACTAGAAGACAACAAAATAACTACTACTGTCTTTAACAAAACAAACCTACAGACTGACTGTAACAATTTGCTGTTATGCAACAGCTTTCATGCCCTCTCATTGAAGAAGGGATTACCAAAATCCCAATTATTAAGAGTGGCTAAAATCACAAATATAGGACAAAGCTTCAACCAGCCCTTGATAATAGTGAACAGAAATTCCAGGTAAGAGGATATGACAAGGGGGAGCTTAATATTTAGAAAAATGAATTCTTGCAAATACCTAGGGAGGATCTATTAAAACTACAAAGTACAAGCAAAAGTATGATTAAATCCCATTAGTTACAGAATTCTCCACGGCCAGCCTGGTCCTTCCTAGGGGTGTCGTACGGTATGCCGGCGCTCGGGCTCCCGGCGGCCAGCATACCGGCGCCGGGAGCCCGACCGCCGGCATACCGACAGCGTGGCAAGCGCAAAGGAGCCCCTTGCGGGCTCGCTGCGCTCGCCACGCTGCAGACACGGTGGCGCGCAATGCGCGCCACACTATTTTATTCTCCCTCCAGGGGGGTCGTGGACCCCCACGAGGGAGAATAGTTGTCGGTATGCCGGGTGTCGGGATTCCGGCGCCGGTATACTGTGCGCCGGGATCCCGACATTCGGCATACAGAAGACCACCCCTTCCTAGAGCTACAAAAGCCCTATGGCCAACAGTAACATCCAATAAGAATTTACCGTGCTTTAAGGGCAAAACAATTATGCCCAATTATAGAAGAGGACGGAACCTCCGCGATTTGCTTTTCAAGACGGATGTAACCCAGAACCAAGTTAATATGCACAAGAAGGGATGCTTTAAATGCTTATCGTGTGAGACTTGTAGTTGCATGGAATCAGGTTCAACCTTTATACACCCAATCACGAATGTACTTTATAGGATCAATCATTACGTTACATGTACTTCCCAATTTATCATCTATGTTATCTGCCCATGCAGACTATTATACGTGGAACAAACCATTAGAACATTCAGGGAACGTATGGCCCTTCACCGATCAGCCATATGGGCGGCTCTGGAGGAAAAGAACAACGACCAGCCAGTAGCACGCCACTATAAGATAGCCAAATACAGTTTGGCACAATTGAAATACAAAATTCTGGACCACGTCTCGCCCTTGACAAGGGGTGGAGACAGAGCGAGAATCCTGGCACAAAGGGAAACAAAATGGATTTACACTTTGAACTCATTAACACCTAATTGACTTAATGAACAGATTGCCTGGAATGTATTCTTGTAAAAAAAACAGTTTCTTCCTACCTACTGTATATCTTTGATAATGGGAAGCTTTGGGACCATTAACGTTTCTTGATATGCATTATGCTTCCTGTATGTGATTGACACCTGTTTTTTACCTTGTGTGATTAGTATATTTTTCTCCTATGTGACAAGTATCTTCTGTTGATGTACATGATATTAACATATTTGGCCATACAATTATGAATGTTATCTGGGGATTAATCTTTCCCTTACAGACATTGGCCCCATGCTTTATCATTATGTCCTGGATAATTCATAAATCTTCTGCAGTGCCCAATTAGTGACATAATGGGGGGAATTCAATTGTTTGAAAAGTCGGTTGGGTGTCTGTTTTTTCCTGTCTATTAGATAGGAAAAACAGACATCCAACTGACTTTTCAAACAATTGAATACCGCCAAATGTGTTTAATACCCAGTAAACTGCTGTAACCCAGTAGTGGGTAAGATAATTTAATATATACTATTCTGGAAGAAGACAGATACAGATGCACACTCCTAGCACTAAGAACACTGATAATAAAAATAATTTTAATAAACCCTCACAATTAACATAGAGTATAATAGAAGTTCTAAGCACACATTTGTGCAATTATGCTGGCCCATGTACCACGACCAAGTGACTTCATCACATGGGTCCCTAACATCCCTAATAATATCACATTATATAAATTTATCCAGGATTTACCTCTAAATAGTGCCCTTATCGATGTGTTACCTGAAATGCAGGAACCCAGCTAATTAAAACACCTGAGTGTAGATGGGAGGGGTGCCAATACCAGAGGACAGAAGCCTTGCCTTCCCGTGTACAATATAGACACAAACATAGAGGAGGGGGGGGGGGGGCTGGGCCGCACACCCTATTACTAAAGATATCAAGAGGTGCTATCATACTGAGGCTTCTAATACTATGCTGGAGGAAGAGAGATGCAGATGCACACTCCTAGCACAAAGAACACTGATAGTAAAAATTATTTAAATAAAGCCTCACAATTGACATGGAGTATAATAGAAGTTCTTAGCACACATTTGCGCAAATATGCGGACCCATGTACTGTGACCAGGTGATTATTACCAGCTTATGAATATTATTTGGTGGGCTCTTAGACTCCTTACAGCTTTTAATGATCTTTACTTTTGTTCTCTTCACTGTATTTTTACACACATATCACTTATATATCCTGTGACACTTAAATCTTGTTGTCTCTCTTAACATATCCATTCGTCCAGGCCCGTTGTGAGTTGATGTGTGAGCGGAGAGTCCGGTTGCCTGGCAATGGTATGCCATCATTTGGACACGCCTCCGGGACAGCCACCATGCACGCGGCGTGCTCACCGCAGGCTTATGGGAACAGGGATGATGGACTTACACACTACACCTATACCTATTTAAATGAAGAAATGTATAGTGGATGTTTTGTTTTTCGTTTTCATGAGCACCTGTACCTTGAAAAAAACGCCTAAGGGCGTTGAAACGTCGGTTTTATGCACTATGCTTGGTATTATTAATTGAAAAGCTTTATAAAAGTTGGACTTAAAAAAAATCTGTGGAGTGCCACCAGGTTCCTTATATACATAGGAGAAGACACGCCAGTCTTGCCCCGGAACCGACCTCTTCAGAGATATATATATATATATATATATATATACAAATAGAAAATTCAGCACTCACCATAGCAAGCTCACTTGTCCTCACAACATCAATAAATATAATGTGTTGCTGCAAGAGGCGGCACTCAGAGGACTTCTCATAAAGAATCACACTGCACAACCACAAGTACAGTACTATATATATATATATATATATATATATATATACTAGGTGCTTCATCGCGCCCTATGGGCGCTCTTCACACCGTCGCAAGGGGCTACGCCCCCATAACCCTTGCATGCCTTTCTGGTGTTCAATATTTGTATTATATGGAGTATTACCTGCATTCCTTTGTTAGACGTTACATATTGCACAATGAAAGAGAGTGCGATGGTGAAGGAGGCGCAGCCCCTTGCGACGGCGTGAACAGCACCTGCAGGGCACGATGTACAGAATGTAGCGGGTGCGGGGGGGACTGCGGATTGGGGAGGGTGTCTGTAGATGCTGCGGGTGGAGGGGAGCAGATGCAGGTGGGGTAGCCCGGATGGGGATGGTACGGAAGGTGCTGTGGGTGGGGGAGGGGCAGAGGAGTGGGGGCTGCAGATGGGGTCCAGAGGCACTGCAGGTGGTGGAGGGGCAAGGGTGCCACGGGTGGGGGAGGGGCAGGTGCGGGGATGTTGCGGATGGGTGAAGGGTTCCGGAGGTGCTTTGGGATGGGAAGGGGCGGGGGTGCTGGGGGTGGGGTAGGGGGTCCGGAGGCGCCGCGGGTGGGGGAGGGGCAGGTGCGGGTGGTGCAGCGGATGGAGAAGGGGGTCCGGAGGCGCTGCAGGTGGTGGAAGGGTGTGTGCGGGGGTGTCGTGGGTGGGGGATGGGGGGAACCGCGGATGGAGGAAGGTGTCTGCAGATGCTGCGGGTGGTGGGGGGCAGGTGTGGGGTGAGACATATATGGGGGGTGGATGGTGGAGGGGGTCTGGAGGTGCTGTGGGTGGTGGAGGGGCGGGGGAGTGGGAGCCCCGGGTGGTGTAGGTGGTCTGGAGGCACAGCGTGTGGGGGAGGGGTGGAGTGCCACATGTGGTGGAGGGAAAGGTGCAAAGGTGTGGTGCATTGGGGAGGGGTCTGGAGGTGCTGCGGGTATTGTACCTGCCAAAAAGGTAGTTGGAGGGCATGCAGTAACAGGGCCAGGACAGGGGTGACAGGGTCAGGACAGGGGTGACGGGGCCAGGACAGGGGTGAGGGGGCAAGGACAGGGGTGACGGGGCATGAACAGGGGCGACGGGGCCAGGACAGAAATGACAGGGACAGGATAGGGTTGACAGGGCCAGGGTAGGGGCGGCAGGACCAGGACAGGGGTGACAGGGCCAGGATAGGGTTGACAGGGCAAACACAGGGGTGACAGGGCCAGGATAGGGGTGACAGGGCCAGGATAAGGGTGAAAGGTCCAGGATAAGGGTGACAGGGCCAGGATAAGGGTGACAGGGCAGTGACAGAACACAGGGCATGGGAGAGATTGGTATTAGGGAAAAAACAGTGGTGACAGACAGATGTGTCTTACCAGATCACTGCTGCTGGCTGCTGCTGTTCCACTCCAACCTGTTGGGATCTGCTGCTGGTGGAGACTTGGCATGGCTGACTCTCTCAGGCTGGAGTCCTGCTTCCTCTGCCCGTCAGCATCCCTCCCCCCATTCCTCAGTCACACACCGCGGACCTCGCGCGGCTGCCAGGCACTGTGATAAGGGGAGACTGGGAGTGACTGGTTAGCCCCCAGGAGACGCTGCAGCTGGAAGGAGGAGGGGGTCAGAGCCTGCAAGCAGCGCGGACTTCTGCAGCGCTGCCCGCTGGCTAAAGTGTGTAAAGGAGCTGGGCGCACCTCACTGCGGGCGGCAGCGCTGCAGCTAGCGGTGGGGTTGCCGGGGCTGGAGATAACAAAGGCAGTACGGAACCTGCACAGTGACAGGTGCCCCAAAAAACTGCAGCTAAGAAGCGTGGAGTGTGCCAGAAAGTGACGCTCCTCAGCGCCAGAGAGCCCATGCTGAGTATACTGATGTGGGGGGTCAAGCACACAGTGAGCCGGTGCCCGTCTGTCTGTACGGCATACCCCCTCACACACCCCCATACCTCCCAACTGTCCCGATTTTCGCGGGACAGTGTCCCGTGAAAATTGGGACAGTCCCATTTATTGCGGTCTGTCCTGCTGTCCCACCCGGGGGTCGCAGTGTCCCACGGTGGGGGGGGGGCGGGGGCAGCGGTGAATAGACTATTTAGTGGAGACAGAGGGAGAGGGGGCATCAGGGGGTACGGATTAAGGGGGGTAGTCTGGCAGCAGAGCCGGATTAAGGGGGGGCCCAGGGGGTACGTACCCGGGCCCCACAGTTTTAGGGGGCCCCCAGATGGAGTAGCTCTTTCCCAGCTCTGAAGCTCCCCCATCCTGCCAGCAACAGCAGCAGCATTGTGCTACAGTCAGCACACGCTACTGCGTGTTGGCAGGTCTGTGGTGTTGCAGGGAGGCAGTAGCCTCCCTGCTTTCTTCTGCCTGTGCGGGTGTGTAGGAGGGAGCGACCACCCCCTCTGGATTTACCCCTAGCTGAGGGGCCAAAATCCCATTTAAAAAATAAAGCGATTCCCGGAATTTGCATATGGGGGCGTGGTCACACATCCCACGATTAGGCCACGCCCCGAACCCGCAGCAGGCACAGCAATGAGATAGGGCCCCCCTGTCTCAAGTGCCCGGGGCCCCCCGGACGAAAACGGGGGCGTGGCTCGTGATTGCGGTCCTCCCGCAAAGCCACACCCCCTTTTCATTGGCCACACCCCCTTTTCACAGCGCGTGTGTCACCCCTACGTACTCCTACCTGTGCCGTGCCCATACCATCTGCTTCTGCTCCTAGTCTCCTATAGATTTTCCCAGATCTGTGACTCATTTGACTAACTCCGCCCAGTGTTGTGACTCCGCCCAGCGTTAGCAAAGGAGGCACAAAGTCACAGATCTGGGCTAATATAGAGGATACATATATATATATATATATATATATATATATAAACCGCAACTACCACCTGAGTGGAAGGTGCACTCGCGCCCAGAAATCAGTCTCTGAAATCACTTGTAGATTCAACTTATTTTAATCAGATTCAATGGAGATGCCGTTTTTCATCGACGTTTCGGTCCATACAAGGACCTTTATCAAGACTGGCACTTAAAAACACCTAAACAATCAGAAACAATTAAAATCAATATGTATGAAGAACCAGATTATCAGCACCACCACCACCACCAGTGCCTCCCAGGCCCTAATGATAGTCACAGAACAGCACAACCATGCTATAATAAAATCAAAGATATATATCCATGTGTGATTTAGAGACGCCTCCACCCTCATAGTTCACCTCAAACAAGAGTATACATAATTAGAGATGAGCGGGTTCGGTTTCTCTGAATCCGAACCCGCCAGAACTTCATGTTTTTTTTTCACGGGTCCGAGCGACTCGGATCTTCCCGCCTTGCTCGGTTAACCCGAGCGCGCCCGAACGTCATCATGACGCTGTCGGATTCTCGCGAGGCTCGGATTCTATCGCGAGACTCGGATTCTATATAAGGAGCCGCGCGTCGCCGCCATTTTCACACGTGCATTGAGATTGATAGGGAGAGGACGTGGCTGGCGTCCTCTCCATTTAGATTATAAGAGACTGAGAGAGATTTACTGGAGCTGACTAGGAGGAGTACTGTTACTGTAGAAGTGTAGAGACTGAGTGGAGAGAGTTTACTAGTGAGGACAGTGCAGTTTACTTTATAATCCGTTCTCTGCCTGAAAAAAGCGATACACAGCACACAGTGACTCAGTCACATACCATATCTGTGTGCACTGCTCAGGCTCAGGCCAGTGTGCTGCATCATCTATTATCTATATATAATATTATATATATATATCTGTCTGACTGCTCAGCTCACACAGCTTATAATTGTGGGGGAGACTGGGGAGCACTACTGCAGTGCCAGTTATAGGTTATAGCAGGAGCCAGGAGTACATAATATATTATATAGTGAGTGACCACCAGACACACAGTGCAGTTTATTTAATATATCCGTTCTCTGCCTGAAAAAAGCGATACACACAGTGACTCAGTCAGTCACATACCATATCTGTGTGCACTGCTCAGGCTCAGGCCAGTGTGCTGCATCATCTATTATCTATATATAATATTATATATATCTGTCTGACTGCTCAGCTCACACAGCTTATAATTGTGGGGGAGACTGGGGAGCACTACTGCAGTGCCAGTTATAGGTTATAGCAGGAGCCAGGAGTACATAATATATTATATAGTGAGTGACCACCAGACACACAGTGCAGTTTATTTAATATATCCGTTCTCTGCCTGAAAAAAGCGATACACACAGTGACTCAGTCAGTCACATACCATATCTGTGTGCACTGCTCAGGCTCAGGCCAGTGTGCTGCATCATCTATTATCTATATATAATATTATATATATCTGTCTGACTGCTCAGCTCACACAGCTTATAATTGTGGGGGAGACTGGGGAGCACTACTGCAGTGCCAGTTATAGGTTATAGCAGGAGCCAGGAGTACATAATATATTATATAGTGAGTGACCACCAGACACACAGTGCAGTTTATTTAATATATCCGTTCTCTGCCTGAAAAAAGCGATACACACAGTGACTCAGTCAGTCACATACCATATCTGTGTGCACTGCTCAGGCTCAGGCCAGTGTGCTGCATCATCTATATATATTATATATCTGTCTGACTGCTCAGCTCACACAGCTTATAATTGTGGGGGAGACTGGGGAGCACTACTGCAGTGCCAGTTATAGGTTATAGCAGGAGCCAGGAGTACATATTATATTAAAATTAAACAGTGCACACTTTTGCTGCAGGAGTGCCACTGCCAGTGTGACTGACCAGTGACCTGACCACACTGACCACCAGTATAGTTAGTAGTATACTTATATTGTGATTGCCTGAAAAAGTTAAACACTCGTCGTGTGACTTCACTTGTGTGTTGTTTTTTTTTTATTCTATAAAAATAAAACTCATTCTGCTGACAGACAGTGTCCAGCAGGTCCATCATTATATAATATATAATATATACCTGTCCGGCTGCAGTAGTGATATATATATATATATTTTATATCATTTATCATCCAGTCGCAGCAGACACAGTACGGTAGTTCACGGCTGTGGCTACCTCTGTGTCTCTGCACTCGGCAGGCAGTCCGTCCATAATTGTAATACCACCTAACCGTGGATTTTTTTCATTCTTCTTTATACATACATAGTTACATAGACATCTTCTCTTTATCAACCAGTCTATATTAGCTGCAGACACAGTACAGTACGGTAGTTCACGGCTGTGGCTACCTCTGTGTCTGCACTCGGCAGGCAGTCCGTCCATAATTGTATACCACCTAACCGTGGATTTTTTTCAGTCTTCTTTATACATACATAGTTACATAGACATCTTCTCTTTATCAACCAGTCTATATTAGCTGCAGACACAGTACAGTACGGTAGTTCACGGCTGTGGCTACCTCTGTGTCTGCAGTCGGCAGGCAGTCCATAATTGTATACTAGTATCCATCTCCATTGTTTACCTGAGGTGCCTTTTAGTTGTGCCTATTAAAATATGGAGAACAAAAATGTTGAGGTTCCAAAATTAGGGAAAGATCAAGATCCACTTCCACCTCGTGCTGAAGCTGCTGCCACTAGTCATGGCCGAGACGATGAAATGCCAGCAACGTCGTCTGCCAAGGCCGATGCCCAATGTCATAGTACAGAGCATGTCAAATCCAAAACACCAAATATCAGAAAAAAAAGGACTCCAAAACCTAAAATAAAATTGTCGGAGGAGAAGCGTAAACTTGCCAATATGCCATTTACCACACGGAGTGGCAAGGAACGGCTGAGGCCCTGGCCTATGTTCATGGCTAGTGGTTCAGCTTCACATGAGGATGGAAGCACTCAGCCTCTCGCTAGAAAAATGAAAAGACTCAAGCTGGCAAAAGCAGCACAGCAAAGAACTGTGCATTCTTCGAAATCCCAAATCCACAAGGAGAGTCCAATTGTGTCGGTTGCGATGCCTGACCTTCCCAACACTGGACGTGAAGAGCATGCGCCTTCCACCATTTGCACGCCCCCTGCAAGTGCTGGAAGGAGCACCCGCAGTCCAGTTCCTGATAGTCAGATTGAAGATGTCAGTGTTGAAGTACACCAGGATGAGGAGGATATGGGTGTTGCTGGCGCTGGGGAGGAAATTGACCAGGAGTATTCTGATGGTGAGGTGGTTTGTTTAAGTCAGGCACCCGGGGAGACACCTGTTGTCCGTGGGAGGAATATGGCCGTTGACATGCCAGGTGAAAATACCAAAAAAATCAGCTCTTCGGTGTGGAGGTATTTCACCAGAAATGCGGACAACAGGTGTCAAGCCGTGTGTTCCCTTTGTCAAGCTGTAATAAGTAGGGGTAAGGACGTTAACCACCTCGGAACATCCTCCCTTATACGTCACCTGCAGCGCATTCATAATAAGTCAGTGACAAGTTCAAAAACTTTGGGTGACAGCGGAAGCAGTCCACTGACCAGTAAATCCCTTCCTCTTGTAACCAAGCTCACGCAAACCACCCCACCAACTCCCTCAGTGTCAATTTCCTCCTTCCCCAGGAATGCCAATAGTCCTGCAGGCCATGTCACTGGCAATTCTGACGAGTCCTCTCCTGCCTGGGATTCCTCCGATGCATCCTTGCGTGTAACGCCTACTGCTGCTGGCGCTGCTGTTGTTGCCGCTGGGAGTCGATGGTCATCCCAGAGGGGAAGTCGTAAGCCCACTTGTACTACTTCCAGTAAGCAATTGACTGTTCAACAGTCCTTTGCGAGGAAGATGAAATATCACAGCAGTCATCCTACTGCAAAGCGGATAACTGAGGCCTTGACAACTATGTTGGTGTTAGACGTGCGTCCGGTATCCGCCGTTAGTTCACAGGGAACTAGACAATTTATTGAGGCAGTGTGCCCCCGTTACCAAATACCATCTAGGTTCCACTTCTCTAGGCAGGCGATACCGAGAATGTACACGGACGTCAGAAAAAGACTCACCAGTGTCCTAAAAAATGCAGTTGTACCCAATGTCCACTTAACCACGGACATGTGGACAAGTGGAGCAGGGCAGGGTCAGGACTATATGACTGTGACAGCCCACTGGGTAGATGTATGGACTCCCGCCGCAAGAACAGCAGCGGCGGCACCAGTAGCAGCATCTCGCAAACGCCAACTCTTTCCTAGGCAGGCTACGCTTTGTATCACCGCTTTCCAGAATACGCACACAGCTGAAAACCTCTTACGGCAACTGAGGAAGATCATCGCGGAATGGCTTACCCCAATTGGACTCTCCTGTGGATTTGTGGCATCGGACAACGCCAGCAATATTGTGTGTGCATTAAATATGGGCAAATTCCAGCACGTCCCATGTTTTGCACATACCTTGAATTTGGTGGTGCAGAATTTTTTAAAAAACGACAGGGGCGTGCAAGAGATGCTGTCGGTGGCCAGAAAAATTGCGGGACACTTTCGGCGTACAGGCACCACGTACAGAAGACTGGAGCACCACCAAAAACTACTGAACCTGCCCTGCCATCATCTGAAGCAAGAAGTGGTAACGAGGTGGAATTCAACCCTCTATATGCTTCAGAGGTTGGAGGAGCAGCAAAAGGCCATTCAAGCCTATACAATTGAGCACGATATAGGAGGTGGAATGCACCTGTCTCAAGTGCAGTGGAGAATGATTTCAACGTTGTGCAAGGTTCTGATGCCCTTTGAACTTGCCACACGTGAAGTCAGTTCAGACACTGCCAGCCTGAGTCAGGTCATTCCCCTCATCAGGCTTTTGCAGAAGAAGCTGGAGGCATTGAAGAAGGAGCTAAAAGGGAGCGATTCCGCTAGGCATGTGGGACTTGTGGATGCAGCCCTTAATTCGCTTAACAAGGATTCACGGGTGGTCAATCTGTTGAAATCAGAGCACTACATTTTGGCCACCGTGCTCGATCCTAGATTTAAAGCCTGCCTTGGATCTCTCTTTCCGGCAGACACAGGTCTGCTGGGGTTGAAAGACCTGCTGGTGACAAAATTGTCAAGTCAAGCGGAACGCGACCTGTCAACATCTCCTCCTTCACATTCTCCCGCAACTGGGGGTGCGAGGAAAAGGCTCAGAATTCCGAGCCCACCCGCTGGCGGTGATGCAGGGCAGTCTGGAGCGACTGCTGATGCTGACATCTGGTCCGGACTGAAGGACCTGACAACGATTACGGACATGTCGTCTACTGTCACTGCATATGATTCTCTCAACATTGATAGAATGGTGGAGGATTATATGAGTGACCGCATCCAAGTAGGCACGTCACACAGTCCGTACTTATACTGGCAGGAAAAAGAGGCAATTTGGAGGCCCTTGCACAAACTGGCTTTATTCTACCTAAGTTTCCCTCCCACAAGTGTGTACTCCGAAAGAGTGTTTAGTGCCGCCGCTCACCTTGTCAGCAATCGGCGTACGAGGTTACATCCAGAAAATGTGGAGAAGATGATGTTCATTAAAATGAATTATAATCAATTCCTCCGCGGAGACATTGACCAGCAGCAATTGCCTCCACAAAGTACACAGGGAGCTGAGATGGTGGATTCCAGTGGGGACGAATTGATAATCTGTGAGGAGGGGGATGTACACGGTGATATATCGGAGGGTGAAGATGAGGTGGACATCTTGCCTCTGTAGAGCCAGTTTGTGCAAGGAGAGATTAATTGCTTCTTTTTTGGGGGGGGTCCAAACCAACCCGTCATATCAGTCACAGTCGTGTGGCAGACCCTGTCACTGAAATGATGGGTTGGTTAAAGTGTGCATGTCCTGTTTTGTTTATACAACATAAGGGTGGGTGGGAGGGCCCAAGGACAATTCCATCTTGCACCTCTTTTTTCTTTTCTTTTTCTTTGCATCATGTGCTGATTGGGGAGGGTTTTTTGGAAGGGACATCCTGCGTGACACTGCAGTGCCACTCCTAGATGGGCCCGGTGTTTGTGTCGGCCACTAGGGTCGCTAATCTTACTCACACAGTCAGCTACCTCATTGCGCCTCTTTTTTTCTTTGCGTCATGTGCTGTTTGGGGAGGGTTTTTTGGAAGGGACATCCTGCGTGACACTGCAGTGCCACTCCTAGATGGGCCCGGTGTTTGTGTCGGCCACTAGGGTCGCTAATCTTACTCACACAGCTACCTCATTGCGCCTCTTTTTTTCTTTGCGTCATGTGCTGTTTGGGGAGGGTTTTTTGGAAGGGACATCCTGCGTGACACTGCAGTGCCACTCCTAGATGGGCCCGGTGTTTGTGTCGGCCACTAGGGTCGCTAATCTTACTCACACAGCTACCTCATTGCGCCTCTTTTTTTCTTTGCGTCATGTGCTGTTTGGGGAGGGTTTTTTGGAAGGGCCATCCTGCGTGACACTGCAGTGCCACTCCTAGATGAGCCCGGTGTTTGTGTCGGCCACTAGGGTCGCTAATCTTACTCACACAGCTACCTCATTGCGCCTCTTTTCTTCTTTGCGTCATGTGCTGTTTGGGGAGGGTTTTTTGGAAGGGCCATCCTGCGTGACACTGCAGTGCCACTCCTAGATGGGCCCGGTGTTTGTGTCGGCCACTAGGGTCGCTAATCTTACTCACACAGCTACCTCATTGCGCCTCTTTTTTTCTTTGCGTCATGTGCTGTTTGGGGAGGGTTTTTTGGAAGGGACATCCTGCGTGGCACTGCAGTGCCACTCCTAGATGGGCCCGGTGTTTGTGTCGGCCACTAGGGTCGCTAATCTTACTCACACAGCTACCTCATTGCGCCTCTTTTTTTCTTTGCGTCATGTGCTGTTTGGGGAGGGTTTTTTGGAAGGGCCATCCTGCGTGACACTGCAGTGCCACTCCTAGATGGGCCCGGTGTTTGTGTCGGCCACTAGGGTCGCTAATCTTACTCACACAGCTACCTCATTGCGCCTCTTTTTTTCTTTGCGTCATGTGCTGTTTGGGGAGGGTTTTTTGGAAGGGACATCCTGCGTGACACTGCAGTGCCACTCCTAGATGGGCCCGGTGTTTGTGTCGGCCACTAGGGTCGCTTATCTTACTCACACAGCGACCTCGGTGCAAATTTTAGGACTAAAAATAATATTGTGAGGTGTGAGGTATTCAGAATAGACTGAAAATGAGTGTAAATTATGGTTTTTGAGGTTAATAATACTTTGGGATCAAAATGACCCCCAAATTCTATGATTTAAGCTGTTTTTTAGTGTTTTTTGAAAAAAACACCCGAATCCAAAACACACCCGAATCCGACAAAAAAAATTCGGTGAGGTTTTGCCAAAACGCGTTCGAACCCAAAACACGGCCGCGGAACCGAACCCAAAACCAAAACACAAAACCCGAAAAATTTCAGGCGCTCATCTCTATACATAATCTCAACTAGCAAAATTACCTGGACAAAGCGCTAGGTCATGCTGATGTAGTGAATTGCTTCTTAAAAACACAGAAAATGCTGTAATAAAGATGGGACATGTAGCCCATTAGGCAAACTCCCAAAACACTGTATAGTATGAAACAGACACATGAGGCCACCCAGTGGGAATCATACCTGATACTTTATAAGACAACGAATGACAGCTGAAGGCTCAATGTAAAGTATTCAACACTATATCTGTAATTTAAAAACAAAGGTATATTTACAACCAACCTTAATAAAACACCAGAGGTTAACTGCAGGGGTAACATACTCACAGTCCAAGTGTCCAGAGCCAAATGACAGCTGCATGCTGTTCTACCACAACCAGGGTCTATTTAAGGCTCAAACACAGGAAGTACCACTTAGGGTAATTAACAAGTGCTGGGCCGCACTATAGGCAGGCCAAAACTAGGTATAGAAAACCAGACCTGCTGATAGAGCGCTAAATTGCCTAGGAATCAAAACAAGGTGAATTTTACTACAATAATCAAGTCAAACAAGGATAAACCACGGCAACTGCGATAAACGCCGGAGACGCGACTTCCGCGTTCCACCGGCAGGAAGTTCATGCGTTCCACTGGCCGGAAGTATCGCTACTCGGCTACAAGCGGGCGAGATCACAGTAGTATATATAGGTGTGGGTAAATGGGACATACTAGCGATGAATAGTATTCTCCAGAGGCTCAAACCAGGCTACAAAGTCCACACGAAACACACAGAAATCATGTAGAAAACAACAACCAGGGTCCGCTCCATCAGGAGTGACGTCATAACCCAAAATGAAGATACCAGTGGTGTATGAGGCTGTCAATCACAAAAATAGTCATGTGACGCACTATAAGACTTACTAAGTAATAAGAGAGCCCAAGAGCCAATGATCTCACTCACCCAACACATGATATGTCAAAAAACATCATGCAAATAATACACATAGAAAAAAAATAATAATAAAGTAATATGAGTAATAATAATAGTAATAATATTTAATGAAGACATATGAGGTGGTGAGATGATTAACTCTATCGGCCCTCGTGACTAGTCAAGGACCTGGGATAGCTCCGGAAAGAATACAAACAAACATATAACACATATTGAAATGCACATATTTTACTCATGTACTATGAATGAGAGAACAACTGAAGTACAAGAATGAAAATTGATAAAATGTGGACCCAGGCTCAGAGTTACACGTAATGTAATATCATCTTAATGCCAATAAACCCTTCATCCTAAGCTGACCGGACACCATGAGAACAGTCAATGGTCAAGAAAAAATAAACTTTATAAAAAGATGTTAAGAGGATTGGCCTCATTAAGGCCCCTTGGTGCCACCGTACTAAGTTTGTGTATCCAGAAGCTTTCCCTATGTTTAAGAAGTAGGGTACGGTCACCCCTACTTTGAGGCGGGGGTACCCAGTCGATAAGCTGCCATTTTAAGGCAGATACTTGATGTCTAGCGGACACAAAGTGTCGTGCTACCGGTTTGTCGGAAAGACCTGAGTGTAAGGCCGTATGGATTGAGGACCGGTGGTTGGCCATCCGGTCACGAAAGGGGCGTGTTGTCAAACCGACATAACAAAGCCCGCAAGGACATTTTAAAAGATAAATTACGTAGTCCAATCGACAGTGAAGATGATACCTGATGGGAATCTTTCTCCCTGTATGTGGGTGGTATAAAGTGGGACCAGTAATCATGGATCTGCACGTCGTGCACCCACCACAGGAGAAACAGCCAGGTTTCGCCTGCATGAGCTGGATATTGGACTTCTTTTGTTCAGGAAATGTCGTGGGTCTCATTAACAATTGTTTTAAGTTAGCTCCCCGTCTGTATGCCACCATGGGTACTGGTGTCTTAGTGAAGGGCAGATTACTGTCAGAAGCTACTATTGGCCAATGTTTCCGTAATGCTTTTCTAGTAGCATCCGAAGAACTGTCGAATTGGATGGAACAAATCATACGATTATTGCGAGTAGTATTTCTAACCTGTTGTCCATTAAAAATACTATTAGCTTTATTTAGGCAACGTGCGAGAACACCTCTGGAGTACCCCCGCTCAAGAAAACGAGTTGTAATTTCAGTGCATTGCTGGTCTTTGAGTATTGGATTGGAATTGATCCTCATTGCTCTGAGATACTGTGATATAGGCAGGCCCTCTTTCAAAGCTGGAGGATGATGACTATTCGCGTGTAGTGTCAAGTTACGATCTGTGGGTTTACGAAACAAGGTAGTATCTAGTCGATTCCCTGTTCTAGTAATACTAATGTCCAAAAAATTGATGGTGGTAGCAGACACAGAGTAAGTGAACTTGATCGGGCTATCTAAAGCATTCAGTTGACTCACCATGTCAGTAAACTCGAGCTCCGTGCCTTCCCAAAGCAAAAAGACGTCATCTATGAACCGTTTAAAGAATGAAATGCTGTGCCCATATTTCGGCAGCAGATGAGTGTTCTCGTAATGGGCCATAAACAGATTGGTGTAGGCGGGGGCCAAATTCGACCCCATCGCCGCACCAGCAATTTGGAGGAAGTAATCATTTTTATACATAAAATGATTACAAGTCAAGACCAATGAGGTCAATTCCAATACAAACTCGGTGGGATATTCTTTGCACGGGGCACTAGAAAGACACTTACGTATTACTTCAATACCCTGGTGGTGTGTTATGACAGTGTAAAGGGAACATACATCCATTGTCACCAAAAGAGTATGATCAGTAAGCTTAGCATAATTACGTAGATGTGAAAGAAAATCCCGTGTCCCTTAGATAACTGTCGTTTTTTAACACCAAAGGCTGCAAAATACTGTCAATGAAAATTGCAATGGGCTGTAGAAGAGAACCCTCCGCGGCAATAATGGGTCTGCCCGGAGGGCGTATTAGTGTTTTGTGGATCTTAGGAAGTGTGTACAGAATGGGACACCTTGGTGAATTAGTAGTCAAATAATTTAGTAAGTCCTCACAAATATAACCCTGCTCAAAACCTAACTTTAGATATTGATCGATCTTAGATTTAATTTTAGGAACTGGGTTGACAGCCAACTTCTTGTAAGTCATAACATCTGATAATTGTCGATTAATCTCCATGTCATAGTCAGTCCAATCTTGGAGGACTATGGCACCACCCTTATCTGCCGGGCGGATTACTATGTTAGGGGAGTCTCTTAATGTTTTTAATGCTTTCCTCTCAGCAGAGGAGAGATTATCAAACATTTTTTTAAGAGGCGTGATCTCAGAGTCCCTCTGTACTAGCCGTAGAAAGGTTTTGATGCTAGGGTTAGAAGATGGAGGATCGAATGTAGATTTTGGTCTAAACTCTGACTTCTCTTTATCAGTGGGTTTATTAGCAAAGAATTCTCGCAAACGGAGAGAATGCCCAAATTTGTACTGGTCAATTGATCTTTTAAATGAATTTGTCCTACATGTGGGAACGAAAGATAAACCACGTGCAAGAAGTTTGGTTTCAGCAGTACTCAACTCTATACTTGATAGATTAAAGACATTGCTACCTATCGTCTCCTCCTCCCTCTTCTCCTGATACCCCCCTCTCCTCGGGTGCGGTCTGTGCCGCTTCTTAATACCCTGGAGCGGGTGGAGGACGCCTCCCCTCCTTGTTCTAAAAAACGGGTGGAGTCACCGTTTCCCTCATAATAATCGGTATCAGAGGTGGATGCGGAAGAGACAAAATCGTGAGAGAAAGGTTGAGCCCTTCGTCTTACATACTGTCTATTCTGACGTTCACCAGTGTTATTCCCAAGTAACCAGCGGTATACTGTATGGGTTTGATAATCGTTGGTTACAGTAGACAATTTTTTCCGCTTAAAGGAAATCAAATCACGTTTGTAATTGTCAACCTGTGTCTGTAGGCGCTCAATCCAGTTTTGTGTCTTGTCGTTCTGCAGCATGGTGGTGTGGGACTTGTAGGTAGTGTCTACTTCAGTTGACAATTTTTTCAACTCAATGCCAACCTCCTCGACCACCAAGGTCATGAGGTCAAGTGAGCATTTGTTCAATACTCCACACCACCGGCTGCAGAAGACTGGGTTATTTCTACCCAATGTTGGAACATTGGAGATTCGAAAACCTCGAGGGATCTGTTTTCTTCTAAGGTATTCTGACAAGAATTGACCATGGAGGGTCAAGTCGATCTCTCTTTGTTTGTGTTTTAACACTCTGTAAAATAAATCCACTGGAGTTTCAGCAGGTAAAGCCTCAAATTCTAACTTATCAAACAATAATTTTTCAGTGTCTTCATCAGTAAAAGAAACGATACCAGTTTCAGCTTGGGCCAATAGGCCATCATCCAACAAATATACCCCACTTTGGGTCATAACACTACTTCACTAAGAATAAATAACAAATGAATAAATAAACACTGTTATGCATGAAACATACAAAACAATACAATACAAGAAGACAAACATAACATGTATTATTCCCGGTTGTAATGGTGGATGTAGGTGGAGAAGTATAATCCGATACGTTGGATGGGTGTCAGGAAGTAGGAACTACTTTTTATGGTAGTTTAAACGAAAATATCCACAAAGAGTCCTGCACTCTCATCAATACACGTAGCAACGACGGCGGGTGCTCCTAATGACCGGATAGGCCACTAATATACCGCAACTACCACCTGAGTGGAAGGTGCACTCGCGCGCAGAAATCAGTCTCTGAAATCACTTGTAGATTCAACTTATTTTAATCAGATTCAATGGAGATGCCGTTTTTCATCGACGTTTCGGTCCATACAAGGACCTTTATCAAGACTGGCACTTAAAAACACCTAAACAATCAGAAACAATTAAAATCAGTATGTATGAAGAACCAGATTATCAGCACCACCACCACCACCAGTGCCTCCCAGGCCCTAATGATAGTCACAGAACAGCACAACCATGCTATAATAAAATCAAAGATATATATCCATTGTGATTTAGAGATGCCTCCACCCTCATAGTTCACCTCAAACAAGAGTATACATAATCTCAACTAGCAAAATTACCTGGACAAAGCGCTAGGTCATGCTGATGTAGTGAATTGCTTCTTAAAAACACAGAAAATGCTGTAATAAAGATGGGACATGTAGCCCATTAGGCAAACTCCCAAAACACTGTATAGTATGAAACAGACACCTGAGGCCACCCAGTGGGAATCATACCTGATACTTTATAAGACAACGAATGACAGCTGAAGGCTCAATGTAAAGTATTCAACACTATATCTGTAATTTACAAAACAAAGGTATATTTACAACCAACCTTAATAAAACACCAGAGGTTAACTGCAGGGGTAACATACTCACAGTCCAAGTGTCCAGAGCCAAATGACAGCTGCATGCTGTTCTACCACAACCAGGGTCTATTTAAGGCTCAAACACAGGAAGTACCACTTAGGGTAATTAACAAGTGCTGGGCCGCACTATAGGCAGGCCAAAACTAGGTATAGAAAACCAGACCTGCTGATAGAGCGCTATATTGCCTAGGAATCAAAACTAGGTGAATTTTACTACAATAATCAAGTCAAACAAGGATAAACCACGGCAACTGCGATAAACGCCGGAGACGCGACTTCCGCGTTCCACCGGCAGGAAGTTCATGCGTTCCACTGGCCGGAAGTATCGCTACTCGGCTACAAGCGGGCGAGATCACAGTAGTATATATAGGTGTGGGTAAATGGGACATACTAGCGATGAGACACAAAACTGGATTGAGCGCCTACAGACACAGGTTGACAAATACAAACGTGATTTGATTTCCTTTAAGCGGAAAAAGGACAAGACACAAAACTGGATTGAGTGCCTACAGACACAGGTTGACAATTACAAACGTGATTTGATTTCCTTTAAGCGGAAAAAATTGTCTACTGTAACCAACGATTATCAAACCCATACAGTATACCGCTGGTTACTTAGGAATAACACTGGTGAACATCAGAATAGACAGTATGTAAGACGAAGGGCTCAACCTTTCTCTAAGGATTTTGTCTCTTCCGCATCCACCTTTGATACCGATTATTATGAGGGAAACGGTGACTCCACCCATTTTTTAGAACAAGGAGGGGAGGCGTCCTCCACCCGCTCCAGGGTATTAAGAAGCGGCACAGACCGCACCCGAGGAGAGGGGGGTATCAGGAGAAGAGGGAGGAGGAGACGATAGGTAGCAATGTCTTTAATCTATCAAGTATAGAGTTGAGTACTGCTGAAACCAAACTTCTTGCACGTGGTTTATCTTTCGTTCCCACATGTAGGACAAATTCATTTAAAAGATCAATTGACCAGTACAAATTTGGGCATTCTCTCCGTTTGCGAGAATTCTTTGCTAATAAACCCACTGATAAAGAGAAGTCAGAGTTTAGACCAAAATCTACATTCGATCCTCCATCTTCTAACCCTAGCATCAAAACCTTTCTACGGCTAGTACAGAGGGACTCTGAGATCTCGCCTCCTAAAAAAATGTTTGATAATCTCTCCTCTGCTGAGAGGAAAGCATTAAAAACATTAAGAGACTCCCCTAACATAGTAATCCGCCCGGCAGATAAGGGTGGTGCCATAGTCCTCCAAGATTGGACTGACTATGACATGGAGATGAATCGACAATTATCAGATGTTATGAATTACAAGAAGTTGGCTGTCAACCCAGTTCCTAAAATTAAATCTAAGATCGATCATTATCTAAAGTTAGGTTTTGAGCTGGGTTATATTTGTGAGGATTTACTAAATTATTTGACTACTAATTCACCAAGGTGTCCCATTCTGTACACACTTCCTAAGATCCACAAAACACTAATACGCCCTCCGGGGAAAACCCATTATTGCCGCGGAGGGTTCTCTTCTACAGCCCATTGCAATTTTCATTGACAGTATTTTGCAGCCTTTGGTGTTAAAAACCGACAGTTATCTAAGGGACACTGGGGATTTTCTTTCACATCTACGTAATTTTGCTAAGCTCAGTGATCATACTCTTTTGGTGACAATGGATGTATGTTCCCTTTACACTGTCATACCACACCACCAGGGTATTGAAGTAATACGTAATTGTCTTTCTAGTGCTCCGTGCAAAGAATATCCCACCGAGTTTGTATTGGAATTGACCTCATTGGTCTTGACTTGTAATCATTTTATGTATAAAAATTATTACTTCCTCCACATTGCTGGTACGGCGATGGGGTCGAATTTGGCCCCCGCCTACGCCAATCTGTTTATGGCCCATTACGAGAACACTCATCTGCTGCCGAAATATGGGCACAGCATTTCATTCTTTAAACGGTTCATAGATGACGTCTTTTTGCTTTGGGAAGGCACGGAGCTCGAGTTTACTGACATGGTGAGTCAACTGAATGCTTTAGATAGCCCGATCAAGTTCACTTACTCTGTGTCTGCTACCACCATCAATTTTTTGGACGTTAGTATTACTAGAACAGGGAATCGACTAGATACTACCTTGTTTCAGAAACCCACAGATCGTAACTTGACACTACACGCGAATAGTCATCATCCTCCAGCTTTGAAAGAGGGCCTGCCTATATCACAGTATCTCAGAGCAATGAGGATCAATTCCAATCCAATACTCAAAGACCAGCAATGCACTGAAATTACAACTCGTTTTCTTGAGCGGGGGTACTCCAGAGGTGTTCTCGCACGTTGCCTAAATAAGGCTAATAGTATTTTTAATGGACAACAGGTTAGAAATACTACTCGCAATAATCGTATGATTTGTTCCATCCAATTCGACAGTTCTTCGGATGCTACTAGGAAAGCGTTACGGAAACATTGGCCAATAGTAGCTTCTGATAGTAATCTGCCCTTCACTAAGACACCAGTACCCATGGTGGCATACAGACGGGGAGCTAACTTAAAACAATTGTTAATGAGACCCACGACATTTCCTGAACAAAAGAAGTCCAATATCCAGCTCATGCAGGCGAAACCTGGCTGTTTCTCCTGTGGTGGGTGCACGACGTGCAGATCCATGATTACTGGTCCCACTTTATACCACCCACATACAGGGAGAAAGATTCCCATCAGGTATCATCTTCACTGTCGATTGGACTACGTAATTTATCTTTGAAAATGTCCTTGCGGGCTTTGTTATGTCGGTTTGACAACACGCCCCTTTCGTGACCGGATGGCCAACCACCGGTCCTCAATCCATACGGCCTTACACTCAGGTCTTTCCGACAAACCGGTAGCACGACACTTTGTGTCCGCTAGACATCAAGTATCTGCCTTAAAATGGCAGCTTATCGACTGGGTACCCCCGCCTCAAAGTGGCTACCCTACTTCTTAAACATAGGGAAAGCTTCTGGATACACAAACTTAGTACGGTGGCACCAAGGGGCCTTAATGAGGCCAATCCTCTTAACATCTTTTTATAAAGTTTATTTTTTCTTGACCTTTGACTGTTCTCATGGTGTCCGGTCAGCTTAGGATGAAGGGTTTATTGGCATTAAGATGATATTACATTACGTGTAACTCTGAGCCTGGGTCCACATTTTATCAATTTTCATTCTTGTACTTCAGTTGTTCTCTCATTCATAGTACATGAGTAAAATATGTGCATTTCAATATGTGTTATATGTTTGTTTGTATTCTTCCCGGAGCTATCCCAGGTCCTTGACTAGTCACGAGGGCCGATAGAGTTAATCATCTCACCACCTCATATGTCTTCATTAAATATTATTACTATTATTATTACTCATATTACTTTATTATTATTTTTTTTTCTATGTGTATTATTTGCATGATGTTTTTTGACATATCATGTGTTGGGTGAGTGAGATCATTGGCTCTTGGGCTCTCTTATTACTTAGTAAGTCTTATAGTGCGTCACATGACTATTTTTGTGATTGACAGCCTCATACACCACTGGTATCTTCATTTTGGGTTATGACGTCACTTCCGATGGGGCGGACCCTGGTTGTTGTTTTCTACACGATTTCTGTGTGTTTCGTGTGGACTTTGTAGCCTGGTTTGAGCCTCTGGAGAATACTATTCATCGCTAGTATGTCCCATTTACCCACACCTATATATACTACTGTGATCTCGCCCGCTTGTAGCCGAGTAGCGATACTTCCGGCCAGTGGAACGCATGAACTTCCTGCCGGTGGAACGCGGAAGTCGCGTCTCCGGCGTTTATCGCAGTTGCCGTGGTTTATCCTTGTTTGACTTGATTATTGTAGTAAAATTCACCTAGTTTTGATTCCTAGGCAATATAGCGCTCTATCAGCAGGTCTGGTTTTCTATACCTAGTTTTGGCCTGCCTATAGTGCGGCCCAGCACTTGTTAATTACCCTAAGTGGTACTTCCTGTGTTTGAGCCTTAAATAGACCCTGGTTGTGGTAGAACAGCATGCAGCTGTCATTTGGCTCTGGACACTTGGACTGTGAGTATGTTACCCCTGCAGTTAACCTCTGGTGTTTTATTAAGGTTGGTTGTAAATATACCTTTGTTTTTAAATTACAGATATAGTGTTGAATACTTTACATTGAGCCTTCAGCTGTCATTCGTTGTCTTATAAAGTATCAGGTATGATTCCCACTGGGTGGCCTCAGGTGTCTGTTTCATACTATACAGTGTTTTGGGAGTTTGCCTAATGGGCTACATGTCCCATCTTTATTACAGCATTTTCTGTGTTTTTAAGAAGCAATTCACTACATCAGCATGACCTAGCGCTTTGTCCAGGTAATTTTGCTAGTTGAGATTATGTATACTCTTGTTTGAGGTGAACTATGAGGGTGGAGGCGTCTCTAAATCACACATGGATATATATCTTTGATTTTATTATAGCATGGTTGTGCTGTTCTGTGACAATCATTAGGGCCTGGGAGGCACTGGTGGTGGTGGTGGTGCTGATAATCTGGTTCTTCATACATATTGATTTTAATTGTTTCTGATTGTTTAGGTGTTTTTAAGTACCAGTCTTGATAAAGGTCCTTGTATGGACCGAAACGTCGATGAAAAACGGCATCTCCATTGAATCTGATTAAAATAAGTTGAATCTACAAGTGATTTCAGAGACTGATTTCTGGGCGCGAGTGCACCTTCCACTCAGGTGATAGTTGCGGTATATTAGTGGCCTATCCGGTCATTAGGAGCACCCACCGTCGTTGCTACGTGTATTGATGAGAGTGCAGGACTCTTTGTGGATATATATATATATATATATATATATATATAAAATGGAGAATAGCGCCAAGGCTAATCCTAAATGACACACAAGCTAAAGTATAAAGGCTGTGCTTAGGTGACAAAATATTTATGATTGAATGGAAAATGTTTTAACACCCCCCATGAATTTATGGGTGGCAGCTCATGCCCAGCATATGGATAAAATGTAGAAAAATGAAGTGCATAAGAGCGCCTAATAGTGTTTAAAAATTGTCAAATCAATTTACCATGTGAAAAAGTGCAAAGTGTAAATTTTAAAAGGATCGACTTAGCTTCCTGGGGAAACTGCTTCAGTCTGATGACACTTTTGAGACATGCAAAATAGAAAAAGCCAACATAGTGTGTACTGTTTAAATGGTATACAATGCTCCAAAAGTTTAGGGGCCTTGCTGGTCCCAATATAAATAAAAGAACTGGATGAGCAATTCCAATTCCAATATGTAGGAGCTATACACAATTGTAATACATAAACAATAATTTTAATATAATATCTCCTGAAGCCAATGTAGGTAGCACACGTACAAGATAAAAATGAATAAACAGCTTATCTATCCATAAGTAAAAGTCACAAGGTGAGCAGCAGCCCAATCCTGTTAGCACGTAAACAAATGTCCTGAAGCAAATGCAGGTAGCATACGTACAGAATAAATAGATTAAAATGGCTTATCTGTCCATTCAAGGAAGTCAAGGGTGAGTAGTAAGTCCCGGTCCCGACGCGTTTCGTCCTGTAGCATAGGACTTCATCAAGGATAACCAAAGATTAACCCTACAATATACAAACAGATATAAAACCACAGTACTCACCACCCCAGAAGCAGGGTACATGACTGCACTTACCACTCATAGGGTGGGGTGCATGTAGCCCATGACCCAGCCCATGACCGCATACTTAAATAAATACAAACAAAAAATTCAGCACTCACCATAGCAAGCTCACTTATCCTCACCACATCAATAAATAAATGATGGGGGTTTAGTAATACCCCTTTTCCACTAGCTCAAAAAACACGGGTAAATGCACGGAGGCGCGCATTTACCTGTGTTTTCTGCTAGTGGAAAAGGGTCATCCCGGTGCATGGGCTACATGCACCCCACCCTATGAGTGGTAAGTGCAGTTATGTACCCCGCTATCTATCTCTATCTATCTATCTATCTATCTATCTATCTATCTATCTATCTATCTATCTATCTATTGTATTTTATGTTTTGATACTTAAAGACACCCCTGAGGAAGTTATTTATGACAAATCAGGTTGGGTGACAAGACAAAAAGATCCAAAATGGACCCCTGTCAGAAAGCGTGCCTGTTCAAAGGGAGACAGCAAGTGTTATTAACATCCGTTTCACAATGGTCAAGATGTCTGTGTTTAATTTATGTGAGAATAAATTTAAAATATGATTTTATTTTTAGTTTTTTTAAATTGTGTATAAAAAAGAAAGGTATTGGCTGGATTTTGGTGAACTCGGGTTGAAAAGGTCTCATACTAGGCCAGATAGGAGGTATAAAAACTCCACTCTTATCACTTCACAACGTTCTATATAATAAGAACAAAAACCTATACTGTATGAAAGGGGAATTATAGTCCATACAGAATTGTATAATCTAGTTTAGGCGCTCACAAAAAAACAGCATTACCATTGTAAACTCTGTGGGTCTTTCCTGGCAAATGACCCTCATGGGGATTAGCAGACTTTTTTTGAATATTAGAATTAGCATCTGACAATTGGTAGTCACTAGCGCAATATAGGTATTTGTATATATATATATACACACACACTGTATATACAATCACCAAAGTCAGTACAAAGACATTGGTGCCATTAGAAAAGGGAAATTGTTGGGGATAAGGGGTATATGTTGTATAAACACAGTCTCTCCTGTGTCACATCCCATTAGAATCTCTGCCTCAATTACTGTAGGTTCCTCTGCAGAGCAAACACTTTAAATTAGGTACCGTTGAATAACTTGGGTGAAGTGAAGTTCCGCAGAAGCACGATCGGAGCACCATCTTTCAGTGCAATGCTGTGAGATGGGAGTAGAGGTGTACTAAGTGAGTTTAGAAATTACACACATCTAGTCATGCTGGTCTTGAGGAGCCTGCACACTCCACACATTGAGTGTCAAACGTCTGCTTGTTCCTGTCAGGTATGTGGATTCTTGTTTTCCCTGGGGAAAGACTACTGGAAAGTGTTAATGCTAGTGTTCGTGTGCAGGAAAGGGGGGTGCCTGGATGCAGGGCCGGCTCCAGGCATGTTCCAATAGAGTGGCCACGCAGGGCGCCACCCTTAAAGGGCGCCGCGCGCTCGCGCCACCATATTGGAACCTGCCCGGAGGCAGCACAGCAGCGTCAGTCCCAGCCCGCCTCCCTAGCGCTAGCAGCAGTGGCTGTGTGTAATGACGAGGGAGGGGGAGTGCTGTGGGCGGGACAAAGCTAAACTACTCTGTACGCGCTGTGTGGCACCGGTATCTGACGCACAGAGTAGCTTAGCTTTAGTCCACCCACAGCACTCCCCCTCATCGGCACAGCCACTGCTAGGACCCAGGAGGTGGACCGCAGGACAGACGCTGCTGCAGACTCAGTGCAGCAGCAGCAGCTGTCCCTTCCCTCCCACGCACGCCACGCCACCGTGGCCGAACACACACGGTGGCATGTGTATCTGACAATCTGGGGGCAAGTGTATCTGGTACTCTAGGGGCAAGTGTATCTGGTACTCTGGGGGCAAGTGCATCTGGCACTCTGGTGCAAGTGTATCTGGCACTCTGGGGCAAGTGTATCTGGCACTCTGGGGGCAAGTGTGTCTGGTACTCTGGCGGCAAGTGTTTCTGGCACTCTGTGGCAAATGTATCTGGCACTGTGGGGGGGGGGCACATGTATCTGGCACTCTGGGGGGCACGTGTGTCTTGCACTGTAGGGGCACATGTATCTGACAATGTGGGGGCATATTATGTGTATCTTGCACTGTGGGGACACATCTGTATCAGGTACTGTGGGGGCACATGTGTATCTGGCACTGTGGGGGCACATGTGTATCTGACAATGTGGGGGCATATTATGTGTATCTGACAATATGGGGGCATATTATGTATATCTGACACTGTGGGGGCACATGTGTATCTGACACTGTGGGGGCATATTACAGTATATGCACTGTGGGAGCATATAATGTGTATCTGGCACTGTGGGGGCATATTATGTATATCTGACACTGTGGGGGCACATGTGTATCTGACACTGTGGGGGCATATTACAGTATGTGTACTGTATCTGGCACTGTGGGAGCATATTACAGTGTATCTGGCATTGTGGGGGCATATAATGTGTATCTGACACTGCATTGCTGGTGGCATATGTTTATCTGGCACTGGTGGGAGCATATAAAGTGTATCTGGCACTACTGGGGCTGTATGTGTATTTGGCACTGCTGGGGGCATATGTGTATCTGGCACTGCACACTATACTGGAGACATGATGTGTAAAGTACACTACTTATGTGTAAGGCTGCTAATCGTGTGTGCAGAGGGGTGTGAAAATACATTTATAGTCTAATAATATAAAGTTGCGAGGCCACACCCACGAGCGCGCACAATTTTCTCTCTCAGGGTGCAGGTAGGCCTGAAGCTGGCCCTGCCTGGATGTAATTCTTTCTTATGTTTGAGAAGTCGTGGTTGATTCGGTAATCTAATCAGGCGTGGAGTCTGAACACATTGGTGGTCTTCAACAGGGACCCCCGCAAAGGGATATGGGCTTGGCTGCTCCCGACATGCAGGTCGAGGTCCACTGGCTGGGTTTCCTAGAACCGGACCTGGCTTGCGGCCTGACGCAATGGACAATTATGTCAACTGGAAAAATAGTTAGCTGGAACCGATGACACTGATGGTTGGCACTGGTTACTTGGTTGAATCGTCAGGAACCAATGTTTTAGTGGGATTGGCTGGAACCAATATTTAGCAAGATCAGCTGGGACCGATATTATAGCAGGATCGGCTGGAACAGATGTTTTAGCAAGATTGTCTGATACCGATATTTAGCAAGATTGAATGAAACCGATGTTTTAGCAAGATCATCTGGAACTGATGGTGCATAGTTATCGGCTGGAAATGATGGTGCTCGATTATTGGCTGGAACCGATGACAAGGATTTATCGTCTGGAACCAATGATGAGGGATATTGGCTGGAACTGATAATGAAGGTTTATCATCTGGAATCGATGGTGAGGAATTATTGTCTGGAACTGATGACTAGGAATTATTGGCTGAAACTGGTGATGAGGAATTCTCGGATGGAACCGATGATAAAGCCAGTAGTACAGCAAGGTGGTAAATGCACTGAGAGTTTCTGAACAAGGTAACTGCAGGAGCTCACTGGATAGCACACAGCTAGGCTGTGGACAACATTGCACTGACATCTTGAGACTTTATGGATTGACCCTTTTATACCTGCTGGGAAGCAGGGATTGGCTGCTGCGATCAGCTGAAAGGTTGGCTGACTCAGATTGTCTGAGAACTGGTCTAATGGGTGTAAGCAGCATGGCGGCGCCTATGACTGGGATTTGGAGGAAATTCTGGCATTCAGGCTGTGCAACAGAATGCTGAGTAGAAGTGGAACACTGTAGGACTAGGACACACTTTGGATTATTCACAGAACACTGAGAACGCTGTGCAGGGTCACCAATTGATCAGGGTTAACACTGCTGAGATCAGGATTCTGCAGATAACTCACAGAGGGGAACTCTCAAGAGGCCTATCAACCTGGAAGGAGATTCAGCAGTATAACACAGACTACAGCTTATATGCTTCTCAGGCGTTTCAGGCAATGAAAACAGGATACACTAGGAATGCTGGTGTTCTGGACTAAGGGGGTCATTCAGAGTTGATCGCATGCTGCAGATTTTCACAGCGCAGCGATCAGATTACTACTGCGCATGCATATGCACCGCAATGCGCATGCACATTGTACAGGTACAAACAGCATCGTTGCTGTGCAAGGCTTCTAGCGACAAATCCATTCGCACAACCGATCGCAAGGAGATTGACAGGAAGAGGGCGTTTATGGGTGTCAACTGACTGTTTTCTGGGAGTGGTAAGGAAAACACAGGCGTGTCCAAACGTTTGCAGATCTACTCAGAAACTGCTAAAAACTTTTCCGTCCCACTCGGCTGCAAAAGCGTTCGCACACTTGCAAAGCGAAAATACACTCCCCTAGAGGCGGTGACTATCTGATCGCTGCTCTGCAAAAAATAGCTAGCAAGCGATCAACTCGGACTGAGGGCCTAAACCCAGTGAGCAGGGAATACTGATCTGCAGAACAGACAGCAGAGGTAAACCACACACCACTCATAAGAAATCAGGATTGTGACAGTTCCTTTATTTCTCTTCTCCCTGATGATCATATAGACCTCTGTTTCTTTTTAGGTCATTAAGTTATACAATAGTGAAAATGCAATCCAAATTCATCCAGTAGTTTTGCGTGATGCCAGAATGAACAGACAGACAAACAGACTGACATAATGTTTTCATCTCCATAGTTCATAAACAGTCCCTAGAAGTATATTTCTAAAAATAAATTGCTATGTACAGGCACAGTAGCTTTATACGTATATAGATATGTAATGCACAGCATTCCAACGCCCTCTCCTCTCTACCATCCCCTCTTTTTTCTCTGTTGCCCAGCCCAACACTTTTTCTCCACCTCTTCTTCTCCGTCCCTGAAGGGAAGATGTACTAAGCTGTGATAAATGTGGAGAAGTGAGCCAGTGGAGAAGTTGCCTATGGCAACCAATCAGCATTGACGTAACATTTATAATTTGCATAATGTAAAAGTATACAGAGCAGCTGATTGGTTGCCATGTGCAACTTCACCGCACACTCTGCACCCATTATTAAAATGGCAGCACCAATTTCCCAATGTTTCAACATGTCATGTGTCAAAAGGTCAACACCATAATGTTGAATGTTACAATGTTGACATAGTTAAAATGTCTAAACCCAACATTTCGACACTTGCTGAATGTCAACACCAAAATTCAACATATGAGTTGTCACAAAGTTAAAATATCGACAAAAAGGGTGTGTGACTTCGTTGATATGGGCGTGGCTTCGCGTAAAGGGGCGTGGCATTGCAGGAAAAGACTACCTTATACCCCAGTTTTGCAACCTGCACGCCCAGACGTTAGCCACCACAGGAAAGAAAAATAATCCTGATTCATGCCCCTTACATTATTTGTCATTTTTCCTAGTGATGAGCGGGTTCGGTTTCTCGGAAACCGAACCCCCCCGAACTTCACGCTTTTTACACGGGTCCGAGGCAGACTCGGATCTTCCCGCCTTGCTCGGTTAACCCGAGCGCGCCCGAACGTCTTCATCCCGCTGTCGGATTCTCGCGAGGCTCGGATTCTATCGCGAGACTCGGATTCTATATAAGGAGCCGCGCGTCGCCGCCATTTTCACACGTGCATTGAGATTGATAGGGAGAGGACGTGGCTGGCGTCCTCTCCGTTTAGAGTAGACTAGAGAGTAGTAGAGACACTTGATTTACTAATTTTGGGGAGCATATTAGGAGTACTACTTGCTGATAGTGTGACCAGTGACCACCAGTTTAATTAATCCGTTCTCTGCCTGAAAAAAAACGATACACAGTGTGACACAGTCACATACCATATCTGTGCTCAGCCTCAGTTTGCTGAATCATCTATGTAATACTGTATATCTGACTGTGCTGAGTGCTCACTGCTCACACAGCTTAATTGTGGGGGAGACTGGGGAGCAGTTATAGCAGGAGTACATATTTTAACAGTGCACACTTTTGCTGCCAGAGTGCCACTGCCAGTGTGATTGACCAGTGACCACTGACCACCAGTATATTGTGATTGTCTGCCTGAAAAAGTTAAACACTCGTCGTGTGGTGTTTTTATTCTATAAACGCATTCTGCTGACAGTGTCCAGCAGATCCGTCATTATATAATATATACCTGTCCGGCTGCAGTAGTGATATATATATATTTTTTATATCATTATCATCCAGTCTATATTAGCACTGCAGCAGACGCAGTACGGTAGTCCACGGCTGTAGCTACCTCTGTGTCGGCAGTCGCTCGTCCATCCATAATTGTATACCACCTACCCGTGGTGTTTTTTTTTCTTTCTATCTTCTTGATACTAGTAGCTTACTTTAGGAGTCTGCAGTGCTGAGCTGACAGTGTCCAGCAGGTCCGTCATTATATAATATATACCTGTCCGGCTGCAGTAGTGATATATATATATTTTATATCTCATTATCATCCAGTCTATATTAGCAGCAGACGCAGTACGGTAGTCCACGGCTGTAGCTACCTCTGTGTCGGCAGTCGCTCGTCCATCCATAATTGTATACCACCTACCCGTGGTGTTTTTTTTTTTTCTATCTTCTTGATACTAGTAGCTTACTTTAGGAGTCTGCAGTGCTGAGCTGACAGTGTCCAGCAGGTCCGTCATTATATAATATATACCTGTCCGGCTGCAGTAGTGATATATATATATTTTTTATATCATTATCATCCAGTCTATATTAGCAGCAGACGCAGTACGGTAGTCCACAGCTGTAGCTACCTCTGTGTCGGCAGTCGCTCGTCCATCCATAATTGTATACCACCTACCCGTGGTGTTTTTTTTTTCTATCTTCTTGATACTAGTAGCTTACTTTAGGAGTCTGCAGTGCTGAGCTGACAGTGTCCAGCAGGTCCGTCATTATATAATATATACCTGTCCGGCTGCAGTAGTGATATATATATATTTTTTATATCATTATCATCCAGTCTATATTAGCAGCAGATGCAGTACGGTAGTCCACGGCTGTAGCTACCTCTGTGTCGGCAGTCGCTCGTCCATCCATAATTGTATACCACCTACCCGTGGTGTTTTTTTTTTTTTTCTATCTTCTTGATACTAGTAGCTTACTTTAGGAGTCTGCAGTGCTGAGCTGACAGTGTCCAGCAGGTCCGTCTTTATATAATATATACCTGTCCGGCTGCAGTAGTGATATATATATATTTTATATCTCATTATCATCAAGTCTATATTAGCAGCAGACGCAGTACGGTAGTCCATGGCTGTAGCTACCTCTGTGTCGGCAGTCGCTCGTCCATCCATAATTGTATACCACCTACCCGTGGTGTTTTTTTTTCTTCTATCTTCTTGATACTAGTAGCTTACTTTAGGAGTCTGCAGTGCTGAGCTGACAGTGTCCAGCAGGTCCGTCATTATATAATATATACCTGTCCGGCTGCAGTAGTGATATATATATATTTTTTATATCATTATCATCCAGTCTATATTAGCAGCAGACGCAGTATGGTAGTCCACGGCTGTAGCTACCTCTGTGTCGGCAGTCGCTCGTCCATCCATAAGTATACTAGTATCCATCTATCTCCATTGTTTACCTGAGGTGCCTTTTAGTTGTGCCTATTAAAATATGGAGAACAAAAATGTTGAGGTTCCAAAAATAGGGAAAGATCAAGATCGACTTCCACCTCGTGCTGAAGCTGCTGCCACTAGTCATGGCCGAGACGATGAAATGCCAGCAACGTCGTCTGCCAAGGCCGATGCCCAATGTCATAGTACAGAGCATGTAAAATCCAAAACACCAAATATCAGTAAAAAAAGGACTCAAAAATCTAAAATAAAATTGTCAGAGGAGAAGCGTAAACTTGCCAATATGCCATTTACCACACGGAGTGTCAAGGAACGGCTGAGGCCCTGGCCTATGTTCATGGCTAGTGGTTCAGCTTCACATGAGGATGGAAGCACTCAGCCTCTCGCTAGAAAAATGAAAAGACTCAAGCTGGCAAAAGCACAGCAAAGAACTGTGCGTTCTTCGAAATCACAAATCCACAAGGAGAGTCCAATTGTGTCGTTTGCGATGCCTGACCTTCCCAACACTGGACGTGAAGAGCATGCGCCTTCCACCATTTGCACGCCCCCTGCAAGTGCTGTAAGGAGCACCCGCAGTCCAGTTCCTGATAGTCAGATTGAAGATGTCAGTGTTGAAGTACACCAGGATGAGGAGGATATGGGTGTTGCTGGCGCTGGGGAGGAAATTGACCAGGAGGATTCTGATGGTGAGGTGGTTTGTTTAAGTCAGGCACCCGGGGAGACACCTGTTGTCCGTGGGAGGAATAGGGCCATTGACATGCCTGGTGAAAATACAAAAAAAATCAGCTCTTCGGTGTGGAAGTATTTCAACAGAAATGCGGACAACATTTGTCAAGCCGTGTGTTGCCTTTGTCAAGCTGTAATAAGTAGGGGTAAGGACGTTAACCACCTCGGAACATCCTCCCTTATACGTCACCTGCAGCGCATTCATCATAAGTCAGTGACAAGTTCAAAAACTTTGGGCGAAAGCGGAAGCAGTCCACTGACCAGTAAATCCCTTCCTCTTGTAACCAAGCTCACGCAAACCACCCCACCAACTCCCTCAGTGTCAATTTCCTCCTTCCCCAGGAATGCCAATAGTCCTGCAGGCCATGTCACTGGCAATTCTGACGAGTCCTCTCCTGCCTGGGATTCCTCCGATGCATCCTTGCGTGTAACGCCTACTGCTGCTGGCGCTGCTGTTGTTGCTGCTGGGAGTCGATGGTCATCCCAGAGGGGAAGTCGTACTCGTAAGACCACTTTTACTACTTCCACCAAGCAATTGACTGTCCAACAGTCCTTTGCGAGGAAGATGAAATATCACAGCAGTCATCCTGCTGCAAAGCGGATAACTGAGGCCTTGGCATCCTGGGCGGTGAGAAACGTGGTTCCGGTATCCATCATTACTGCAGAGCCAACTAGAGACTTGTTGGAGGTACTGTGTCCCCGGTACCAAATACCATCTAGGTTCCATTTCTCTAGGCAGGCGATACCGAAAATGTACACAGACCTCAGAAAAAGACTCACCAGTGTCCTAAAAAATGCAGTTGTACCCAATGTCCACTTAACCACGGACATGTGGACAAGTGAAGCAGGGCAGGCTCAGGACTATATGACTGTGACAGCCCACTGGGTAGATGTATGGACTCCCGCCGCAAGAACAGCAGCGGCGGCACCAGTAGCAGCATCTCGCAAACGCCAACTCTTTCCTAGGCAGGCTACGCTTTGTATCACCGCTTTCCAGAATACGCACACAGCTAAAAACCTCTTACGGCAACTGAGGAAGATCATCGCAGAATGGCTTACCCCAATTGGACTCTCCTGTGGATTTGTGGCATCGGACAACGCCAGCAATATTGTGTGTGCATTAAATCTGGGCAAATTCCAGCACGTCCCATGTTTTGCACATACCTTGAATTTGGTGGTGCAGAATTATTTAAAAAACGAGAGGGGCGTGCAAGAGATGCTGTCGGTGGCCAGAAGAATTGCGGGACACTTTCGGCGTACAGGCACCACGTACAGAAGACTGGAGCATCACCAAAAACGCCTGAACCTGCCCTGCCATCATCTGAAGCAAGAAGTGGTAGCGAGGTGGAATTCAACCCTCTATATGCTTCAGAGGTTGGAGGAGCAGCAAAAGGCCATTCAAGCCTATACAACTGAGCACGATATAGGAGGTGGAATGCACCTGTCTCAAGCGCAGTGGAGAATGATTTCAACGTTGTGCAAGGTTCTGCAACCTTTTGAACTTGCCACACGTGAAGTCAGTTCAGACACTGCCAGCCTGAGTCAGGTCATTCCCCTCATCAGGCTTTTGCAGAAGAAGCTGGAGACATTGAAGGAGGAGCTAACACAGAGCGATTCCGCTAGGCATGTGGGACTTGTGGATGGAGCCCTTAATTCGCTTAACAAGGATTCACGGGTGGTCAATCTGTTGAAATCAGAGCACTTCATTTTGGCCACCGTGCTCGATCCTAGATTTAAAACCTACCTTGGATCTCTCTTTCCGGCAGACACAAGTCTGCTGGGGTTCAAAGAACTGCTGGTGACAAAATTGTCAAGTCAAGCGGAACGCGACCTGTCAACATCTCCTCCTTCACATTCTCCCGCAACTGGGGGTGCGAGGAAAAGGCTCAGAATTCCGAGCCCACCCGCTGGCGGTGATGCAGGGCAGTCTGGAGCGACTGCTGATGCTGACATCTGGTCCGGACTGAAGGACCTGACAACGATTATGGACATGTCGTCTACTGTCACTGCATATGATTCTCTCCCCATTGAAAGAATGGTGGAGGATTATATGAGTGACCGCATCCAAGTAGGCACGTCAGACAGTCCGTACTTATACTGGCAGGAAAAAGAGGCAATTTGGAGGCCCTTGCACAAACTGGCTTTATTCTACCTAAGTTGCCCTCCCACAAGTGTGTACTCCGAAAGAGTGTTTAGTGCCGCCGCTCACCTTGTCAGCAATCGGCGTACGAGGTTACATCCAGAAAATGTGGAGAAGATGATGTTCATTAAAATGAATTATAATCAATTCCTCCGTGGAGACATTGACCAGCAGCAATTGCCTCCACAAAGTACACAGGGAGCTGAGATGGTGGATTCCAGTGGGGACGAATTGATAATCTGTGAGGAGGGGGATGTACACGGTGATATATCGGAGGATGATGATGAGGTGGACATCTTGCCTCTGTAGAGCCAGTTTGTGCAAGGAGAGATTAATTGCTTCTTTTTTGGTGGGGGTCCAAACCAACCCGTCATTTCAGTCACAGTCGTGTGGCAGACCCTGTCACTGAAATGATGGGTTGGTTAAAGTGTGCATGTCCTGTTTATACAACATAAGGGTGGGTGGGAGGGCCCAAGGACAATTCCATCTTGCACCTCTTTTTTCTTTCATTTTTCTTTGCGTCATGTGCTGTTTGGGGGGTGTTTTTTGGAAGGGCCATCCTGCGTGACACTGCAGTGCCACTCCTAGATGGGCCAGGTGTTTGTGTCGGCCACTAGGGTCGCTTAGCTTACTCACACAGCTACCTCATTGCGCCTCTTTTTTTCTTTGCGTCATGTGCTGTTTGGGGAGTGTTTTTTGGAAGGGCCATCCTGCGTGACACTGCAGTGCCACTCCTAGATGGGCCAGGTGTTTGTGTCGGCCACTAGGGTCGCTTAGCTTACTCACACAGCTACCTCATTGCGCCTCTTTTTTTCTTTGCGTCATGTGCTGTTTGGGGAGTGTTTTTTGGAAGGGCCATCCTGCGTGACACTGCAGTGCCACTCCTAGATGGGCCAGGTGTTTGTGTCGGCCACTAGGGTCGCTTAGCTTACTCACACAGCTACCTCATTGCGCCTCTTTTTTTCTTTGCATCATGTGCTGTTTGGGGAGTGTTTTTTGGAAGGGCCATCCTGCGTGACACTGCAGTGCCACTCCTAGATGGGCCAGGTGTTTGTGTCGGCCACTAGGGTCGCTGAGCTTACTCACACAGCTACCTCATTGCGCCTCTTTTTTTCTTTGCGTCATGTGCTGTTTGGGGAGTGTTTTTTGGAAGGGCCATCCTGCGTGACACCGCAGTGCCACTCCTAGATGGGCCAGGTGTTTGTGTCGGCCACTTGGGTCGCTTAGCTTAGCTATCCAGCGACCTCGGTGCAAATTTTAGGACTAAAAATAATATTGTGAGGTGTGAGGTGTTCAGAATAGACTGAAAATGAGTGGAAATTATGGTTATTGAGGTTAATAATACTTTGGGATCAAAATGACCCCCAAATTCTATGATTTAAGCTGTTTTTTAGGGTTTTTTGAAAAAAACACCCGAATCCAAAACACACCCGAATCCGACAAAAAAAATTCGGTGAGGTTTTGCCAAAACGCGTTCGAACCCAAAACACGGCCGCGGAACCGAACCCAAAACCAAAACACAAAACCCGAAAAATTTCCGGTGCTCATCACTAATTTTTCCTCCTTATAGTAATGCCCAATATACATTATTCCACATACTGCAATGGCCTTAGCCATTATGCCACACACAATAATGCACATGACACAATATGCACACACTGTAATGCCCACGACACATTATGCCACACACCATAATGCCTGTGACACATTATGACAGGAATCGCAATGCCCGTTATACATTATGCTACACACTGCAATGCCCCTGATACATTATAGCACATACAATGTCTGTGACACAGTATGACACACACCACAATGATCCTGAGACATTATACCACATACCACAATGCCCGTGATATAGTATACAACACACCGTAATGCCTGACACATTATGACACACACCGCAATGTCCGTGATACATTATGCCACACACCGTAATGCGCATTACACATTAAGTTCTACAGTAAGGCTTCTAATTACTTTTAAATTACCTGCTCGTTGCCAGGGGTTTCATGCTCTTGGTTCCATGCACGGTGCCAGGGGTTTTCATGCTCAGGGTGTCATGCTCGTTGCCAGGGGTTTCATGCACTGGGTGTCATGCTCGTTGCCAGGGGTTTCATGCACTGGGTGTCATGCTTGTTGCCAGGGGTTTCATGCACTGGGTGTCATGCTTGTTGCTAGGGGGTAGTGCTTGTTTCTAGGGCCATGCTCCCAGTGCCACATATGCCCCCAGTGCCAGATATTCCCCCACAGTGCCAGGTATATGCCCCCAGTGCCAGATATTCCCCCACAGTGCCAGGTACATGCCCCCAGTGCCACATATACCCCCCCCCCCAGTGCCACATATGCCCCATCAGTGCCTGCTCCCCCCAGTGCCAAATATTCCCCCACAGTGCCACATATGCCCCCTCAGTGCCTGCTCCCCCCCAGTGCCAGATATTCCCCCACAGTGCCAGGTATATGCCCCCAGTGCCAGATATTCCCCCACAGTGCCACATATGCCCCCTCAGTGCCTGCTCCCCCCAGTGCCAAATATTCCCCCACAGTGCCAGGTATATGCCCCCAGTGCCAGATCTTCCCCCACAGTGCCAGGTATATGCCCCCAGTTCCAGGTATATGCCCCCAGTGCCAGATATTCCCCCACAGTGCCACATATGCCCCCTCAGTGCCTGCTCCCCCCAGTGCCAAATATTCCCCCACAGTGCCAGGTATATGCCCCCAGTGCCAGGTATATGCCCCCAGTGCCAGGTATATGCCCCCAGTGCCAGATCTTCCCCCACAGTGCCAGGTATATGCCCCCAGTGCCAGATCTTCCCCCACAGTGCCAGGTATATGCCCCCAGTGCCAGATCTTCCCCCACAGTGCCAGGTATATGCCCCCAGTGCCAGATCTTCCCCCACAGTGCCAGGTATATGCCCCCAGTGCCAGATCTTCCCCCACAGTGCCTGCTCCCACCCCCCGCTCCTTTGTGTTGGAGGGACACGGAGCGCATAGCGCGCCTCTCCTGTGTCCCTCCTGGCTCTCCTGCCGGTCTAATAAAGGAAGTGCCGGTTCGTGAGCCAATCAGAGCTCACGAACGGCACTTCCTTTATTAGACAGGCCGGGGGAGAGCCAGGGAGGGACACAGGAGAGGCGCGCGATGTGCGCTCCGTGTCTCTCCTTACAGCAGCGGAGGGAAGGAGACCGCAGAATGACATGCGGACGCTCGTCCGCATGTCAATCTGTGCAAAGTCAGTGGCGCCCCCGCAGCCCCTCGCCCCCATGCCACCGCGAGGACTGCGGGGGCAGTAGTTACGCCACTGATTGTGATTATATGCTAATATGGGCAGAAGCTAACCCATGCAAAAGGACACCCACTACAATCGTATTTTTACGGCACTGCATGATTGCAGAAACATTGGTAACATCAGTGCACATTGGGTCGCCTCACAGAACCTGAGTAGCTCTGAAGATGCGCAGGTTGAGCTGCTTTCCTGGGACGCACAGGCCTCTCCAGTAGCAAGTGTGATCGCAGCTGCTAATATATGCATGCCCAGAAAACGCCATCCGAATGGCCATGACACGCCTGCGTTCGAATTACCACTCTCTGTTACCACCCTAACTGCTGCTTCCTATCACTCACTTTGCGACTAAAATCTTCCTGCGACCGCACTCGTGAATCACTCGCTGCGCATGTGTACTGCGGCTCATACACATGCAAAAACATCAATCGATATGTGCACAACCACTGCTTTGCGTCCACACCTAAATGACCTCCTATATACTTGTTGACATTCTGAACATGTCAACATTATGGGCAAGATTCAAATTTTCCGTCCTCCCCTCCCGCCCCATCGCGCCCACCGGCAGTATTCAAATGTTGCTGCCGATGGCGCGATACCAGAGTTTCAGCTCGCCACCCCCTGGGGTGGTAAGCTGAAATGCGCGAAAGTGACCCGTTTGGACACCCAAACGGGACTTTTTGCGATCAGGCCCATGACTTTAGTCGGGTTTAGCTGCTTTACGAGGCTAAACCCGTCTCTTATGGGCGCGATCAACTCGATAATGGGGGACAATAGAATATCGCACTGCGATCTGCCATCACTTTAGACGTGAGATCTGGCGCAATAAACCATTTGAATCTCGCCCTTTGTACCTCACACACTGTGTACCTCACAACATTATGGTGTCTATATAATTACTGTTTATATTGTGATTATAAAAACATACCGAATCTCTCTAAATCATGAGCGCAAACAAGATGTTACAGTATGTATTTAGATCTCATTTAGACATTTAATATAACTGCATACGTAACTAATGCTTCTGAAAGCCATTGCTCATTTCCTTCAGTGTGTCTTTGCAGTCTGATCACCAAATTTAGTCATGTTGCATTATATTCTCTTCCTCAGTCTCCGTGTTTTACAGCCATGTGCACAGATGCTGCCAATAATCTGCCATCTGTGGAGGGTATGTGTGTGTGAAACACCTCTCTGACCAGCTGAGATTTCCCTTAGCAACTGATTTCTACTGATCCTTTGCAGACACAGCAACATGTGCCAGTGACAGATTCACCGGGGAGTCTTCAGAAAGCTGATCCAACCTTACGTTTTATACAGTATGGCCTGCATTAGACCCACTGTAACAATCTAATTTTTTTATATGGACTATAGAACAAGCACCAAAAATATTAGAAGGTGGCATGCAGGAATTAAAGTAAAACTCATAGAATTTGGGCAATGGTGTAATAAACTATTTGTTATCTTTATAGAAATCCTTGTCAGCTGCACTGAAGACAGTTATTCTTTGCAGCTGCAATTTGCGCATCCTCTGCCCATGTACAGTGATGTAGTGAAAAGATGTCATGTCATAAAATATAAAGATGCATATTATTTATAAATGAGTGGCTGTATGAGCTTCATACTCACGAGAAAGGAGTCACTGTACCAGCAGATAAAGTAGAAGTAACTGCTTTGCAGATATTTATAATAAACCAAAAGGATATTCATGATTGCTGCACAATGAGATACATCTTAGGGGCAGCAACAACTAATGTAATTGCTCTAAAGAGAAGCTGAAGCCATGTTTATTATAGAAAGAGTCAATTATTTAATAATATGTTTAATATACCAACACATCGGTTTTACACAGAAATCCAATATATGACACTGTAGCAGAGAACATCTGTTGGGCATAATTTGGATTAGTGTAGTATGATTAAAATGTCTCGGTGGCCTGCAGCTGTTAGTCAGGGTGTTTTCATATTCAAGTAAACAACCATCAACGCTAACATATACAACAATATAAAAATATCAAAATTGTGCAGCAATATCCAAACAGCCTACTGAAACCAAGGGAATTTTACCACTTCCCAAACATTAGCACATACGCAATCTGAATGGTCTCAGTATAGAACAGATTGGGTTAAACAAGGGATGTAAAATACCTAAGCATAACAGGATCCAAAGGTAAGGTCAAATTCTTTATCTGTGGTGGTCGCAGCCGGGATTCCGACAGCATAGCGTGTCCCCTTGCGGGCTCAACACGCCACGCCGCGCTTCGTCCCCGGTAGCGTCCAGTCCCAGAGTGCCAGAGTAATAGACCAATCCTTTCTTATTGTTCCAATATAGGACCCAAGTGGGGCAGATAGGGTGATTTCTATTCACTTAATTTAGACACTCTCCTCATATACTTGTCATCTCAAATGTAAACAGAGGACGAGCAGTAGTGTAACAACGTTGGAATAAGATGTAACCATTTATTCACATATCACACTCACATTTCAATAACAATGAAAAGCATGTAATAGACCATGCAGTGTGGCATCCCCATGGAAAGAAACAGCTCATGCCACACTGCACACTGCCTACCCATTCAGATGGTATTGGAAATGTATTCACAATGCTACCTAGAACCAGTGATCACATATGAGTATCAGGAAACACAGGTGCAGCAGTCCATCCTAACATGGGTCTTTCATCACCAGCTTAAAATGTTTCAGACACCTACAGCTACTGATGAAGGACCAGATCTCACTACATGCCACTCAGACCCACCACACGTATGTGAATGCAATACTGTGAATAATTAGCAATAAAATTATACAATCATACAGTATTATATGCTCTTATACAGGTGAGACCTAACAAGCACCAATTATACTCAAGTGTATACGGATTTCATTACAACATGGGAACTCTGGAGCAATTAGTTTTTTAATCAAGACATCTTATCTCTCATCCCCTTTTATTAGCTAGCCTAACGTGTAACCTCAAGGTTTACTTATAAGTGAGCAGTAATAAGTGTATTTTATAATAAAGCATTTTTATAATCACCTTGTAGCTGTAAAAATAAATGATACAATCTCTGTCCCCGTAATAGTCTAGTGACGTTTACTATAAATTAGATATCTGAGGTGCTACACTACCTTATATTTTAATAATCTGCCTTCTATTTTAATATATGAATAAGTATTACGATATTATATTTTGTACTATTTTGCAGCCTAATATTTACTTGTGCCATGAATCTTTGGAACATGACAGATGTTTGATTTCTCCATTAGAATCAATGGTACACAGAGCACACATTTCTATACGAAATGAGCCATCCAAGTAATCACTGTCCAGCAATCTTGGCAGCACATAAGCAACTCCTAATCACTACTACACTATATAAATTAAAAAGTTGTCCTCATTCAGCCACTTGTCAAGCAAAGGGTGGCCACTGCCCTACCATAAAACTGATTCCTCCAGCAGTACAGCTAATATTTAGAACCAGCCTCTTAAACTGGCCATACACCAGAAAAACTTTCATCCGACCATCCAACTAGTTGGTTGGTCGGACTGGAAATCTGGTAATATATATAGGAGCAAATGACAATTAGCATTTTACTTCCAGTCCTGCAAAAAGGACAAAAACTGTTGTTCAGACAAGATATTTAAATCAGATTTAATCATCTTATCTGAATGACTGTTTTCATCTTTTTTCCAGTGTTTGGGAGCAAATTCCTGACTATCATTTACTCCCATACATTACTAGAGTTTCATATGACCATCCAATTTGTTGGGTGGTTGGTTGAAAGCAGGGGCGGATTGGGAACAAAAAGCGGCCCTGGAAAAATTTGTACTAGTGGCCCCACATGGGCAGCACCAGAGGTGTAAGGTCTAGCCATGGGCCATGGCAGCAGCACCCTCCCCCCAAGACTTTCCAGATAGTGGGCATGTCCAGCATCAAGGGGGAAGTTAAAAAGAACTAAAATTAAATATTAGGAGAACATTATATGATATACCTTCAGCATTTAGGAAACTATATCATTCTTTAGAAAGATATATTTTCTTGCTTATTACACCAACCGTATCCCAATCACTATTCACTCAATCTTATATGTCAGCCAAGCAGGCAGACAGAGCATACACTAGATCATCTGCAATCACAGGCTAAGTGGCAAAGTAATTTTCATATATGCAAATTATTTTGCATCTTATTCATTATTTCTATAAAAAGGACCACATGTCCTCAAACAAAACAGGCTCCACGGGTGCGTCGGCCTACCGGGAATCTTCCCTGTAAACCCTATGGCCAATCCGCCTCTGGTTGAAAGTTAGTCTAGTGTATGGCCAGCTTTACTCCTGATAAAGTTGCATCCTGCATCACAGGTTTTTATATGAACTGGAGAAAGTGTTTACTATTCATTCATCCTAGAAGAGTTCAGTTCTATTTAGATGCCGGCATTGGGATAGCACAAAGAGTCCCCTTGCGTGCTTCGTGGCTCGCTACGCTCACCACAGGTTTTATTCCCACTCTATGGGTGTCGTGGACACCTATGAGTGGGAATAGCCCCTGTGAGTCGGAATTCCGGCTGCTGGTAATGTCAGCAGTCGAGATTCCGGTGTCGATATCCTGAGCGCTGTGATGCCGACTACCAGCAAATTAACTGCATCCCTCCTTGACTTCATCTTCCTGCTCAGCACCTGAGGTGAGAGCTGGGAGCAGCAGCATAGCCTGTGGGGTGAGGAGGAGGCAGTAGGGACAGTAGAGACTAGCGGAAGGTGGGACTCAGCAGTGGGTGAGGTGTGGGGTGATCAGTGATGTGAGGGAGGTTCTGAGGTGTTGGAGGAAGAGGCTGTGTGTACTAGGGAGAGAATGATGGAAGAAAGGGGCTGTGTGTACTGGGAAGAGAGTGATTTGGGCACTGTGTGTGCTGGGGAGAGTGAGTGATGGGAGAGGGAATTTGTACTGGGGTGAATGAGTGGGAGGGGGAGTACATACTTGGGGTGAGTGGTGCAAGCGGGGGTGCTTACAGGGGACAGTGAGTGATGGAAGAGACGGAGTGTACTAGGGAGAGTGAATGATGGTGGGGGGGCTGTGTGTATTGGGGAGGATCAAAGGGAGACTATTTTAGAAATAGCAAAGAGGAGGGATATGTTTTGGGGAGAGGGAGCAAATAGGGGAGACTGTTTTCGTAAAAGTAGTAAAGAAAAGTGGCTGAGTACTGGAGAAAGTCAGCGAATGGGGTCGGGGTGTGTTGGAGAGAGTAAGCAAGGATGAGGATGAGACTTTGTAGTGGGAGAGAGAGCAAAGATCATGGGCCTGTGCATTTGGGAAAGTGAGTCCTTGTGGTTTGGAGTATTAGCAACAGTGGCTGAAGAGGTTTCTGTGTTTTGGGGATGGCAAATAGGGTGGGAGCCTGATTATGGGAGACAGGTAGTAGAAGTGAAAATTGTATATATTAGTGAGATATTAGCACACACTGACTGACTAGGGGAGGGGGAATTTGGCATACAATGACTGGGGTGGAGGATTGTTTGAGGAAGGGCGGCCCCAAATCAGTGTCTTGGTTAGAAACCCATGAAGTCTAAACCTGCCTCTGCATTTGCTCATTTACTGTAAACTTTCTCATGTCCCTGTCATCAATATGTTCTCCTCATGACTCACATTTTTTTTCCCTCTAGCTCTCTCTTTATCCAGTGCATTTGGGTGTCCACCCCTTTCTATCTACTGATACTGTCTACTAGAGTCACCCACAACCCTCTCTGCTAAATCTAAGGCATTTCTCAATGGTTATCCTACTGGGCATTTCTGCCTCTTCCAACATTATTCATCACCCTTTCTTCCTGGACAACATTCAGTCCATTGCTTTGATCATGTACTTTCCTTGTTCACTTTCTACTTTAACAACTGCTCCTTCCCTGCCTCTTTTGATGGTTCTTCATTCCTTCATTCGCTAGACACACAAGGCCTATCCTTTGTTCTCTGTTCTTCTCTCTGTACACCTCTTACCTTGAAAAACTCATCAAATCCTTTGGTCTATATTTACACCTTGCAAAAGCCACTGTTGCTTAGGGAATTGGAGCTGAAAATTTAAAGCGACACATTCAGTGTAAAACATGCTGGGCTTTACACTGAATATGAGTGTCGCTTTAAGTTTTCAGGTCCAACCTGCAGAGAAACGCCGGCTTACCAAAACCGCCATTCGTAAACATAGCCATTTGTCTCTAATCGACCTCTTCTACTCTCCTCTCCCTTTCTCTCCTAAATTTGCCTAAAACCTAAATCTGAGTTTATCAGCTCCTGCCTTCTCTACTTCTTTAACCATCATGGATAACAACACTCTCTCCATCACTACTCAAATTCAGAAAGAAATGTAAAAGGTTGCGATTTTGCAAATCTGGCACAATTCCGGCATATTTCCAACAAGTTTCAAGTTACTGTGTCTAATAGAATGAGACTACTAGAGGCAAACTCACCAGAATTGCGCTTCAATCAATCTTTCAAGTTTAATACTGTATTTTTATATAAATATTTTACAAATACTGTATAGCTGGTTTACCACTCTTCCTTTGTAAGCTGCTGGCCTTTCTCAGGGGCCTATTCATCATCCGTTATGGGCCTGTTACACATGTAGAAACGCTAGTATCCTATATCTTTAGTGATGGGCCCATTCATTATTAGGGTCGCGATGGGCCCGCCCGGTATTCGGCAATTTCAGTTTATAGTAGGGATGGCCATCGACCATCAATGATTCAAAATCATCGATGGTTTATGGCCGATGTAGAATACTTTTGCTATCGATGGGGGAGAACCAGATGGTTTCCCTCCATCGATGGAAAGGTATAACCAAATATATATATATATTTTTAATGTGGTGCTGGGACACAGAGCATAGCTGTGCCCCCCGACCCATGCGAAGCCAATCTCCTGTATTCTGATTGGCTCATGGGCCAGTCAGTGAATAAACAGGGATGACCATCGCTAGTGGGAACCATCAATGATTATCCACTGCATAGTTGGCAGCCATCGATGGTTACTTTCCATATTTCCATCGATGGTTACCATCGATGGCAACCACACTGATGTTCATCCCTAGTATGCAAGTACTGCATGAACTCAGGTCATGCATATGCAGTTTGACGAAGTGTCAATGGTAAGTTTCACTGCTATTTCGGCAGCAGTGTAAAGGGGGGTACTCACGGAGCGATCGCTGCTTAAAATCTAAGCAATCTGACTAGATTGCTTAGATTTTAAGCATGATCGCTCCGTGTGTATCCCCCACAGCGATAGCGCTATCGCTGGTGCTAGATTGGCCTGCCATGCGTTTCCCCCCACACGCTCAGCACACATCGCACTGTGCTGAGCGGCGGGAGAGATGTGTGCTGAGCGGTTCGCTCAGCACACATCTCTCCCGCATCGGCCAGTGAGTACTGGCCTTTAGGGATTGCTGGAACAGTTACTTTTTGGTGCAGCTGTCCCTGCATTGGAGCAATGCTGAACTGCTTCGGTAGGTAAGAATCCACCCTTGCAAATTATGGTGAACTGCATACATAATTATATGAGCCTTGCAGCCCCTGATGATGAATAGACCTCTCAGTCTCCACTTTATGTTGGCGAGTGTGTTACATTTATTCCAAAAATTTTGTTCTGCCAAACGCCTGAAGTGATGTTAAGAAAAGGTTTCATGGGATAATTTCGTCTAATAAATTTGCCAGATGTACTGTAATGCATGTTCTATAGCTATTACCTTTTAAAGTCAAGCACAACATGATTGATTTTTAGTAATAAAGCGTGTTCTATTAGGTTTTTGAATATACATAAAGAATTAAAAACGTGAGTAAACATAGTTTTTACTTAAAGCAAACTGAATACATGAAAATGAAAATATGTAAATCATATTATCACAACAAAATAACTGGCCATAGAAAGTTCTTGTGGCTGAGGAATAACCTGCTGCTTCCCTGTGCCCTCATTAGTTTCTGTTGTTCTTCAAAGAAATAAGCAAAATGGCCTCCTGTTGCTCCTCAGGCTCTGCTTGTGGTGGCCATGTTGGGATGACATGCGATGGACCTGACAAGACCAGCAAATGTGTCAGTATTACTTTGCCCCATGTAAGTGTTTTGTATCCAATTACATTCTACAGAGCTTGGTTTACATTATTACTGGCATGACATTTGCCATCCTTAACAACCAAGGCAACAAAAAATAATAACTAAAAAAGTATCTTTGGCACATTTTTTAGCTGCTTGAACCACACAATTGGAGGTTGGTTACGACAAGCCATAAAAAAACAAAAATAGTATTGGACGTTATTGTCATGCACTATTTCTAAGAAAAGAATGGGCTCCACAGCATGGGTGCCTCCTGGCTGTGCCACCCGCGGCCAAAGGATAGAAAAGCAGTACTGTCAGACTGTACCTGGTGAGAGTCTGTTACTGCTGGAGCGGCGCCGGTGTCTGGCAGCACCGCACTTGTAATAAGACTCAAAATAAACTACAGCTCCCAGCAGCCCTTGTTGTTGGGAGCTCCAGGCAGCAAGGGCTGCTGGGAACTGTAGTTTATTGTGAGTCTGGTTACAAGTGTGGTGCTGCCGGACACTAGTCTGATCACTAGTGCAGTGCGGTGCTGACGGACACTGGCGCCGCACCGGCAGTAACAGACTCTCACCAGGTACAGAGCAATTGTTATATAGCGCAGTGCTATAGATCTATTTGTTGTTGAAGATAATAAAAAAGTGTCAGTGTTTGGGAGAAGGGACTGTAGTACCTGGAAAACTACACGATTTTCATGCATGTTAGATGTAAGGAAGTAGTAAGTGAGCGAAAACTTTAACTTGTTGAGTGTAATAAAGAAAATACATATCTTACCTATTTCATGGCCATGTTTAAGGAAATGTATATCAATTAATTGTATAATTGATCATTTTATCTTGGAAGTGATGGCACCCTGATGTTTTTTCTAACAGGAAGCACTTCTACCATCCAACTTATGGTGTTTGGTTAATGGCTGGGTCCATTTGAGGCTCATCTCACAGCAGCTCATTAGCATTTCATTCAGGATGCAGTCAAGATGCCGGCGTTTGGCATCCCGGCGGTCGGAAAGCTGACGCCAGCATCCCGATACTGCTCGGAATGCTGATGCTGGCATCCTAACATAGATAGCGATGCAGAATGCCAAAATCCGGATTGAGTTGGTGCCAAAGACTCCACTGGCAAGCCACGTAGGAGGGTTAGGGTTAGGCTGCGAGGGCGGGAGGGCTAGGGTTAGGCTGCAGGGAGGGAGATTAGGAAGGGTGCGTTAGGGTTAGGCACCACTGAAGAGGCTTTTGGGGGAGGGGGGTGGGTTAAGGTCAGGCTGTGGGAAAGGTGGGTTAGGGGGGAGGGATGGTGTAACGTGAATACGAGACACTACTGTGCGGTGTAATGTGAATGAGGGACACTACTGTGTGGCATAATTTGAATTGGAAGTACTATTGTGTCCACACCCTTCCCCCACAAGACCATGCCCCATTTCCAATACTCACGCCTTAGCCCCTTACTTTGCCAGGGGCACTCGGACCCCTAGATATACCCCTGGTTATAGACATGAATGTTAATCTTTTTCCCAGGACCTCACGCAGTGATACACTGCTGACGGTTTTAGGCAAGCAGACATCTCTCCCAAAAGGTGTTTTAACTTGGCCGGAGTGGGGTGGAGAGCGTTTTAACTCCTCGTCTTTATTCTTATGTGAAACGCAACAGTAATGAATTAAATATGGTCGGGATCCCAGCAATCAGAATACCGACGCTGGAATACTGACACTATTTGGAATGCCAACACCAGCATCCTGAATAGGTTCACCATCTTGGCACTGGAATACCGACAGTGGGGGGGGGGGTTAGGTTTAGGAATCAGCGCTAAGGGTTAGGGTTAGGCTGCGAGGGGTAGGTATTCTGACTGCCAGCATCCCAAACACCGGCAAATCCAACCCCAGAACTGTAATCGAATAAAAGGATAAAGGCTCATTACATTGTTCATTAAAACAGATGAATGAACATAAATCGGTCTGTTTAAATCACTTTAAATATGCGCAGACAGCTTTTTCTGTCCATCTGCTTTCTAGTGAATGTGTACCTTTTCCATTATGCAGACAATAAATTAACATCACATTGAATCATACATAGACAAAATGTTTTCATTAAATACCAGTTTAGAAAATATTATACATCATATAAACAATGAAAACATAATGGGCCTAATGCAGCATGGATCACTATTCAGAGACATTGCAGTTGTCTGTGAGTAGAAAGGCGCTGCCCCGACAGGAAGAAAAAACGCCCCGTGCAAAATTGTAAAATGCATCGCAGATCGCTATCCACTCGTAGATGCATACTCAATTTGAAACATCGAAGAATCTTTGCCATCTGAGCAAATGTAAGTAGGTCTAAGGCTGCCACTACTCTGCAACTGAGACGGCCTGGATGTGGTCTACACTGACATCAGAGACCCTCCCCAAAAACCCCTGGGTATGCCTGCGTTTTTTCTGACACACCCAGAAAAGGTTTCCGCCCAGAAACGCCGGCTTCCTGTCAGTCAAACTGCAGCTACATTGCGATTACAATCTGTATGCATTTTCTGTCACTATTGCCCTTCACGTGTGTGCATTGCGAACTGCATGCGCAGTTGTTCGATAATCGTTCAATTTGCGATTTCTCTGAATAACGATCCATGCTGAATTAGGCCCTATATCCCAAATCTTATGTATAAAATATCATATAATTATCTGAAGATACCCCTAAAAGGCCCTCGAAATATATCCATCCACTGGAAAAAACTTATAAATAAAGCAGATTACTCTTTCCCGCTAAAGGCACATTCTGTTACAAATTGTGTCACGATTAAGATCCTGCATGGGATCGAAACATCAACTTTTATTATGGACCTGAATAAACAAACTGCTTGCCTCATTTGGATTGGTGAGTGCCCTGCTCTACTGCACTCCAGATCAGAAAATCAATATGTGCAGCAAAATACGACATATGTAAAGAAGAATTCAAATTAGCAACACAACCAAAATGTAATGCTCAGGTGCTCAATATGACTAAAATATATAGGCCCTCATTCCGAGTTGTTCGCTCGCAAGCTGCTTTTAGCAGCTTTGCACACGCTTAACCGCCGCCTACTGGGAGTGAATCTTAGCTTATCAAAATTGCTAACGAAAGATTAGCAGAATTGCGAATAGACACTTCTTAGCAGTTTCTGAGTAGCTCCACACTTACTCGGCATCTGCGATCAGTTCAGTCAGTTTCGTTCCTGGTTTGACGTCACAAACACACCCAGCGTTCGCCCAGACACTCCCCCGTTTCTTCAGACACTCCCACGTTTTTCCCAGAAACGGTAGCGTTTTTTCACACACTAAAACGGCCAGTTTCCGCCCAGAAACACCCACTTCTTGTCAATCACATTACGATCACCAGAACGAAGAAAAAACCTTGTAATGCCGTGAGTAAAATTCCTAACTACATAGCAAATTTACTTGGCGCAGTCGCACTGCAGACATTGCGCATGCGCATTAGCGACTAATCGCTCCGTTGCGAAAAAAAAATAACGAGCGATCAACTCGGAATGACCACCATAATACGTTGCTCCAAAAAAGTGTACTGCTCAATAAGTTACTCACTTTAAAAACTACAGTTGTGTCCATTGTAATAGTAAACACTCACCATTAGTACGTCTTTTACAGAAAACAAAAGGCAGGGTCCCTCAGGATGCACTTCGCTAGTCAGCAATCTGTCCTCCACTGTGCATTGCAACAGCAGAAGAAGAGCAGGAGATTTTGCTGATTCAATGGCCAGTGTTGCCAACCTATACTAGGGACGTCAGGGACAGTGATTTTCCTATTCTCCGCATACATTCAATAGTCTATCAGAGGCTTCAACTTGATACTGGTATTTTCATAAAAGTGGTTAGAGCAATAACTATTACACCACATTCCTACCAGAAGGTTTGAAAGCCATCAGTAGTGCAATTTGCAATCACCTATGGGCAACAGTGCAATATTACCAAAGGCATGATTAAATTCAAGAATTGGTGAGTTTATCTCATATTTGAGTGTATGTTTTTGGACTCATGCAGTGTACACTATACTTGTTTTCCTTTTAAAAAAATAAATAAGTAACACACACAGCTTAAGACTAATGGTTGGAGAAGTACTGGACCCCACCTGTGTTCAGTGTACGTGCAGATATCATCAGTGCTCATCTGCTGGTAAAGTTACAGAAAACGAAGTAGTAGCTCTTGGGTGTGTTTATCCGGGTTATGTACGGGATCCTGGTGGTCAGGTTTCCAGCGGTCAGAATACTGACGCCGGGATCCCGACCGCCAGAATGCCGGCTGGGGTGCGAGCGTAACAAAGCCCCTTGCGGGCTTGCTGTGCTCGCCACAATGTGGGCTTGGTTCTATTCCCACTCCATGGGTCTAGTGGACACCCAGGAGTGGGAATACCTGTGGGGGCGCTGCTGGCATTCTGGCAGTCGGGATCCCAGTGTCGGCATTCTGACCACCAGGATCCCGACTGCCGGGATCCTGACTACATCCTGTTTATCCAGACTCTCTTATAGAAGATGTTCCTCCTTTCCTTTCCTAAATTTGAAAGCAGCTGTTATCATCATTGCTGTTTATATAGAAAAAGTGTTCTTGTTTGATTAGACATTCTGCGTCTCCTGCAGTATATAATGTATCTGCCAACAGATTTTAATAAGTTACCAATACTACAATAGGGTAACTTCTCTTCATTCCCACAAACTTCTCTGAACAGGAGAATTTCTGCACCCAAGGGGAAACTTTTTAAAGGTGACAGTACCATGCATCCCTGAGGGGTCTACATGTGACCCCTCACCAAAGAGAATTATTTTCCACAGGATCCAGTATGAGCTCTGCTTGGCTAAACAGCTGGCAGAACTTATCGGGACAGATATCAGGAGGATCTGTAGAAATGGAATACATGTAGTTGTATGCAGATTAAAGTTAATTGTGGACTAAAAAAACTAATTGTAATATAAATGTAGGAAGGTGAGTGCTTGTGGTCAGTGACAGTATTATGCCATATAAAATGCATATAAGGGTTTGATGGGCATTATAAAGGGAATGTGGGGTGGTGTGAGGGGATGTGGCAGATCTGCTGGGCATTTAAACATTTTGGGGATCTGAGGGTCATTTAAAGGGCATGTGGGGTATACTGATAACCTTTTGGGAGATCTGATTTCATGCGGAGAGGTCTGAGAGGTATTGGGCCCTCTGTCTTAGAAATGTATAACTATTAGCCATCATATACAGTAAATGAGATTTTCTCTATAGCTTCAAATAGCAGATTCACATACCAGTGGCCTGCTAATAAAAGCAGTATTTAGTTACTCCAGGCATAATGGGTGATATATTTAATTGTTTGAAAAGTCGGTTGGGTGTTTGTTTTTCCCTATTAGATAGGAAAAAACAGACACCCAACTGATTTTTCAAACAGTTGAATACCCCCTTATATCTGCTCTCCAGTGGTCCGTTGTAAAAGATAATCCAAAGCCCATAGTGACAAATAATGATAAATAAGGATATATAGATATGAGCCACTGGCAATACTATCACTAGTGGACTAAGGGGCTGATTATGAGGTAGATGCAAAAGTATATGCAGTACTTTATGCAAATCCCGAAACAAAGCCCTTACCTTGTATACATGTGTGTGTCTGAATGTGCAAGGACTAACACCCACTTTCAGCATCAATGCTTGCAGTAATACCGCTTGGTACCTCTGTAGACTCGCCATTGGTGACACTATGTAAACTTGCACCAGTTGTATGGCAGGTGTGGAGTATGGCCTCCTATCAGTGGCGTGTGGTGAGGTTAATGGCTAGTATCAGAACCTTACACAGATTTACACACACAGCCAGATTTACACACACATATATGAAACCGAGGGTTCATGTGGGCATTATACACAGATGCAGTAGTATATAACTGCTGGAAATTTGAGGAGTTTTGATCTGTGATGTGCAGACAAGGTAGGCAGTTGAGGTAGAGCCTCATATGTAATGCTACAGTATACTCCAGAGTTTTGACTATAAAAATGATTAGGATAATACAAAAAAGATATTTGCAATATCTTCTTTGTATTTTTCACATAATTTTTATAGTCAACACTCTGAGGAATGCTGAAGTATGACAGGAGAGGCTCTGTGTCACTTGCCTCACCTGACCGCACATCACTGCCTCCCATGTGTGTAGTTGAGCAGCTGTGCACTGAACCAGTTTCACCGAAAAGCCCACAACACTCCCATTACACGGCCATAAGACAGACCGAGGGGTCTATGTACTAAGCTTTAGGCAGAGATAAAGTGGTCGGAGATAAAGTACTGGCCAGTCGCTCCTTACTGTCATGGTACAGGCTGGTTTGAAAAATGACAGTTAGGAGGTGATTGGCTGGTACTTTATCTACATCCACTTTATCACGTTAAATTCTGTGTTTATGCTAAACCAACTCCTTGGGGATGATATCATCTGACCGTCGCTCGGGATCCTGGCAGTCACCATGCCGACACAAGAAGCCCGAGTGATCACTATACCGCATGATGGAATGCAGACACACAGGGTCTATTCCCACTCGTGGGTGTCTACGACACACATGGAGTGGAAATAGAACCTGTGGCGAGCGCATCGAGCCACCGAGCCCGCAAGGAGCTTTGTTGCGCTCACCCACCAGCCGGCATTCTGCTGCCGGGATCTCGCAGTTGGTATGCTGACCTCCGGGATCCCGGGCGCCGGTAAAAACATTACCAACCCCCTCTTTGTCATCGGCCAGAAATACCCACTATATTTTCTTCAATACTGTTCTCTGTGCATGCGCCTGAGATCGCAACTGCGACTCTGTATGGACACAATCAGGATTCATATGTCGCGCAACTTTGACGGGTGTGAAGTACAAAAAATTGCGCCACTACGTCCAACAGCGCGTCCACCTCTGAATCAACACCTTTGTCCTCAATGAGGCCAGCACCCGCTATAATGTGCTGTAGATAAGATTTAAACTGTCTACCCCACTGAGTTCCAGACAGTGTCATCTGTATAGATGCAGGCTCTTTATCCGAGAAGACAGCTAAAATGTTTCCATTCTTCATGTAAGGCTTTTTATTTTATACTCAAACAATTCCTCAGGAATCAGGTATTGTAGAATGGTTGCCTGGAGATTTGCAACAAGTCAGACAACCTTTTTACCATTGTGGTGAGAACATTCTGGCGGACACATACATTGATTGCCAACTAAGATAAAAACATACCTAAGGGACCATCAGAGTTTTGTCACTTCTGTAATGGTTGCTATCTCCTAAAGTATTATTGTGTTAGGGCTATAAATCCTTATTCATTTTGATTCTTCCTTGCATATTGTATGTCATATATACCAGGTTCTCCACATATTCATTTTCTAATGTGAATTTCATTTACCCTAGTCTGAGCTTTTTATTAAATAAATTTAATATATATTTTAACCCTGGTTTCTGCACTGGATTTCTACACTAGATTTCATAATTTATTGAATTGTGGCTTTAAAGTGTTAGGTGAATTTGCTTAGTGGACATCGGGGGTTAGGTACACTTTGTGCGGCCAATAGTACCCTCTTGTTTGCCTTTGGCGCACATGACTGAAAAGGGACATGGCCTTAGATAAAGGGGTGTGGCCTCGCTGGGTCCCCCACTGCTGACAAGGAGAGGTCATGGCCTAGTGGGAAAACTCCCCTGGTTACATACCTCCCAACTTCTTAGTTGATGGGGTTGCGACCAGAAAAAGAGGCGTGACCTCGAGTGAAGTGGGCATGGCATCACCCGGGTTGGTGTGGCCTAGCGACACTAACCCATTACCCCCGAGCTGCAGGCCAACCCCCTGCTCAACTCCCAGCGCTGAATAGATGCCGTGCTCATGCGCACAGCATCTATTCAGAGATCACTCGCCGCTTTCTCCCAACTGCCCCCCTTCCCGCCCGTGGGGCACTGCTGCCCGCGGGAGGGACATCGGGACAGTGTCCGATTAGTGGGACTGTCCCGCTGGATTTGGGACAATGCCAGCTCCTTCTAAGTGACAGCAACCGGCTGCTAATGTCACACTACAGCACACGGCTCATGTCACTGCAGAGGAGACGGCAATTTGCTGTCACCCCTTCCCCCTTGTGATGCCAGTGCCTTTGCTAACCCCTATTTGCTCTCCAGTTTGCTGCAGGACAAATTAATTATAATTACATTCACAGATAACATTAATGTTCATATTTTGAAAAATAAGGGTTTAGAAGAGTTGTGTATTTGACCCAGGAGTGTTTTCTTACCAAACTCACATTTCTTTATGTACAGTATTTGCAGTTGAGAATCCTTGTAATGTACCTTCAGGATAATATAGAAACATAGAATTTGACTGCATTTAAGAACTTGGCTCATCTAGTCTGCCTCTTTGTTTATCCTTTAGGTAACCTCAACCTTATCTGATCCTTAGTTCTTCATATGCCTATCCCAAGCATGATTTAATTGCTCTACTGATTTAGGGGTCTATTCGTGAAGCAGTGAAAAGTGTGGAGAAGTGAGCATGTGGAGAATTTGCCCATGCTGCTCCATACAATTGTATAGTATGCAAATTAGAAATGTTACTTCATTGTTGATTGGTTGCCATGGACAAGTGGAAAAGTTGCCCATGGCAACCAATCAGTATTGAAGTAACATTTATCATTTGCATACTATACAATTGTACAGAGAAGCTGATTGGTTGCCATGGGCAACCTCTCCATAGGTTCACTTCTCCACCCTTTTCACTGCTTCATGAATAGGCTCTTAGCCTGTACCACCTCACCAAAACTGCATTGGTCCTCTCCTGACACGCTGGACACACTGATGTCTTTATTTAAAACTCAGAGATATAAACTGAGATATTTATATATAGACCTTAATATTCTTTGAACACAGGTGTTTCTAAGTTGGAAAATAATATACTGACTCTTGAGAACCCACAAGCAATAGTTAAATATCATGCTCTCATTGGGGCTAATTCAGACCTAATCACTGCTGTGCGCATTCGCACAGCGGACGATCAGGTCTGAACTGCGCATGTGTATGTACCGCAATGCACAGGCGCGATGGTCCGCAGCGGCGGGGAGCGACGGGCAGGGACGGGATGGTGCCAAAAATCCAATCGTACCAGCGATCGCAAGAAGATTGACAGGAAGAGGGCGTTTGTGGGTGGCAACTGACCGTTTCTAGGGAGTGTCTGGAAAAACGCGGGAGGGACCCGGCATTTTGTGGGAGGATTCGTGACGTAAACTCCGGCCCCGATCATCGCAGCGGCTGAGTAAATCCTGGGCTGTGCAGAGACTGCATAAACTGCTGCTTTTGCAGATCTTCTGCACATTCGATTGGACACCTGCACAGTAAATTCCCCCTCGCCCTGTAGGCGGCGACTACCTGATCGCAGGGATGCAAAAAACGCACCCAATTGATCAGGTCTGAACTACCCCTATTGTGCTTTGGCTACACTCAGCTCAGCTCCAGGAAATCCACTTAAAATTAATGAATAGAGCCTATATCTCTCATGCACAGCGGATAGACTTTATACTTAATTCCTATTGTCCGAAATGCAAAAGAGAATACGTTGCCAGAATAACCACGAAGATATAGGTGAACAAAAATTGCAGGCGAAGCCCAATGGAGCTTCAACAAAAATGTACTCTTTGCTAAAGCTTCCATATACTGTAAAAGCCAAACCATGGTTATACTGACAGCTTATTACTCAGTCCAGTCAACGACAACATGGGATCGGGCAATCAGCATTTGGATATTTCAGCAGCCGCATAAGCCCTTTATTCACTGTTTACTCTGATATCAGCACCTGATTATTTAGGAGATTGATTCATTTCACAGTTTAAGAAACTATGCCTGCTTTAATATTCAAAGTGGGGGTGATCATTATTCTCCAGTCCCGTGACCTATGTTATTTGTGTTTTCATTTTGTTGTTTGTCTGTTTCTTTATTGTGTATTTGTTATGACTAGAGATGAGTGGGCTATTGGCTTATCGGGGTTAATTAGAGACTAGCTGCGGTAATTGGATATCCCTCGTAAAGTCTGATAAATAATAAATTTTTGAATATTCAAATATTCTTGAATATTCTGTATTTTGCTATTACAAGGGTGTGCAATAAGTTTCCGGATGCATGAAAAGTATTATATTTATAAACAAAGTGAACATTATATTTTTTCAAATACTTCGCCTGAGGAGTCTATGCAAAGTTGCATGCTCTCAAACCAACTGGTGAAGTAGCTGGTCCAGTCTAAAGGAGGCATATCTTTTACATGCTGGATGAAGGTCTCCATTGCAGCTTCCGGTGACTCAAAATAAATCCCACGCATCTTGCGCTTGAGTTGTGTGAACATGGAAAAGTCGCAGGGGCCAGGTCTGGACTGTACGGCAGATGACCAAGTTCCTGGATGCATTCATGGTCCAAAAAATCTACCACCTTCCTGGATTTGAGGGCAGGTCCATTTGTCATGATGGAGAAGGGCACCACAAGCATAAATTTTTGGACAGTGCCTGGAAATCGCTTCCAGAACTTGCGGCAGGCATTGGTTGATGTACCAGTCCCCAGTGACTGTGCACTGCTGCGTGAGTGGTACGGTAGCCACATGTCTTGACCACAAAAATAGTCAACATCTCCTTGGCTATTCTGTTCTCACGTCAGAACTTCTGTGGTGGCACACCTCCAACTGGGGTCCACTGGACTGTTGTTTGGTCTCGGTTCGAGACTGTAGATACAGGATTTATCACCACTGTTGATCTCCCAGACAGAATTTAAGCAAACATTATCATACCTAGCCAGCACGTTGTGGCATCAAGCCACCCAAGCCTCTTTTAACTTTCAAGTCAGCCGATGGGGCACCCAGCATGAGGGAACCTTGCTCAGGTCAAGCTTTTCATGGAGCATCAAGCGGATCCATCACGATGAGATTTCTCTAACTGTGCCACAGTCACCCTGTTCTCCACCTCTACTATGGCCCGCATGGCCGCAACATTCTCCTTGGTGATGGTGGACACAGGTCGGTCCCGGCGCTCTTCATCTTCCAGAGACTGTCTCCAGCACTGAAATTCTGCAAACCACTCAAAATAGTGGTTTGGGGCGGTACTTCCTCACCAAAAGCAGCTTGCAGTCGGTCAAAACTCTCCTGCTGTTGCATACCACTCTTGTAGTCGTAGAAGATCATGGCTCTCCAGTGACCTCTGTTGAGCTCTATAACGAGTTTGTGAAGGAAGTGAACATGCTGACTTCTTCGTGTGCAGTGCTGCTTATATAGGGGTCTGTGCCATAACATTTCGCAAGAACTTTAGTCGGAGATTACAGTTCACAACCAGTCAGATTGTGTCTAATCTATCTATGCACTGAACATCTGGAAATTTATTGCACACCCCTCATACTATAGGACTTTTATACTTTATACTATGTCTTATTTCCTCAGTTCTCACTATAGTGTATTGGTGCAGAAATTTATGGTACTTTTGTGGCATCAGAGAATTAAAAAATAAATAAAAAATTGTGAAAATAGAAAATATATTTATAGCCATGAGGATAATTTAAATAGTTATAATGTGATGTGAAAACTGGCGCAAAGATTGCAGAGATCTCCTCTTGCTGTTATATTCTCCAAATGGACTGATTTAGCCAATGTCCTGGATCTGCTTTGTTTCTTATCTATTTATTAATGACAGAGAAATATGCAGTGTATCCATTTTTGCTGATTGCACAACAATATGTAGGGCAAAAATATTACCTTTCACATAATGTAACACATATATAAAAAGTAGAATATACCCATGGGGAGTGAATGCAATAAATCAAGGTCCATACTGTATATCTATAGTGCGTAAACAAGCAAGCAATAACACTGAGCAAAGCAACAGGACATCTAGGTTATTGGTTATGATAAAGGTCTTATTTAACAAGAGTGAATAAATTCTACCCAAAAAAATTAAATACAATTGCATAGATTATGATTGCAAATGAACAATTTATTGCAAAAGAGAAGAATATATTTCCAAATATATTTAAGTAAACTTGCATGGAATTAGTTTCTATAGATTTATTTTTACAAGGCAACGTGTGTTCAAATTGCTTTACAGAATAAATGATAATAGTTTAAACAGAAGGAATTTAAGGCAGCAATGAATATGAAGATGGTTCATGGCACTGCAAGTTAGAATCTATAAATACATTCTTAAAATAAAGAACTTTTGCTGATATGGTGCCAGAGGAACCAAAAAACAATAAACCCAATAAAAGTAGATTAATCTTCCTTAACAAAGTAAAAATAAAGTAAAAAAACATTGGTAACTTCCAGCGGCGGCTCCTACCTGGGTGGAGGAGGGGGTCTGCCGCTGGTCATACTACCGGGTCCCTGTCGCCTTGTCTGTGATGCCTAGTCCTCGCCACCGGCTGGGTCCGGGCACCTGCACAATGTAGTTGACAGACGCTGGGACCAGCACATGTGCCATAACGGTGACAGTACTGCGCATGGGCAAAACCCTGGCCTCTATGGGCTGCATTGGCTGCAGCCCATAGAAACCGGCTAGGGCATACCGAAAGTCAGGTAGTGGCTTCCTACAGGAACCTACCCCCCCCCCCCCTCCAAGCATCCTAAACCTAACCCTCTTGGGGCGCAGCCTAAACCAAAAATAACCCTCCCCCCACCACGGCTTACGTGTCCAGCCTTCCGGTAGATGGTAGTTCGGGATATCGGCTGTTTATAATGGAATCCTCATCTGGGAATATTTCCCTATAGATTGTAAGCTTGCAAACAGGGTCTTCCTACCTCTATAACTGTTTGTTATTACCCAGTTTTGTTTTATCACTGTTGTTTCCTATTGTAAAGCGCAACGGAATTTGCTGCGCTATATAAGAAACTGTTAATAAATAAATAATAATATCGTTGGTGGTGCATCCAGAGTCAGTAATGTGCAATGCTAGACATAGAGAGTAGAAAGACTCTTTGTTGGCATACTCTTTTGTTATTAAATCTATCATGTAGATGAAATAAAAAATATAAATTTTATTCAATTAGTTTAATATGTTGATATTAGTATAAATCAGACAAAACAAACAAACAAAAAAACGAGTGCACCTAGAAAAATATGTCAATGTAAAATAGGATATACACAGATACAGTGGTCGAAGTGGAAATTTTGAAGTGGGGGCATGGCAAAATAGGAGCATGGCTTCACAGGGAGGGGCATGGCCACAGAATAGTACCAATTCACATTACACTGCACAGTAGTGTCCGTCAGTCACATTACACGACACAGTAGTACCCCTTGTACACATTACGCCAGGTAGAGCCCCCTATACAATACAGGAAAAACAAAACACAGGAAAAACAAAACACAGGAAAAACAAAACTGATTCATGCCCTTTACATTATTTGTCGTTTTTGCTCCTTATAGTAATGCCCCTTACACATTATGTCACACACCATAATTGCATTCCACATTATTCCACACCGTAATGCCCATTCCACATTATTCCACACACCGTAATGCCCATTACATGTTATGCTACACATTGTGCCATACACTATAATGCCCATTACACATTATGCCACATACAGTTCTGCCCAGCAGCATTTTATGCTCCACACACATAACAATGTCGCATACAAATTATGCCCACAGTATGTTACCTGCTCGTTGCCAGGGGTCTCACCCCCCGGGCGCTGGGCTTTCAAGTCTCTGCTCCCTCTTGCAGGCCAATAGCACACTGTCCAGGGAAGAGGCGGAGGCCAGCAGTGCTCCCTCCTGGTGCGCCTGCTGCAGCTTGGCTCCCCGTTCTCCTTTGCATCAGCCCTGGCACAGTGCTCGAAGTCTCGCTTGCTTGGCACCATTTTTAAGAGGACAAAAGGCGCTAGCGCCAATTTCAAAATGTAATACTGGCGCTAGGCGCCAAGTGTAAAAACAAAAATGTGTTTTTGAAAATGTTGATGGGTTAACCCCCGGTGTACTGCGTTGGGGGAGCAGGGATGTAAAGGAGCCCCAACAGTAAAAGGCATCACTACCCAGTGTTAACCCCTGGTGCTCTGCACCGGGGGAACTGCGGGGTGGGAAGCCGCTGCAGCCAAGAGAGCTGTCCCTGTCTGCAATGCACTCAAGGACAATGACTGCCTGTTAACCCCTGGTGCGCTGGTGCTGGAGGGAGCTGCACCCTGCTGCAGCTGGGACTCCGGGAACAAGGCTCCCGGTGTTGCAGGGGGAAGGACGGACCCACTGCGGCCCGAGTGTGCCGTACACAGGGGGACTGGGCTAGCCGGCTCCCTTAGCAATGCTGGGTGCTGAGGTCCAGGAGCTTGTCTGCGAGACTGAGGGCTCCACGCTGGGGAACGGGAGCTCAGCTCCTTTGCGTTGGCCCACACAGTGCTCAAATTGGCGGTACAGTTGTATACTGCCATACTTTGAGCCCTGCACATATACCAATATTATCCTCTATGACCAGAGACAGGCAGAGCATTTGTGTGATGAGCAGGGAGCTGTTCTATCACACACACTGTGCTAATCTGGTCTAGGGTGTTGTATAGAGAGTACATTTCTGTTGATGATTTCTATAAGCATATGTGGTATGTAACTTTGTTCTCTTTTAGACACTTTGTAAAATATTCTGATTCTACGCCCAGGGCTTTCTGGCCCAAAAATACTCCTGGGCATAGGCATATAATTTTAATAAGTAAAATCTGCTTGTGCGTCCTACTCACATAGCGATGTGAATAATACACATTTTCGACTAAAAGAGACAAAGTTGCACGGAACCTGTCAGCTCACTCATACCAGACATACAAAATGCTATGCTACAGTGTTTTCTAGGAAAACTAGGAAAACACTGCAGCGTAGCATTTCATATGCAGATACTGTCATGGTCGCATGCAGAATGTAGGCATGCTGCATTTAATTTTAATCAGCAAAAGCTCTGTGTATGTCCTATTCACATAGCAATGCGAATAATATGCATTTTTTGGCAAAAACAAAACAAAACGCCTTACACTAATGGATTGTTTCCATCAATCCCAATGAGGGCGACAACAAATGGAAGCAAGTCATTCAAGGTGAGATATTCCTTGACCAAAGAAGTAGAAATGAAGTTTCTTGCAGCTTTAAAATTAATGAATGCTTCAATGTCAATAATTTCTTTGGGAGTTGTAAGAGACAGCAAGGTAATGAAATAGGCATGTCCCTGGCCCCCACAGAAACCAAATCACACACATTGCCACTAATAATAATAATAATAATAATAATAAAAAAACAACACATTGGTCTTGATACAGTAGGAAAAAAAAATCTAACACATTTGCTTCCACAGGAAAAGAAAACACAACCATTGTCCCCCACAGGAAGAAAACACACACATTGATCCTGATAGCATTAAAACAAACATATTGGCCCCCACAGGAAAAAAGAAAACACAGTGGTCCCCACAGGAAAAAAATTAAACTTGTCTATCAAAGGAAAAACAAACACATTAACCCCTATAGGGGCATGGGGTGGCATGTATTGTACTGATAGGGTACTGAGTGGCAAGTAGTGTACTGCAGAAGACAAAGAGTGGCACATAGTATACTGTAGGGCCATGTTGTGGGATGTAGTGTACTGCACTGGTGCAATGTGGCATGTAGTATAATGCAGGGGTGAGGTGTGACATGTAGTGTACTGCAAGGGACACTATGGCATGGCATGTAGTGTAGAGCTGTTGACAATATGGCGCGGCATGTAGTGTAGAATTGGGGATACTATAGTTTGGCATGTACCTGTAGCGTACAACTGACCTACATCCTAGGATTCTGATGGAGCTAAATGCTGAAATAGCAAGGCCACTGTATCTGATTTTCACTGGGTCACTTAGATCAGGCACGGTACCAAAGGACTGGCATATAGTGGTTGTAGTCCCAATATTTTAAAAGGGTATTAAACTTAATCCTGGTAAAGGGTAGTCTGACATCAATAGTGGGGAAACTTTTGGAAAGTATACTAAGGGACAGCATACAGGATTACTTGGAGAACTCCCATGCTATTAATAAGAACCAGCCTGGTTTTGTGAGAAATAGGTCATGCCAAACTAATTTGATTAGCTTCTATGAGATAGTAAGCGACAATCTCGACCAGGGTAACACAGTTGATGTGGTTTATCTAGATTTTGCAAAAGCTTTCGACACAGTACCTCACAGGAGGCTGACTTTCAAATTAAGGTTGCTCGGTATAGGAGACACTATTTGTACATGGGTGAGTAATTGGCTTGCTAACAGGGAACAGCGAGTGGTGATTAATGGGATGTTTTCCACCTGGGCTAAAGTAATTAGTGTAATACTGCAGGGTCCTGTGCTGGGGCCACTATTGTATAATATATTTATTAATGATTTAGGTGAAAGACTAGAAAGCAGTGTCAATTTTTGAAGACAATACGAAAATATGCAGGGTAATCAAGTCAGATGTGGATGTGGAGTCTCTTCAGAGTGATTTAAGTAAACTGGAAGTTTGGGCAATGAAATGGTGTATGAGGTTTAATGTGGAACAATGTAAAGTTATGCACTTTGGGACTAATAATAAACATGCAACCTACCAATTAAATGGGGACAAAATAGGGATACTGTATTAGAAAAGGATTTGGAAGTGCTCATTAATAGTAGATTTAGCAGCAACACACAGTGTCAAAGTGCAGCAACAAAGGCAAATAAGGTGTTAGCATGCATTAAAAGGGGAATTGAGACAAGGGATTAGAGTGTAATCCTGCCACTGTACAAATCATTGGCCACATCTTGAGTGTTGTGTACAGTTCTGGGCACCACACTATAAAAGAGACATATTAGAACTTGAAAAGGTTCAGAGGCGAGCTACCAAATTGATTAAGGGGTTGGAGACATTGGACTATGAGGAAAGGCTTTCTAGGTTGGATATGTTTACACTAGAAATGAGACGACTAAGAGGAGATATGGGGGGTCATTCCGAGTTGTTCGCTCTGTATTTTTCTTCGCATCGCAGCGATTTTCCGCTAACTGCGCATGCGCAATGTTCGCACTGCGACTGCGCAAAGTAAATTTGTTATGCAGTTAGGTATTTTACTCACGGCATTACGAGGTTTTTTCTTCGTTCTGGTGATCGTAATGTGATTGACAGGAAGTGGATGTTTCTGGGCGGAAACTGGACGTTTTATGGGAGTGTGTGAAAAAACGCTACCGTTTCTGGGAAAAACGCGGGAGTGGCTGGAGAAACGGAGGAGTGTCTGGGCGAACGCTGGGTGTGTTTATGACGTCAAACCAGGAACGACAAGCACTGAACTGATCGCAGATGCCGAGTAAGTTTGAAGCTACTCAGAAACTGCTAAGAAGTGTGTATTCGCAATTTTGCTAATCTTTCGTTCGCAATTTTGATAAGCTAAGATTCACTCCCAGTAGGCGGCGGCTTAGCCTGTGCAAAGCTGCTAAAAGCAGCTTGTGAGCGAACAACTCGGAATGACCACCATGATTAATATTTACAAATGTATAAAGGGGCAATATGCAGAGCTATCAGGTGATTCGTTTGCTAAGAGGCTTCTACACAAAACGCGCGGACACCCGCTAAGGCTTGAGGAGAGGAAATTTTGCACTCAGCGCAGAAAGGGATTCTTTACTGTAAGGGCAATACGAATATGGAATACACTGCCAGAGAAGGTTGTAATGGCGGACTCAGTCAATGCGTTTAAAAATGGGTTAGACAAATTTCTAACAGAAAGAGATATATGAGGATATAGCCTTTAACCTAAATAGAGTAGGGAATGCAATATAATTCAGGTTGAACTCAATGAACTGCTAGTCTTTTTTCAACCTCACCGACTATGCTACTATGTTTAACTGGGGGCAGGGATACTAATTACCTGAGCCAAGCATTGTCTCAGGAGCCCAGGGAGCAGTGAAAGATGTAAAACATCCCCTACACTTCGTCATAGTGTTTTGTATGGATCTTTTCTGCTTTAACTTGCCTAAGTGCTCCCCCTCCCCCATGTATCACTCAGTCCCACTCAGGACAGAAGGGGCTTGTGAGGTGGTCAGAATGTTTGGTTAAACTATGTTGTTTTTTTCCATAAGCTCCCTCAAACTAATTTAGATTTTACACCAAACCCAGAAAAAGTAAGATAAAACTTAATTTCTGTTCACATGATGGGTCCCTAGGATCCACATAATTTTCATCTCAGTGCAATCACTGCGAACAACATATACACTGCATTACATATAGTTTAAATACAAGCAGTTTACCGGTACTATGGAGGAATCCCTAATTTCTGCAAACAAGCGATCACAATTTCTGCTTGTTGAAGGAAGGGGGGTGGCGGGGGGGGCGGGCGGGGGGGGGAGGCAGTCACCATGCTGGGCGGCTTTGCCCTGCGATAGGCGGCACTCAGCATGCGTTCAGAAGGATTGCAAATTCTGTTAATTAGCAGAATTTGCAATCCTTACTGAATTCGGCCCACTGTCCTTTTTTTCTTATTGACATGTGACTGACCAGTCTTCTTTTTGCTGCTATGTTTATGCACTTTAATTGAATATGCATGTTTTGCACTTCATTATGATGAAAATATAAAATGTATCTTTTGAATACTCTGGATGTTACTAGCTTCTACATTATTGCTCTCTCTCTCTCTCTCTCTCTCTCTCTCTCTCTCTCTATATATATATATATAGTCAAATTATTACACTAGGAGGTGCTTTTCTCACTTCTTTTACAGATAATCTTTGAGCACGTTTCTGGAACAACAGGCGATTCGAGAGGTGGGAGTGTCATCAGACTGTTGAACATAAAAGGGACCGTGTTACTTTGTTTCAAAGAGGGGGTGCGCTCAGTACCACTAATACACACACACACACACACACACACACACACACACACACACACACACACACACACATATACATACAGTATATATTGTATAAATATATATTTTATATATACACACACACACACACACACACACACACACACACACACACACACACACACACACACTGTATATATTTATCTGAGATATAATTATCCTTGCATGAAAAGGCCCCATTGATGCCATAACCTGTTATGGCATAGCTCTACAGCCTAATTTCAGTTGTTTTATTTGAAGCTAAGTATAACATTAAAGAGTTCTCTAGTAATTAAACCACCTTCCTGGTGTGTTTGAATTTTCTACATTTCATAGACACTAATTGGCCAATAGCAATTAGATATCTTCCATCTTTGTAATTACTTTATGACTTAAATATGTATGCTGACCTGTGAAATTTAGGATGTATTATGATTGCTAGACTTTTCTATTCTGGCTATGTTGATTAAAATAATTGTTCTAATTTTAAAGATATTAAAAAAATAAAACAGACATACTGTAAGGCAGAAAAGTCACGGTGGAGCCTGAAAGTTAATCACATTACAGCCACATCTACAGATGTAGCCACGCTCATCGTTGCCGTGATGCGAATGCATCGCGGCAGCAAGCAAGTGTTCCCACTGCGTACGTACGCACACACACACCATGTTAGCCTATGGAGAGAACGCCCGCTGCAATCAGTCGCACAGTGGTGCATTTGCACTATGCCGCGATGCGTGCGCACATGTGAACATATCGAGGCATAGATGAGCATGGCTACATCTGTATTTGTCTATGTCTCTTTCATAGTGTGTAGGCAGAAACTATTTTAATATTTTCAGATGAAAAGAATTATCTTTATTATAACCTTTAACCCAACATAGTAAATACAGAATGAGCAGAACATAATACAGAAGTCTATATGCTGGGATTGGGTGTGAAATGCTGGCGGTTAGGATAACAACTGTCAAAATCTTGATGACGTTAACAATGTGTATGTCTCCCAGTGAGTATTCTAACCCTAGTCCTAGCTCTAAACCACCCCTTCCGCAGCCTAAATCGAACCCTCAAATTCGGGAGCCTAACCCTTTGGCAGACTAACCCTAACCATCCCCATACGCAGCCTAGCACGGACCATCCCCTCCCGCAGTCTAACCCTAACCCTCCCATTCGGCAGCCTAACCCTAACTGCCCCCTTCCACAGCCTATCCCACAGCCTAAACCTAACTGTCCCCTTTTGTAGCCTAACTGTCCCCTCCCGCAGCCTAACCCTAACCCTACCCCTAACCCTACCCCTAGTGCCTAACCCTAAACCTAACCCTAATACTCACCATGAGAAACTGTCGCTATTGTGACCATCAAGATTCTACTGTCGGGATTCTGACCGCAGGAATCCTGACTACAGGCCTAATTCAGACCGGATCGCTGCAGCGATCGCAGTCTGAATCCCTGTGTGGAGTGTGCATGCGCACCCCAGGAGCCCAGTGAAATGCTAAGTGCATCTCAGGGCTGTAAACGCCTCTGCTTGATTGATAGGCAGAGGTGGTCGCGGGGCGGGAGGGGGCATTCCAATGGCATTAGAACACTGTTGGCGAGGCATGGTCCGGATAACAAGGGCATGACCGGACCATTGCGGGGGCGGGCCGTGGCAGCTGCGTGATGTCACACGCAGCCGCTGCGACCAGGACGTGCCGATTAGCGGCCTGCCAGGGAGCTACTTGGCGGGTGCAAAAGCATTGCTGCCATGCTATGCTTTTGCACCCTTGCGGGGGGTAGGGCCAGACATGCGGGGCGGACAAGCCCTGTGCTGGGCATCCCCCCGCATGTCAGAGAAACTGATCGTAGATGTGCTAAATTTAGCACATCTACGATCAGATCTGAATTACCCCCTACATGCCTCCCGCTAGCCCAAGTAAGACCTGTTTCATCAACTGATATCAATTTCTGTGAGCTAAATTTAATATGTAATACAAACATTCTTCCTTTATACAGTGGCATCACAAGGGGATCATGGGGCACTCCCGGGTGTCACCCTTCCAGTGGTGACATCACAATGCCGATTTATCTGCAGCAAGAGGAGCCGGGTGCTGCAGTGAGACATTAACCTACAGCAGTTGGCTCCCATCACTGAGAAGGAGCTGGCAGTGCTGGAAGAGTCTCCGGAGCAGCCTGCACGCCCCTGGAGTGAGGTAATCAGGGGCTTCCCCTATGAATCCATGCCCCCTCTAGTGATGTCAGCAGGGCTGCTGTGAGGCCATGCCCCCTTTATGTGAAGTCATACCTCCTTTTTCGGAGGTAGGAATGGCCATTGGAGCACGCTTCACCAATGGTTACCATCGATGCCTATGGCAACCAGAACCATTGATAGTAACAACCTATGTGGTCATGTACCATTAATGGTTTTAACCATCAGCGCTTCATGGCCGTGCAGCACAGTGTTGCTGTTGGATGAAAAACTTGTGACTTGGGGGCAAGGGCCAGGGGAAGAGTCACACTAAATGTGCGTAAGAGCCGGAAACGGGGGTGGCACGTGAATCATAAGAATATATAAAGACGTGTTCCACTCCCACATACTGTAAAAGAGGCAAAATGGCATCTAAATTTGAGGTGTCTTCTAATATCAGATTTCCCAGGAGATTATCCGTTATGCTGTATAATACTACTTTTTTTGCTTGTTTGTGGAGAACAGCTGGGATGGCGCAAAGTGCACGGTCGATGCTAGATCTTCTATGATCACTGTTATGGAAAGGAAGAATACTATAATTAAGAAGCTAACCTGTAAGTATTGTTCTGAACAGGCACATGTTCCATTTTATTCCCATTTCCCAAGTGTTCAGGAATCCTGCAGGATTCTGCTAATAAAGTGCTTGAATGACGCAGGTGCATTACAGAGTCCAAAAGAGTCATTACATATTAATAGTGTCCATAATAAATTCTAAGAACTACAGTAGTGGCTTGGGCATTTTCAACTTCTGCATATTTTTGTTATACTAATAGCTAATAATTGTATGTCCAATACAGGGCTACCATCAGATATTGTGGGGCCCAGAGCTGAAAAAATAGGCAGCGACTATCTGATTGCAGGGCAGTAAAATATGCCTGCTAGCGAACAGATCTGAATTACCTCTGTTTTATTAATAGAAGAAGTAACAATATGCTAGATGATTTGGGTTATCCCCAAAATGGCAGAGAATACATCCTGGTACCATGCCATTAAGTTTACTGATTCCTGTTTCTGGCTAGGATTAAGGGTAACTTCAATTGGTACCTGACATTCTGGGATTGTCTTGCCCACCGAAAAGTGCTGACCGGCACTCTCTTTCCAAGGTTTTAACAAGTTTACATTGTAGATTTGTACCTCCTTCCTTCTTCCCTCCTGTCAAACCCTATAATTATCATGTCCCACTGCCTCTATGACTTAATAAGGGCCTCGCCATTGAGCATCCAATTTATTTTCACCGGTGGGCATAAGAACCAGTACCTTGTCTCCTGGTTTAAAAGACCAGTTGACCATGGTCACATAATAATTAAATGTTTTATATTGTTGGGCCCTATTCATGTGCTCGATCAGGAGTGGCGCAATTTGCCTTAAATGGCCATACGATTGGGACACAAACTGAACTATGTTAAGTTCTTGGCATGGCTGTTGTTCCCACCCTTTCTTTTCACAGATCTAAAATCCCTCCCATAGAGGAGTTCGATAAGGACTAAACCCCGTAAAGGATTGGGGCACCTCTCATACGGGAAACATTAAATAGAGTAGGAGTAAGTCCCAATCTTGCTTTTCTTCAGACACCGCCCTTTTTATCATCTATTTAAGGATCTGGTTAAAGCGTTCCACCAGGCCATCTGTTTTCAGGCGGTAAATGGTGTTGGAGAGCAGAGCACTCAGTAATCTGTCTTCGTCCCAGCTCTAGCGTCAGCTCCCCTGCTCTAGTGTTTTCCTCTTAGTGTTAGCTCATGCGGGAGGAGGTGCCTGTTGAAACTGTCTGGACGGGACCGCTCACTTCTTCAGAGTTCTTCCTGGGAGAGTCTGACTACATGGACATGCAGCTTATAGTCTCCTGCATAGTGAGACCTTGTCTGAATGCAGCCACACCCTGTATAGTTATAGCCGCTGTGTAACTGCTGTGTCTCCCTGTCACTTTGATGTAAGTTCCTACTGCTGCAGAACCTCTAATGTGTATATCAAACTGTTACCTTCTGTTCTCTGGATAAACCAACAATCTGGTTAAATGCCGTTGTGTGGACTAACATCCCTATCCAACACTGCAAAACTATGCAAACAGGTTATGGACCCAGGACCACAAGTTAGAAAGGTACACAGAAATAAAAGGGCAGCTGATTAAAAAAGAAATATTTTTTAAACACAAGAAAGAGTGTACAGTACAGGGAACAGTGTGAACATCACAAAACTAAAAGGCTCCGAGAATTACACAATGTGGAAGTTCGCCATGGAAATGCAGCAGAAGCAGGAAAAGATGTGGAAAGTCACAATTGAGCCAGGAGCAGATTTAAACCCTGTTTAAGTGGATAGAGCCATCGGGATGATAGGCTTGGCCGTGGAACAACACGTCTACTCCATTATCAGCGGGAAAGTGTCAGCCAAAGACATGTGGGCAGCTCTGCAAATGGCGTATGAGGACAAAGGTCTGATGAGAAGAATAAACTTGAGGCATATGCTGTATGAGACAAAGTTAAGTGCCTGTAAAGACATGAATGATTACATTGATAAAATATTGTCAATAGCTCAGCAGTAGGCATCTGTGGAAGCACAGGTGGATGATGAGGAAGTAGCGATGGTGATGTTACAAAATCTGACACCAGAGTTTGATTTCCTGGTAGTAGCTTTGGAGTCTAATGATACCCAGCTGACAACAGAAGTTGTAAGAACCAAGCTACTACAGTTCCAAGAACATATTCCTGTCGAGACAAATGTTGAGGATTCTGCATTTCTCAAAAAAGATACTAAGTCCACAAAGCTCAAGTTTAAGTGCTTTGTATGTCACAAGATGGGGCACAAGGCCTCAGATTGCAGGCTGAGAAATTGCATTGGTACGCAGAAAAAGCATGACAAACCAAATGAGTCAGCATTAATTGTAGCTAGTGATGAGCGGGTTCGGTTCCTCTGAATCCGAAACCCCCCGAACTTCACCCATTTTACACGGTTCCGAGGCAGACTCGGATCCTCCCGCCTTGTTCGGTTAACCCAAGCGCGCCCGAACATCATCATCCCGCTGTCAGATTCTCGCGAGATTCGTATTCTATATAAGGAGCCGCGCGTCGCTGCCATTTTCATTCGTGCATTGGAGATGATAGGGAGAGGACGTGTGCAGCGTTCTCTCAGTTGTGTTCAGTGTGCTGCAAATATCTGTGCTCAGTGTGCTGCAAATATATGTACTCAGTGTGCTTGCAAATATCTGTGCTCAGTGTGCTGAAAATATCTACGTTCTCTGCCTGAAAAACGCTCCATATCTGTGCTGCATTGTAGTATATAGTAGGAGGACAGGGCAGAATTTTGCTGACCAGTGACCACCAGTATTATATCAGTACGGTACAGTAGTCCACTGCTCTACCTACCTCTGTGTCGTCAAGTATACTATCCATCCATACCTGTGGTGCATTTAAGTTTTGCGCAGTATATATATAGTAGGAGGACAGTGCATAATTTTGCTGACCACCAGTATATAATATATAGCAGTACGGTACAGTAGTCCACTGCTCTACCTACCTCTGTGTCGTCAAGTATACTATCCATCCATACCTGTGGTGCATTTAAGTTTTGCGCAGTATATATATAGTAGGAGGACAGTGCATAATTTTGCTGACCACCAGTATATAATATATAGCAGTACGGTACAGTAGTCCACTGCTCTACCTACCTCTGTGTCGTCAAGTATACTATCCATCCATACCTGTGGTGCATTTAAGTTTTGCGCAGTATATATATAGTAGGAGGACAGTGCATAATTTTGCTGACCACCAGTATATAACATATAGCAGTACGGTACAGTTGTCCACTGCTCTACCTACCTCTGTGTCCTCAAGTATACTATCCATCCATACCTGTGGTGCATTTAAGTTTTGCGCAGTATATATAGTAGGAGGACAGTGCATAATTTTGCTGACCACCAGTATATAATATATAGCAGTACGGTACAGTAGTCCACTGCTCTACCTACCTCTGTGTCGTCAAGTATACTATCCGTCCATACCTGTGGTGCATTTAAGTTTTGCGCAGTATATATATATAGTAGGAGGACAGTGCATAATTTTGCTGACTACCAGTATATAATAAATAGCAGTACGGTACAGTAGTCCACTGCTCTACCTAGCTCTGTGTCATCAAGTATACTATCTATCCATACCTGTGGTGCATTTAAGTTTTGCGCAGTATATATAGTAGGAGGACAGTGCATAATTTTGCTGACCACCAGTATATAATATATAGCAGTACGGTACAGTAGTCCACTGCTCTATCTACCTCTGTGTCATCAAGTATACTATCTATTCATACCTGTGGTGCATTTAAGTTTTGCGCAGTATATATAGAAGGAGGACAGTGCATAATTTTGCTGACCACCAGTATATAATATATAGCAGTACGGTACAGTAGTCCACTGCTCTACCTACCTCTGTGTCGTCAAGTATACTATCCATCCATACCTGTGGTGCATTTAAGTTTTGCGCAGTATATATATAGTAGGAGGACAGTGCATAAATTTGCTGACCACCAGTATATAATATATAGCAGTACGGTACAGTAGTCCACTGCTCTACCTACCTCTGTGTCGTCAAGTATACTATCCATCCATACCTGTGGTGCATTTTAGTTTTGCGCAGTATATATAGTAGGAGGACAGTGCATAATTTTGCTGACCACCAGTATATAATATATAGCAGTATGGTACAGTAGTCCACTGCTCTACCTACCTCTGTGTCATCAAGTATACTATTCATCCATACCTGTGGTGCATTTAAGTTTTGTGCAGTATATATAGTAGGAGTACAGTGCATAATTTTGCTGACCACCAGTATATAATATATAGCAGTACGGTACAGTAGGCCATTGTTATTGATATATTACTGGCATATAATTCCACACATTAAAAAATGGAGAACAAAAATGTGGAGGGTAAAATAGGGAAAGATCAAGATCCACTTCCACCTCGTGCTGAAGCTGCTGCCACTAGTCATGGCCAAGACGATGAAATGCCATCAACGTCGTCTGCCAAGGCCGATGCCCAATGTCATAGTAGAGAGCACGTAAAATCCAAAAAACAAAAGTTCAGTAAAAATGACCCAAAAATTAAAATTAAAATCGTCTGTGGAGAAGCGTAAACTTACCAATATGCCATTTACGACACAGAGTGGCAAGGAACGGCAGAGGCCCTCTCCTATGTTCCTCATGACTAGTGGGTCAGCTTCACATGAGGATGGAAGCACTCATCCTCTCGCTAGAAAAATGAAAAGAGTTAATCTGGCAAAAGCACAGCAAAGAACTGTGCGTTCTTCTAAATCACAAATCCCCAAGGAGAGTCCAACTGTGTCGGTTGCGATGCCTGACCTTCCCAACACTGCACGGGAAGAGGTGGCGCCTTCCACCATTTGCACGCCCCCTGCAAGTGCTGGAAGGAGCACCCGCAGTCCAGTTCCTGATAGTCAAATTGAAGATGTCACTGTTGAAGTACACCAGGATGAGGATATGGGTGTTGCTGGCGCTGAGGAGGAAATTGACAAGGAGGATTCTGATGGTGAGGTGGTTTGTTTAAGTCAGGCACCCGGGGAGACACCTGTTGTCCGTGGGACGAAAATGGCCTTTAACATGCCTGATCAAATTAAAAAAAAAAAAAATCACCTCTTCGGTGTGGAATTATTTTAACAGAAATGGGGACAACAGGTGTCAAGCCGAGTGTCACCTTTGTCAAGCTGTAATAAGTAGGGGTAAGGATGTTAACCACCTCGTAACATCCTCCCTTATACGTCACCTGGAGCGCATTCATCAGAAGTCATTGACAAGTTCAAAAACTTTGGGTGACAGCGGAAGCAGTCCACTGCCAACTAAATCCCTTCCTCTTGTAACCAAGCTCCTGCAAACCACACCACCAACCCCCTCAGTGTCAATTTCCTCCTTAGACAGGAAAGCCAACAGTCCTGTATGCCATGTCACTGTCAAGTCTGACGAGTCCTCTCCTGCCTGGGATTCCTCCGATGCATCCTTGAGTGTAACGCCTATTGCTGCTGGCGCTGCTGTTGTTGCTGCTGGGAGTCGATCGTCATCCCAGAGGGGAAGTCGGAAGACCACTTGTACTACTTCCAGTAAGCAATTGACTGTCCAACAGTCCTTTGCGAGGAAGATGAAATATCACAGCAGTCATCCTGCTGCAAAGCGGATAACTGAGGCCTTGGCAGCCTGGGTGGTGTTAATCGTGTTTCCAGTATCCACCGTTAATTCACAGGAAACTAGAGAATTGCTTGAGGTACTGTGTCCCCGGTACCAAATACCATCTAGGTTCCATTTCTCTAGGCAGGCGATACTGAGAATGTACACAGACCTCAGAAAAAGAGTCACCAGTGTGCTAAAAAATGCAGTTGTACCCAATGTCCACTTTACCACGGACATGTGGACAAGTGGAGAAGGGCAGACTAAAGACTATATGACTGTGACAGCCCACTGGGTAGATGTATTGCCTCCCACAGCAAGAACAGCAGCGGCGGCACCAGTAGCAGCATCTCGCAAACGCCAACTCATTCCTAGGCAGGCTATGCTTTGTATCACCGCTTTCCATAAGAGGCACTCAGCTGACAACCTCTTACAGAAACTGAGGAACATCATCGCAGAATGGCTTACCCCAATTGGACACTCCTGGGGATTTGTGACATCGGACAACGCCACCAATATTGTGCGTGCATTACATGTGGGCAAATTCCAGCACGTCCCATGTTTTGCACATACATTGAATTTGGTGGTGCAGAATTATTTAAAAAACGACAGGGGCGTGCAAGAGATGCTGTCGTGGCCCAAAGAATTGCGGGCCACTTTCGGCATTCAGCCACCGTGTGCCGAAGACTGGAGCACCAGCAAACACTCCTGAACGTGCCCTGACATCATCTGAAGCAAGAGGTGGTAATGAGGTGGAATTCAACCCTCTATATGCTTCAGAGGATGGAAGAGTAGCAAAAGGCCATTCAAGCCTATACAGCTACCTACGATATAGGCAAAGGAGGGGGACTGCAGTGCACCTGACTCAAGCGCAGTGGAGAATGATTTCAACGTTGTGCAAGGTTCTGCAACCCTTTGAACTTGCCACACGTGAAGTCAGTTCAGACACTGCCAGCCTGAGTCAGGTCATTCCCCTCATCAGGCTTTTGCAGAAGAAGCTGGAGAGATTGAAGGAGGAGCTAAAACAGAGCGATTCCGCTAGGCATGTGGGACTTGTGGATGGAGCCCTTAATTCGCTTAACCAGGATTCACGGGTGGTCAATCTGTTGAAATCAGAGCACTACATTTTGGCCACCGTGCTAGATCCTAGATTTAAAGCCTACGTTGTATCTATCTTTCCGGCAGACACAAGTCTGCAGAGGTTAAAAGACCTGCTGGTGAGAAAATTGTCAAGTCAAGCGGAACGTGACCCGTCAACAGCTCCTCCTTCACATTCTCCCGCAACTGGGGCTGCGAGGAAAAGGCTAAGAATTCCGAGCCCACCCGCTGGCGGTGATGCAGGGCAGTCTGGAGCGAGTGCTGACATCTGGTCCGGACTGAAGGACCTGCCAACGATTACTGACATGTCGTCTACTGTCACTGCATATGATTCTGTCACCATTGAAAGAATGGTGGAGGATTATATGAGTGACCGCATCCAAGTAGGCACGTCAGACAGTCCGTACGTATACTGGCAGGAAAAAGAGGCAATTTGGAGGCCCTTGCACAAACTGTCTTTATTTTACCTAAGTTGCCCCCCCTCCAGTGTGTACTCCGAAAGAGTGTTTAGTGCAGCCGGTCACCTTGTCAGCAATCGGCGTACGAGGTTACTTCCAGAAAATGTGGAGAAGATGATGTTCATCAAAATGAATTCTAATCAATTCCTCTGTGGAGACATTCACCAGCAATTGCCTCCAGAAAGTACACAGGGACCTGAGATGATGGATTCCAGTGGGGACGAATTAATCATCTGTGAGGAGGGGGATGTACACAGTGAAAGGGGTGAGGAATCGGATGATGATGAGGAGGTGGACATCTTGCCTCTGTAGAGCCAGTTTGTGCAAGGAGAGATTGATTGCTTCTTTTTTGGTGGGGGCCCAAACCAACCAGTCATTTCAGTCACAGTCGTGTGGCAGACCCTGTCGCTGAAATGATGGGTTTGTTAAAGTGTGCATGTCCTGTTTATACAACATAAGGGTGGGTGGGAGGGCCCAAGGACAATTCCATCTTGCACCTCTTTTTTCTTTAATTTATCTTTGCATCATGTGCTGTTTGGGGACTATTTTTTGAAGTGCTATCCTGTCTGACACTGCAGTGCCACTCCTAGATGGGCCAGTTGTTTGTGTCGGCCACTTGGGTCGCTTAGCTTAGTCACACAACTACCTCATTGCACCTCTTTTTTTCTTTGCATCATGTGCTGTTTGGGGACTATTTTTTGAAGTGCCATCCTGTCTGACACTGCAGTGCCACTCCTAGATGGGCCAGGTGTTTGTGTCGGCCACTTGGGTCGCTTAGCTTAGTCATCCAGCGACCTCGGTGCAAAATTTAGGACTAAAAATAATATTGTGAGGTGTGAGGTGTTCAGAATAGACTGGAAATGAGTGGAAATTATGGTTATTGAGGTTAATAATACTATGGGATCAAAATGACCCCCAAATTCTATGATTTAAGCTGTATTTGAGGGTTTTTTGTAAAAAAAAAACACCCGAATCCAAAACACACCCGAATCCGCCCAAAATTTTCAGGGAGGTTTTGCCAAAACGCGTCCGAATCCAAAACACGGCCGCAGAACCGAATCCAAAACCAAAACACAAAACCCGAAAAATGTCCGGTGCACATCACTAATTGTAGCAGATAGTCACAAGAAGGATTGCTGGTAAATGGACTCGGGGGCAGAGTGGTTCAATTCACTGACAGCATGTGAACCCATTACAGTACAAGGGATTGGAGACAAAGTCCTTACTGCTTCAAAAATTGGTAAAATCACAGTGCGTCTGAGAATTAAAGGTGAAACTGTCATTACAGACATCCAAGACTACTTGTTCGTGCCAGATTATGGAGCAATCTTATTGCGATAATCGTACTGGAGAGAAAGGCTTACAGAGTCCAGTTTGCAAAGGGCAAATGTATGGCGCAAAATGAGAAAGGGACTGTAGTTGCTTCAGCAACCCGGTGCAACCAACTGTATGTCCTAGACACCGAGGAGTGTTCTGCAATGGCGGCTTCTGATTCAAACCAGTCAATGAAGGTGTGGCACAGATGCCTGCGTCATTTGGGATATGACAACGTCCACAAGCTACTCGATGGAATGACAACTGGAATCACTGTGAGTAATACTGAGAAACCTGTGTGTGAGAGTTGTATAAAAGGAAAGCAGGCTCGCACCCCATTCCTAAAGTCGGTTAGTAGAGCAGAAATACCACTAGCTCTAGTGCATACTGATGTATGTGGTCCAATGGAAATGGAATCAATTAGTGGCTACAGATACTTTATCACATTTATTGATGATGCCACAAGGATGTCACATGTATATTTTATTAAAGCTAAAAGTGAAATTGTCAGTAAAATTATGGAATACAAGAGCCTGGTGGAGACTCAGACAGGTCTGAAATTAAAAGTCTTGAGATCCGACAATGGCAGAGAGTATGACAACAGTTTTAGCTGCATTCCTGAAACAATATGGCATACAGCATCAACTAACAATTGCCTACACGCCAGAACAAAATGGTGTGAGTGAGCGAGCAAACTGTACAATTGTTGAAAGAGCATGTACTATGTTGAGTGACGCAGGTCTGGAGAAAAGATTTTGGGCAGAAGCAGTTTCTACTGCAGTATACCTTAAAAACCATATGCCAACAGTAGCCGTAAAAGGCAAAACGCCACTAGAGGCGTGGTCCAGGAAAAAGCCAACAGTCAATCATCTCTCTGTATTCAGTTGTAAAGCTTATGCACATATACCTAAGGAGAAAAGACAAAAATTAGATCTAAAATCAGTGGAATGTATCATGCTTGGATACTGTGAGGAAAGCTAAGGATACAGGCTTTGGGACGTTACAAATAAACATCTTCATGGTGTACCACGAGACAGCACCACTCACTTGAACAGTGGGACAAGAACCACAGCAACAATATGTATCACTGGATATTAAGGATGAGCGGGTTTGTTTCCTTGAGAACCTAACCCCCCCCCCCCTCCCGAACATCACGTCCTGAACCTCTTTTTCTTCTTTGCATGATGAGCTGTTTGGGGCTTAGTTTTTAAAAGTGCCATCCTGTCTGCCACTGCAATGCCACTCCTAGATGGGCTAGGTGTTTGTTCCGCACACTTGTGTCACTTAGCTTAGTCATCCAGCTACCTCATTGCACCTCTTTTTCTTCTTTGCAAGATGTGCTATTTGGGCCTAGTTTTTAAAAGTGCCATCCTGTCTGCTACTGCAGTGCCACTCCTAGATGGGCCAGGTGTTTGTGCCGCACACTGTTGTTGCTTAGCTTAGTCATCCAGCTACCTCATTGCACCTCTTTTTCTTCTTTGCATGATGAGCTGTTTGGGGTCTAGTTTTTAAAAGTGACTTCCTGTCTGCCACTGCAGTGCCACTCCTAGATTGGCCAGGTGTTTGTGCTACACACTTGTGTCACTTAGCAAAGTCATCCAGCTACCTCGGTGCAACCTTTTGGCCTAAAAATAATATTGTGAGGTGTGAGGTGTTCAGAATAGACTGGAAATTAGTGGAAATGAATGTTATTGAGGTCAATAATACTGTAAGATCAAAATAATCCCCAAATTCTGTGATTTTAGCGTTTTTTGTGTATTTTTAAAAAATCATCCAGATCCAAACCCAGAACCCGAAAGGGTGGTTTTGGCAAAACCAATCCAGATCCAAAACACGAGCGGGATCCAGATCCAAAACCAAAACACAAAGCACGAAAAGTGCCCGCCGCACATCTCGGCAGCAGAAAGCGTGTCTGAACCTGAAAGTGTTAATATGGACACCCGATCAAGAAACAGAAGTTCCATGAGGAGCAATAAAGGTGGTCCATCCAAGAGAAACAGTGAGGTATATGCAAACATATAATATACAAGAAGCAAAGTCAAGTAGCGACTGGTAAGAATGGAAGTCAGCAATAGATACAGAGCTGTCAGCTCTGGATGATAACAGTACATGGACTGTAGTTCACAGGCCAAGTAACCGTAAGACAATCAAGAACAAGTGGGTCTTTTGTAAAAAGCTGAATGCAGACGAGACCATTGATCGTTATAAAGCCCGCCTTGTTGCTAAAAGATACACATAAAAATCTGTGATCGACTACGGAGAGATTTTTTCGCCTGTTGCAAGGTACAGCACCTTGAGGTTAGTTATTGCCATTGCTACACTTCATGATTTATTGTTATACCAGCTAGACTTTGATTCTGTATTCCTAAATGGAGACTTAATTGAGGGGATCTATATGGAACCACCTGAGCATTATAATGAGAGTATGTTCCATGAGGGAAAAGTTTGCCTCTGAAAGAAATCTTTATATGGCCTAAAGCAAAGTGGTCGTTGTTGGTATGTAAAGCTAGATGCTGTGATGCTAGAGATGAACTTTATTAGGTCAGATACTGATCACTGCTAATATTACAAAACCATAGAAGAAAAGCTGTTCATCATAATTGTATATGAAGATGAGCAGAATCAGCTTTATTGGCCAGGTATACTTGCGTATACTAGGAATTTGACTTCGGTATGCTATACAACAGCCAAGTAGGTAACAGATAAGCAAGTGTTGGGGGGGAAATGGGGCAAGTAAAGTCATACAGATAGGTGTACAGGAGGGACACAAGTGAGTTACATGTACGTCTAGTCAGTCAATGTTGAGGAGTTCAGCAGGCAGACCGCTTGGGGAAAGAAACTTTTGAGGCATCTGGTGGACCCAGCAGGGACAGCCCTGTAATGCCTACCTGAAGGAAGCAAGTTAAACATGCTGTGGCCAGGGTGTAGCTGGCCCTTTGCTATCTTCAGTGCCCGCTTCTTAGCTCTGGACAGGTACAGGTCCTGGACTGAGGGAAGATTAATTATAGTAAGGAGCCATTATCATGTGGCTCCTTGATGGTTAATATTAGACCCAGATTGGGGTATTGGAGGTGTGAGGTGTGGTGCCTCTGGACTGGCTGAGCTGGATGGCTTTAGTGTGGCATACCTTTACATTCTATTAACACTTTTCACTTATTAATTTTTTAACATTATTTCTCTATTTTAATTACATTTCATGTTTGTATTACCCTCTCTATAGCTTCGGGTTCCTAAATACTAATTTATTAACACTATATTTTTTTCACTGGTATGCTACGCTGGGCTTTCTGGTTTATGCTGGTGTTTTGGGGTGCCACACCCTGCACCTAGATATAGCGCTAGGGACCCCAAATATACAGAGACGCCTTGATGCGGCTTTGGGGCTTAACCACACATTTGCGCAAATATGTGTAACGAAAATCTCTGAATTCTATTATTATGTGGGATTTACATCTAGTTACTGTTATCATTCAGGGTGCTGGGGGAACCAAATGCTTTTTTTTTCTTGCTCAGAAATACCCCTCCCTTTCGAGCACCTGAATGATATCACTAACCTAATTGAGCATCTACCAATATATATGTCTATTGTGAGAGGCAGAGAGGTTCCTGCATTAGGAGGAGGTGCAGGCCCTGACATGCCACATGGAGCATTATGGGGTTGCTCCAAGGTAGGTAGCTCTTAGCTTTGACATATTATAGTAAGGAGCCATTATCATGTGGCTCCTTGCTGGTTAATATTAGACCCAGATTGGGGTATTGGAGGTGTGAGGTGTGGTGCCTCTGGACTGGCTGAGCTGGATGGCTTTAGTGTGGAATACCTTTACATTTTATTAACACTTTTCACTTATTAATTTTTTAACACTATGTCTCTATTTTATTTACATTTCATGTTTGTATCACCCTCTCTATAGCTTCGGCTTCCTAAATACTAATTTATTAACACTATATTTTTTTCACTGGTATGCTAAGCTGGGCTTTCTGGCTTATGCTGGTGCTTTGGGGTGCCAGACCCTGCACCTAGATATAGCGCTAGGGACCCCAAATATACAGAGACGCCTTGATGCGGCTTTGGGGCTTAACCAAACATTTTCACAAATATGTGTAACGAAGATTTCTGAATTCTATTATTATGTGGGATTTACATCTAGTTACTGTTATCATTCAGGGTGCTGGGGGAACCAAATGTTTTTTTTTTCTTGCTGAGGGAAGGTTGGCCCTGATGATCTTCTCTGCGGTTCTGACCACATTTTGTAGCCTGCATCTGTCCCTCGCACTGGCGGAGACATACCATACCAGTATTGAGGAGCACAGTACCAACTCCACAATCGCAGAGTAGAAGAGGAATAGAAGCTTCTGTGGGTTGTTGAACTTCCTTAGTTGCCTGAGGAAGAACAACCTTTGCTGTGCTTTCCTGACAGTGGCATCAGTGTTGGACCCCCATTTAAGGTCCTGTGAAATTGTGGTCCCTAGGAACTTGAAGGAGTCCACTAGCGATCCCACACTGTTAGCAATCGTTAGCGGAGGTGCACTAGCTGACTTCTTCCTGAAGTCCACTATCACCTCAACAGTTTTGAGGGGGTTTAGCTCAAGGTTGTTGTGGCTGCACCACTGGGCCATCCGGTCTACTTCTTGTCTATAGGTGATTCATCCCCATACTTGTTGAGGCCAATGACGGTGGTGTCGTTGGCGAATTTGATGATTTTTACTGATTGCACCTCTGAGGTGCAGTCATTTGTGTACAGGGAGAAGAGATGGGGTGAGAGGACACAGCCCTGAGGGGCCCCTATACTAATGGACCACGATTGAGAGGTGAATTCCCACACTTTCACCACCTGTGTCCTATCTGTCAGGAAGTCTACTATCCAGGAACAGGTAGCTTCTGGGACCCCTAGGCAAAGTAGTTTGGGGTGGAGGATGCTGGGGACAATTGTACTGAAGGCCGGTCTGAAATCGACATACAGGACCCTCGTGTAGGTACCGGGAATGTTTAGGTGCTGTAGAATGTAGTGCAGGCCCAAGTTGACTGCATCCTCGACACATCGATTTGATTTATACGCGATCTGAAGGGGGTCCAGTTGGGGGCCAGTCACAGTTTTCAGGTCATTCAAAACCAGACGCTTGAATGTTTTCATGACCACAGACGTCAGTGCTATCGGTCTGTAGTCGTTCAGGTTCGTGATAGAGGGTTTCTTGGGGACCGGGACTATAGTGGCCCTTTTGAGGCAGGAAGGGACTTTATGTAGCTCCTGCGATTTGTTGAAGATCTTGGTGAATATGGGGGCAAGCTGACCCGCACATGCTCTCAGGGCAGATGGTCATGGGTTTGGCCATTTTGAACAGTACCTCCACCTCTTCTTTGGTCACTTGCAGTGCCTGGAGTTGGCCGTCGGTGTTCGGTGCATCGTAGGGGTGATTGTTTGGGTCGCAGGGGACTTCTCTTGCGAACCTGCAATAAAAGTGGTTCAGCTCGTCTGCTAGGTCTTGGTGCACGGCGGTGGACTTCGATGTTTTCTTGTAGTTGGTTATGGATTGCATTCCTTTCCAAACATGTATGGGGTCATTGGTGGAGAGATCGTTTGTCAGTTTGTCCGAGAACCCCTTTTTTGCAAGCCTGATTTCTTTAGTCATAGAGTTCCTAGTTCAGTTGTATAGTGCTCTGTCACTGCTGCTATAGGCCTCCTCTTTGGCCCAAGGAAGTTGCCTGAGCTGGGCGTTGAACCAGGGCTTGTTGTTGTTGTAAATGCGGTAAGTCTTGGTAGGTACACACATGTCCTGTAGGATGTGACAGTGTCTGTCAGGTTGTTCAGGTCAGTTGCTGAGGCTTCGAAGAACCCCCATTCCGTGCAGTCGAAGCAGGTCTGGAGCTTCATCTTAGCCTCGTCGGTCCATTTCTTAACAGTCTTGACGACAGGCTTAACCGCTCTCAGCTTCTGTGTATAGGTAGGGAGCAGGTGGATGAGGCAGTGGTCAGATAGGCCGAGTGCAGCACGTGGGATAGACCGAAAGGCAGACTTAAGGGTAGTGTAGCAGTGGTCAAAGGTGCGCCCTTTCCTAGTGAGACACGTGACTTGTTTGTACTTAGGTAGCTCCTTGCTCAGGTTAGTTCTTTTGAAGTCATCCAGCACTATAAGCAGGGAGTCTGGGTGTTTTTTTTCTATGTCGGATATTCATACGGCCAGGTGGTGCAGGGCTTCGTTCGTGCAGGCGAGGGGGGGTTGTACACTCCCACAAAGACAATTGAGGCAAATTCCCAGGGTGAATAGAAGGGGTTGCTGTTGATACTTAGCATCTCCAGGCGAGGGCTACATGATTTGCCTAGGATCGTGACATTGGTGCACCATCTGCATTGATGTAGAAGCAGATGCCACCACCCTTTGTTTTTCCTGAGAGAACCTTGGAGCGATCAGCCCTGAAGAGACCGAAGCCTGGCAGAGACATTGGGTTGTCCGCAATATGGTCGTCCAGCCATGTCTCTGTAAAGCAGAGGACGAACGACCCTGTAATGCCTGACCCTGCGCTGCCCAGAAAGAGGGACAGTTTGTCAAACTTGTTTGTCAGTGAGCGCACGTTCAAGAGCAGAATCGCAGGAAGTGCTGACCGGTGCCCTCGCCGCCGCCACCTCACTAGGGTGCCTGCGCAACATCCTCTCCTCTGAGCCCAGGTCCTTCTACTAGGGCTGACAGGAGGGCTATTGCTAGCAGGTCAAGAAGAGCACAATACTAGTGTAAAACATCAGCTGAAGCAAAGATTCAAGCTAAAGGATCTAGGTCCTGCAAATCATTTGTTAGGCATGAGGTTTGTACAAAACCTGAAAGATGGGAATGTTATTATCTGTGCTTTCAAATTTCATGAAGTTCATGCTGGCTACTACTGCTGCTGCACAGTGCCTGCTACAGGCTGCTCCAAACACAGGACTCACTGTTTTCTTCACAGGCAGGGTAGTTTGGTATCTGTGGTGTCTTGCCTCATAACCTGTTGTTATGTCCTACTGATAGGCACCAGCGGAATGTGAAAAGAAGGTTAGTCCAAACAGTGTATCCTTACACTGGTTGGAGGTTTATTTAGGATAACAGCTATTGTCGGCGGCAACAGGAGTAACAGAGTATAGAACAAGTGGTAGGGTTACCAGAAACAGAGGTAGCTATATAATAGCTATCCGTAGAAAGACTTCCCTAGGGGAACATGTGCTGCAAGCTGCTGCAGCACATGTAGTCACATATCTAAAATGGACAGGGTTGCAGAGACATGCATGCTCAGCAAAGGTTACAGTGGCCATCTTGGTAAAGGAGGCTGTCTGGCTTCTATGTAAAAAAGCAGGAGACCGCACTGGAGTATACGACTCTCTAACACAGGCATTCCCAACCACGGTCCTCAAGGCACACCAACAGTGCAGGTTTTAGTGATATCCAGGCTGCAGCACAGATGGTTAAGTCAAAATAACTGAGCTACTAATTAAGTCACCTGTGCTGAAGCCTGGATAATGGATATCACTAAAACATGCACTGTTAGTGTGCCTTGAGGACTGTGGTTGGGAATGCCTGCTCTAACAGTTTCAACATGGTTTTATTGGCTTTTAAAAAATCTGAAAACTACCACACCAATATCAATCTATGTTGACCCATGCTCAGAACAAGTTGGTGATGTGATGTCTACCACATGATTTGACTGCTTACTCCTGAAACTTCTTTTTATTTAATTAATCATCAGCTAGCCTAATGTCTGTTGTTTGTGAGCTTTTGTCTCTTTCAACACCTAGCTTAATCCTTTTTATTGGGATGCAGTCAATTTGCCGGCTGTCGGAATCCCCGACGGTCAGGATGCCGATGCCGGAATCCTGACAGCCGACAATGCTGACAGCCGGAATCACAGGGGCTATTCCCACTCGTCCCATAGAGTTGGAATAGAACCTGTGGTGAGCCCGCAGCGTGGCGAGCACACCAAGCCTGCAAGGGGACTCTTTGCGCTCACCCTGCTGCCGGCATTCTGGCAGGCGGGATGCCGCGGTCGGGGTACTGACAGCGGGCATCCCGTCTGCCGGGAATATGCATGTATTCCCTCTTACTTGTCTTGTATTCTATATTTGTAGTATTATTCATTCTGTGTGCTGCTCATAATACTACATTGTACTATAATTTTTCCTCTGAACTGGCTTATTATATGATTTTTTTGAACTGTTTACTATTAGTAGAATGTAAGCTCTCACGAGTAGGGCCCTCTTCCCTCATGTGCTTATCCTTTTCTTACTTTAATAATCCTCAACTGCCCAAATCACGCAGTTTTTTTGGCCACCTGGAACTTATCTCTGTCATTTACTGGTGTAGTTATGCTTAGTTACCCTGTACTTGTCCTACATTGTCTTCAACTGTAATTGGGCGCTGCGGAACCCTTGTGGCGCCATATAAATAAAGGATAATAATAATAATAATAATAATAATAATAAATTAGTACTTAATAAAAACATACATTGCAAAAAATAATAATAATCTTCTAATAAAATATCCCCTTCCAATAAAACATCCCCTGGATGACCACACATTTGCTGAAACTAAAGTGGTTTTTCTGAGGGCCGTCTGAACTGCCCCTCTTATTTTTGGCTATTTGCCAGCTCATTTAGGAACTGACTGTTGTTGTTTTAGCTAGCGATGCATAACAGACACAACTCAGGTTATATACATTATGTAGCTAATGAAGCAGGAAATGAATCCACAATTGGTGATTTAAACCACTTCAGCATAACAGATTCAGTAACCATAGAAACAACTGTATACAATGCTTTACAATAATATAAATACATTGTAAAAAGAACTGTATACCTAGGTTCAGAAGCAAAGTGCCTTAATCTAATACATTTCACATGTTCAGGGTCTCTGTTTCCATGGTATTTTCATCTCGGATGTCCCCTATAACTGAAAATGAGTCTTGTAATGTGGAATTGGAATACATTAACCTGCATTTTTATCAGCTGCTGCATATTGTTGTGGGCAGTGCCACATTAGCTTCCCCACCAAATTCATTGGGTCTTGGAGTGTGATAGTGGATCTGTCATGACAAGCATTTTCTCATTCAGAACAAATGCATGCAGTTGTCACACAGAATGCTTATGAAGCATATCCTGAACTAGGAGTTTTGCATGTCACATTATACAATAATACTGTACCTTCCAACTTTCCCTGTTTGAAAATCATGACCAATTAGGCAACATCTTTAAAACAGCCAATCCACACTCCTTATATTTGGTAATTCCTCTTATGGCCAGAACTGCTTTGAGAAAATCAGTAGAGTTGGCAGGTAAGTGGTATGGCACAGCTGAAATTAACCAAGATTTCTGGTTTACTAAATATTTTATTCTAGTTGAACCTAGTGAAGCAACCTGCCTAAAGAACAGTTGAGCTACCCACATCCTTGCTAAGGTAAAAGTCACCTGCCAAGTGCACATATGAGAGGCAGCCATTTTGTTGCCTGAACTACTGTCCATGAAAAAACAGTATTTTCGCTGATACATTTCATGACCAAGACACATCAGACAAGTTCCTACTGTACTGAAAGGCATTCTCATGAGTATTGGTTTTGTCCACAATGTGCATGTCTCCACTATGTATATTGTAGGTAACAGGGACGCTTTAAAAAGTTTATCGAGAGCTCAAACATAACAGTAGAGCTCTAGAGGCTCAAGTTGGCAGCTGATAATGTTGCTGCCTTGTAATGACAAATTGACAACATACACATTTCTATCCGTGATGATGCAGTTTTGTATTAATGCACTGATCGCTTGGGAATAAGGAACAACAATTATGGGACTATTTACTTCTGAGCACGAACACATAAAACAATGCATTGACAGGTGGACACATAAAACCCTCCCCCTTCTTAGGACATACAGTACTCCAAGCATCTGCCTCGGAACTCTAAAGTAGTTTGCATATATAAATATATAGAGCATTCTTATCTTCTTAGACAAGAATTACAATGGGCTGAACATGCAATAAAATCATTATACAGAAATAAATTCATTGTATAGCTATAAATATTGTCTTCAGAAAGGACTCCGTTGCTTTTCAATTCAAAGTGTGTGAAACCGTGGGGCACAGGACTCCTTTCTAGTCTCTGGGATTTTCTAATATATGAAGTTGGAGACTCATCGTCTTGTTGGACAACCAAAGCAACAACCAGAGTCTCTGGAGCCATATCCTGCAACATCTCCAAAGAACCTAATATTGTTCAACCAATCACAATTTCTCTTCAATTGATTCAGCATATGAGTTCTCCAGAACTCATTTGATGCCTGAATTTGCAATCTTTTCCCTTTATGCATTGAGGATTTTATCTACATGATGACGCCATAAGTTTCCTCCAACAACAACAGTATACATTAATGGATCAGACTTTTAAATATTTTTTCCTGTTTGCCATTTGTCATCTTGATAATCTAATTGTAATACTTTTGGTCCAACATTAAAATGTCTGGTTGGTGTTTTACATAACGTTTTTAATTTCTTATTCAAGACTTCTTTGGTTAAATCTGTTTTTCAAACATTCCCAATAAGATCTCTGTGGAACATTATTGCTGGAGTTTGCCTTGTGGTAGCATGATTAGTATATAAGTAAGAAATTGTCGATTTTGTGTTGTAGTGTAATCTGATTGTGGTTTATGGCATACCCTCCAAAATAACCCGCCCCACTAGGTACAAAATGCTCTGTTTCTGGACTTCCCTCTTAATTTATTATTGCCATCATCTGTGAAGAAACAGCTTTCTTATCATTTAACTAGTTCAACACAGGTGATGGAAATCATAAATTAAGAGGTAAGTCCAGAAACAGAGCATTTTGTACCTAGTGGGGCGGGTCATGTTGGAGGGTCTGTTATGGCAGTGATATCCTTCATGTCTGGCCACTATTTCAGTTACTCGGGTAGCTGGGTTATGTGTTGCTAAAGTAAAATGCTTTATTCCATTCATTTTTCATTTATTAATTTATTTTGAATGTACATTGCATCGAGTATCACTATAAATTTCAGAGGGTAAGCCATTTTTGGAGAAAAAAGTTCTCAAAGCAGTAATCATTTCTTCAAATAACATAGGCTTTATTATGTAGACTTCATCACAGTAAGAACATATGATCCATGAATGAACCTGTGAAATCAACATGATCTCTTGCCATGGGGATGAGGGCAATCCCAACATAGTAATGGATCTGCATTATGGCCTGATTCTGAGTACTTCAGGGACTGCAGATGCAAGATGCAATTAAGAGCAATATCTGGCAATTCAGAGTCCACCACATCTGTCATATCTCAACTTCTGGCTGTGTGGGTGCAAGTAGGTGGCAACTGGACATTCAAACATATGATAAGGGTGTCATATGTTGACTCAAAGAAATTGAAACAGTGTTTGTTTAAATAAAAATAATTTATAACTTGTAACCAGATGGAATGGATAAAAAAAAACCTTATTTAATAAATGTAACCTTATTTAATACATTTAAACAGAACTACAACACACTGAACCAGACCGCCAGATTCCGTTTCCTCACAAGGACTTTTCACCAGCCTCAAGGGATCCAACCATATCCACTAACTGGAGGTTATAATAGGAATAGACATAATGACTGTACGCTGCTGACATGTAATTGTCAAAGTCCTGAGAGAGACTGAGTTTTTTTCATTCTAAGCCCCTCATTCTTAAGTGAGTTGCCATTGTCAAGTGACACTACCTTTCCTTTGTTAGCTACACCCTCTTTGGATAAAAGAACTGAGTACTAATGACATTATCCTAACACAGGATTCCCCCATACATCTGTGTGTCCATTCCCCCATTGACATGCTGTGGCACAAGCATACTTCAACCAGAGCTCCAATGATATTTGCCTGTGAAGATATTCATACTTTGGCTAGGAAAAGCTAGGAAGTTGTTGTTGTTTATGATTACTGAGCATGTTTTCCATTATTCTCATCACCACATTATATAATGGTATGCTAATATCTGATGCTAATTTTATGATTCTAATTATTTTATTTTGATTTGTGGTTCCTATAATATTCTTCTTTATCTGTGATTCAAACCAATTGTCTTTTGCATACTGAATGATCCTTTGTGGTGTGAACTGTAGCAAATTGTCTTCTCTTGTTCTTCCTGATGCCCAATTCTTTTGTGATTCTTTAAATTGAAAGTCCATTAATCAACCAATCATCTTCCATCCAGAGTTCATTGCAGCTCGATAAAAATACCCCCTGTTGGAATTGCTGACTCACTTATGATTCATATTAACCTATCCTACCTTTCTGAGCACAGTACATGACAACATTTCAGGTGAAAGGTCAACACAACTGTGATACCTATCTCAACACCATAGACATACCCTGCCAACCCCCAGGATTGTTACATTGGCATTAATAATCAGTTGAAATCCTCTATTTAGCTTATAAAGGAAAATAATTTTGATTTGTGATCTAGTACTTCATATTAGGGCCAGATGCATCATCGTTTGGAAAGTGATTACATGGAGAGTGAAAAAGTATCAGCCAGTCAGCTCCTAACTGCCATTTTTCAAACACAGCCTGTGACATGGCAGCTAGGACTTGTTTGGTTGGTCCTTTTTCACTCTCCATTTAATCACTTTTCAAGTATGATTCATCTAAGCATAGGGCTCTGTCAGTGGATGTCAGTGTCAATGAATTAAAACAATATTATGGCCAGGCTTTCATTCATTTCCATATAAAGCAATGAAATTAAATTATCCAGGGTTTAATGACAATGTGGTTGCCATTACACCGTGGCTACCATTTTTCATTCTCTTTTGAATGGGAATTATTGTTGTAGTAGTATCAAAAACAATTGCTTGTTGTGCCATGCAGTGTATAATACTAAAGGTTGTGATGGCATGATAACTACATTATATGAACTGGGAGGGGGAGGGGAGTATCAAAGCTTAGAGAGAGATACGCTGGAGAGAGATAAAGTACCAGCCAATTAACTGCTAACTGCCACATTAAAAGCTCTGTTTGAAAAATGACAGTTCGGAACTGGGTGGTTGGTAGTTTATCACTCTCCAGTTTATCACTCTCCAAGGCTTATTACATCTGTCCCTTTATGTTGAGTGTTTATGACACAATAGAGGTTTGGGGCACCCTTAATCTCCATATTTCTTAATGTCAGACCTAGTTCAAATTTGATAAAAAATGTCAGTGTCTGAAAGTATAGAGATTCACTTAAGTTGTCACTGACAGGCCATTGAGAGTCAAAACCAATATGATACAAATGCTATACAGTATATGTATTTGTTATATATAATATTTTTATGTTTCACTTCTCAACATAGCCACCAAAAGGATTTTTTTTTGGGGGGGGGAGGGGGGGGGGCATGATGGTGTAGGGTGGATATGCTCTCTGCATCTGTATGGGCCATACTGAGCATGTCAGAATTGCCCACTCACAATGTAAACTTTTCCAGATTTCATAGACAACGTTTGGACTGGACTTGCCAATCAGCTGATTATAAATAATGGAAATATGCCTGTTGTCCAGTTTGTAATTGAAATGGGGTGATTGTGTTTTTAAATAAATAGAGTTCATGACAAGAGGAAAGATCAGAATTAAATGCCATGAAAAAATACCAGCTCTACATTAGAACTGTGTAATGTAGAGTGTAAAATAGTTCTATTATTGTCAACTTGGAATACACACTAATTGAATTATATTTTATATCGCCAATATCTGCTCACTCTGTCTGCTGTATCTGAAAATGGAGTGTTCACTCTGTCTGCTGTATCTGAAAGGGGTGATCTGTCCGTCCATCCAGGGGCTCTGCCCAAGTGTAAAATTAAAATAACAAAAGCTAAATACAAAAAGCCTAAAATTATAGTTAAAATGAAAGTTATAAAAAAAAATCTATATATTTTTTGTTTGTGCTGTACCCTAGTGTACTGTACAATTTTTATTTTATTTTGATAAGTACTGTGACACTGCGGGTCAGACCGCAGTATATTATTACCTACTCATACATGTATTGTGCGATGCTGACGGTAAAGGTCAACCGCAATGTGTAATTATTATATACTAGGTGATTCATTGCGCCTTACGGGCGCTCTTCACACCGTCGTTGAGGGCTGTGCCCCGTTAACCCCTGCAGGCCTTTGAACATACGCAGTACGGTAGATAACAGAATCAGAAACGCAGGGCAGTATAGAGGGCATACAGAAATGGTGTCCGGTTGAGAAAAGATAGAGAGGCATGGGGGGGGGGGGGAGGGAAAAGGAAAATACAGAAACGCTGTGCGATCGGTAGGGAGAGTCAGGGTGGTAGGGAGAGGATAAAGAGAGGCATGGTGTTAGAGAGAAAATACCGTTGCAAGAGGCTACGACCCGTTAACCCCTGCACGGGCTTCAGCTGTGCTATAATTCTTATTATATGGAGTATTACCTGTAAAAAAAATTATGGCAGTGGGTAAATATTGCAAGGTGGAAGAGCGTGCGATTGTCAAGGGGGCATAGCCCTTTGTGAGGGCGTGCAGAGTGGCTGCAGGGCACAATGAATAACATAGTGTAGTATATACTGCTAGTGTCTGCATCATGAAGTACCAGATGACTAACAGCAATGCACTGTAGATAAGACACCAAAGTGCTGTGGCCACAGGTAGCAGAGCCGCTTATACACACAATACCCACAGGTAGCAGAGCCGCTTATACACACAATACCCACAGGTAGCAGAGACGCTTATACACACAATACCCACAGGTAGCAGAGGCGCTTATACACACAGTGCCCACAGGCAGCAGAGTTGCTTATACACACAATACCCGCAGGTAGCAGAGGTGCTTATACACACAATACCCGCAGGTAGCAGAGGTGCTAATACACACAATGGCCACAGGTAGCAGAGCCGCTTATACCCACAATACCCACAGATAGCAGAGGCGCTTATACACACAATGGCCACAAGTAGCAGCACAGCTTATACACACAATGGCCACTGGTAGCAGAGCTGCTTACACACAGTGGCCACAGGTGACAGAATTGGTTCTAGACACAATGGCCACAGGTAGCAGAGCTGCGTATACACACAATACTCACAGGTAGCAGAGCCGCTTATAAACACAGTGCCCACAGGTAGCAGAGTTGGGTCTACACACAATGGCCACAGGTAGTAGCTGCATTTATACACACAGTGCCCACAGGTAGCAGCGCCACTTATACACAATGGCCACTGGTATCAGAGGCGCTTATACACACAGTGCCCACAGGTAGCAGAGTTGGTTCTACACACAATGGCCACAGGTAGTAGCTGTGTTTATACACACAGTGCCCACAGGTAGCAGCGACACTTATACACAATGCCCACAGGTAGCAGTGTTGCTTAGACACATAATAGCCACAGTATTAGTGTTTCTTATTAATCCAATGTCCATTGGTAGCAACTATACTCACAAAAGTTCAGTGTGTGTGTGGAGTTTGGAAAGGGGGTGGGTTCAGTGAGGTGGAGGTGCCTATCCGTGCCGCTGATCACCCCGATTCAGGGAATCACTTGTAGCAGCTGCGGATGGTGTCCGAGGTGCTACATGTGGTGGAGGGGTGGGTGCGGGAGGGGGTCCAGAGGTGTTGCGGGTGGTGGAGGGGTGGGTGCAAGAGCACGGATGGTGGAAAGGGTGCAGAGGTGCTGTGGATGGGGGAGGGGTAGGTGTAGAGGGGGCACGGATGGGGGAGGGGGTCTAGAGGTGCTGCGGGTGGGGGAGGGGCGAGTGCGGATGTGGAATGTAGATGCTGTTGGTGGGGGAGGGGTGGGTGCGGGGGGCTGTGGATGAAGGAGGGGGTATGGAGGTGATGTGTGTGAGGGAGGGGCGATGTAGGGGTGTGCGTTTGGAGGTGCAGGGGGGTGAGCTTAGGTGATGGGTTTCAGAAGTGCTGTGGGTGGGGGAGGTGTGGGTGTGGGATGACACGGATGGGGGATGTAGATGTTGTGGATGGGGGAGGGGTGGCTGCGGGGGAGCTGTGGATGGGGAGGGAGTCCGGAGGTGCTTTGGGTGGTGGTCCAGAGGTGTTGCGGGTGGGGGAGGGGAATGTGTGGGAGGTCCGCAGATGGGGAGGGTGTCTGTAGATAATGCAGGTGGGTAGGTGCTGTGGTTCGGGGAGTGTTGGGTGCGGGGGTGTTGCGGGTGGAGTAGGTGATCTGGATGGGGTAGATGATCTGGATGTGCGGTAGCCAGGGGAGGGCTGGGTGCGGGGATGGCACGGATGGGGGAGGGGGTCCGTGGGCGCTGTGGATGAGTGAGGGGTGGGTGCGGGGTTACGGCGGTAGTGGCAGGCCGGGTGTGCTGCTGCGGTGGGAGGGGGAGGGTTCCGGTGCAGGGATACCGCGGTCAGGGTAGGGCCGGGGGTGCTGCTGCGGCAAGTGGGGGAGGGGCGGGGGTGCAGCGGTGAGGGAGGGGTGGGTGTGGGGATGCTGCGGGTGGGGTGCCAGGGGTGGGGGTTGGGGGCGTGAGGGGGTGCGGATGGGGTCTGTAGATGCTGCTGGTGGTGGAGGGGCAGGTGCAGGAGCCTGTGGATGAAGGAGGGGGTCTGGAGGTGATGTGCGTGGGGGAAGGGTGAAGTAGTGGGGGTGCGTAGGGGGAGGTGGGGTTGTAGAAGTTGTTTTGTGCATATGTTTGTAAATCCAGTCATAAGGACACAGAGACATGTGAGTTCACTGCTGTGCTGTTTTATTCCATCACCAACTCCAGGCACACTGCACACTGGACCACCCACTTCCCTGTATCCCCCTGGTCCCAGGGACCATCACTGAAGATTCAGGCTTACACATATTAGTAAGGGAGTGTCTACAAATATTAAGCATTCTAATACACTAACATCACATCCTCTTTTCTTTAAAGATAAGCCCCGTACGCTTCAATGCAACAATTAACAACGTCATATTAAGAACATCATCTAACACGTTTCAATGAGTCTCTCAGGTCTGCGTATTTCCCTTTTGGATCTTTCATACACAGTCTGTGTTTCATCTACCATGTTGGACCTTTCTAGAATCGTGGTTTGTTCACCATTATGAGGATCATCATACATGTCAGATGAAGGGTATTCTTCAGTCATGTTGTCTTCATTATGGTTAGGTTGAGATCTTAAATCCACCCGATTTCTTCTTACTTCCGTTCCACGCTCTGTACGTATAGTATAAGATCTTGGTGCTACTTGTGCTTGCACAATACCTTTCTGTACCCAAAAACCTTTCTCGTGATCTCTGAGACGGACTTGGTCACCCAGTTTTAGATCAGATAAGCTTTTTGTTCGCCTGTCATGGAACAGTTTCTGTTTCGCCTGTTGACGTTCCTTACTCAGTCTGACCAACGCTGAGTTATGTGTATTAAGCAGTTCATCATGTATCGAGAGATTTGCTCTAATCCTCCTTCCCATCAGCATTTGTGCAGGAGAAAGTCCATTCTGTAAAGGTGTACTGCGGTAGATGAAAAGACTTTTGTAGAAATCTTCTTTACCTTCTTGAGCTTTTTTCATTAGACTCTTTACAGTTTTTACTATACTTTCCACCAACCCATTTGAGCATGGATAGCGGGGACTTGACTTAGTATGGACAAATTCCCACTCATCAGCAAATTGTCTAAATTCAGCACTGGAAAACTGAGGACCATTGTCAGTGAACACTTCCATAGGAACACCATGCCTTGCAAAGATTGACTTCATGCAATTGATTACGGCTTTACTAGTAGTTGTATGTAGTGTCTTCCCCTCAGGGTAGTTAGAGTAATAATCAGTCACAACAATGTATGTTTTCCCATTACAATCTAACAAATCTGCGCCAACTTTCTGGTACGATTTCTCTGGCACTGCGTGAGGACTCAGTGGCTCGACTTGTTGTTTCGGTCTATACGTAAGACATAATTCACATGTAGCTGTAGTCTGTGCTATGTCTTGATTCATTCTTGGCCAATACATAACTTCACGTACTCTCCGCTTACATTTTTCTTCTCCTAAGTGGCCTTCATGTATCTTGCACAGCATAGTTTTTCTTAGTCGTGCAGGTATGACAAACCTATTGCCTTTGTAAATAATACCATCGACAACTGTAAGGTCACTGCGGTACATCCAATAATCATGGATAGACAGCGGGCACGCATGTTTTTCTGCTGGCCAACCTTTCAGAATGATATCTTTCAACACTTTCATTGTGTCATCTGTCTCAGTTTCTTTCCTAATCTGTTCTTGTCTTGCACAAGACACTGGTAGAGAAGATATGATCAAATTAACATAGGCTTCTATCTCTTCATCCATCAGACTTTTGGAACCTTCACTTTTGTCCACAGCACGAGAAAGTGTATCAGCAATGTACATGTATTTGCCGGGACAGTACAGCAAGTGTACATCATATTTCTGTAGTCTGATAAGCATTTGTTGAATTCTAATGGGACAGTCATGTAATGATTTAGTCATGATAGCTACCAATGGCTTGTGGTCGATTTCCACTATAAATGTTTGACCATACACAAACTGATGAAATCGCTTACATGCATATGTGATCTCTAGAAGTTCTTTTTCTATCTGAGCATACCTTGTTTCAGCACTTGTCAGTGCTCTTGATGCATAGATTACTGGTTGCCATGTATCCTCATGTTCTTGTAACAGCACTGAGCCTAGGCCAAATTGCGAAGCATCTGCTGAAATTCTTATTCTTTTCGCAGGATCAAAGAAGTTTAGCACTGGTTGCTCTGTAATGATCTGTTTCAAGTTTTGCCAACTTTCTTCATGTTCATGTGACCACATCGACTCGTTATCTTTGTCCAACAACCATCTAAGTGAGGCTGTTCGTTCAGAGAGTTGAGAAATAAACTTTCCTAAGTAAGTAATCATTCCTAGGAATCTTCTGACGTCGTCTTTGTTGTTAGGACGTTCCATGTTCACTATGGCTGATATTTTCCTTGGGTCTGGTTTTACACCTTGATCCGAGACCACGTAGCCCATAAATGTAAGTGTATTCACGCCAAATTCACATTTGTCCTTGTTTAGCTTTAGATTCACTTTCTTGACAAGTTCCATTACTTGTCTCAATCTAGAATCATGTTCTTCCTTTGTAGATCCCCAGACAATAATGTCATCCATCATTGTTTCAACACCTGGAATATGTTCAAAAATCATGTGTATCTTTTTGTGATATACTTCTGGAGCAGACAATATTCCATATGGTAGTCGAAGAAATCTGTATCTACCTTCTGGTGTATTAAATGTACAAAGCTTTGAGCTGGCCTCATCTAGCTTCATTTGCCAGTATCCTGAAGATGCGTCCAATTTACTGAACCATTTTGCTCCCGCAAATTGCAACATGATTTCATCTCTAGTTGGTAGTTTGAAATGTTCTCGTTTAATAGCTTTGTTTAAATCTCTGGGGTCTAGACATATTCTGAGTTGTCCATTTTTCTTTTCAACAATTAATTAGGAGCTTACCCATTCAGTAGGCTCATCAACTTTCTGTATCACACCCAAGGCTTCCATGTGATTTAACTCTTGTTTCAGTTTTTCTCTCAGCGCAAACGGTACTTTTCTACAGGGGTGTATCACTGAAGAAACTTGTGTGTCTATATTTATTTTATGCTCTCCAGGCAAACAACCTAGACCTTCAAACAAGTCTCTGTATTCTGTAAACATCAATTTGCAGTCATCTTCTACTTGTGATGTCACCATAAAAACTTTCTTTAGCAAGCTTAGTTTCTCACAGGAACTTAATCCTAGAATCGGTTGCACATTTTTATCCACAATCAGTAGAGATGTTTTAAACTGTTGTCCCTTATATTTCAGTGTCACTAAGCATGTACCTTTCACAAGAATTTCCTCCCCAGTGTACCCTGTAACTTTCACTTTGGCTGGATGAATTTTAGGTTTTACTCTAAAAGTCTTATAGTCTTGAAACGATGTTAAATTCACTTGCGCGTCAGTATCAAGCTTAAAGGGAATAACAATCTCGTTCACAGTTAAAGGGACAATCCATTCTTTCTTATCTGCACTGCAAAGTTCAATGCAATCCACAAAGAATTCCTCTGTTTGTTTAACAGCATGCACTTTGGTTGTTTCACTTTTCATTTTACAGCATTTGGCAAAGTGATTAAGTCTACCACATTTCATGCAGGTTTTACCATAAGCAAGGCACATTTTAGGATTGTGAGCATTTCCACATCTACTACACATTTCCTTGTTAGACTGTTGCTTAGACTGATTCATTCATGAGAAGGGAGGTTTGCTTGGGTCTGTTTTCTGCACTACCTGTACAGCACCATCAGCTTCCTTGTGTAACGTTTTGGCTTGAAATCTAGTTATTTCTGCAGATCTGCACATAGTCACTGCCTTTTCTAGTGTTAGGTCTTGCTCTCTCAGCAATCTCTCTCTGAGTCCATTATCAGGTATTCCACAGACAATACGATCTCTAATAAGTGAATCCTTTAAATCACCAAACTCACAGGTTTTACTGAGTGATTGCAGCTCTGTAACATACTGATCAAATCCATCTCCAGACTTCTGATCACATGTGAAAAACTTATATCTTTCATATGTCACATTTTTCCTTGGCACAAAGTAATTTTCAAACTTTTGCATTATAGAACTTAGCACCATTTTCTGCCCCTCATCAAACTGAAAACTATTAGAAATGTCCAGCACATCCTCTCCTATCACATGGAGGAAAATGGATGCCTTAGTTGTGTCAGCCTCCGTATCAGCTCCACATGCAGCAAGATATATATTAAACCTTTGCTTAAATCTTTTCCAGTTTTTAGACAAGTTACCAGACATCAGTATGCCAGTTGGAGGAGCCAGTTTATCCATGGTTACTCACTGTTCGAAGAGAGGAGCACACAGCAGGCTGTGCAGACACTGAGTATCACAGCCTTACAGACTTCTGCAGGATTCTTTCACACTCTGAGAGCACTAGCAGTCCAAGTTAAACTTCTTCTGACACCATGTTTTGTTCATATGTTTGTAAATCCAGTCATAAGGACACAGAGACATGTGAGTTCACTGCTGTGCTGTTTTATTCCATCACCAACTCCAGGCACACTGCACACTGGACCACCCACTTCCCAGCATCCCCCTGGTCCCAGGGATCATCTCTGAAGATTCAGGCTTACACATATTAGTAAGGGAGTGTCTACAAATATTAAGCATTCTAATACACTAACATCACAGAAGTGCTGTGGGTGGGGGAGGTGTTGGTGCGGGATGGGGTATGTAGATGCTGCCATTGGCTGCAGGGGAGCTGTGGATGGGGGAGGGGGTCCTGAGGTGCTGTGGGTGGTGGTCCGAGGTGGTGGGGGTGGTGAAGGGGAAGGTGTGGTAGGTCTGCGAATGGGGGAAGGTGTCTACAGATGATGGGGGTGGGGCCGGAGGTGCTGTGGGTGGGGGAGTGGCTGCTGCGGTGGTGTGGTGGGGTTCTGGATGTGCAGCAGGCAGGGGAGGGTGTGGGGATGGGGCGGATGGGGGAGGGGATCCTTGTGCACTGTGGGTGGGTGAGGGGTGGTTGTGGGTGTGGGGTTACCGCAGTTGTGGAGTGCCGTCTGTGGTGGTGTTCTGGGTGGTGGAGGGGCAGGTGAGTGGGTGATGGGGGGAGGGGTGGGTGCAGGGGTGCTGCGGGAGGAGGAGAGGGCCAGTTGCCGAGGTGGGTGCGAGGGTGCCACGGTTGCGGGTGCAGGTGGGGGGGGTGCTGCAGGTATGGGAGGGGTGGGGGTGTGGGAGCAGGGGTGCTGTGCGTAGGGGAGATGTGGGGGTGCCATAGGTGGGGGGTTGGGAGCAGGGGTGATGCGGGGGTGGGGGGGCTGGGGGAGAAGCTGGTTTAGGAGTGATGTGGGTGGGGGAGGGGGGGTGCTGCTGGTGGGAGCATAGTGCCATGGGTGGGGGGACAGGTGCAGGGAGGCAAGGGCGGGTACATTGGTGCTGTGGTTGGGCGGTGGTAGGCAACTGCGGGGGTTCCGAGGGTTGGGGGATTGGAGCATGGGTGCTGCGGATGGGGGAGGGACGGGTGCAGGAGGGGCAGATGCGGTGGTGGTGCGGTTGGGGTGGAGGGTGCAGGGATGTAGTGGGGGAGAGGTGGGTATGGGGATGGGGTGTGGGAGGGGCGGGGGTGCCACGGGTGGGGGGGCAGGGGTGCTGCAGGTGTGGGAGCTACGGTTGGGGTGGGAGTGCTGCGGGTGGGGGAGGGGCCGCAGGTGATGGTGCTATGGGTGGGAGAGGGGGCGGGAGTGCCACTGGTGAGGGGCTGATGTGGTGGGTGCCGCAGGTGGGGGGGCCGCGGTTGCTGCTGCTACAAATGGGGGATGTGGCAGGAGTGTCGCGGGTGGGGGGCGGATGCGGTGGGTGCCGCGGGTGGGAGGGGGGGCGAGTGCAGCTGTCAGTGGTCTTCTATGGCACATTCCCATTTTCCCCCGAACTCTGCGGCAGCCGCAAGACTGAGGCGGTTAGTGAGAGTCCCGCTTACAGTCAGCGGCTGCACTGTCACCAGGGAGTGTACGGGGAGGAGGGAGACAGGAGACTGGGCGGAGACGGGGACGGAACTGGCCGGGAATGGGCGGACCGAGGGAGGGGACTGTTTCTGGTAGATCTGTGACTGTAACTCCGGCCAGTGTTACGGCCAGGCACAGAGTCACAGACTTGGGCTAATATATAGGATATATTTCTGACTCATTTGTAACCATTGGTGTGTGATATAAAAAATAATACATATTTTTTTACTAATTTGTGTGACACAGTATCCGCAATGTGTGATATAAAAAATAATATATATATTTTTATTTAAATTACTATTTTGTGCTGTGTCATCCCAGTATAGATACAGGGACTGCAGCTGCTCCATCCATCTAGGGGTGTTCTGTCAGTCCACCCAAAATAAAAGACATCTTTTTTTTATATATTTTGTGCTGTATCCCCCCGTAGTAAACATCAGGCATGCTCCGTCCATTTCAGGGTGCTGTGTCCGTAGCTCATATTCTTACGTTTTAACTTATTGCCCTATTTTCATAATTCTTCTTATCACCACATTGTAATTAATTCAAATTAATATTATTAACAATAATTATAAATTAACTACATTTAAATTAAATTAATGTTACTAAACTCTACACATTTGTATATCGAACCTTCTGCATATCAAATATATCTTTGAGGAACAGAAGAACTTGATCAAAAATAAATAAAAATCATAATTACAGCATCCAAAAAAGTATTTTTATATTCTTCTTTGCCTTAATCATATTTTTTCTCCACACTTTTATAGCAAACCTTCTGCATATCAAAGCTATATTTGAGGAACAGAAGAACTTGCTAAGAAAATAAATTGAAATCATGATTACAGCATCTAAAATATTGTCTTTTTTTATTCTTCTTTGCCTTAATCATCTTTTTTCTCCACACTTGTATAGCGAACCTTTTGCATATCAAAGGCATCTTTGAGGAACAGAAGTACTTGATCCTAATTTTAAAATACCGTATATACTCGAGTATAAGCCGACATTTTCAGCACTTTTTTTTGTGCTGAAAAAGCCACCTCGGCTTATACTCGAGTCAGTGGCAGTGCAGTGTGACAGGCAGAGTAGTGTGAAGGAGGGACACGGAGCGCACAGCGCACGGCTCTCCTGTGTCCCTCCTGCATCTCCGGCGGCTGCTGCGGGTCTATTAAAGGAAGTACCCGTTCGTGACCTCTGATCACGAACCGGCACTTCCTTTAATAGACCCGCCGCGGCCGCCGGAGATGCAGGAGGGACACATGAGAGGCGCGCGCTGTGCGCTCCGTGTCCCTCCTTCAGAAGACAGCGCGGGATCGACGGAGGGGTAAGTAACAGCACTGGGGGAGCGTATTTGGCACTTGGGGAGGGGGCATATCTGGCGGCAGCATGAGGGGCATATCTGGCAGCAGCATGAGGGGCATATCTGGCAGCAGCATGAGGGCATATCTGGCAGCAGCATGAGGGCATATCTGGCAGCAGCATGAGGGGCACATCTGGCAGCAGCATGAGGGCATATCTTGCACATCTGACACTGTGGGGCATATTTGGCAGCATGCGGGCATATCTGGCACATGAGGCACTGTGGGGCATATCTGGCAGTATGAGGGCATATCTGGCACTGTGGGGGCATATCTGGAACTGTGGGGGCATATCTGGCACTGTGGGGGCATATCTGGCACTGTGGGGGGCATATCTGGCAGTATGAGGGCATATCTGGCACTGTGGGGGCATATCTGGCAGTATGAGGGCATATCTGGCACTGAGGGCTGTGTACGGCAAGAGCTGCATTTCCCACCCTAGGCTTATACTCGAGTCAATAAGTTTTCCCAGGTTTTTGTGGTAAAATTAGGTGCATCGGCTTATATTCGGGTCGACTTATACTCGAGTATATACGGTAATTTTAACAGATGATTACAGTACTTAAAAATATATTGTTAACTACCACGTGTTTGCTGCCCACTGCTGTCACTTAGCTTAGTCATTCAGCTACCTCGGTGCTACTTTTTGGCCTAAACTGGATAAAAACAGTATTGTGAACTGTGTGTTAGGCGCCGAGGGTCCGCCCGTCAGTGCGGCCCGGCGCCTAGCAACTAGGGACGCCGCAGGCAGACAGCCGCCGGCTCCCTAGCAACGCTAGACGCCGGGCGCACGGAGCCGCTCAGACCCTAGCAACGGGGACGCCACGCTCGGACCGCGTTCCCCGTTGCTGGGTCTTAATTAATCAGTTCAATGGTATCCTGGCCGTACAGCATGCAGCTGCACGGCATGATTATGTGATTACCCTGTCTGGATCTTGATTGGAGGGCTCCCAAATTTAAGCACTCTCAGGACTTCTCACAGACGCCGGTGATAGCTTCCTGTTTGCTGTGTCAGTTACAGAGAGTTTCCAGTCCTGCTCAATCCGGTTGTTCCTGTCCTCAGTGGTCCTGTACTCGGAAGTTGTCATCTATTCCTGGAGTCCGACCGAGCACCTTTAACATCCTGTGGTGTTCGTGAGTCGCGGCGTAGCCGTGTGTTGCGGCTTGACCGCTTACTGTTTATTATTTAGTTTCTTTGTGTTCCGGAGCTTTTGCGGAGGATTCCGCTCCCACAAATCCACTCTGGTATCCAGCGGTGCTGGATAGGAGTAACGGATCAGTGGATCTTTGGTTGTCCTTTTCCCTGGCGGTTTGTCCGCACATACTTTTGGTTTAAGTTAGTTAGCTTGTAGCCCCTGGCCTGGTTGCTTAGTCAGAGGGCCCCTTGTTATCACCCTGTCTCGGATTTCCCTTTGTCTCCCATTAAGACCTGAGGGGGCATCGAAGTTGGGCAGACATAATCCGCCCTTCAAACGCGGCTGCCATGGGCTCAAGCAACCATAGTCTCGCAGGGGATTTCTGATAACACGGGCGAGACAACGGAGTTAGGGCGCCAGGGGTTACTAGGCTTTCCTGCTCCCGTAACCAGCATATCTTTCCTGTACTCAGACCTCTGCCATAAGATCTCCTCTGGTCTGGAGTACGGGAATCATAACATTATCACCGGCCAGACTAAAATTTAAAATTAAACAGGATTTAATTTTTTCCCTTATTCAGTTGGAAGATTTGTCGGCCTCATGAATCCCACCGGTGTTGGGCCAATTCCTGGCCAGCTTCTAGTTAGCCAGATTCAAGAACTTACTCAGATGGTTCAGGATCTGTCCCTTCGGGTGAGGTCACAGGAAGATCTGTTACGGACTTCCCCGAGGGTCATTCCTGAACCAAAAATGCATTTGCCTGACCGTTTTTCTGGGGATAGAAAGCAGTTTTTTAATTTTAAAGAGTCTTGTAAACTTTATTTTCGTTTAAGACCAGTCTCTTCAGGTACGGAATCTCAGCGGGTTGGAATTATTATTTCCTTACTTCAGGGGGATCCTCAGACCTGGGCTTTTGGTTTAAGAACAGACGATCCGGCTTTATTGTCTGTAGACGCCTTTCTGGGGTCTTTAGGGCTATTGTATGACGACCCTGATAGAGAGGCATCCGCCGAGAGTCAGTTGCGTGCTCTCAGACAGGGTAGGAATCCCGCAGAGATTTATTGTACGGAGTTTCGCCGTTGGTCGAACGACTGTGGATGGAATGACCCAGCCCTGCGCAGTCAGTTTCGCCTCGGCTTATCCGAGTCTATAAAAGACAGTCTCCTTCAGTATCCCGCTCCTGAGACTCTCGATAAACTCATGGAGCTCTCTATTAAGATTGATCGTCGTCTCAGAGAGCGGAGGGCTGAAAAAGGAGCATCTGTCAGGTCTACTCCTTGTGTTTTTTCCATTCCTGTGGACATAGAGGAGCCCATGCAGATAGGCCTCTCCAAACTGTCTCCTGAAGAAAGAACCAGAAGGCAAAATTCTGGTCTTTGTTTATACTGTGGAGGTAAGGGACATTTTGCCCGTAGTTGTCCGAACAAGTCGGGAAACGCCTCGACCAAGTGATTTGTGAGGGGGTTCACTTTGGTCTGCAGCTTATCTCCTCAAATAATTCACTGTTAGTCCCAGCTAAAGTTTCCTTTGGCAGCCTCTGTTCCTCGGTCTCGGCTTTTGTGGACAGTGGAGCTGCAGGGAACTTTATGGATTTAACATGGGCCAAGGCCTTAGGTATTCCTCAGTTAGCCTTGGGTAGGTGTATCACCATGCATGGTTTAGATGGGAGTCCCTTGTCCAATGGGGTTATTTCTCTCTGTACACCTCCTGTTCTACTTTCGGTAGGAGCTCTGCATTCTGAAAAAATTGAGTTTTTCCTTACCCATTGCCCAGCAGTTCCAGTGGTTCTGGGTCACCCTTGGCTGGCCTTTCATAATCCCATCATTGATTGGCAGTCGGGGGAGATCTCACAATGGGGTACCATCTGTAATAAGGAATGTATTACGTTTCCCATCAGAATAGCTGCTGTCATTCCCGCACCCATTCCTGTGGAATACCAGGATTTTGTTGATGTATTTTCCAAGGGCAATGCGGACATTCTGCCTCCCCATAGGCCTTATGATTGTGCTATTGAGCTAATTCCTGGTGCCACTTTGCCTAAGGGAAGGTTATATGCATTGTCCGGACCTGAAACTGTGGCCATGAATGAGTATGTTAAAGAAAGCCTAGGGAAAGGATTTATCAGGCCATCTAAATCCCCTTTAAGTGCAGGCTTCTTCTTCGTGGAGAAGAAGGATGGATCACTCAGACCTTGCATTGACTTTAGAGCCTTGAATAAGATCTCAGTAAAAAATACTTACCGTATATACTCGAGTATAAGCCGACTTTTTCAGCACTTTTTTTTGTGCTGAAAAAGCCACCTCGGCTTATACTCGAGTCAGTGCAGGCAGAGGCAGAGCAGTGTGAAGGAGGGACATGGAGCGCACAGCGCGCGGCGCTCCTGTGTCCCTCCTGCATCTCCGGCGGCAGCAGCGGCGGTTCTATTACAGGAAATACCCGTTCGTGACCTCTGATCACGAACCGGCACTTCCTATAATAGACCCGCCGCGGCCGCCGAAGATGCAGGAGGGACACAGGAGAGCCGCGCACGCTGTGTGCTTCGTGTCCCTCCAGAAGACAGCGCGGGATCGACGGAGGGGTAAGTAACAACACTGTGGGGCATACCTGGCACTTGGGGAGGGAACGTATCTGGCAGCACTGTGGGGGCATATCTGGCAGCACTGTGGGGGCATATCTGGCAGCACTGTGGGGGCATATCTGGCAGCACTGTGGGGGCATATCTGGCAGCACTGTGGGGGCATAACTGGCAGCACTGTGGGGGCATATCTGGCAGCACTGTGGGGGCATATCTGGCAGCACTGTGGGGGCATAACTGGCAGCACTGTGGGGGCATAACTGGCAGCACTGTGGGGGCATATCTGGCAGCACTGTGGGGGCATATCTGGCAGCACTGTGGGGGCATAACTGGCAGCACTGTGGGGGCATATCTGGCAGCACTGTGGGGGCATATCTGGCAGCACTGTGGGGGCATAACTGGCAGCACTGTGGGGGCATATCTGGCAGCACTGTGGGGGCATATCTGGCAGCACTGTGGGGGCATATCTGGCAGCACTGTGGGGGCATATCTGGCAGCACTGTGGGGGCATATCTGGCAGCACTGTGGGGGCATAACTGGCAGCACTGTGGGGGCATATCTGGCAGCACTGTGGGGGCATATCTGGCAGCACTGTGGGGGCATATCTGGCAGCACTGTGGGGGCATATCTGGCAGCACTGTGGGGGCATAACTGGCAGCACTGTGGGGGCATATCTGGCAGCACTGTGGGGGCATATCTGGCAGCACTGGGGGCATAACTGGCAGCACTGTGGGGGCATATCTGGCAGCACTGTGGGGGCATATCTGGCAGCACTGTGGGGGCATATCTGGCAGCACTGTGGGGGCATATCTGGCAGCACTGTGGGGGCATATCTGGCAGCACTGTGGGGGCATATCTGGCAGCACTGTGGGGGCATATCTGGCAGCACTGTGGGGGCATAACTGGCAGCACTGTGGGGGCATATCTGGCAGCACTGTGGGGGCATATCTGGCAGCACTGTGGGGGCATATCTGGCAGCACTGTGGGGGCATATCTGGCAGCACTGTGGGGGCATAACTGGCAGCACTGTGGGGGCATATCTGGCAGCACTGTGGGGGCATATCTGGCAGCACTGTGGGGGCATAACTGGCAGCACTGTGGGGGCATATCTGGCAGCACTGTGGGGGCATATCTGGCAGCACTGTGGGGGCATAACTGGCAGCACTGTGGGGGCATATCTGGCAGCACTGTGGGGGCATATCTGGCAGCACTGTGGGGGCATATCTGGCAGCACTGTGGGGGCATATCTGGCAGCACTGTGGGGGCATATCTGGCAGCACTGTGGGGGCATAACTGGCAGCACTGGGGGCATAACTGGCAGCACTGTGGGGGCATATCTGGCAGCACTGTGGGGGCATATCTGGCAGCACTGTGGGGGCATATCTGGCAGCACTGTGGGGGCATATCTGGCAGCACTGTGGGGGCATAACTGGCAGCACTGTGGGGGCATATCTGGCAGCACTGTGGGGGCATATCTGGCAGCACTGTGGGGGCATATCTGGCAGCACTGTGGGGGCATATCTGGCAGCACTGTGGGGGCATATCTGGCAGCACTGTGGGGGCATATCTGGCAGCACTGTGGGGGCATATCTGGCAGCACTGTGGGGGCATAACTGGCAGCACTGTGGGGGCATAACTGGCAGCACTGTGGGGGCATATCTGGCAGCACTGTGGGGGCATATCTGGCACTATGAGGGCATATCTGGCACTGAGGGCTGTGTACGGCTAGAGCTGCATTTCCCACCCTAGGCTTATACTCGAGTCAATAAGTTTTCCCAGGTTTTTGTGGTAGAATTAGGTGCCTCGGCTTATATTCGGGTCGACTTATACTCGAGTATATACGGTACCCTTTGCCGCTGATTTCTGTCATCTTTGATCAGCTACGTTCGGCTGTGATTTTTTCTAAGATTGACCTGAGAGGAGCATATAACCTCATCCGGATCAAGTCAGGGGATGAGTGGAAAACGGCATTCAGTACTCAGTCGGGTCACTATGAGTATCTGGTTATGCCATTCGGCCTGTCTAACGCTCCGGCAGTTTTCCAGGATCTCATTAACGATGTGCTCCGTGAATTTCTTGGAAGATTCGTTGTAGTCTACTTAGACGATATTTTGATATATTCTGACTCTATAGAACAACATGTTACCCAGGTGCGTCAGGTTCTAAAAAAATTACGTGAAAATCACCTATATGCCAAGCTGGAGAAGTGTGAATTTCATGTCACGGAGGTATCCTTTTTAGGGTACATCATTTCCCCTCAGGGATTCTGTATGGAACCAAAGAAGCTCCAAGCCATCCTTAGTTGGGCGCAACCCACCAACTTAAAAGCAATTCAGCGCTTTTTAGGGTTTGCGAATTACTATAGAAGATTTATTCACTCTTTCTCCGACCTAGTTGCTCCCATTGTGGCACTGACTAAGAAGGGAGCAGATCCTACCAACTGGTCACGTGAAGCGGAGTTATCTTTTCAGGCCTTGAAACAAGCCTTTGTCTCAGCCCCAGTCCTCAGACATCCCAACCCAGAATTGCCTTTCATTGTTGAGGTTGATGCCTCGGAGGTTGGAGTAGGGGCTATCCTATCTCAGAAGGATCCGGATTCTCTAGAATTACATCCTTGTGCCTTTATGTCCAGGAAATTCTCATCTGCTGAATCCAACTACGATGTTGGTAACCGGGAATTACTGGCTATTAAATGGGCTTTCGAGGAGTGGAGGCATTGGCTTAAAGGAGCCACTCATACCATTTCAGTTTTGACTGATCACAAAAATCTTCAATACATTGAATCAGCTAAACGGCTGAATGCCCGGCAAGCTCGTTGGGCTTTATTTTTTACTCGTTTCAAGTTCATTATCACCTTCAGGCCAGGTTCCAAGAATACCAAGGCAGATGCCCTGTCACGCAGTTTTCTTCCAGTTCAAGACAACAGTCCTGTTACTCCCATACTTCCGTCTTCAGTCATTCGGGCAGGCCTCACACAAGATTTATTTACCCAGTTAAAGCAGCTTCAACATCAAGCTCCTGGAAATACTCCTGCTGGTCGTCTTTATGTCCCCGAGTTTTTGAGAGCAACTGTTTTGACGGAGTTTCATGATAGCAAAGTTGCCGGGCATCCGGGGATCGCCAAAACTTTTGAATTAGTTTCCCGCTCGGTATGGTGGCCTGGTCTTTCCAAAGACATTAAGGAGTTTGTTTTTTCTTGTCAGGTCTGTGCACAGCATAAGGTTCCCCGTTCCTTGCCTATCGGTCAACTTATGCCCTTGAATGTTCCTCTTAGGCCATGGTCTCATATTTCCATGGATTTTGTGGTGGACCTCCCTCTGTCAGCCGGATGCCGAGTCATATGGGTGGTAGTGGACCGTTTTAGCAAAATGGCCCATTTCATTGCTCTTCCCCGATTGCCATCTGCCCAGGGATTGGCAGTCTTGTTCCTCCGCCATGTTTTCAGACTCCATGGGTTACCCACTGATATTGTCTCTGATCGGGGTCCACAATTCATTGCACAATTTTGGAAGTCTTTTTGTGCCTCATTAAAGATGAAATTATCTTTAACGTCTGGCTACCATCCCCAATCCAACGGGCAGACTGAGCGAGTTAATCAATCATTAAAACAATATTTGCGTTTGTACTCGGCCAAACTCCAAAATGACTGGTCTGAGTTTCTTCCGTTGGCGGAGTTTGCTTACAACAATGCCTGTCATTCCTCCACCAATGTGTCTCCATTTTTTACAGTTTTTGGTTTTCACCCCAGAGCTAATTCCTTTTTTCAACATTCCTCTGTCTCCTCACTGACCTTGACCTCTCATCTCAAACTCATTTGGAGAAAAGTGCACCTGGCTCTCAGAAAAGCGGCATTTCGGGAGAAAATTTTTTCTGACAGGCTCCGGCGGCCGTGCACTTTTAAAGTAGGAGATAGGGTATGGTTGTCGACTCGCAACATTAAACTTCGACAAACCTCAGCCAGATTGGGTCCTAAATTTATTGGACCATTTCATATTATCAAAAAAGTCAATCCAGTTGCTTTCCGGTTACGTTTACCAAAAACTTTACGGATCGGAAATACCTTCCATTGCTCCTTGTTAAAACCATATGTTTCGTCCAGTAGATTTCCTCGCAAGATCTCTCAGGGGAAATCACCAATAGATGTACAGGGTCAGCAGGAGTTCTTGGTGGAGAAGGTTCTCGATTCCAAGTTGTCCCGGGGTCGGCTTTATTTTTTGGTACATTGGAGAGGTTATGGTCCAGAAGAAAGGTCTTGGGTCCTGGATGAGGATCTCCATGCCCCGAGGCTCAAAAGGGCATTTTTTCGAGAATTTCCTCAGAAACCTGGCCTTAGGGGTTCCTTGACCCCTCCTCAAGGGGGGGGTACTGTTAGGCGCCGAGGGTCCGCCCGTCAGTGCGGCCCGGCACCTAGCAACTAGGGACGCCGCAGGCAGACAGCCGCCGGCTCCCTAGCAACGCTAGACGCCGGGTGCACGGAGCCGCTCAGACCCTAGCAACGGGGACGCCACGCTCGGACCGCGTTCCCCGTTGCTGGGTCTTAATTAATCAGTTCAATGGTATCCTGGCCGTACAGCATGCAGCTGCACGGCATGATTATGTGATTACCCTGTCTGGATCTTGATTGGAGGGCTCCCAAATTTAAGCACTCTCAGGACTTCTCACAGACGCCGGTGATAGCTTCCTGTTTGCTGTGTCAGTTACAGAGAGTTTCCAGTCCTGCTCAATCCGATTGTTCCTGTCCTCAGTGGTCCTGTACTCGGAAGTTGTCATCTATTCCTGGAGTCCGACCGAGCACCTTTAACATCCTGTGGTGTTCGTGAGTCGCGGCGTAGCCGTGTGTTGCGGCTTGACCGCTTACTGTTTATTATTTAGTTTCTTTGTGTTCCGGAGCTTTTGCGGAGGATTCCGCTCCCACAAATCCACTCTGGTATCCAGCGGTGCTGGATAGGAGTAACGGATCAGTGGATCTTTGGTTGTCCTTTTCCCTGGCGGTTTGTCCGCACATACTTTTGGTTTAAGTTAGTTAGCTTGTAGCCCCTGGCCTGGTTGCTTAGTCAGAGGGCCCCTTGTTATCACCCTGTCTCGGATTTCCCTTTGTCTCCCATTAAGACCTGAGGGGGCATCGAAGTTGGGCAGACATAATCCGCCCTTCAAACGCGGCTGCCATGGGCTCAAGCAACCATAGTCTCGCAGGGGATTTCTGATAACACGGGCGAGACAACGGAGTTAGGGCGCCAGGGGTTACTAGGCTTTCCTGCTCCCGTAACCAGCATATCTTTCCTGTACTCAGACCTCTGCCATAAGATCTCCTCTGGTCTGGAGTACGGGAATCATAACACTGTGAGGTGTTCAGAATAGACTGGAAATGAGTGGAAAATGTTATTGAGGTTAATAATACTGTAGGTAAAAAAGGAGATTTGAGGACTGCGCTTGTTTGCCTCACTTGATCGGTTAAAGCTGCTATGGAGAAAGAAGAGGCTTTCCACTAACCTCTCAAAATCTGAACCAAAAAATGAAATAAAAATATCTCCCAGCGCTTATGTTTCTCAAGTGAATCAGTATATTTCCTACTACAATTATCAGGGTATCTAAGTTTATAAGTAAATCCAATAAAAATATTTAAATAAACATATTTTCTTTATTAAGAGTATAGTATTTACAACACATCATAAAATAAATTTTATCTGACTCTACTTCTAAATAAAATCAATTTAATTGTGAATCCTAATACCGGTATACTTTAGACAAAAACGAACCAACATATAACATATACTGTTAGTGATACGCTTATTTCAGCGATTTACTCACTTAAAAGTCCACAGCTGCAATCTCCAAGCAAGTTCTCATTCCTAGCAGGAGAATTGAGTTTTTACTGGGGAAATAAAATCCTGTATCTCCAGAAGTGGGCAGTGCCCAACCAGACCAGATAGCTCTGCTCACCGCAATATTTAGTCCTTGAATAGCATAAGCATTTTCTTATGATCAAAACAGCATTCTTAATCAGAAGTGTGCCATGCATAGACTTACTTTAATGCCACAGGTCCAGAAAGGTACGGGTGTCTGCCGGCAGACAGTTGTTAGTGCCTCTGCAATCGACTAGTTTCGCCTGTCTAAGCAGGCTTCCTCAGGATGGCCGATGCACTTACTACCCCGTACTTTAAACCCTCCTTGGCGTCTGTTACTACGGCGACAGGGATCCCCTCGTGTGCTGCGTCACGTCACTTCCGGTTAGATCTCTCCGCCCATGGGAAACTCTGCTGCTTTCAGCCCAGCATTGTGTTGCTGTGGTAACCGGGATCTCCTCGTCGCGTCGCGTCACTTCCACTTCCCGTCTTTTGCGTCTATTGTCATGGCGACCGGGATCCCCTCGTGTACTGCTGTTTCCATGTGTCGCGTCACTTCCGGTTAGGTCCCTCCGCCCATAGGAAACTCTGCTGCCTTCAGCCCAGCGTTGAGTTGCCATGGTAACTGGGATCTCCTCGTCGCGTCACGTCACATTCACTACTCGTCCTGGTTGTCTTGGATGCTTAGATTCTTTCTGCTCCCAGCGTTTTGCAGTTTTTTGAGACGTCTCTTGCTGACCTCTTTTCTTTAGTGAGTTGTCAGTATCCTTTATTTAAGTTGTTACAATGACCCCTGTTATTCCATCTGGAGGGTCTCATAATCGATGGAAACGTTCTGTCATATACACAATTCACCATTTTCACATACAATTAACATGAAACTACACAAAGCAGTGCCTACGGATAGCGTTATGTAAAACATAACTACCACCCCCTCCCCATATATCTAATCTTGTGTTGCTATGTCCTATTCTTTTAGAAACGGATGGAGTTCCCAATCTATATTTAGTCCTTTTGGCATAAGGGTCCCCAGTTCAAAAATTGTTCTTGCTTCTTCCTTTAGGAGTGCACTATCCCAATCCCCCCCTCTCCACGATTTCTGTACCAATTTTATACCAATAAACTCAAGGGCTGCAGGATTACTATCATGGACTTTAAGGAAATGTTCTGGAATACTATGATTGGCCTTCTTAGTCCTAATATTGTTTAGATGCTCATTTATTCGAATTTGAAGGCAACGATAGGTCTTCCCTATATATTGAAGCCCACAGGGGCAGGTCATCAGATAGATCACTCCCTTCGAATTGCAAGTGATTTTATCCTTTATTTTATATTCTTTTCCTGTACTGTTTGATTTGTATTTCACTATCGGTTTCGTTGATATATTTTTCGTTTTTCTACAGACCACGCAATTGTTACACCTGTAGAATCCCGGCTCCATATCTTTTAGCCATGTTGTTTTTTCCCCCTTGTCGTTCTTTCAGTAACTCCTCACTAGACTGGTCTTTAGGGTAGGTGCCCTCCTATAAATTATTATAGGTTTATCTGGTAGAATTTCCTTTAGCTCTTCATCTGTAGTGAGGATGGGCCAATGCTTGTATTAACTCTCTTCTAAAAGTCTCTGCTGACTCGAGAACCCCGTCAGGAACATCACATCATCTTTTTTCCTCTCGTCCTTAATTTTATATCGGAGGAGATCAGTCCTGTTCATTTTGTCCACTTCATCCTTATTCATCTCCAGATCATTCTTTCTATAGTTCTTCTCTCCAAATTTCTTCATAAGATCCATTGCTTGTGTATCATAGTCTGCTTTCTTAGAGCAAATTCTCCGTATTCGTTTCATCTGACCTTTGGGGACATTTGCCAACCACTTTGGATGATGGTTGCTCTTAAAGTCTAAATAACTGTTGCAGTCCACTTCCTTACTATATGTTCTTGTTTCAATTTGATCATTCTCAATGAAGATAGTTAGATCTAAAAAATTGATACTGGTATCGCTGATCTCACTTGTAAATTCCAGATTGTATCCATTTTTATTTATCTTTATGATGAATTGTTCCAGATCTTCTTTTGTCCCATTCCAGATGATGATCACATCATCTATATACCTTGCCCATAAAACAAGGTTGGGAAGGTACTCATTGTTTGCCCAGATAAATTCATTTTCCCACTGGGCAAGGAAGAGATTGGCATACGAAGGTGCGAAATTCGTACCCATCGCTGTTCCCTGGGTTTGTCTATAATATTTGCCCCCATACCAGAAGAAATTATGCTCCAGTGTATATTTGATACCTTTCAATATGAAATCAATTTGGTCTCCTTTCATATTTGACTCCTTTATGAGAATCTTCTGAACATTTTCTATTCCTTGGTCATGTCGAATTGAGGTGTAAAGTGATTTCACATCACATGTTGCTAATAGATAGCTTTCTTCCCATTTCATCTGGCTCAGTATATCCAAAATTTGCAGTGTCTTTGACATAGCTCCGTTGTGTATTAACTAGCTTTTTCAAAAAGACATCAATGTAACATGATAGATGCGACGTTAGTGACTGAATCCCTGCCACTATTGGCCTTCCTGGGGGAGTATTCAAATCCTTATGGATTTTCGGCAGTTGATAAAATAATGCCACTTTCGGATGTTCCGGGTATATGTACTTAAATTCGTCTTTAGTGAGTATTCCCTTTTCTAATGCATCCTTTAGGATCCTTTCCAGGTCCTTCTTATAATCTTCCATGGGATTCTTTTGTAGTTGTTGATATGTGCTGGTATCTTGCAATAATCTCAAACATTCCTTATCATAATTTCCTTTATCCATAATTGTTTGTTTGATCACGATCTCTTCATTCTGTTTAAGACTCTTCAATTATTCAAGAGAATAATATGGAGAGAAAAATTGAGTCAGAACCATATGAACATTCAGGTCTCAAAAGGAAATCTACCTTTTACCCTGCACAGTTGAAAGGCCATCTACTGAGCACCTTTCAGAAACTAGTGGAAGAAGACATCAAAAGGATCCCTGAGAAGGTGGAAGGAATGAGGAAATGGAATCTAAGTGTGAGGGAGAAAAAAGCATTGAAGAGTCTTAAACAGAATGAAGAGATCGTGATCAAACAAGCAGACAAAGGGTTGGTATTACAATTATGGATAAAGGAAATTATGATAAGGAATGTTTGAGATTATTGCAAGATACCAGCACATATCAACAACTACAAAAGAATCCCATGGAAGATTATAAGAAGGACCTGGAAAGGATCCTAAAGGATGCATTAGAAAAGGAAATACTCACTAAAGATGAATTTAAGTACATATACCCGGAACATCCGAAAGTGGCATTATTTTATCAACTGCCGAAAATCCATAAGGATTTGAATACCCCCCCAGGAAGGCCAATAGTGGCAGGGATTCAGTTACTAATGTCGCATCTATCATGTTACATTGATGTCTTTCTGAAAAAGCTAGTTAATACACAACGGAGCTATGTCAAAGACACTATGCAAATTTTGGATATACTGAGCCGGATGAAATGGGAAGAAAGCTATCTATTAGCAACATGTGATGTGAAATCACTTTACACCTCAATTCGACATGACCAAGGAATAGAAAATGTTCAGAAGATTCTCATAAAGGAGTCAAATATGAAAGGAGACCAAATTGATTTCATATTGAAAGGTATCAAATATACACTGGAGCATAATTTCTTCTGGTATGGGGGCAAATATTATAGACAAACCCAGGGAACAGCGATGGGTACGAATTTCGCAACTTCGTATGCCAATCTCTTCCTTGCCCAGTGGGAAAATGAATTTATCTGGGGAAACAATGAGTACCTTCCCAACCTTGTTTTATGGGCAAGATATATAGATGATGTGATCATCATCTGGAATGGGACAAAAGAAGATCTGGAACAATTCATCATAAAGATAAATAAAAATGGATACAATCTGGAATTTACAAGTGAGATCACAATTTTTTAGATCTAACTATCTTCATTGAGAATGATCAATTGAAACAAGAACATATAGTAAGGAAGTGGACTGCAACAGTTATTTAGACTTTAAGAGCAACCATCATCCAAAGTGGTTGGCAAATGTCCCCAAAGGTCAGATGAAACGAATACGGAGAATTTGCTCTAAGAAAGCAGACTATGATACACAAGCAATGGATCTTATGAAGAAATTTGGAGAGAAGAACTATAGAAAGAATGATCTGGAGATGAATAAGGATGAAGTGGACAAAATGAACAGGACTGATCTCCTCCGATATAAAATTAAGGACGAGAGGAAAAAAGATGATGTGATGTTCCTGACGGGGTTCTCGAGTCAGCGGAGACTTTTAGAAGAGAGTTTATACAAGCATTGGCACATCCTCACTACAGATGAAGAGCTAAAGGAAATTCTACCAGATAAACCTATAATAATTTATAGGAGGGCACCTACCCTAAAGACCAGTCTAGTGAGGAGTTACTGCAAGAACGACAAGGGGGAAAAAACAACATGGCTAAAAGATATGGAGCCGGGATTCTACAGGTGTAACAATTGCGTGGTCTGTAGAAAAACGAAAAATATATCAGCGAAACCGATAGTGAAATATAAATCTAACAGTACAGGAAAAGAATATAAAATAAAGGATAAAATCACTTGCAATTCGAAGGGAGTGATCTATCTGATGACCTGCCCCTGTGGGCTTCAATATGTAGGGAAGACCTATCGTTGCCTTCAAATTCGAATAAATGAGCATCTAAACAATATTAGGACTAAGAAGGACAATCATAGTATTCCAGAACATTTCCTTAAAGTCCATGATAGTAATCCTGCAGCCCTTGAGTTTATTGGTATAAAATTGGTACAGAAATCGTGGAGAGGGGGGGATTGGGATAGTGCACTCCTAAAGGAAGAAGCAAGAACTATTTTTGAACTGGGAACCTTATGCCAAAAGGACTAAATATAGATTGGGGACTCCATCCGTTTCTAAAAGAATAGGACATAGCAACACAAGATTAGATATATGGGGAGGGGGTGGTAGTTATGTTTTACATAACGCTATCCGTAGTCACTGTTTTGTGTAGTTTCATGTTAATTGTATGTGAAAATGGTGAATTTGTATAATTAGAACACGACAACTCTGAGGAGGAAGATAAAAGAATAATGTTAGAGCTTTAATGACTGTTGGGAGCCACAGACTAAATACAAAGGAGGAATTGTGTATATGACAGAACGTTTCCATCGATTATGAGACCCTCCAGATGGAATAACAGGGGTCATTGTAACAACTTAAATAAAGGATACTGACAACTCACTAAAGAAAAGAGGTCAGCAAGAGACGTCTCAAAAAACTGCAAAACGCTGGGAGCAGAAAGAATCTAAGCATCCAAGACAACCAGGACGGGTAGTGAAAGTGACGTGACGCGACGAGGAGATCCCAGTTACCATGGCAACGCAACGCTGGGCTGAAGGCAGCAGAGTTTCCTATGGGCGGAGGGACCTAACCGGAAGTGACGCGACGCGGGAAAACAGCAGTACACAAGGGGATCCCGGTCGCCATGACAATAGACGCCAAAGACGGGAAGTGGAAGTGACGCGACGCGACGAGGAGATCCCGGTTACCACAGCAACACAATGCTGGGCTGAAAGCAGCAGAGTTTTCCATGGGCGGAGAGATCTAACCGGAAGTGACGTGACGCAGCACACGAGGGGATCCCGGTCACCGTAGGAACAAACGCCAAGGAGGGTTTAAAGTACGGGGTAGTAAGTGCACTCGGCCATCCTGAGGAAGCCTGCTTAGACAGGCGAAACTAGTCGATTGCAGAGGCACTAACAACTGTCTGCCGGCAGACACCCGTACCTTTCTGGACCTGTGGCATTAAAGTAAGTCTATGCATGGCACACTTCTGATTAAGAATGCTGTTTTGATCATAAGAAAATGCTTATGCTATTCAAGGACTAAATATTGCGGTGAGCAGAGCTATCTGGTCTGGTTGGGCACTGCCCACTTCTGGAGATACAGGACTTTATTTCCCCAGTAAAAACTCAATTCTCCTGCTAGGAATGAGAACTTGCTTGGAGATTGCAGCTGTGGACTTTTAAGTGAGTAAATCGCTGAAATAAGCGTATCACTAACAGTATATGTGTTAGGATCTCCTGCTCTGTGCTGCCACGTCGCCATGGCAACCGGGAGGCAAGTGTTAGCGAAGTAACCTGAGCGCAGCTGATACTCCGGTCCGGGTTTTTACTGTGTAGTGGTTACAGGCTCTGTGCACGGCAGGGAATCCGGCGCTGGTTTTGTGCTCACAGTCTGTGAGGTCTGAGTGGGGCGTGGACAGCACCTGCTATATAAACCATCCTCTCAGGCTAGGCAAATGCTGCTGAATCTTTGTTTGTTAGTCAGTTCCAGAGAGTTAGCTAGTACTGTGTGACTTTGTATTTACTTGTTGCTTACTGCGAATAGGCCTTGGGATTCGGTACTTCATTCTGCCAATCCGGACCTAGCAGTAAGACTGGAGTCAGTTGTTTGACCTGCTGGGGTTCTTTTGCTATTTTGTGAACCCAGCAGGTTTGCGGCTGTACTCTCAGACCTGCTTGCTTAATCCTCCCTCACTGTGCAGGGCGTCCAGGTGTCAGTTTAGTGGCAGTAAGCTGAACCTGTGCCCTGCAAGTGGGGGTTAGGATTGTGGATACTCTCCTTGTGTCTATATTTCTATCTCTGACCAAGGAGTCTATTCCCACACCCGTTGGTAACCCTTTGGGGTTTTTTCTGTTGCTCTTAGCAACATCATTTCAGGTGCTCCACATGTGAAATCACTACACATCGCTTCATTGTCCGCTCTATTCCATCTGAGCATTCCTGACACTAGGGAGACACCCAATTCCTGAGCCTTTGGGCTTCTCCGTTCACTTTGTGTTTATTAGTTATTCCATCACCTCCTGTGTATGTTATGTTATACTGTCTGTGAGTTCGTTTGCTTCACTTCCCTCTCTGTTGATACACCGGTATACTCCTGTTAGCACTGGTGTGCGTAACATATTCAGCAGCCATACTCCTATTGAAATTTTGTGGGAATATGGAGCATACCCCTCAAAATACTTTGCAACAGGTGGTCGATCAGGTGCAGGTCCTGACTCGACAATTTAATGAGATGTCCATTAAAATGAACACCCCGCAGGCCGCTAGCGGAGCTCCCGCAGCAGCAGCGGCAAGTTCAGGGGTTAAGGAGCCAAAAGTAAATCTCCCGGATCGTTTTTCTGGAGATCGCTCGCAGTTCTTTTGTTTCAAGGAGAGCGGTAAGCTATATTTCAGGCTTAGGCCCCAGTCTTCTGGGTCGGAGATTCAGCGGGTGGGCATGGTGATTTCCTTGCTACAAGGAGACCCACAGGTCTGGGCATATGGGTTACAGCCTGACTGTCCGTCACTTAAAAGTGTTGATGCTTTTTTTACGGCACTGGGCATTTTGTATGATGACCCTGACAAGATGGCTTCAGCCGAGGCTCATATTACGGTTCTTAAGTAAGGGCGACGGCCAGCTGAGGTTTATAGTACGGAGTTTCGGAGGTTGGCTCATAATACCCAGTGGAATGACCCAGCCCTGAGAAACCAGTACCGAAGGGGCCTTTCTGACCAGATAAAGGACCAACTGGTACAATATCCCTCGCCAGATAGCTTAGATCAGCTCATGCAGTTATCCATCCGGGTGGATAGACGGCTGAGAGAGCGTAAGCTTGAAAGGGAGACCACAGTTTCCTTTTTTCCCAAGGGAACCTCAGACTCTGAGGAATATTCCGAGGAGCCTATGCATATTGGGGCTACCCGCCTCTCCTCGCGTGAGAAGACACGGAGGAGACAGCAGGGTTTGTGTTTGTACTGTGAGAATAAAGGTCATGTTGTAGTATCATGCCCAGAAAAAACGGAAAACTTCAGGGCCTGAGGGTGATGGAAAATATCCTGTCAGGCCAGAAGTCAGAATTTCCCAAAAAGACTTTTCTCATTCCGGTGACTTTGGAGATCCTCGGTCAAACTGTCAAGACTGAGGCCTTTGTTGACAGTGGGGCCGATGGGGTTTTCATGGACCGTCAATTCGCCCTGGAACACTCTGTTCCCTCAGTACCTTTGGCATCAGAGATTGAGATCTGTGGGTTAAACGGGGAACCATTGTCCCAGGGTAAAATTACCTCCTGCACCAGCCAAATTCCTTTGTTTATTGGAGCCACACACTCTGAAAAATTGTCTTTTTATGTGACTGTCTGTTCTTTTGCCCCATTGGTTTTGGGGTTACCCTGGTTAAGGGCCCATAACCCTCAATTTGACTGGGTCTCTGGGGAGATTCTTAGTTGGGGTAGTGATTGTTTCAGGAGTTGCTTGAGCCTTCCAGTCAGGCTCTTGCAGCTAAGTTTGCCAGGATTGCCAGGATGTTATGCAGATTTTGCGGATGTGTTCTCCAAAAAAGTTGCGGAGGTACTACCTCCCCATCGCCCCTATGACTGTGCCATTGATTTGTTGCCGGATGCTAAGCTTCCCAAGAGCAGGTTGTACTCCCTGTCACGTCCTGAGACTCAGGCTATGGCAGAGTACATTCAGGAGAACTTGGCTAAGGGATTTATCAGACCCTCACAGTCCCCAGTTGGGTCGGGGTTCTTTTTCCTGGGTAAAAAGGACGGTTCGTTGCGACCCTGCATCGACTTCAGGGAATTGAACCGTATCACGATTAAAAACTCGTACCCACTGCCTCTCATTTCGGTTTTGTTTGACCAGCTTCGTACTGCCACCATTTTTTCTAAGATTGACCTACGCGGTGCTTACAATCTAATCTGAATAAGAGAGGGGGATGAATGGAAGACTGCCTTTAATACCCACTCAGGGCATTATGAATATTTGGTGATGCCTTTTGGGTTCTCTAATGCCCCGGCAGTCTTCCAGGAATTCATGAACGATGTGCTCAGGGAATATTTGGATAGATTCTTAGTTGTTTATCTAGATGACATCCTAATCTTCTCTCATTCCCTGGAGGAACATCGGAAGCATGTACGCTTAGTCCTCCAGAAACTCAGAGACCACCAGCTTGGGGCGAAGCTGGAGAAGTGCGAGTTTGAAGTCCAGCAAATCGCATTTCTAGGGTATATTATCTCCTCAGAAGGTTTCCAAATGGAGGGTTCTAAGGTACAGGTAGTCCTGGATTGGGTGCAGCCCACTAGTTTGAAGGCGCTTAAGCGTTTTCTGGGCTTTGCAAATTTTTATAGACGGTTTATCGCTGGATTTTCGTCTATAGTGGCCCCCTTGGTGGCACTCACTAAGAAAGGGGCGGATGTTGCTCACTGGTCTTGTGAGGCCAAAGCGGCCTTTGCCCGTCTCAAAAGGGCATTTGTCTCGGCCAAGGTGCTGCGACACCCAGATCCAGAGCGTCCTTTTGTGGTAGAAGTGGATGCCTCTGAGATAGGTATTGGGGCAGTGCTCTCTCAGATGGGGGTGTCTGATAATCGCCTTCATCCCTGTGCTTACTTTTCCCGTAAATTTTCGTCTGCCGAGATGAATTATTATGTGGGTAACCGGGAATTGTTGGCTATAAAGGATGCACTCGGGGAGTGGAGACACTGGCTTGAGGGGGCTAAGTTTGTGGTCTCAATTCTCACCGACCATAAGAATCTGGCATATTTAGAGTCAGCGAAGCGGCTCAATGCCAGGCAGGCACGATGGGCTTTGTTTTTTGCTCGCTTTAATTTTTTGATAACATATCGCCCTGGGTCAAAAGACATCAAGGCTGATGCGCTCTCGCGGAGTTTTGCTCCAGTTCAAGAGACCACCGAGGAGCCATTGCCCATTGTGTCCCCATCATGTATTAAAGTGGGCATTACCCAGGACCTCTTGTCATTAGTCCTTAGAGCACAGGAGCAGGCTCCTCCAGACCTTCCGGTAGGTCTCTTGTTTGTGCCTCCTAGGTTAAGACAGCGAGTGTTCCTGGAATTCCATGCCAAGAGGTCGGCAGGGCATCCGGGTATTGCCAGAATTTGGGAGTTGCTGTCTAGGGCGGTGTGGTGGCCCTCGGTGGCTAGGGATGTGGATCAGTGGGTTCGGGCATGTGACGTTTGTGCCCGAAATAAAACTCCTAGAGGGGTTCCTGTCGGCCCATTACATCCACTCTCTATTCTGTCTAAGCCATGGACCCACATTTCCATGGATTTTGTGGTGGACTTGCCCAAATCCTCGGGGATGACAGCCATTTGGGTTGTCGTTGACAGGTTTTCGAAGATGGCGCATTTCGTTCCACTGGTTGGGTTGCCATCGGCCAGACGCCTGTCTGAGTTATTTATGCAGCATGTTGTGCGCCTCCACGGGTTGCTACTTGATGTGGTCTCTGACCGTGGATCCCAGTTTGTGGCCAAATTCTGGAGGGCATTTTGTTCTGATCTCCAGATTTCTGTGAGCTTGTCGTCAGGCTACCATCCACAGTCTAATGGGAAGACTGAGAGGGTGAACCAGTCCTTGGAGCAGTTCCTCAGGTGTTATGTATCCAAGTGTCATACTGAATGGGTTGCTCATCTGTCCATGGCGGAGTTTGCCTATAACAACGCGGCTCACTCTGCTACAGGGATCTCTCCCTTCCTTTGTGTGTATGGGCATCATCCTAAGGCCAATTCTTTTGACCCCCTGGATTCCACGCCTGGTGGTTCCTCTGTTGTTTCGGTCCTTAGGGGTATTTGGAGGAAAGTGAAGAAAGCCCTTGTGTCTGTGTCATTAGTGACCAAAAGGGTTTTTGATAAGCGGAGAAGACCCTGCAGCTTCAAATTAGGAGACTTCGTCTGGTTGTCCACCAAGAATTTGAAGTTGAGGCAGCCATCTCATAAGTTAGGCCCCCGGTTCATCGGCCCTTATAAGATCACCAGGGTTATCAATCCGGTGGCATTTCAGTTAGATCTGCCCCGTTCATTGGGTATCAATAAAACATTTCATTGTTCCCTTTTAAAACTGGCGGTTAGTAATCCTTCTTCCAGTGGAAGACCTTCTCCTCTTCTGATACGGGGTCAGAGGGAGTTTGTGGTTGAAAGGGTTCTTGACTCCAAGATGGTTCGGGGTCGGCTGTCATTTTTGGTGCACTGGAAGGGGTATGGCCCGGAGGAGCGTTCGTGGGTGCGCAGTTGTGATCTTCATGCCCCCAGACTGATACGCTCTTTCTTCTCGCAGTTCCCCGATAAACCCGGTGGTAGGGGTTCTTTGACCCCTCGTCAGAGGGGGGGTACTGTTAGGATCTCCTGCTCTGTGCTGCCACGTCGCCATGGCAACCGGGAGGCAAGTGTTAGCGAAGTAACCTGAGCGCAGCTGATACTCCGGTCCGGGTATTTACTGTGTAGTGGTTACAGGCTCTGTGCACGGCAGGGAATCCGGCGCTGGTTTTGTGCTCACAGTCTGTGAGGTCTGAGTGGGGCGTGGACAGCACCTGCTATATAAACCATCCTCTCAGGCTAGGCAAATGCTGCTGAATCTTTGTTTGTTAGTCAGTTCCAGAGAGTTAGCTAGTACTGTGTGACTTTGTATTTACTTGTTGCTTACTGCGAATAGGCCTTGGGATTCGGTACTTCATTCTGCCAATCCGGACCTAGCAGTAAGACTGGAGTCAGTTGTTTGACCTGCTGGGGTTCTTTTGCTATTTTGTGAACCCAGCAGGTTTGCGGCTGTACTCTCAGACCTGCTTGCTTAATCCTCCCTCACTGTGCAGGGCGTCCAGGTGTCAGTTTAGTGGCAGTAAGCTGAACCTGTGCCCTGCAAGTGGGGGTTAGGATTGTGGATACTCTCCTTGTGTCTATATTTCTATCTCTGACCAAGGAGTTTATTCCCACACCCGTTGGTAACCCTTTGGGGTTTTTTCTGTTGCTCTTAGCAACATCATTTCAGGTGCTCCACATGTGAAATCACTACACATCGCTTCATTGTCCGCTCTATTCGATCTGAGCATTCCTGACACTAGGGAGACACCCAATTCCTGAGCCTTTGGGCTTCTCCGTTCACTTTGTGTTTATTAGTTATTCCATCACCTCCTGTGTATGTTATGTTATACTGTCTGTGAGTTCGTTTGCTTCACTTCCCTCTCTGTTGATACACCGGTATACTCCTGTTAGCACTGGTGTGCGTAACAATATGTTATATGTTGGTCGTTTTTGTCTAAAGTATACCAGTATTAGGATTCACAATTAAATTGATTTTATTTAGAAGTAGAGTCAGATAAAATTTCTTTTATGATGTGTTGTAAATACTATACTCTGAATAAAGAAAATATATTTATTTAAATATTTTTATTGGATTTACTTATAAACTTAGATACCCTGATAATTGTAGTGGGAAATATACTGATTCACTTGAGAAACATAAGCGCTGGGAGATATTTTTATTTCATTTTTTAATAATACTGTAGGAACAAAAACACCCCTAAATTCTGTTATTTTAGCTGTTTTTATAATTTTATTTAAAAAAATACAGATCCAAAACCAAAACCCGCAAGGGCAGTTTTGGCAAAACCTATACAGATACAAAACATGAAGGAGATGCTGATCCAAAACCAAAACACAAAACCCAAAAAAATGGCCCGGCGGACACCACTAGCTCTAATCTAATGTTTAGTTAGAGTACACGTGTCTTCTTATCACATTTTTAAATTGAAAATCAATTAAAAAGAATGATGCTTATTCTATGTGCTGAATTTACCCTTTTTAGTAATTAGTTGTCTATCACTAGTTGGTTGAATTAGCATTTTGTATAAGGGTCAGTAATATTTAAACATTACAAATATAGACAAATTTGCTAGTTTACAAAATAAGGAAGCAGTAAGGAACACATAATCTTAGATTAAACTCTAAACTCTGTAAGCCATGCAGTATGTCTTGCTGTCATCTGCCTAGCTCATATAGCCCGTGACAAGGGATACGTTTGTGTTGTCCAGTTACTTCTTTGTTTGGAGGTGATAAATTAATAAAGCCCAATTTTCCAACAGTCACCTAATGGTCAGAATGTCCAAAACAGAACGGTCCCCCTCCCAGAATAGTCACATTCCTTACTGTCACTAACACAACAATTTCCTCTGTGTCACAAGCCTATTGCTTTGATGTTACCCTTGACACAATCCTCTACTTTACTTTTCACATCTAGTTTCTCTCACATTTGAATAGTACTTGGATTTGAACTTTTGTTGCCAAAGATGCAGCCAAAAATATTATCCATTCTCTAATCTAAAAAATCAACTAATGCAATTTCTTCCTTTTCAGCATTCCTCTCATTCTCTGATACACTGTGTCCTAAATGCTGCAACAGATCTGCCTATTTCACTGCTACACATCTGCCACATAAATCTGGAAAACACAACACTGGCACCCCAAGTCCTCCAAAATGAAATTCAAATAAACTTACCCTCAGCGACCTAGCCTTCAACACCACCCTTTCATACATCTCATAACTAAAAATGTTTTCCCTTTTATATATTCCTGGCACCTGCATTTTATCTCCTGTCTGATAAGAGTTGGAAACAGGGGGATGAAGTCTTCCAGACAAGACGAAACGCATTGGCGCTGATACTGTACCCTGGACTTCCCCATTGACAAATAAGCTCTATTGATTTTATATTTGATATGTGTGCTGCCTACCAATTGTTTTTTTACTGCTGAATTAAACTGTGTTTTTTTTTAAAACTAAAGGAATCTGAAGTGAAAGATCCTTTTATTGGGACTATATTGCTCGTAATTTGTGTCCACAGTATATTTTGATACATTTGAGTCCTTTCCACGTGGATCCTCCAGTCCCTGCAATTGAATACGCTGAAGGATTCAAGTGGAAAGAACTCACAGACATGCTAAAGACGACCGTCTCCAATATTTATTTATTTATTTATTACCAGTTATTTATATAGCGCACACATATTCCGCCGCGCTGTACAGAGAATATTTTGCCCATTCACATCAGTCCCTGCCCCAGTGGAGCTTACATTCTATATTCCCTATCACATGTACAATATGGAACTTTATTGCTCTTATATATAAATATTTTGTTTGTGTAGTTGTTTTGTTTGTCCGGTTATTCATTTGGACACCGATTGGTATGAAACCAATGCAAGGTGATCCAGTTTGATCCTAGCCAGGTTTTAGGAAGGTTAAGTTCCTGGTCGGACCTCATGGCGTAATACGCTGGGCAGAACTTTGACGCAGGGAGTCTGTTCTTGGCCTTTCACTTGATGGATTTGGAAGAAAACTTCACAGAGTGGTAAAGCTGAACAGAAAGAAAAGCTGGGGATTAGGGCTACTGGCAACATCCCAAAAACAAAAACGACACTGGGCAGCTACTTCATGTTGTTTTGGTAGAGCTGCTAAGCTACTAATTATTTTTAATATGTTGACAATTACACCCAACTCATTGATAACTTAGAAACTGTAAATGTAAACTTGGGCAACGTCAGGTAATTCAGCTAGTATAGCATATTAGATAGATATATACAGTATATCCGCCACAATAAAATTATATCTTGGTTCGGACCGCACAACCTAAAAACGTTCTGGTGCCCCTGCCTATAATGCTTCTACATGCAGCTACCCACTTTTAGAATTTCCCATGTCAGTAACTAAGGGGGTACGAACAGTGTTGGTGCACAGAGGGAAAGGCTGTGTAAGCAGCACCATCTCTACCCCACAGCCCTTGTTTCTGGCTAGCAGAATGCCTGGAATGGCACCCTGCAGCCAGAATTGCTGTGGCAGTGCCACCTGGAGTGCCCTTTGACACTCTAGGCAGGCACCCTGTCGTCTGTCCAGCTACTCAAAGCGTCCTTAGGGGGTGGGACAGACACAGAAGCTGTAAATCTTGACATTTTCTCTGAAAGTCCAACTCTTTGTTGGTGCAATGTTGTAGGATACTCTCATCCCACCTAATGCCACTCCCACCTGATACCACTCCAGCTGTCGCAGATTCACTGCTGTCCTTATCTTCACTGTTAGCCACACTTCCTTCTATTGTCTCAGCTCTACAAACAAAATGATACATGAACTACCACTGAACCAGCGCCTCACTCCACATAGGCAGAGTATCCCGGCCTTCGTGTTGCTCCTATTATGGAGAGACTCCCAGGATCAATTCCAGGAATTTTGCCAGGGAAAAAGAATGGTATGCAAACATAGTGTGATACTGTATAAAGATTTCAATTTAATACATCACACATCACGTATCAAAACATCACATTTAAAAACAATTAAGAACACAGAAAAAAAACACATGATAGTGGTGCAGACATTCACTACTACGGCTGTCCTCCTAGACAACGACAGTTAGAATGGCCGATTACCGGCTGTAAGTGAGAACTGGCTCACGTCAGTTCTAAAAGCATGAGTATAGCAGAGTATATCACCAGGCTGCAGCACAGGGATTCCCCGATCTCAGGACTCCTTCACACGCCTATGTGGAGTGAGGCGCTGGTTCAGTGGTAGTTCATGTATCGTTTTGTTTGTATTATCTGTTGGGAGGTGGGGAAAGCCTCTTGTGATTCACCACACCACTAGCTGCCTTTGCGCAATGTTTGTCTCCCACCAGATGATTCCCAAAGGGCTACTAGTTACTAAAACTGCATCCTTCTCTACAGCAAGTGAAAGCTTCAAGAAGGAATGGGAATCTATTCTCAGAGAATGCTCTTTCTCTTTAATAAATCTTATAATTGGTGATAGAAAAGGAGAATTGAACAGGCTAGAAGAAGAAATTAAAACTAGAGATGAGCGCCTGAAATTTTTCGGGTTTTGTGTTTTGGTTTTGGGTTCGGTTCCGCGGCCGTGTTTTGGGTTCGACCGCGTTTTGGCAAAACCTCACCGAATTTTTTTTGTCGGATTCGGGTGTGTTTTGGATTCGGGTGTTTTTTTCAAAAAACCCTAAAAAACAGCTTAAATCATAGAATTTGGGGGTCATTTTGATCCCATATTATTATTAACCTCAAAAACCATAATTTCCACTCATTTTCAGTCTATTCTGAATACCTCACACCTCACAATATTATTTTTAGTCCTAAAATTTGCACCGAGGTCGCTGGATGACTAAGCTAAGCGACCCTAGTGGCCGACACAAACACCTGGCCCATCTAGGAGTGGCACTGCAGTGTCACGCAGGATGTCCCTTCCAAAAAACCCTCCCCAAACAGCACATGACGCAAAGAAAAAAAGAGGCGCAATGAGGTAGCTGACTGTGTGAGTAAGATAAGCGACCCTAGTGGCCGACACAAACACCGGGCCCATCTAGGAGTGGCACTGCAGTGTCACGCAGGATGGCCCTTCCAAAAACCCCTCCCCAAACAGCACATGATGCAAAGAAAAAAAGAGGCGCAATGAGGTAGCTGACTGTGTGAGTAAGATAAGCGACCCTAGTGGCCGACACAAACACCGGGCCCATTTAGGAGTGTCACTGCAGTGTCACGCAGGATGTCCCTTCCAAAAAACCCTCCCCAAACAGCACATGACGCAAAGAAAAAAAGAGGCGCAATGAGGTAGCTGTGTGAGTAAGATTAGCGACCCTAGTGGCCGACACAAACACCGGGCCCATCTAGGAGTGTCACTGCAGTGTCACGCAGGATGTCCCTTCCAAAAAACCCTCCCCAAACAGCACATGACGCAAAGAAAATAAGAGGCGCAATGAGGTAGCTGTGTGAGTAAGATTAGCGACCCTAGTGGCCGACACAAACACCAGGCCCATTTAGGAGTGTCACTGCAGTGTCACGCAGGATGTCCCTTCCAAAAAACCCTCCCCAAACAGCACATGACGCAAAGAAAATAAGAGGCGCAATGAGGTAGCTGACTGTGTGAGTAAGATAAGCGACCCTAGTGGCCGACACAAACACCGGGCCCATTTAGGAGTGTCACTGCAGTGTCACGCAGGATGTCCCTTCCAAAAAACCCTCCCCAAACAGCACATGACGCAAAGAAAATAAGAGGCGCAATGAGGTAGCTGTGTGAGTAAGATTAGCGACCCTAGTGGCCGACACAAACACCGGGCCCATCTAGGAGTGGCACTGCAGTGTCACGCAGGATGGCCCTTCCAAAAAACACTCCCCAAACAGCACATGACGCAAAGAAAAAAAGAGGCGCAATGAGGTAGCTGACTGTGTGAGTAAGATAAGCGACCCTAGTGGCCGACACAAACACCGGGCCCATCTAGGAGTGGCACTGCAGTGTCACGCAGGATGTCCCTTCCAAAAAACCCTCCCCAAACAGCACATGACGCAAAGAAAAAAAGAGGCGCAATGAGGTAGCTGTGTGAGTAAGATTAGCGACCCTAGTGGCCGACACAAACACCGGGCCCATTTAGGAGTGTCACTGCAGTGTCATGCAGGATGTCCCTTCCAAAAAACCCTCCCCAAACAGCACATGACGCAAAGAAAATAAGAGGCGCAATGAGGTAGCTGTGTGAGTAAGATTAGCGACCCTAGTGGCCGACACAAACACCGGGCCCATCTAGGAGTGGCACTGCAGTGTCACGCAGGATGGCCCTTCCAAAAAACACTCCCCAAACAGCACATGACGCAAAGAAAAAAAGAGGCGCAATGAGGTAGCTGACTGTGTGAGTAAGATAAGCGACCCTAGTGGCCGACACAAACACCGGGCCCATTTAGGAGTGGCACTGCAGTGTCACGCAGGATGTCCCTTCCAAAAAACCCTCCCCAAACAGCACATGACGCAAAGAAAAAGAAAAGAAAAAAGAGGTGCAAGATGGAATTGTCCTTGGGCCCTCCCACCCACCCTTATGTTGTATAAACAAAACAGGACATGCACACTTTAACCAACCCATCATTTCAGTGACAGGGTCTGCCACACGACTGTGACTGATATGACGGGTTGGTTTGGACCCCCACCAAAAAAGAAGCAATTAATCTCTCCTTGCACAAACTGGCTCTACAGAGGCAAGATGTCCACCTCATCATCATCCTCCGATATATCACCGTGTACATCCCCCTCCTCACAGATTATCAATTCGTCCCCACTGGAATCCACCATCTCAGCTCCCTGTGTACTTTGTGGAGGCAATTGCTGCTGGTCAATGTCTCCGCGGAGGAATTGATTATAATTCATTTTAATGAACATCATCTTCTCCACATTTTCTGGATGTAACCTCGTACGCCGATTGCTGACAAGGTGAGCGGCGGCACTAAACACTCTTTCGGAGTACACACTTGTGGGAGGGCAACTTAGGTAGAATAAAGCCAGTTTGTGCAATGGCCTCCAAATTGCCTCTTTTTCCTGCCAGTATAAGTATGGACTGTGTGACGTGCCTACTTGGATGCGGTCACTCATATAATCCTCCACCATTCTTTCAATGGTGAGAGAATCATATGCAGTGACAGTAGACGACATGTCCGTAATCGTTGTCAGGTCCTTCAGTCCGGACCAGATGTCAGCATCAGCAGTCGCTCCAGACTGCCCTGCATCACCGCCAGCGGGTGGGCTCGGAATTCTGAGCCTTTTCCTCGCACCCCCAGTTGCGGGAGAATGTGAAGGAGGAGATGTTGACAGGTCGCGTTCCGCTTGACTTGACAATTTTCTCACCAGCAGGTCTTTCAACCCCAGCAGACTTGTGTCTGCCGGAAAGAGAGATCCAAGGTAGGCTTTAAATCTAGGATCGAGCACGGTGGCCAAAATGTAGTGCTCTGATTTCAACAGATTGACCACCCGTGAATCCTTGTTAAGCGAATTAAGGGCTGCATCCACAAGTCCCACATGCCTAGCGGAATCGCTCTGTGTTAGCTCCTCCTTCAATGTCTCCAGCTTCTTCTGCAAAAGCCTGATGAGGGGAATGACCTGACTCAGGCTGGCAGTGTCTGAACTGACTTCACATGTGGCAAGTTCAAAGGGCAGCAGAACCTTGCACAACGTTGAAATCATTCTCCACTGCGCTTGAGACAGGTGCATTCCACCTCCTATATCGTGCTCAATTGTATAGGCTTGAATGGCCTTTTGCTGCTCCTCCAACCTCTGAAGCATATAGAGGGTTGAATTCCACCTCGTTACCACTTCTTGCTTCAGATGATGGCAGGGCAGGTTCAGTAGTTTTTGGTGGTGCTCCAGTCTTCTGTACGTGGTGCCTGTACGCCGAAAGTGTCCCGCAATTCTTCTGGCCACCGACAGCATCTCTTGCACGCCCCTGTCGTTTTTTAAATAATTCTGCACCACCAAATTCAAGGTATGTGCAAAACATGGGACGTGCTGGAATTTGCCCATATTTAATGCACACACAATATTGCTGGCGTTGTCCGATGCCACAAATCCACAGGAGAGTCCAATTGGGGTAAGCCATTCCGCGATAATCTTCCTCAGTTGCCGTAAGAGGTTTTCAGCTGTGTGCGTATTCTGGAAACCGGTGATACAAAGCGTAGCCTGCCTAGGAAAGAGTTGGCGTTTGCGAGATGCTGCTACTGGTGCCGCCGCTGCTGTTCTTGCGGCGGGAGTCCATACATCTACCCAGTGGGCTGTCACAGTCATATAGTCCTGACCCTGCCCTGCTCCACTTGTCCACATGTCCGTGGTTAAGTGGACATTGGGTACAGCTGCATTTTTTAGGACACTGATGACTCTTTTTCTGAGGTCTGTGTAAATTTTCGGTATCGCCTGCCTAGAGAAATGGAACCTAGATGGTATTTGGTACCGGGGACACAGTACCTCCAACAAGTCTCTAGTTGGCTCTGCAGTAATGATGGATACCGGAACCACGGTTCTCACCACCCAGGATGCCAAGGCCTCAGTTATCCGCTTTGCAGTAGGATGACTGCTGTGATATTTCATCTTCCTCGCAAAGGACTGTTGGACAGTCAATTGCTTGGTGGAAGTAGTAAAAGTGGTCTTACGACTTCCCCTCTGGGATGACCATCGACTCCCAGCAGCAACAACAGCAGCGCCAGCAGCAGTAGGCGTTACACGCAAGGATGCATCGGAGGAATCCCAGGCAGGAGAGGACTCGTCAGAATTGCCAGTGACATGGCCTGCAGGACTATTGGCATTCCTGGGGAAGGAGGAAATTGACACTGAGGGAGTTGGTGGGGTGGTTTGCGTGAGCTTGGTTACAAGAGGAAGGGATTTACTGGTCAGTGGACTGCTTCCGCTGTCACCCAAAGTTTTTGAACTTGTCACTGACTTATTATGAATGCGCTGCAGGTGACGTATAAGGGAGGATGTTCCGAGGTGGTTAACGTCCTTACCCCTACTTATTACAGCTTGACAAAGGGAACACACGGCTTGACACCTGTTGTCCGCATTTCTGTTGAAATAGTTCCACACCGAAGAGCTGATTTTTCTGGTATTTTCACCAGGCATGTCAACGGCCATATTCCTCCCACGGACAACAGGTGTCTCCCCGGGTGCCTGACTTAAACAAACCACCTCACCATCAGAATCCTCCTGGTCAATTTCCTCCCCAGCGCCAGCAACACCCATATCCTCCTCATCCTGGTGTACTTCAACACTGACATCTTCAATCTGACTATCAGGAACTGGACTGCGGGTGCTCCTTCCAGCACTTGCAGGGGGCGTGCAAATGGTGGAAGGCGCATGCTCTTCACGTCCAGTGTTGGGAAGGTCAGGCATCGCAACCGACACAATTGGACTCTCCTTGTGGATTTGGGATTTCGAAGAACGCACAGTTCTTTGCGGTGCTACTGCTTTTGCCAGCTTGAGTCTTTTCATTTTTCTAGCGAGAGGCTGAGTGCCTCCATCCTCATGTGAAGCTGAACCACTAGCCATGAACATAGGCCAGGGCCTCAGCCGTTCCTTGCCACTCCGTGTGGTAAATGGCATATTGGCAAGTTTACGCTTCTCCTCCGACAATTTTATTTTAGGTTTTGGAGTCCTTTTTTTACTGATATTTGGTGTTTTGGATTTGACATGCTCTGTACTATGACATTGGGCATCGGCCTTGGCAGACGACGTTGCTGGCATTTCATCGTCTCGGCCATGACTAGTGGCAGCAGCTTCAGCACGAGGTGGAAGTGGATCTTGATCTTTCCCTAATTTTGGAACCTCAACATTTTTGTTCTCCATATTTTAATAGGCACAACTAAAAGGCACCTCAGGTAAACAATGGAGATGGATGGATACTAGTATACAATTATGGACGGACTGCCGAGTGCCGACACAGAGGTAGCTACAGCCGTGAACTACCGTACTGTACTGTGTCTGCTGCTAATATAGACTGGTTGATAAAGAGATGTAGTAGTATGTATGTATAAAGAAGAAAGAAAAAAAAACCTCGGGTAGGTGGTATACAATTATGGACGGACTGCCGAGTGCCGACACAGAGGTAGCTACAGCCGTGAACTACCGTACTGTACTGTGTCTGCTGCTAATATAGACTGGTTGATAAAGAGATGTAGTAGTATGTATGTATAAAGAAGAAAGAAAAAAAAACCACGGGTAGGTGGTATACAATTATGGACGGACTGCCGAGTGCCGACACAGAGGTAGCTACAGCCGTGAACTACCGTACTGTACTGTGTCTGCTGCTAATATAGACTGGTTGATAAAGAGATGTAGTAGTATGTATGTATAAAGAAGAAAGAAAAAAAAACCACGGGTAGGTGGTATACAATTATGGACGGACTGCCGAGTGCCGACACAGAGGTAGCCACAGCCGTGAACTACCGTACTGTACTGTGTCTGCTGCTAATATAGACTGGTTGATAAAGAGATGTAGTAGTATGTATGTATAAAGAAGAAAGAAAAAAAAACCACGGGTAGGTGGTATACAATTATGGACGGACTGCCGAGTGCCGACACAGAGGTAGCTACAGCCGTGAACTACCGTACTGTGTCTGCTGCTAATATAGACTGGTTGATAAAGAGATGTAGTAGTATGTATGTATAAAGAAGAAAGAAAAAAAAACCACGGGTAGGTGGTATACAATTATGGACGGACTGCCGAGTGCCGACACAGAGGTAGCTACAGCCGTGAACTACCGTACTGTACTGTGTCTGCTGCTAATATAGACTGGTTGATAAAGAGATGTAGTAGTATGTATGTATAAAGAAGAAAGAAAAAAAAACCACGGGTAGGTGGTATACAATTATGGACGGACTGCCGAGTGCCGACACAGAGGTAGCTACAGCCGTGAACTACCGTACTGTGTCTGCTGCTAATATAGACTGGTTGATAAAGAGATGTAGTAGTATGTATGTATAAAGAAGAAAGAAAAAAAAAACCTCGGGTAGGTGGTATACAATTATGGACGGACTGCCGAGTGCCGACACAGAGGTAGCTACAGCCGTGAACTACCGTACTGTGTCTGCTGCGACTGGATGATAAATAATGATATAAAAAATATATATATATATCACTACTGCAGCCGGACAGGTATATATATTATATAATGACGGACCTGCTGGACACTGTCTGTCAGCAGAATGAGTTTTTTATAGAATAAAAAAAAAAACACCACACAAGTGAAGTCACACGACGAGTGTTTAACTTTTTCAGGCAATCACACAATATAGTATACTACTAACTATACTGGTGGTCAGTGTGGTCAGGTCACTGGTCAGTCACACTGGCAGTGGCACTCCTGCAGCAAAAGTGTGCACTGTTTAATTTTAATATAATATGTACTCCTGGCTCCTGCTATAACCTATAACTATTAACTGGCACTGCAGTGCTCCCCAGTCTCCCCCACAATTATAAGCTGTGTGAGCTGAGCACAGTCAGATATATATACATAGATGATGCAGCACACTGGGCTGAGCAGTGCACACAGATATGGTATGTGACTGAGTCACTGTGTGTATCGTTTTTTTCAGGCAGAGAACGGATATATTAAATAAAACTGCACTGTCTGGTGGTCACTGTGGTCAGTCACTAGTAAACTCTGCACTCTCTACACTTCTACAGTACTCCTAAGCTCCAGTAAATCAGGTCAATCTCTCTCTCTCTCTCTCTCTTCTAATCTAAATGGAGAGGACGCCAGCCACGTCCTCTCCCTATCAATCTCAATGCACGTGTGAAAATGGCGGCGACGCGCGGCTCCTTATATAGAATCCGAGTCTCGCGAGAATCCGACAGCGTCATGATGACGTTCGGGCGCGCTCGGGTTAACCGAGCAAGGCGGGAAGATCCGAGTCGCTCGGACCCGTGAAAAAAAACATGAAGTTCGTGCGGGTTCGGATTCAGAGAAACCGAACCCGCTCATCTCTAATTAAAACCCTAAGAGATTTAACCATTCCGTTTCAGGATACACAGGAGTATAAGGACTTGGAAAAAAGGATAGAAAGTAACATCAATAAGAATGAGAAAATCGTAGTAGACCGCAAAGTAAAAAAAATTAATAGGGGTAGGATACAAGTTGCAGGGGTCTCCAAGGAGGGAGAAGACAACATGGGAGACAAATTAAAGCACCCCATTGATCATGATCAAAGACCTGTGGTTAAAGACCTTAGAACTCGAGTTCCAGAAAAAGGTTGGGCCTCTCAACAACAAAAATGGAGGAATGCTCCACCTAAAAAAGATAAGTCGTCATTTTGGCGACGTAGGGAGAGATCTCCCCGGTATAGAGGTAATATAAACTATAGAGGTAATGAAGATGCTTATCATCAAAAAAGAAAAAGAATGCCTCACTATGGAGGACTCAACAGGAATAGAAAAGAATAACCCCCGACTCAGTGGAGAGGGAGAGGTTTAAGAACGGACCTTAGTGATGAGAGGATGACCCCTAGATGGGAACTATAGGGGGCCAACAGGTTTCAAGTATTAAGGGATGAAGAAGGAACTCCACAGACTCCTTTTTTAGGAGGGAGCAGGGACAGAAATTGGCGCAGATGACCACTCCTAGATATAGGGGCCAAATGGGAGGAGGAATGAGATAGATATATAAACAACTTTCTTGGAAAAAACAATATAAGAAAGATGAAAATAAACAAAAAAAGGAGGAGGGGAAAATGGTAGGGAGTAAAGCTGAACCAGAGAAAGGTTTAATGATTTTTTTTAATTTAAGCTCCCATCTTTTCACAAGAGGAAATATCAGTCCTTGAGAAAGTACTTAAGTATGCCCCCTCAAACACCATTAATAAGTTCTCCACTTTTATTGATTTAAAAAAATATATTAGAAAGTTGACTATCAAAAAGTTCTGAGTAAGGAAACAGACACTAATGTAGTAGAGGAACAAGTGTCGACCACCCCCTTTAGGCCCAAATCAGTATTCTACCCATCGTACATCAAGGGTAGTTTCTTTAATGGACAAAGTAAAATATGAGGCTGAAGTATTACGTCAGCTAGATGATAGAACGACCTATCACAAATTACGATCTGACCCCACTGGGAATATTATGGATAAATTAAACAATCTAGTGGATAAATTTAGATCTCGAGAGGTTTTGAGTGATAGGGAACAGAAGTTCTTAATCAACCCCCGAACCAGTTATCCCGGTGCTATATGTACTCCCTAAGGGCCATAAAGACCTACATAATCCTCCAGGGAGACCTATAGTATCCGGGATATATTCAATTACGACAGGATTATCAGAATTTATTGACTACTACCTGCAACCCTTGGTTTTGCTTAACAAATCCCATCTGAGAGATACTACAGATGCTCTAAAGGTTCTGAAAGATATCGAATGGCAGGATGACTATATCATGGTGATGGCCGATGTACGGTCTTTGGGGGTAATTCCAAGTTGATCGCAGCAGGATTTTTGATAGCAATTGGGCAAAACCATGTGCACTGCAGGGGAGGCAGATATATAACTTGTGCAGGCCAGGCAAGGCCAAACTGTATATAGAGGAAGGCCTCTAACTTAGGAAATAGTCTTGTACGAAGTGCATTACCACCATCAGTGCCGATTGGGATAAAATCGAAAGGATTTTATAGATGTATGAACTGTATAGGATGTAGAGAGATTAAAATGGAGAACCAAGGTAAAATCAGTGAAGTCATAATTAATGGAAAGAAATCCACCATTAAAGACTTTATCACATGCAACACTAAAAACGTAGTGTATGCGATAGAATGTGATTGTGGTCTGTTTTACATTGGAAGGACGTCTAGGGCCTTGAAAGTGCGGGTGGGAGAGCACCTAAGAAACATCAGGAAAGGCCTGGAGATGCATGCTCTTTCAGACCACTTTAGAAAACAACATGGCTGCTCTACAGCTGCGATTAGACGTTTTATAGGTATACAATGGGTAAAGGAACATTGGAGAAGGCGAGATTTAACAAATCAACTGGCAAAGGCAGAAATGAAGGCTATTTACGAGTTGAGGACCCTTCAGCTCAAGGGCATCAACTTGGACCTTGAGTTCAAATGGTTCCTTTAAATGTTATGTTGGTCTCTTTACATTTCTATTATTCTGCCTTCATAGTCTATGCATCTGCTTGAATATAGTGCATGTTTCTAATGTCTTTATACCTTTCTAATAGTTAACACATCCGTTTTAATATATTATGTGTTTTTAATGTTCCTATACCTTTTTGGTTCATTAGGACACAGTGAAAATCCACTATGTGATCTATTAGGAAATCAGCCTATGTGACAAGAATACCCATTCACGTCTATGCATCTCAATCAAAAGTGATTTGACGACTGGGGACCCTACAATAAACCCTGAGCGATTTGTTTGACATAAGAATTGAGAAGGAAGGAAATGAGTCCTTTTCAGCATAAGATATGCTGATAATATAAGTGAGAACCCTAGACTGACTACGGGATGAGTCTAACATGGGAGACTCATTAGATGATGTGACGATCGGTCACGTGACCAGGGAACCCGGAGAGGAGGGCCCGTGAAACGCCAAGATCCATTAGATGACGAGAGGATTGTTCATGTGACCGGGAAACCCGGAGAGGAGGGTCCCGTGACACGCTATGACGGAATGTCACGTGACCGCGAGTGGGCGGAAATGCCAGCTGGCACCACCGAGGAGATGCACCATGATTGGGGTCACTAAGGAAGCTATTTAGTAGTTAGGGAGGATCAAAGCACACATGATCAAGGACTGATAGATTTAATATGTATAGGGATCAGCTGCGCTGGGACCAATGGGATGTAGGTAACAGGGATATAAACCGGAGAATCAATGCTTTTCAGACATACACATTTGAGCTGACCTTTAGAAAGACCCGAGGAGGGTCGGAACGCGTGGGTGCTCTTTTGACTGACCTCCTATATGTGGACCACGAGGTATATGAACTGATCCGGCGTGTGAAGGAGTCCTGAGATCGGGGAATCCCTGTGCTGCAGCCTGGTGATATACTCTGCTATACTCATGCTTTTAGAACTGACATGAGCCAGTTCTCACTTACAGCCGGTAATCAGCCATTCTTACTGTCGTTGTCTAGGAGGCCAGCAGTAGTAGTGAATGTCTGCCCCACTATCATGTGGTTTTTTCTGTGTTCTTAATTGTTTTTAAATGTGATGTTTTGATATGTGATGCGTGTGATGTATTAAATTGAAATTTTTATACAGTATGTTTGCATACCATTCTTTTTCCCTGGCAAAATTCCTGGAATTGATCCTGGGAGTCTCTCCATAATAGGAGCAACACGAAGGCCGGGATATTCTGCCTATGTGGAGTGAGGCGCTGGTTCAGTGGTAGTTCACGTATCGTTTTGTTTGTATTTTCTGTTGGGAGGTGGGGAAAGCCTCTTGTGATTCATCACACCACTAGCTGCCTTTGCGCACTGTTTTGGTACTTCACACTATCTATTCTATTTCCCTCTTATGGGCAGGTCCCGCCTCACTTATACTTTTTCTGCATTTATTTTGTTTATCTTGAATGTTCTGCACATTATTCCTCATTGTCCTGGGCTGCATTATTCTGGTATTTTACAAATCAGTGCCTACAATAGTACTATATCGACTATTAAAAATGTGATATTAGAATAACTAAAGGAACTAACAAAGTGTATCCACCTTAGATTCCACAAGCCATCCGTCCTGTGCGGGTGGGAGCTGCAGGAGCACAAGCCTCAGCATCCAGCACTGCACAAAGTGGTGGAGATAAATACTTGTAAGCAGCACAAAGAAGAGTCAGTAACAGATTATTCTGGGTAATTAAGTGAAATCTTTGTTAGACACTCTGATAGTAAAGAACTGATGACTCAGGCTCCTCAGGCTAGAGTTGCCGTTTTTGAGAATTGTGTTTTGACACCTGTCCAGACCTATTTTGAAACTATTACTGTGGGCTGGAGCTGCATGGTATTTATGTTAAATCTGTCCTTAAAATTTAGCTTCACACAGTTCTGTACATCACAGCTTGAAAATCATTAAAGTGTTTTTTTATGCCTTTAAAAAAAAAAAAAGCACAAAGTATAGGTAAGCGCAAAAAGCCTTATTCAGTTTTTATTGGCCAACGTTTTTGATCAAAATAAATTAATCTCCTAATCTGTTTACCACACTTTGGCCTGATTCAGAGGTGAATGCAGAAGCGCAACAGGAGTGTATATTGGACGGTGGTTGCCTTTATGGGTCTTTATGCAAATGCTGCCTCAAACTCCTTCCCTCGTGCTCATCCTGCTGCTGAATGTGCAAAGACTCAGATGCCCAACTTCAGTGCCTGTATTCACAATAATTCTGTTTGGTGCGTCCTTAGATGCCACCATCGGTTGCACCATAGAAACTTGCATCAGTTTAATTAAAGATGATCTGGTGACATAAATCCTCTTTCAGCATGTTCTTGAGAAAATAGACGAGTGAAGATCTAAACATGCTACAGGCTTAGGGCCTGATACAGGGATAGACGCAAATGCAATTAAGTACGCAGTCCCTCTGCGAACATACGCAAATGTTGCAGCTGCTGGGTTTGTATTTAGACGCCCACTGCGTACATCCAGTTTGCATTCATTCCTCAATCAGGCCCTTCGTGCTTGCCTCTGTAAGGGGTCTATTCATGCAGCAGAGAAAAGCCCTGTTTTGCGTTAAACAGGGCTTTTCTCTGCTTACCGCAATTCATAGAGCGGGTTACCGTGGAGAAGTCCCTGACTTCCCCAGCGGTACCCCCGCTCTGTGGCTGAATCGCATCACCATACCTTTGTATGGTGAGTGCGATTCATGAAGGTGCGGAAAGCTCTGCTTTCCGCTTCTCCATGGAGTTCAGGTTCGCCATCTCAGGACGGCGTAACCTGAACTGTGGTGCGGAGACGGCAGGGAAGCTCAATGCTTCCCTGATCGCTGCTCTGCACCTCGCGCTGGCTCCGCCCCCGACCTCCCAGCAACCACTGCGGCCTGCCGGGAGGTCAACACCCTGCGCATGCGCAAAGGGACCCGCCGCTGGACCCCGCGCATTGCTGGGAAGGACCGCTGGAGAAGACTTCACCGCAGGAGCCCCAGACACCGCAGCGCATCATCGGAAGGGTAAGTATACATGAATTGCTACTTATCACAGCTATACATCGCATCGAAGCAATGCGATGTATAGTGATAAGTAGCAATTCTGTTTTCGTTTTCTACATGAATAAACCCCTAAGTGAGATCTGGTGGTTCTGTAATCAGCTGTGTATTTAGGGGTGAAAACTGAGATCTCTGTTAAGTAAAATGCAACTTATTTGGAAAACGATGCAAATATGATGCACAAGCAGCTTATGCTGATTAAAATGATCTGTGGCATGCCTATATTCTGTGTGCATCTGCGGCTGTATCTGTAGACGAAATGCTATGTTAATGTCCTGCGTCCCCAGCAAAGCCTTGGTTTCTAGTAATGGAACTCTGGGCCTAATTCATGTTTGTACACAAAAGTGTATGTTATGGAACAGCTATTCATCGCAAGTGAAGCTGCGGCCTAGGAAAGATAGACGCACACCAGATCCATCGCAAAATCCTCCGCAATTGCGTCCTCATATGCAGGACTGATCCAAAAATTAAGAACATAGGGTTGACCTATTTCTAAGTAGACTGACTGTGGCAGTAGTAATGCTAGTGCCATGTTTCTCTACGTATATGATTGCAACTGAAGACAGACACACACCTGAAATTTTGCAACCAACCTCAAACGGTCCCTTCCTGTCAATCACTCAAATGTCAATGCGAATTGAGCATGATCACACATGTACCTTGAGTGTGCATAGTGCGATCGTGGCACATGCGCATTAGCGTTGCCCCCATGATTTTTGGAGGGCAGGGTGCCAGTGCTGCCGGGGCACTTAGTGCGTGAACAGAAGGTTCACACGCGCATGCACGCAAAGGGGGCGTGGCTGGCCTGGGAGGGGCATGGCCCGCTGGCGTCACTATTGTGGACGGGACGGCCCCCTCAATGTCACTAGTGGGAGTATGCCGAACCCATCGCATCACTCGTGGGGGGTGCCAAGCTCTCCCTTGAATGTGTATAGATGCCGTGCACATGCTGAAAATCGCTCCATATTGAAGACATTGGCATTGCGTACAAACTTGAATTAGGCCCTCTGCACACTGTCAAACAACAGAATAAAATTGTGATGCTGCAATCCTTTGCAACTTTTTATCTATACACAGGAAAATGGAAAGTGATAGGCGCAAAAACACATATAAGAGGGTCCTTACATCTGATATAGATGAATGTGAGAAAGTCCCCTTGTAATCCCTTTATAGAGTGTTTGTAGGTGTCATCTGTGGCGTCCTCCAAAAAGTAGTCTCTTATCTCAAGACAAAAAAGCAAATCATAGGGCAGACCAATTTGGAAAAGGACGGGACAACAAAATTTATTTCACAGAACACTCACAATAGGTAAAAAGATACAAGGCATATAACCACACACGTAGGTGGGTAAACAGGGTGCTGGCAGCTGGAAAACGAATTACCCTCCCAAGAGGAAACACTGAAGAATCCGGACTTCTACAGCGGATCAGAAGGGAAGAAGGTCATCCAAAGAAGACAGCTCCACTGCTCCACACCTGGTACCACTAGCTTGACGCGTTTCGGACACCAACGTCCTTCATCAGAAGCATAGTGGTAGTCTCTTAGAGGGGCATATTTATACCCCTAGATATCATGTATAATTAGCCACACAAATGTCTTATTTTGCCCGCCAAAAGGCGCGGCGTTTCTAGCCGCGACCGGAAGTGGTCACTCCCGGAAGCGGAAGTGCGGAAGACTTCATATTTTACAGCAGAGGTGGATTATAAACACATTTTTAAAAAATATTCCGAATAACAATAGCAGCATGAGACTTCATATTTTACAACAAAGGTGAATTATAAATATAATATATAATTCACCTTTGTTGTAAAATATGAAGTCTCATGCTGCTATTGTTATTCGGAATATTTTTAAAAAATGTGTTTATAATCCACCTCTGCTGTAAAATATGAAGTCTCATGCTGCTATTGTTTTATTGTTTTTTATTCGGAACTACATTCTCCTGATTCCTCTTTCTTTTTCTTTTATGATGGACATATGGACGTTTTTTCCTTTGATACTATTGGAGGACAAGATAACAAAGCTTCTGTTTTGATTACATCAAGTTCCGCCTATTTTCCCGGAGATGGAATGCAAAAACTACTTCCTGTCTCCACCGCTGGAACGCACACGCACTTCCGCTTCCGGGAGTGACCACTTCCGGTCGCGGCTAGAAACGCCGCGCCTTTTGGCGGGCAAAATAAGACATTTGTGTGGCTAATTATACATGATATCTAGGGGTATAAATATGCCCCTCTAAGAGACTACCACTATGCTTCTGATGAAGGACGTTGGTGTCCGAAACGCGTCAAGCTAGTGGTACCAGGTGTGGAGCAGTGGAGCTGTCTTTTTTGGATGACCTTCTTCCCTTCTGATCCGCTGTAGAAGTCCGGATTCTTCAGTGTTTCCTCTTGGGAGGGTAATTCATTTTCCAGCTGCCAGCACCCTGTTTACCCACCTACGTGTGTGGTTATATGCCTTGTATCTTTTTACCTATTGTGAGTGTTCTGTGAAATAAATTTTGTTGTCCCGTCCTTTTCCAAATTGGTCTGCCCTATGATTTGCTTTTTTGTCTTGAGATAAGAGACTACTTTTTGGAGGACGCCACAGAGGACACCTACAAACACTCTATAAAGGGATTACAAGGGGACTTTCTCACATTCATCTATATCAGATGTAAGGACCCTCTTATATGTGTTTTTGCGCCTATCACTTTCCATTTTCCTGTGTATCTATTGTTTGTGGAATTTTTGTGAAAGGTTCCAGTGTTAGTGGTTGGCTGCACACACAATATTGGCAGCGCATGGTGTTTAATCTATTTTCGCATTTCCAACTTTTTATCTATATCAAACAGTAAATATATTCTGAGACTCAGTGTTATGTTAAAATATACAAATACAGTTTATTGGTCAGGGTCCAAACTTGGAATATTGTCACCTGGGGCAATGCAGGAATTGCCCCCCCCCCAAAAAAAAATTTTTTTTTAATAATAATAAAAAAATAATAATAATAGTAAATAAATAAATAAATAAATAAATAAATAATTTAAAAAATTAAAAACAATAAAATCCTCCCTGCCCTCCATCGTATTGTTTCTGGCCAGGACAACATGATGGTCATGGAAGTGTGCTAGAGAGAACTGATTGCAGGAAGAGCAACACACAAGTATAAAAATTATTTGTTAAACTGGTATGCCTAAGCTACATTCCAATGTGGTCCATAAATTAAGCTCTATATGTAGATTGCTGCAATTTTGCCAGCATAATGCCAGTGTTGTTTTATATCAAATAAATGGGGAAGTAGAATGGGGTGACAGGGAGATAGTGGGTCACCATCAGTGCAGTGTCACCAGGGGGGGAGTCCCACAGATTGTGTAGATAAGGTGATTCTTTAGAAACGACCTTACCCATAGGCCCCTGATCCCGGAGCCTTAGTTCCCCCCCTGGTGACTGCACTGAGTCTTATGCGTTAAAACTTTCTGGTGGTGGTGTGTATTGAGTCGATGCGGCGTCTCGCTCACAAATTTCACTTACTGGTAAGCTTTTATCTGATTGCGGCTGGATTTACCTTGGTGGAGCAATTGTTAATGTGCTGACTGGCTTACTATTCAGAATTCCTGGTGGTTGGGCAATATCCTCCTTTGTGCTATCAGCGTTTGCCGCTCTGGCCAGGAGTGTGTTAACCGCTGGCTATCGGCTGCACCAGTACCACACTTCCTGGTTGTGGTCTCGTATGAAGCTCCACCATGCTTTTTGGCAGCTTTGGATTGACCAGCTGGGAGGGGAGCTCTGTGGGACTATGGCTGCTGGCGGGTTGAATACTGTATGCGGAGGTGCACGATGGCTGTAAATTGCAGAGTCACTCCGAGTCCTGTCAGGATCAGTCAGCTGCGCCGGCAGGCAGCGGCAGCTGTAGGTGGCAGACAGGTCACAGAAACAAAGAGCACAGCAGCGGCGGGAGATGCAGCTGCTTACTGTGCATAATGGGCTAAGCCGGCCCTGCTGGTACTGCGGCTCCCTGTATGCGCATACTTCCTTTCCTCCAGTGGAATAGGCTTTCCTCCGGCGGAGTTAGCTTCAAGCCTTGCAGATCCCCATGGCTGATGATAATGTGGGGCTCTGACAGGCTGATGTAACTCCACGATGCAGCGCTCCTGTTTCTCCCAGACAGATGGTAATGGCCCTTTCAAATCTGTTGGCCAGGGCACACACCACCCCGCCCCCCCCCCCCTCTCCCTCCCCCAGTTGTGGCCATATATTCATATATTGGTGCATATAAGTGATGATAACAAAACACAGCATGCAATTCAAGAATGATATGCAATATATGAATCAATACTTAACTTATAGGTGAAAGTTCTTGAATATGTCTTTCTTATCTTCAGTCATCTGAGGGGAACCCATTATCGGATGGTCAACCTCACCGTCAGGTCTGTAATATTTTGTCTCAAGTATGTGTACAAACTCCTTCTCGGGACCTCTTTGTGGCCCACACAGTAAACTGCAAGGCATGCAGAAATCATTTTAACCTACGGGTAACTTTGTCTCCAGACTACAAATTATAAATCTAACGCGGGCAAACTTGCTTCAAAAACATAAAGACAGGGAAATACTATACTACTAACTTTTATAGTAGCCATTTATTACTTTTTGCCACATTTAGCACAAGTTGTCTTCCATTTTGTTTAAGTGCCTTAATTATGATGGTTGCCAGACATAGTTAAAAAAGGAATATATTTCAAATATTAAATGCTGTGAGAGACACATTTAGGTCTATCTTTGTTTTCGTCTTCTGTTTTGTTCAGCAACAATATGCTGCATCATTTCTTTTTATTTCCTGGTTTTAAATAAGTCAGAAAATGTTACAGAAACACAGTATCTGTGAAAGAATGACAACAAAACATTTAAAAAAATGAAATGAAGGAAAGGTGACAACAAAGCCGGCGTGGTGAAATATAGAGAAATGATGAAAAAGCAGAGCTGGAAGCTTTGGTTCTGAGCCTTTTGCTACAATGCTGGTTCCTGTGGAAATTAGCAGCTTCATCATTTTTCCAACTATGAAGCTGACGCGCATAGTATCTGGGTGATATGAATAAAAGTGCACCCACTGAGACTGAGATGTTATGTATATATTAGAGGTTTAACTGAGTATATTTGATTCCTATGGCACAGAGCAAGAGACATATAAAAGATTAATCTCTAACTATATAATACATTTCTAGAAATCGTTCTTAAAATGTTTTTCTGCACTCTAGGTATACATGGTTTTCTTTATAACTTTTCTTTTTATGTCTTATTATCCAGTAATTTAGGCTTAGTTGTGACATTAAAGATTGCATTAGAATACGGGAAATCATGCTCAAAATAGAAATTGTCGTGACAGAACTGATCTTGAACTTATAAAACACAGAGGCTCTGGCCCTCATTCCGAGTTGATCGCTCGCAAGGCGAATTTAGCAGAGTTGCTCACGCTAAGCCTACGCCTACTGGGAGTGTACCTTAGCTTCTTAAAATTGCGACCGATGTATTCGCAATATTGCGATTACAAACTACTTAGCAGTTTCAGAGTAGCTTCAGACTTACTCGGTATCTGCGATCAGTTCAGTGCTTGTCGTTCCTGGTTTGACGTCATAAACACACCCAGCGTTCGCCCAGACACTCCCCCGTTTCTCCGGCCACTCCTGCGTTTTTTCCGGAAACGGTAGCGTTTTTATCCACACACCCCTAAAACGCCGTGTTTCCGCCCAGTAACACCCATTTCCTGTCAATCACACTACGATCGCCGGAGCGAAGAAAAAGCCGTGAGTAAAAATACTATCTTCATGGTAAAATTACTTGGCGCAGTCGCAGTGCGATTATTGCGCATGCGTACTAAGCGGAATTTCACTGCGATGCGATGAAAATTACCGAGCGAACGACTCGGAATGAGGGCCTCTGTTCCTTGCAGTGAGATCCTGGAAATAGAGCCTGATTAATGCGGGTGCTCTGGGGGTAAGTACCCCAGGCCCCCCCCTGTCGGCAAGGGCCCCCTGCCACCCGCAACAGAGAGGATCTCTGTGACCGATCTGCAGTGCAGCGCTGTGCTCCCCACTGACAGCTGATACTCGCGACCGCCGGCGCTGCGCTCCACCTGCCCCTGCCCAATAAGATCGCGCCCGCATGTTACGTGAACTTGAAGATACTACGCCATACGTGTTCTCCTGTACCGTGTCTTGCCGTCTATCTCTCTCTTCATGTGTACCCGCTCCTCCCAATGGATGCCAGGTAATTGCTAAATGTGATGCTAAAGGAGGGGGGGGGGGGGAATTGTCAGAATTATTTTGATTATTTTGTTAGAAGAATGCCTGCCTTCACCTAGCTCAGATAGTTTATATGCTTGTATATGTACAGCTCAAGATATGATCATCTTTCTGAAATAAATTTAAATATATATAATATTTGGTCTTGAATTTGACCTTTTTTAATGGTAGCAAGATCAACCATTTAAAACATATGAGATGATGTAGGTTATAATGGGCTACAAAAAAATGGCGGCCATTAAAGAAGATGATTGTTTATTGCAGTTTTTATACTATTTTTTAGTATGTTGTTCTATTGTGAACTGTATCTATGCGAACATGCTGCACAGTTGGTTTTGAAATATATATACTGTAGTGTCAGGAAATATGTAACTTAGACTGTCCGGAAATATAAACAGAGCCAAAGATAGTGAGACCACACCCCCTGACGAAGTCCATTGACGAAACGTGCTGGGCGCGGCTTGGAGGACGCTGGACGCAGTGACGTCATCATCTGTGTTTCCAGTGCAGGAGATGTGAAGTCTCTAACTGCGGCTATTAGCTGAGACTGACTGGTTTGATTTGGGTCCTGAGGCTTTCTGTAGACATGGAAACCGGATCACAGGCTGGATATTCTAAACTTAAGATGTATGCAGAGGTGTATCTAGGGGTCCTAGCGCCCCTGGCAAAGTAAGGGGCTGGTGCCCCCCCCTACACACATTTGAAATGTGTGAGTATTGGAAATGGGGCATGGTCTTGTGGGGAAAGGGCATGGACACAATAGTACTTCCAATTCAAATTATGCCACACAGTAGTGCCCCTTATTTGCATTACACCGCACAGTAGTGTCTCGTATTCACGTTACACCATCCCTCCCCCCTAACCCTAATCCGCCTTTCCCACAGCCTGACTTTAACCCGCCCCCCCAAAAGCCTCTTCAGTGGTGCCTAACTCTAACCCACCCTTCCTAATCTCCCTCCCTGCAGCCTAACCCTTACCCACCCTTCCTAATCTATCTCCCTGCAGCCTAACCCTAACCTACCCTTCCTAATCTCCCTCCCTGCAGCCTAACCCTAACCCTCCCACCCTCCCAGCCTAACTCTAACCCTCCCATGTGGTTTGCCAGTGGAGACTTTGGCACCAACTCGATCCGGATTTTGCCATTCTGCATCGCTATCTATGTTGGGATGCCAGCATCAGCATTCCGAGCAGTTTCGGGATGCTGGCGTCAGCTTTCCGACCGCCGGGATGCCAAACGCCAGCATCTTGACTGCATCTCAAATGAAATGCTAATGAGCTGCTGTGAGATGAGCCTCAAATGGACCCAGCCATTAACCAAACACCATTAGTTGGATGGTAGAAGTGCTTCCTGTTAGAAAAAGCATCAGGGTGCCATCACTTCCAAGATAAAATGATCAATTATACAATAACCTGATATACATTTCCTTGAACCTGGCCTTGAAATAGGTAAGATTTGTATTTTATGGGTGGTCTTCTGTATGCCGAATGTCGGGATCCCGGCGCACAGTATACCGGCGCCGGAATCCCGACACCCGGCATACCGACAACTATTCTCCCTCGTGGAGGTCCACGACCCCCCTGGAGGGAGAATAAAATAGTGTGGCGCGCATAGCGCGCCACCGTGCCCGCAGCGTGGCGAGCGCAGCGAGCCCGCAATGGGCTCCTTTGCGCTCGCCACGCTGTCGGTATGCCGGCGGTCGGGCTCCCGGCGCCGGTATGCTGGGCGCCGGGAGCCCGAGCGCCGGCATACCGTACGACACCCGTATTTTATTACACTCAACAAGTTATTCGCTTACTTACTACTTACTAACATCTAACTAGAGATGAGCGCCTGAAATTTTTCGGGTTTTGTGTTTTGGTTTTGGGTTCGGTTCCGCGGCCGTGTTTTGGGTTCGAACGCGTTTTGGCAAAACCTCACCGAATTTTTTTTGTCGGATTCGGGTGTGTTTTGGATTCGGGTGTTTTTTTCAAAAAACACTAAAAAACAGCTTAAATCATAGAATTTGGGGGTCATTTTGATCCCAAAGTATTATTAACCTCAAAAACCATAATTTACACTCATTTTCAGTCTATTCTGAATACCTCACACCTCACAATATTATTTTTAGTCCTAAAATTTGCACCGAGGTCGCTGTGTGAGTAAGATAAGCGACCCTAGTGGCCGACACAAACACCGGGCCCATCTAGGAGTGGCACTGCAGTGTCACGCAGGATGTCCCTTCCAAAAAACCCTCCCCAAACAGCACATGACGCAAAGAAAAAAAGAGGCGCAATGAGGTAGCTGTGTGAGTAAGATTAGCGACCCTAGTGGCCGACACAAACACCGGGCCCATCTAGGAGTGGCACTGCAGTGTCACGCAGGATGGCCCTTCCAAAAAACCCTCCCCAAACAGCACATGACGCAAAGAAAAAAAGAGGCGCAATGAGGTAGCTGTGTGAGTAAGATTAGCGACCCTAGTGGCCGACACAAACACCGGGCCCATCTAGGAGTGGCACTGCAGTGTCACGCAGGATGGCCCTTCCAAAAAACCCTCCCCAAACAGCACATGACGCAAAGAAAAAAAGAGGCGCAATGAGGTAGCTGTGTGAGTAAGATTAGCGACCCTAGTGGCCGACACAAACACCGGGCCCATCTAGGAGTGGCACTGCAGTGTCACGCAGGATGTCCCTTCCAAAAAACCCTCCCCAAACAGCACATGACGCAAAGAAAAAAAGAGGCGCAATGAGGTAGCTGTGTGAGTAAGATTAGCGACCCTAGTGGCCGACACAAACACCGGGCCCATCTAGGAGTGGCACTGCAGTGTCACGCAGGATGTCCCTTCCAAAAAACCCTCCCCAAACAGCACATGACGCAAAGAAAAAAAGAGGCGCAATGAGGTAGCTGACTGTGTGAGTAAGATTAGCGACCCTAGTGGCCGACACAAACACCGGGCCCATCTAGGAGTGGCACTGCAGTGTCACGCAGGATGTCCCTTCCAAAAAACCCTCCCCAAACAGCACATGACGCAAAGAAAAAAAGAGGCGCAATGAGGTAGCTGTGTGAGTAAGATTAGCGACCCTAGTGGCCGACACAAACACCGGGCCCATCTAGGAGTGGCACTGCAGTGTCACGCAGGATGTCCCTTCCAAAAAACCCTCCCCAAACAGCACATGACGCAAAGAAAAAAAGAGGCGCAATGAGGTAGCTGTGTGAGTAAGATTAGCGACCCTAGTGGCCGACACAAACACCGGGCCCATCTAGGAGTGGCACTGCAGTGTCACGCAGGATGTCCCTTCCAAAAAACCCTCCCCAAACAGCACATGACGCAAAGAAAAAAAGAGGCGCAATGAGGTAGCTGACTGTGTGAGTAAGATTAGCGACCCTAGTGGCCGACACAAACACCGGGCCCATCTAGGAGTGGCACTGCAGTGTCACGCAGGATGTCCCTTCCAAAAAACCCTCCCCAAACAGCACATGACGCAAAGAAAAAAAGAGGCGCAATGAGGTAGCTGACTGTGTGAGTAAGATTAGCGACCCTAGTGGCCGACACAAACACCGGGCCCATCTAGGAGTGGCACTGCAGTGTCACGCAGGATGTCCCTTCCAAAAAACCCTCCCCAATCAGCACATGATGCAAAGAAAAAGAAAAGAAAAAAGAGGTGCAAGATGGAATTGTCCTTGGGCCCTCCCACCCACCCTTATGTTGTATAAACAAAACAGGACATGCACACTTTAACCAACCCATCATTTCAGTGACAGGGTCTGCCACACGACTGTGACTGATATGACGGGTTGGTTTGGACCCCCCCCAAAAAAGAAGCAATTAATCTCTCCTTGCACAAACTGGCTCTACAGAGGCAAGATGTCCACCTCATCTTCACCCTCCGATATATCACCGTGTACATCCCCCTCCTCACAGATTATCAATTCGTCCCCACTGGAATCCACCATCTCAGCTCCCTGTGTACTTTGTGGAGGCAATTGCTGCTGGTCAATGTCTCCGCGGAGTAATTGATTATAATTCATTTTAATGAACATCATCTTCTCCACATTTTCTGGATGTAACCTCGTACGCCGATTGCTGACAAGGTGAGCGGCGGCACTAAACACTCTTTCGGAGTACACACTTGTGGGAGGGCAACTTAGGTAGAATAAAGCCAGTTTGTGCAAGGGCCTCCAAATTGCCTCTTTTTCCTGCCAGTATAAGTACGGACTGTGTGACGTGCCTACTTGGATGCGGTCACTCATATAATCCTCCACCATTCTATCAATGTTGAGAGAATCATATGCAGTGACAGTAGACGACATGTCCGTAATCGTTGTCAGGTCCTTCAGTCCGGACCAGATGTCAGCATCAGCAGTCGCTCCAGACTGCCCTGCATCACCGCCAGCGGGTGGGCTCGGAATTCTGAGCCTTTTCCTCGCACCCCCAGTTGCGGGAGAATGTGAAGGAGGAGATGTTGACAGGTCGCGTTCCGCTTGACTTGACAATTTTGTCACCAGCAGGTCTTTCAACCCCAGCAGACCTGTGTCTGCCGGAAAGAGAGATCCAAGGTAGGCTTTAAATCTAGGATCGAGCACGGTGGCCAAAATGTAGTGCTCTGATTTCAACAGATTGACCACCCGTGAATCCTTGTTAAGCGAATTAAGGGCTGCATCCACAAGTCCCACATGCCTAGCGGAATCGCTCCCTTTTAGCTCCTTCTTCAATGCCTCCAGCTTCTTCTGCAAAAGCCTGATGAGGGGAATGACCTGACTCAGGCTGGCAGTGTCTGAACTGACTTCACGTGTGGCAAGTTCAAACTTAGGGCATCAGAACCTTGCACAACGTTGAAATCATTCTCCACTGCACTTGAGACAGGTGCATTCCACCTACTATATCGTGCTCAATTGTATAGGCTTGAATGGCCTTTTGCTGCTCCTCCAACCTCTGAAGCATATAGAGGGTTGAATTCCACCTCGTTACCACTTCTTGCTTCAGATGATGGCAGGGCAGGTTCAGTAGTTTTTGGTGGTGCTCCAGTCTTCTGTACGTGGTGCCTGTACGCCGAAAGTGTCCCGCAATTTTTCTGGCCACCGACAGCATCTCTTGCACGCCCCTGTCGTTTTTTAAAAAATTCTGCACCACCAAATTCAAGGTATGTGCAAAACATGGGACGTGCTGGAATTTGCCCATATTTAATGCACACACAATATTGCTGGCGTTGTCCGATGCCACAAATCCACAGGAGAGTCCAATTGGGGTAAGCCATTCCGCGATGATCTTCCTCAGTTGCCGTAAGAGGTTTTCAGCTGTGTGCGTATTCTGGAAAGCGGTGATACAAAGCGTAGCCTGCCTAGGAAAGAGTTGGCGTTTGCGAGATGCTGCTACTGGTGCCGCCGCTGCTGTTCTTGCGGCGGGAGTCCATACATCTACCCAGTGGGCTGTCACAGTCATATAGTCCTGACCCTGCCCTGCTCCACTTGTCCACATGTCCGTGGTTAAGTGGACATTGGGTACAACTGCATTTTTTAGGACACTGGTGAGTCTTTTTCTGACGTCCGTGTACATTCTCGGTATCGCCTGCCTAGAGAAGTGGAACCTAGATGGTATTTGGTAACGGGGGCACACTGCCTCAATAAATTGTCTAGTTCCCTGTGAACTAACGGCGGATACCGGACGCACGTCTAACACCAACATAGTTGTCAAGGACTCAGTTATCCGCTTTGCAGTAGGATGACTGCTGTGATATTTCATCTTCCTCGCAAAGGACTGTTGAACAGTCAATTGCTTACTGGAAGTAGTACAAGTGGGCTTACGACTTCCCCTCTGGGATGACCATCGACTCCCAGCGGCAACAACAGCAGCGCCAGCAGCAGTAGGCGTTACACGCAAGGATGCATCGGAGGAATCCCAGGCAGGAGAGGACTCGTCAGAATTGCCAGTGACATGGCCTGCAGGACTATTGGCATTCCTGGGGAAGGAGGAAATTGACACTGAGGGAGTTGGTGGGGTGGTTTGCGTGAGCTTGGTTACAAGAGGAAGGGATTTACTGGTCAGTGGACTGCTTCCGCTGTCACCCAAAGTTTTTGAACTTGTCACTGACTTATTATGAATGCGCTGCAGGTGACGTATAAGGGAGGATGTTCCGAGGTGGTTAACGTCCTTACCCCTACTTATTACAGCTTGACAAAGGGAACACACGGCTTGACACCTGTTGTCCGCATTTCTGGTGAAATACCTCCACACCGAAGAGCTGATTTTTTTGGTATTTTCACCTGGCATGTCAACGGCCATATTCCTCCCACGGACAACAGGTGTCTCCCCGGGTGCCTGACTTAAACAAACCACCTCACCATCAGAATCCTCCTGGTCAATTTCCTCCCCAGCGCCAGCAACACCCATATCCTCCTCATCCTGGTGTACTTCAACACTGACATCTTCAATCTGACTATCAGGAACTGGACTGCGGGTGCTCCTTCCAGCACTTGCAGGGGGCGTGCAAATGGTGGAAGGCGCATGCTCTTCACGTCCAGTGTTGGGAAGGTCAGGCATCGCAACCGACACAATTGGACTCTCCTTGTGGATTTGGGATTTCAAAGAACGCACAGTTCTTTGCGGTGCTTTTGCCAGCTTGAGTCTTTTCAGTTTTCTAGCGAGAGGCTGAGTGCTTCCATCCTCATGTGAAGCTGAACCACTAGCCATGAACATAGGCCAGGGCCTCAGCCGTTCCTTGCCACTCCGTGTGGTAAATGGCATATTGGCAAGTTTACGCTTCTCCTCCGACAATTTTATTTTAGGTTTTGGAGTCCTTTTTTTACTGATATTTGGTGTTTTGGTTTTGACATGCTCTGTACTATGCCATTGGGCATCGGCCTTGGCAGACGACGTTGCTGGCATTTCATCGTCTCGGCCATGACTAGTGGCAGCAGCTTCAGCACGAGGTGGAAGTGGATCTTGATCTTTCCCTAATTTTGGAACCTCAACATTTTTGTTCTCCATATTTTAATAGGCACAACTAAAAGGCACCTCAGGTAAACAATGGAGATGGATGGATTGGATACTAGTATACAATTATGGACGGGCTGCCGAGTGCCGACACAGAGGTAGCCACAGCCGTGAACTACCGCACTGTACTGTGTCTGCTGCTAATATATAGACTGGTTGATAAAGAGATAGTATACTCGTAACTAGTATGTATGTATAAAGAAAGAAAAAAAAACCACGGTTAGGTGGTATATACAATTATGGACGGGCTGCCGAGTGCCGACACAGAGGTAGCCACAGCCGTGAACTACCGCACTGTACTGTGTCTGCTGCTAATATATAGACTGGTTGATAAAGAGATAGTATACTCGTAACTAGTATGTATGTATAAAGAAAGAAAAAAAAACCACGGTTAGGTGGTATATACAATTATGGACGGGCTGCCGAGTGCCGACACAGAGGTAGCCACAGCCGTGAACTACCGCACTGTACTGTGTCTGCTGCTAATATATAGACTGGTTGATAAAGAGATAGTATACTCGTAACTAGTATGTATGTATAAAGAAAGAAAAAAAAACCACGGTTAGGTGGTATATACAATTATGGACGGGCTGCCGAGTGCCGACACAGAGGTAGCCACAGCCGTGAACTACCGCACTGTACTGTGTCTGCTGCTAATATATAGACTGGTTGATAAAGAGATAGTATACTCGTAACTAGTATGTATGTATAAAGAAAGAAAAAAAAAACACGGTTAGGTGGTATATACAATTATGGACGGGCTGCCGAGTGCCGACACAGAGGTAGCCACAGCCGTGAACTACCGCACTGTACTGTGTCTGCTGCTAATATATAGACTGGTTGATAAAGAGATAGTATACTCGTAACTAGTATGTATGTATAAAGAAAGAAAAAAAAACCACGGTTAGGTGGTATATACAATTATGGACGGGCTGCCGAGTGCCGACACAGAGGTAGCCACAGCCGTGAACTACCGCACTGTACTGTGTCTGCTGCTAATATATAGACTGGTTGATAAAGAGATAGTATACTCGTAACTAGTATGTATGTATAAAGAAAGAAAAAAAAACCACGGTTAGGTGGTATATACAATTATGGACGGGCTGCCGAGTGCCGACACAGAGGTAGCCACAGCCGTGAACTACCGCACTGTACTGTGTCTGCTGCTAATATATAGACTGGTTGATAAAGAGATAGTATACTCGTAACTAGTATGTATGTATAAAGAAAGAAAAAAAAACCACGGTTAGGTGGTATATACAATTATGGACGGGCTGCCGAGTGCCGACACAGAGGTAGCCACAGCCGTGAACTACCGCACTGTACTGTGTCTGCTGCTAATATATAGACTGGTTGATAAAGAGATAGTATACTCGTAACTAGTATGTATGTATAAAGAAAGAAAAAAAAACCACGGTTAGGTGGTATATACAATTATGGACGGGCTGCCGAGTGCCGACACAGAGGTAGCCACAGCCGTGAACTACCGCACTGTACTGTGTCTGCTGCTAATATATAGACTGGTTGATAAAGAGATAGTATACTCGTAACTAGTATGTATGTATAAAGAAAGAAAAAAAAACCACGGTTAGGTGGTATATACAATTATGGACGGGCTGCCGGGTGCCGACACAGAGGTAGCCACAGCCGTGAACTACCGCACTGTACTGTGTCTGCTGCTAGTATATAGACTGGTTGATAAAGAGATAGTATACTCGTAACTAGTATGTATGTATAAAGAAAGAAAAAAAAACCACGGTTAGGTGGTATATACAATTATGGACGGGCTGCCGAGTGCCGACACAGAGGTAGCCACAGCCGTGAACTACCGCACTGTACTGTGTCTGCTGCTAATATATAGACTGGTTGATAAAGAGATAGTATACTCGTAACTAGTATGTATGTATAAAGAAAGAAAAAAAACCACGGTTAGGTGGTATATACAATTATGGACGGGCTGCCGAGTGCCGACACAGAGGTAGCCACAGCCGTGAACTACCGCACTGTACTGTGTCTGCTGCTAATATATAGACTGGTTGATAAAGAGATAGTATACTCGTAACTAGTATGTATGTATAAAGAAAGAAAAAAAAACCACGGTTAGGTGGTATATACAATTATGGACGGGCTGCCGAGTGCCGACACAGAGGTAGCCACAGCCGTGAACTACCGCACTGTACTGTGTCTGCTGCTAATATATAGACTGGTTGATAAAGAGATAGTATACTCGTAACTAGTATGTATGTATAAAGAAAGAAAAAAAAACCACGGTTAGGTGGTATATACAATTATGGACGGGCTGCCGAGTGCCGACACAGAGGTAGCCACAGCCGTGAACTACCGCACTGTACTGTGTCTGCTGCTAATATATAGACTGGTTGATAAAGAGATAGTATACTCGTAACTAGTATGTATGTATAAAGAAAGAAAAAAAAACCACGGTTAGGTGGTATATACAATTATGGACGGGCTGCCGAGTGCCGACACAGAGGTAGCCACAGCCGTGAACTACCGCACTGTACTGTGTCTGCTGCTAATATAGACTGGTTGATAAAGAGATAGTATACTACTAATATTATATATACTGGTGGTCAGGTCACTGGTCACTAGTCACACTGGCAGTGGCACTCCTGCAGCAAAAGTGTGCACTGTTTAATTTTAATATAATATTATGTACTCCTGGCTCCTGCTATAACCTATAACTGGCACTGCAGTAGTGCTCCCCAGTCTCCCCCACAATTATAAGCTGTGTGAGCTGAGCAGTCAGACAGATATATAATATATATAGATGATGCAGCACACTGGCCTGAGCCTGAGCAGTGCACACAGATATGGTATGTGACTGACTGAGTCACTGTGTGTATCGCTTTTTTCAGGCAGAGAACGGATATATTAAATAAACTGCACTGTGTGTCTGGTGGTCACTCACTATATAATATATTATGTACTCCTGGCTCCTGCTATAACCTATAACTGGCACTGCAGTAGTGCTCCCCAGTCTCCCCCACAATTATAAGCTGTGTGAGCTGAGCAGTCAGACAGATATATATAATATTATATATAGATAATAGATGATGCAGCACACTGGCCTGAGCCTGAGCAGTGCACACAGATATGGTATGTGACTGAGTCACTGTGTGCTGTGTATCGCTTTTTTCAGGCAGAGAACGGATTATAAATAAAACTGGTGGTCACTGGTCACTATCAGCAAAACTCTGCACTGTACTGAGTAGTGAGTACTCCTAATGCTCCCCAAAATTAGTAAATCAAGTGTCTCTCTAATCTATTCTAAACGGAGAGGACGCCAGCCACGTCCTCTCCCTATCAATCTCAATGCACGTGTGAAAATGGCGGCGACGCGCGGCTCCTTATATAGAATCCGAGTCTCGCGATAGAATCCGAGCCTCGCGAGAATCCGACAGCGTCATGATGACGTTCGGGCGCGCTCGGGTTAACCGAGCAAGGCGGGAAGATCCGAGTCGCTCGGACCCGTGAAAAAAAACATGAAGTTCTGGCGGGTTCGGATTCAGAGAAACCGAACCCGCTCATCTCTACATGATCTAACATGCATGAAAATCATGTAGTTTTCCAAATACTACAGTCCCTTCTCCCAAACACTGCCAGATTTTTATTATCTACAGCAACAAATAGATCTATAGCACTGTGCTACATAACAGGTGCTGTGTACCTGGGGAGAGTCTGTTACTGCCGGCGCTGCACCGATGTCCGTCAGCACCGCACTGCACAAGTGATCAGACTAGTGTCCGGCAGCACCGCACTTGTAATCAGACTCACAATAAACTACAGTTCCCAGCAGCCCTTGCTGCCAGGAGCTCCCGGCAACAAGGGCTGCTGGGAGCTGTAGTTTATTTTGAGTCTGATTACAAGAGCGGTGCTGCCGGACACCAGTGCCGCACCAGCAGTAACAGACTCTCACCAGGTACAATGACTACAATCTGACAGTACTGCTTTTCTACCCTTTGGCCGCGGGTGGCACAGCCAGGCGGCACCCCCTCCTTGCCTGGCGCCCCTGGCGAGTGACATCCTGGCCAATGTGTAGATACACCCCTGGATGTATGTGAGCATTTATTTTCTTTAGTAAAAGTGATTTTATCTATACTTGTGCTGTGTGTCCCCCTGTGTTTTCCCTACATGCTGTAAATGGGAGCCCTTGGTTGGGGCGAATTGGAGGAGGCTGCACATGCATTCTGTGTTATAAACCGCTGAATGGACACAGACATACAGACATTTAATGCTACCAGGTCACTCTGCGCAATTATATTTGTTATATATATATATATATATATATATAAAACAGGAAGGAAGCTGCGGCACTCAGAGACTTGTGATGGAAAAATATATTTTAAAAAATTGTCACATCAAAATACCAATGTTTCGGGGCCCATAGCCCCTTTGTCCACACATTGACAAAGGCACTATGGGCCCTGAAACATTGGTATTTTGATGTGACAATTTTTAAAAAAATATATTTTTCCATCACAAGTCTCCGAGTGCCGCCGCTTCCTTCCTGTTTGTATCGCTCTTACACTGAAGGCACCGGGGCATTTACCATTTAAGTAAGTGGAGTGCTGGACTAAAATCTTACTATATATATATATATATATATATATATATATATATACACAGTGGGGCAAAAAAGTATTTGGACAGCCACCGATTGTGCAAGTTGACCCTCTTAAAAAGATGAGAGAGGTCTATAATTTCCATCATAGGTACACTTCAACTGTGAGAGGCAGTATCTGGGAAAAAAAAACTAGGAAATCACATTGTATGATTTTTAAACAATTTATTTGTGTATTTTTGCGGAAAATAAATATTTGGACAATCAAAAAGTTTAGCTCAATACTTTGTAATATAACCTCGGTTGGCAATTACAGAGGTCAAACGTTTCCTGTACTTCTTGACCAGGTTTGCACACACTGTAGCAGGTAGTTTGGCCCACTCTTCCATGCAGATCTTTAGATCTGTCATGTTTTGGGGCTGTCGCCGGGCAACACAGACTTTCAACTCCCTCCACAGATTTTCTATTGGGTTGAGGTCTGGAGACTGGCTAGGCCACTCCAGGACCTTGAAATGCTTCTTACGGAGGCACTCCTTAGTTGCCCGGGTGCTGTGTTTGGGGTCATTGTCATGCTGGAAGACCCAGCCACGTTCCATCTTCAGTGCTCTTACTGAGGGAAGGAGGTTTTTGCCCAAAATCTCACGATACATGGCCCCATTCATCCTCTCCTTAATACGGATCAGTCGTCCTGTCCCCTTTGCAGAAAAGCAGCCCCAAAGCATGATGTTTCCACCCCTATGCTTCACAGTGGGTATGGTGTTCTTGGGATGCCATTCATCATTCTTCTCCCTCCAAACACGGCGAGTGGAGTTTATACCGAAACGTTTGATTTTTGCTCTCATCTGACCACATTACATTCTTCCAATCCTCCTCTGGATCATCCAGATGGTCACTGGCAAACTTTAGATGGGCCTGGACAAGTGCTGGCTTAAGCAGGGGGACCTTTCGGGCGCTGCAGGATTTCAATCCATGACGACGTAGTGTGTTACTAATGGTAACCTTTGTGACTGTGGTCCCAGCTCTCTTGAGGTCATTGACCAGGTCCCCCCATGTAGTTCTGGGCTGATTCCTCACCGTTCTCAAGATCATTGATACCCCACGAGGTGAGATCTTGCATGGAGCCCCAGGTCAAGGAGGATTGTCAGTGATCTTGTATTTCTTCCTTTTTTTATTAATTGCACTGACAGTTGATCTCTTCTCACCAAGCTGCTTGCCTATTGTCGAGTAGCTCATCCCAGCCTTGTGCAACTCTACAATTTTGTCCCTGGTGTCCTTAGACAGCTCTCTGGTCTTGGCCATGCTGGAGAGGTAGCAGTCTGACTGTTTGAGGGTGTGGACAGGTGTCTTTTATACAGATAACCAGTTCAAACAGGTGCCATTAATACAGGTATCGAGTGGAGGATAGAAGAGCTTCTTAAAGAAGAAGTAACAGGTCTGTGAGAGACAGAAATCTTACTGCTTGGTAGGTGTCCAAATATTTATTTCCCACAAGAATATACAAGTAAATTGTTTAAAAATCATACAATGTGATTTCCTGTTTTTTTCCTGTAATTTCCATCCTATGATGGAAATTACAGACCTCTCTCATTTTTTAAGTGGGTCAACTTGCACAATCGGTGGCTGTCCAAATACTTTTTGCCCCACTGTACCTCTGCATGTTATATGTGTAATCTCCTATATAATAGCCCAGATCTGTGACTTTGTGCTTCATTTGCTAATGCTGGGCGGAGTCACAACACTGGGCGGAGTTAGTCAAATGAGTCACAGATCTGGGCAAATCTATAGGAAACTCGGAGCAGAAGCAGATGGTATGGGCATGGCACAGGCAGGGGTGCATACCTCCCAACTTTCTTCAGGCAGAAGGAGGGACACACAGGCGGCGAAAAGAGGGCGTGGTCAACGAAAAGGGGCGTGGCTTCGCGGGAGGGTCCCCGGTTTCGTCAGTGAGGGGCCATGCCCAGCGCTCTGTGAGCTGCTGGCATGCCCCCAGGGGCAGATTATGAGTCGGGGGCCCAGGGCACTTGAGACAGGGGGGCCCTATCTCATTGCTGTGCCTGCTGTGGGTTTGGGGCGTGGCCTAATTGCGGCCCACGTGGCCACGCCCCCTTATGCAAATTCCGGAGATTATTTTTTTATGGGATTTTGGCCCCTCAGCTAAGGGTAAATACAGAGGGGGTGGTCGCTCCCCCCTACACTGCTGCTGCCTCCCTGCAACACCACAGACCTGCCAACACGCAGCAGAATGTGCTGACTGTAGCACAATGCTGCTGCTGTTGCTGGCAGGACGGGGGAGCTTCGGAGCTGGGACAGAGCTACTCCAGCCGGGGGGGGCCCTAAAACTGTGGGGCCCACGTTACATACCCACTGCCCCCCCCCCTTAATCCGGCTCTGCTGCCGGAACCCCCCCTTAATCCGTATCCCGTGATACCCCCTCTCCTCCTGTCTCCACTAAATAGACGCTGTGCACATGCGCACGGTGTCTATTCACTGCTGCTCTGCTAAACAGAACAGCGAGTACAGGAGCTTCCCAACTGCCCCCCCACCCACCGCGGGACACTGCGGCCCGCGGCTGGGAGAGCGGGACAGACCCAAAAAAATGGGACTGTCCCGCGACAATCAGGACAGTTGGGAGGTATGGGGGTGTGTGAGGGGGTATGCCGTACAGACAGACGGGCACTGGCTCACTGTGTGCTTGACCCCCCACATCAGCATACTCAGCAGGGGCTCTCTGGCGCGGAGGAGCGTCACTTTCTGGCACCCTCCACGCTTCTTAGCTGCAGTTTTGTGGGGCACCTGCCGCTGTGCAGGTTCCGCACTGCCTCTGTTATCTCCAGCCCCGGCAACCCCACCGCTAGCTGCAGTGTTGCCACCCGCAGTGAGGTGCGCCCAGCTATTCACACACTTTAGCCAGCGGGTAGCGCTGCAGAAGTCCGCGCTGCTTGCAGGCTCCGACCCCCTCCTCCCTCCAGCTGCAGCGTCTCCTGGGAGCTAACCAGTCACTCCCAGTCTCCCATTTCCACAGTGCCCGGCAGCCGCGAGGTCTGCACCGCGTGCATGCTATGACTCCCTCCAGCCGCAGCGTCTCCTGGGAGCTAACCAGTCACTCCCAGTATCCCCTTACCACAGTGCCCGGCAGCTGCGCGAGGTCTGCAGTGTGTGACTGAGGAGGGGGGGACGGGCAGAGGAAACAGGACTCCAGCCTTAGAGAGTCAGCCATGCCAAATCTCCACCAGCAGCAGATCCCAACAGGTTGGAGTGGAACAGCAGCAGCCAGCAGCAGTGACTCCGGTAAGACACATCTGTCTGTCACCACTGTTCTGTCCCTAATACCAATCTTTCCCGTGCCCTGTGTTCTGTCATGTCCCTGTCACCCCTGGCCTTGCCCTTTCACCCTTATCCTGGCCCTTTCACCCTTATCCTGGCCCTGTCACCCTTATGCTGGCCCTGTCACCCTTATGCTGGCCCTGTTACCCCTATCCTGGCCCTGTCACCCCTGTGCTTGCCCTGTCAACCCTATACTGGACCTGTCACCCCTGTCCTGGTTGTGCCGCACCTACCCTGGCCATGTCACCCCTATCCTGTCCCTGTCATTTCTGTCCTGGCCCCATCGCCCCTGTCCTTGCCCCGTCACCCCTGTCCTTGCCCCGTCACCCCTGTCCTGGCCCCGTCACCCCTGTCCTGGCCCTGTAACCCCTGTCCTGGCCCTGTTACTGCATACCCTCCAACTACCTTTTTGGCAGGTACAGTACCCGCAGCGCCTCCAGACCCCTCCCCAATGCACCACACCTCCGTACCTTCCCCTCCACCACATGCGGCACTCCACCCCTCCCCCACACGCTGTGCCTCCAGACCCCCTACACCACCAGCGGCTCCCACTCCCCCACCACCCACAGCACCTCCAGACCCCCTCCACCATCCACCCCCCATATATGTCTCCCCCCACACCTGCCCCCCCTCCACCCACAGCATCTGCAGACACCCTCCTCAATCCGTGGTCCCCCCCCTCCCCCACCCCTCCCCCACCCACATCACCCCCACACCTGCCCCTCCACCACCTGCAGCGCCTCGAGACCCCCTTCCCCATCCGCCGCACCACCTGTACCTGCTCCTCCCCCACCCATGGTGCCTTTGGACCCCCTACCCCACCCCCGGCACCCCCGCCCCTTCCCATCCCACAGCACCTCTGAAACCCTTCACCCATCCGCAACAACCCCGCACCTGCCCCTCTCCCACCCGTGGCACCCCTGGCACTCCCCCACCTGCAGTGCCTCCGGACCCCTTCCCCATCTGCAGCACCTCCCGACCCTTCCCCATCCAGGCCCCTCCCGCTTCCGCCCCCCCTCCACCCGCAGCATCTCCAGACACCCTCCCCCATCCCCAGTCCCGTCCCCCCCCCCGCACCCGCTACATTCTGTACATCATGCCCTGCAGGTGCTGTTCACGCCGTCGCAAGGTGCTGTGCCTCCTTCACCATCGCACGCCCTTTCATTGTGCAATATTTAACCATTAACAAAGGAATGCAGGTAATACTCCATATAATACAAATATTCAACCCCAGAAAGGCATGCAAGGGTTAAGGGGGCGTAGCCCCTTGCGACGGTGTGAAGAGCGCCCGTAGGGCGCGATAAAGCACCTAGTATGTATATATGTGTATATGTATATAAATATATATATATATATATTTATTTATTTTTTATCCAAACTACCAATATTCCCTAGATCAAATGATACAGCGTGTATCTCATGTGTGTGTTTGTGTGTGTGTGTATATATATATATATATATATATATATATTTGTATTATGATTTTCATTTTATACCTTAGCGCCCCCCCTGTCTAAAGTTCCCTGAGTCCCCCAAAGCCTTAATCCAGCTCTGCCTGGTGATGACACTCAAATATGTTTTGGCAGCATGTAGAAAACTGAGATACTAGAAATGATTGTGTACGTATGATCAGGAAAAGGTTGGGTACCCAGATTGACAACCTGTGTGTGTGTGAATTCCTCCTGTACCCCTCCCAGGTATGCAACCTATTCAACTTACTTGTTTTCATAGTTAAAGCCTTTTATTTTTCAATTTTATGGTTTTACCACAAAAACACTTTATACAGAAGGAAATATATCAACATAAGGACAGCTAGGTTTCCCGTTTTTGTGTTGAAGATTCTGTCCCTTTACTTAACTAACAGAATAGCTGGTTTCCTGGAAAGGTACTCCTATGTAATCATAGTAGTAAACTTGGTAGACAAGTTCACCTGCAGAGTTACATATAAACAGATTAGAACCACTTGGCCCATCTATTCTGCTCTAAACACATGTACACGCACACACTAGGGTTACTTTTTGTCAGGAGCCATTTAACCTACCAGTATATTTTTGGATTGAGGGAGGAAATCAGAGTACCCGGTGGAAACCCATGCAAGCATGGGGGGAATATACAACAAACTACACAAATTTAGGGCCATGGTGGAGATGGCACCCAGTGCTGTGAGGCTTTAATGCTAACCATTACACAATTCGTGCAACAAGCAATACTGTTTTGATAAACTAGAATCAGGTGCTGCTAAGCTGTAAAACTGTAGGAATTTCAGAGCAGACAGTTATGATTGTGGAAGGTTGTGGTGATGGGAAAAGTATTAAGGGGCAGATTAGATTAGTCGCAGAACGTTAAAGCCTGGAGCTGTTCAATTATAAGACCATATCCTAGCACGGTAAACCAATGGCTAATTTGCTTTAATCCATAGATAATGGGATAAGTGCATGAAGCTATAGGTTAAGGAGTTCGCTGCAGCCGCAGTAAGGGCAGAACCTCAGGAAGGTCACACAGAAATCTGCGGTAAGTATAGCCTGCTGGCCTTATCGCAGATTTCTCTTTGCAACCTCCTGAGGTGTGAATAGCCCCTGGCGCTGAATAGCCCCGGACACTGCTACAAGCTAATTGAATCTGCTCCTAAGTCTCTCACTGGATTTATTTAAAATGCACAGTAAGTAACTAAAAATCTACCTGTATATATTGTCACTTTATGCGGCAATACAGATTTTTGTTTGGATTGCCGCCAAAAACCTTGCACCTCTACAAGGGATTTCTCGCCAACACCAGCGGCCTAGAAAAGTTGAGCGCTGTCCTTTTTCCAGTGAGAACATCTGAGAAAGGGCTTTTCTCAGCTTAATAAATAGACCCTTAAATCATGCAAAAAAATAAATAAATTATATTATAATCATACTTTCCTTTTAAATAGTTGAGTTACTACAGAAATAAGGAAAGAAAAAACTGAAAAGAAAATTAGTCTAGGCTCAATCTTGTTAGTTTAAAAAAACTTGACCTACTTAAATAAGTTTGTCCTAATCACCCTCTGTCTGGTCTGTGAGCTAAGCTAAAAACACCTGGGTTATTTTTTCCCACCCCTACTGTGAGTATAAAAGGAGATTTTTCGTATCTCTTTAGCAGCTGAAGTGTGGAAAATAGATGGAAAACAAAATGAGACAGAGTAAAATTTCCTTGATAGAGGAGTTGAAAACAGGTAGTTGTCCAGTGAGAAATATATTGGATCTGTAAAACCTCTATAGAAAACGAATCTTCACATATTTTAGTGGAAGGATTTGTTTGGGGTGCCAGGCAGGGCAGGGGCAGTTTACGAGAAGAGGGGGCCATGTGCAGACTCTTGGTAGGCCCCCTCCTCTCTGCGCCGCAGTAGATTCTGGCATTATGTCAGAGTCTACTGTGCATGTGCAGATTTCCAGGAACATGGGCCCTCATTCCGAGTTGATCGCTCGGTATTTTTCATCGCATCGCAGTGAAATTCCGCTTAGTACGCATGCGCAATATTCGCACTGCGACTGCGCCAAGTAATTTTACAATGGAGATAGTATTTTTACTCACGGCTTTTTCATCGCTCCGGCGATCGTAATGTGATTGACAGGAAATGGGTGTTACTGGGCGGAAACAGGCCGTTTTATGGGCGTGCGGGAAAAAACGCTACCGTTTCCGGAAAAAACGCAGGAGTGGCCGGGGAAACGGGGGAGTGTCTGGGCGAACGCTGGGTGTGTTTGTGACGTCAAACCAGGAACGACAAGCACTGAACTGATCGCAGAGGCAGAGTAAGTCTGAAGCTACTCTGAAACTGCTAAGTAGTTAGTAATCGCAATATTGCGAATACATCGGTCGCAATTTTAAGAAGCTAAGATTCACTCCCAGTAGGCGGCGGCTTAGCGTGTGTAACTCTGCTAAAATCGCCTTGCGAGCGATCAACTCGGAATGAGGGCCATGGTACCCAGAAACATAACTAATCTCCACTGCGCATACATACACATATACAAACACACACACCCTCCGTGCAGTAGTAACCAGGCGGCACTCAGCGCGCTTTGTGAGTAAGTTAATGTCTAAAAGTACAAAAGGCATATTGTACCGATGTCAGAGCCGGCCCTAACCAATATGATGCCCTAGGCAAGATTTTGGCTGGTGCCCCCTAGCACCACCGCTGGTTCCACCTCTGACCATGCACCTCTATCTTATCACCATCACCCCTCACCCATAGCAGTCCTTATTTTGGTGTCTGTAACCCCTAGGAACAGTTCGCACATTTGGCGCACAGCCCAAAAAGGGGTGTGATTTTGCTGACAAGGGGCATGGCCACACAATAATAACCCCAATTCCAATTATGCCACACAGTACTGCAACTTTATTCACATTTTATCATGTGATAGTGTCCATAATTCATATTACATCCCACAGTAGTATCACTTTACCTTATAAACGTTACTCCTCACAGTAGAGCCCCTTATTCACATTACATCACACTGAATTGCTCCTTATTCACATTACACCACACCCTCACATTAGACGACACAGTAGTGCCCTTTCTATATGCAACGCCACATAGAGCACCTTATACACATAATGCCACACATTAGTAATGCATTTATACACAATTCCACACAGTAATGCCGCTTACACCTATGAGACACATTAATGTCCTTATAAACATAATGCACCTTTTTCATTATGACAACCTTTATTAATGCCCTTTTACACATAATGTCCCTTACACATATGCCGCACATTATTAATGCCCTTATACACATAATGACACACATTGTGCCCCCTACACATTTGCTGCACATTATTAGTGCCCCTACACATAATGACACACATACAGTAGTACTCTGTTACACATATGCCGCACATTATTAATGCCTTTATACACATATGCCGCACATTATTAATGCCTTTATACACATATGCCGCAAATTATTAATGCCTTTATACACATAATGACACACATAGTGCCCCTTTACACATATGTTGCACATTATTAATGCATTTTTACATGACACACATAATGCTCCTTACACATGTTCCGAACACTACTGCACAACCAACCCGCCCGCACACAGCACTCACACTGCCGCTAACACTGTGACCTCTGCCTCTGCTTGGATACAGTTGTGTCCTCATAAATCTTGCCTCAATGCTAACGTCGGGCACCTTTTTTTTATGAAAATGCATCTTATTTGCATTGCTATGTGGCTAGGATGCACAAGCAGCTTCTGCTGATTAAACTGATATGCAGCATGCCTATAAACTGTGTGAGACTGTGGCTGTATCTGCATATGTAATGCTACATACAGAATATAGGCATGCCGCATATCATTTTAATCATCAGAAGCTGCTGATGCCCCTAGGCATATCAAATGCCCTAGGCAATTGCCTAGTTTGCCTATACCTATGGCCGGCTCTGACCGATGTTTCAATGCCGAGCAGGGCGTTTTTTTCAAGCCTACAGCATAGCACCTTGAAAAAAATGCCCTGCCCAGCGTTGAAATGTCGGTACACTATGTTTTTTGTACTTTAATACATTAATATACTCACAAAGACCGCTGAGTGCTGCCTGGTTTCTACAGCATGGAGGGGGGAAAAGTGTGTGTGTGTGTGTGTGTGTGTGTGTGTGGGGGGGGGGGGGGAAGCCTGTCTCCACCCAGGGAACCATTGCATATGTATATATATATATATATACACACACACGCACACACACACACACACACATGTTTATACATATATACACCGACACATACATGCACAAGCACATACATACATACATAACTACAAATAAATATTCACATACATACTGTACATAGTTTTCCACCAGGGGCTGGGAGCAGATTGGAAGCAGTGTGTGGACGAAGGGAACTGCTGTGGCTGAGCATGCGCAGCCAGCAGCTCCCCCCTCCAACCTTCCGGCCATTCTACAAGCAGAGAGCTACTGTAGCTCTCTGCTGCTGAAGCAGCTCCGCGGTCGCGGCTTTTTACTAAGACGGAGACAGCTGTCTCTCCATCTCAAAACTAGAAGATTCAGCTTATCAGGTGGGGTTTCCAGGTACTTGGAAACCCCCTCTGCATGCGCCACTAGAGAGGCTGAAGTGATCGCAAGGGCTGAGTAAGTCCAGAGCTACTCAGAAACTGCAAAAAACTTTTTCATCCCGCTCAGCTGCACAAGCGTTCGCACACTTGCAAAGCGAAGATACACTCCCCTAGAGGCGGCGACTATCTGCTCTGCAAAAAATAGCTAGCGAGCTATCAACTCCGAATGAGGGCCATTGTCCTGTTTTAACACTCTGGTTTTAATCTCTCTAGCACATGAATTGTATTTGCAAACAAAAGCAAATTTTCTCTCATTATCATTATTTGTATGGATATGATGTTGTTTTTTGTATAGAAGAGATTCTCTATCCAATGCTTGTTTTAATAATTTTCTGGGTATCCCCTATATTTGAAAGAGTCTAATAGCTGGTTTGCTTGAACTGAAAACGTATCAAAGTCAGTGCAATTACGTCTAAGTCTCATCAGTTGACCCTTAGGAATATTTCGTTTCCAGGATTTGCGATGAACGCTATTATGATGTAAATAGGGTTGGGTATCTACAGATTTAATAAAGTTAGATGTAACAATTCGGTTATCGATAGCCTCAAGAGTCACATCCAGAAAATCAATATAACTTGTGTTATAAGAAAAAGTAAAAGAAAGATTGTGAGAATTAGAATTAAGAGAAGTGACAAAGGAAGATGCAGAAGACAGATCCCCATCCTAAATAATAAACAGATCATCAACATAATGGCCATAGAAGACCAGGCCTGCCCCCCCCCCCAGTCACCACCCCACACATGCATATCCTCAAAGTCCTCCATGTACAGGTTAGCATAACTGGGGGCAAACCTGGGTCCCATGGCCATTCCCATCACCTGTAAATAATATGTGCTGTGTAAAAGAAAATAATTGTGAGAAAGAATGAACGTGATACAGACCAGAAGAAATTTGTGGTGTTCCACACTGAGATCCTAATCCCATGAGAGGCATCTGGCAATGGCATTACATCCATTATGATGCAGAATATGAGTGTATAAAGCCAAAACATCTAATGTAAAAAAGCATATGTTTCTTTCCATTCAAGTGATTCAATTTTTTTAAGAAAATCAGTTGAGTCCCTAAGGTGGAATCTCAGTGTGGAAACACGAGGTTGAAAAAAGTTGTCAACATCAAAGGATAAATTAGAAGGGAACCAATACCAGAAATAATTGGACGACCCGGTGATGCAGTGAGGGATTTGTGAATATTGGGCAAAAAGTAAAAGGTAAGAATGGTGGGGTGATCGGGAAGCAGAAAACAACATTCTTCTCTGGATATGACCCCTTTGGTTAAAGCAGATTGTAACAAAATACGTATTCCTTGAAAAAATATGTTAGTAGGGTCTCGATCAAATTTTTTATAAACCTTTCTGTCCCCAAGTTGTGTAGATGCCTCTTGAATGTAATTGGATCTATTCATGACTACCAATCTACCCACCCCCTTCCACCCCTTGTCATCTTCTTTAATGATTATGGAGGTATCCTGTGTGAGACTTTTAAGTGCTCTTCTTTCCTGTCTTGTCAAGTTAGAGGAGATACACGGCCCATTTTTATGGTTAGAAACAAGTTCCTTAAAATCCTCAAGGGTAATTTTGTAAAATTACTTTATACAGCTGCTTTTCGCAGATATAGGAAAGAAATCAGACTTACATTTAAACCTGTTTTGTTCACAGTTAATATCAAATATTTTTTCTGTAGTAGGGATCAAATCAGTTGTATTGTTTTGTTCCCATAATTCCTCCAATGTAGAGAGTAAGGCATGATCCGTACTATCCAATTATTAAAACAAGCATTGGAGGAAGTTTCTACCATGGATAGAAAATCTCTTCAATACAAGAAACATCATATCAGTACAAATAATGATAATTAGAGAGAATTCGCTTTTGTTTGCAAATACAATTCATGTGCTAGAGAGATTAAAACCATTATTGATAAAAATGATAGAGTGTTGAAACAGGACAATAGTTTAGGTGAACATATTAGACCTTTAGTGACATATAGAAAAAAATCGATCCTTAAAACTATTTTGGCTTCAAACCATCTTAAAGTACAGTATTAAAAGAAGAGAAAACACAAGAAGGACTTAGGAGGACATTTACTAAGCAGTGATAAGAACGGAGAAGTGAGCCAGTGGAGAAGTTGCCCCATCAACCAATCAGCAGCTCTCTATAATTTTATAGCATGCAAATTATAGATGTTACTACAGTGCTGATTGGTTACCATGGGCACTTCTCCACTGGCTCACTTCTCCGCTCTTATCATTGCTTAGTAAATGTCCCCCTTTGTTGTTTAACAGCAAAACCATTAGGTTTTCATAAATACAGTATAGTAAATCCAAATGCATTATGTGCCTCCACATGGAAAAGAAGACAGTCTCTAATTATACCCCCTTCTAATGAAACATATTTTTTTTAAATCTTTTATGAATTGTGATTCTCAGTTTGTTATCTATCTACTTACTGTACATGTAACTGTAATTTAAAATATTTCCGTAGAACAAGATCCTTAAGAGTTCGCTTTATGGAACATCGACAAAATATTCTCAATAAATATCAGCAACACAGTGTATCTAGACATTACCATCTTAAACACTCAGGAGATCCTCACTGCCTCTCTATAATATGTTTGGAATCTATAGCCCCAACAACTAGAGGGGGAGATAGATATAATAGACTTTGTTACCGTGAAGTATTTTGGATGCTGAAATATAATGCTCTACATCCTGCTGGTCTCAATGAGACCATAGAATTTAATTCGGTAATCCATTAAGACTTTTTATGGGAAAGAGATTCATTATGCTTCTGACTATTATTTGGGGGAGTATCTTATAGTAATAAGTTATATAATACCCAATAAAAGAACATGTCTTTTTAGACCATTAATGCAATTGTATTATAATATTATAGGACTCAATATTAATATTTAGAATTGCTACAAAAGCGGTATATAAATGGGAGCGATTAAAATAAATAACATTAATAGACAGTCTCTAGATCTCACTTAATCTGATATTGTATTGTATATGTTTTTTGTATGTTCTGGTAGAACTAATATCATTCTGTCCCATATTATTAATACGGGATACTGTGACATTTGTGTTTCTTTTAAGTTAATACAGTGTATGTATATATATATATACATATATATATATATAAAACAAGAAACAATAACCAGTTGTGCTAAATAAGGAGCCTTTATGGCATAAATGTCCTTGGAGGAATTTGGCAGCCAATCCCCAAAACAAGTCCTCTTGCCAGTTGAGAACCAAAAGCTTTATCGATGAAAAAGTGGATGTATGGGGGCGCTCAAATAACAGTCTCTTTTTGATATTTCTTAAGGTTTTCTTCAGATTGAATATCCACAGATCGGTAGAAGTTTTCTAGAAAAAACCCTCTCACCAAAATTACTCAGACAGCGATAACACTTGTTAGTCCGATTCTTTTATAAAATAGTGACATTTATTAAAACTTTTTCAGTAAATTTGTACGACTCTTACATTCATCTTGACATTCATGGGATATAAGATCTTATTGGGACTTGCTGTTTACCCCAGCCAGGGGGAGCTCCTAGGACAGCTTGTTCACCCACTATGTCTAAGACCGTCACCCAACGCATTTCGTCTATACAGACTTTCTCAGGGGTGTCTTTAAAATAAAATAAAACATATTTTTCATACTAATTTGTTAACAAAATGACATATAAAAAACATAAAAATCACATATATAGGATTTTTTTAGTAGCATGATCTGGGTGTTGGTAAATATATAGGAAAAAAGTAATATTCACTAAATAGTGTGGACAATGATAAATAGTACTTTAAACGTATATTACAAGTATCCCATTCTAACCATAACCATTGGAAATGATAAATTGGGGAATAATTTTTTCGCTGAAAGGTTGACACTGAAAAATGGCCTTATCCATATATATATATATATATATATATATATATATATATATATATATATATATATAAACAAACATGCTGGGCCCGCCACTCCCAATGCAACAGATTCAAATGCTGCGGTGCCCTCCAGGAGAAGAAGCTCATTCCACAATGTAGCATGTGGTGTATGGGCGGCACTCAAGCAGACTCCTCACAGGCGATGAAGTATCGGTAGGTTTATTAAGCCAACATGTTTCGGGTAAGCATGCCCGTCCTCAGGGCCAGACAATGAATTGTCCCTGAGGATGGGTATGCTTACCCGAAACATGTTTGGCTTAATAAACCTACCGATACTTCATCCCATATATATATATTTTTTTTTTCTAGTACTCATAGTTATTACCTCTACCATTAGTCTTCACCCAAAAAGTTACATATAAATGCAGCAAATGATGATAAATTGCATATTTTATATTGTGTATCGTAAGGTTTTGACAATTATACTTCCAACATTGGTCAGTTGTATCAGCTATAGAGGACTTTATTTGGAAAAAAACTTTGGTAACTTACTTTCTACGGGCAAGAGCGATGTCCTAGCTGTAAGTTCGTAAAAAATGGGGGACACCCATATATACACAGTTCTGTGGACATAGAATCATTAATTAATCTCAAATTCCTAATTTTGATTCTATTGGAAAAACTTTCCCAATAATACTTACATTAAAATAAATTATAAATCCTAATTTAGCAAGATGATCCCAGAATCCTAATTGCCAGCATTTACGAATGTCCAGAAATCCCTATAACATTCGTTTTTCTAAAATAGAAGTTCAAAATAATTTAATGATAAACTAATCTATAGTGAAAGTGATCATCAATATATAGACAAACACTTTTAGCTGCAAACTGGAGCTTGTGTCCTAAGTGTTGGCTTAGCTCTGAATGAGCTGTGTGAGCTCTGTTTGGGATTTTATTCACCCCTATCATTACATCACTTCCTATAATTTGGTTAATTGATTGTTTCTACTAGCCCTCTTTTTGTAAAAAATAACTACCTCTTTAGGTGAAAATTAAATGTCTTTTACTTTTGACTCCGTTCTTTATATAACTTATACTCTTAATTTTTAAATATTCTCCAATGTAGTTAAAAAACGTTAATTATTCTAATTGATTCTTTTCAGGTGGACCATTCCTCCTGTGTGTGTGTATCAAGCCTCATTTTCAAAAGCCCCTTATTCTAGAGATGAGCGGGTTCGGTTTCTCTGAATCCGAACCCGCCAGAACTTCATGGTTTTTTTCACGGGTCCGAGCAGACTCGGATCTTCCCGCCTTGCTCGGTTAACCCGAGCGCGCCCGAACGTCATCATGACGCTGTCGGATTCTCGCGAGGCTCGGATTCTATCGCGAGACTCGGATTCTATATAAGGAGCCGCGCGTCGCCGCCATTTTCACACGTGCATTGAGATTGATAGGGAGAGGACGTGGCTGGCGTCCTCTCCATTTAGATTATAAGAGACTGAGAGAGATTTACTGGAGCTGACTAGGAGGAGTACTGTTACTGTAGAAGTGTAGAGACTGAGTGGAGAGAGTTTACTAGTGAGGACAGTGCAGTTTACTTTATAATCCGTTCTCTGCCTGAAAAAAGCGATACACAGCACACAGTGACTCAGTCACATACCATATCTGTGTGCACTGCTCAGGCTCAGGCCAGTGTGCTGCATCATCTATTATCTATATATAATATTATATATATCTGTCTGACTGCTCAGCTCACACAGCTTATAATTGTGGGGGAGACTGGGGAGCACTACTGCAGTGCCAGTTATAGGTTATAGCAGGAGCCAGGAGTACATAATATATTATATAGTGAGTGACCACCAGACACACAGTGCAGTTTATTTAATATATCCGTTCTCTGCCTGAAAAAAGCGATACACACAGTGACTCAGTCAGTCACATACCATATCTGTGTGCACTGCTCAGGCTCAGGCCAGTGTGCTGCATCATCTATTATCTATATATAATATTATATATATCTGTCTGACTGCTCAGCTCACACAGCTTATAATTGTGGGGGAGACTGGGGAGCACTACTGCAGTGCCAGTTATAGGTTATAGCAGGAGCCAGGAGTACATAATATATTATATAGTGAGTGACCACCAGACACACAGTGCAGTTTATTTAATATATCCGTTCTCTGCCTGAAAAAAGCGATACACACAGTGACTCAGTCAGTCACATACCATATCTGTGTGCACTGCTCAGGCTCAGGCCAGTGTGCTGCATCATCTATATATATTATATATCTGTCTGACTGCTCAGCTCACACAGCTTATAATTGTGGGGGAGACTGGGGAGCACTACTGCAGTGCCAGTTATAGGTTATAGCAGGAGCCAGGAGTACATATTATATTAAAATTAAACAGTGCACACTTTTGCTGCAGGAGTGCCACTGCCAGTGTGACTGACCAGTGACCTGACCACACTGACCACCAGTATAGTTAGTAGTATACTTATATTGTGATTGCCTGAAAAAGTTAAACACTCGTCGTGTGACTTCACTTGTGTGTTTTTTTTTTTTTATTCTATAAAAATAAAACTCATTCTGCTGACAGACAGTGTCCAGCAGGTCCGTCATTATATAATATATAATATATACCTGTCCGGCTGCAGTAGTGATATATATATATTTTTTATATCATTTATCATCCAGTCGCAGCAGACACAGTACGGTAGTTCACGGCTGTGGCTACCTCTGTGTCTCTGCACTCGGCAGGCAGTCCGTCCATAATTGTAATACCACCTAACCGTGGATTTTTTTCATTCTTCTTTATACATACATAGTTACATAGACATCTTCTCTTTATCAACCAGTCTATATTAGCTGCAGACACAGTACAGTACGGTAGTTCACGGCTGTGGCTACCTCTGTGTCTGCACTCGGCAGGCAGTCCGTCCATAATTGTATACCACCTAACCGTGGATTTTTTTCAGTCTTCTTTATACATACATAGTTACATAGACATCTTCTCTTTATCAACCAGTCTATATTAGCTGCAGACACAGTACAGTACGGTAGTTCACGGCTGTGGCTACCTCTGTGTCTGCAGTCGGCAGGCAGTCCATAATTGTATACTAGTATCCATCTCCATTGTTTACCTGAGGTGCCTTTTAGTTGTGCCTATTAAAATATGGAGAACAAAAATGTTGAGGTTACAAAATTAGGGAAAGATCAAGATCCACTTCCACCTCGTGCTGAAGCTGCTGCCACTAGTCATGGCCGAGACGATGAAATGCCAGCAACGTCGTCTGCCAAGGCCGATGCCCAATGTCATAGTACAGAGCATGTCAAATCCAAAACACCAAATATCAGAAAAAAAAGGACTCCAAAACCTAAAATAAAATTGTCGGAGGAGAAGCGTAAACTTGCCAATATGCCATTTACCACACGGAGTGGCAAGGAACGGCTGAGGCCCTGGCCTATGTTCATGGCTAGTGGTTCAGCTTCACATGAGGATGGAAGCACTCAGCCTCTCGCTAGAAAAATGAAAAGACTCAAGCTGGCAAAAGCAGCACAGCAAAGAACTGTGCATTCTTCGAAATCCCAAATCCACAAGGAGAGTCCAATTGTGTCGGTTGCGATGCCTGACCTTCCCAACACTGGACGTGAAGAGCATGCGCCTTCCACCATTTGCACGCCCCCTGCAAGTGCTGGAAGGAGCACCCGCAGTCCAGTTCCTGATAGTCAGATTGAAGATGTCAGTGTTGAAGTACACCAGGATGAGGAGGATATGGGTGTTGCTGGCGCTGGGGAGGAAATTGACCAGGAGGATTCTGATGGTGAGGTGGTTTGTTTAAGTCAGGCACCCGGGGAGACACCTGTTGTCCGTGGGAGGAATATGGCCGTTGACATGCCAGGTGAAAATACCAAAAAAATCAGCTCTTCGGTGTGGAGGTATTTCACCAGAAATGCGGACAACAGGTGTCAAGCCGTGTGTTCCCTTTGTCAAGCTGTAATAAGTAGGGGTAAGGACGTTAACCACCTCGGAACATCCTCCCTTATACTTCACCTGCAGCGCATTCATAATAAGTCAGTGACAAGTTCAAAAACTTTGGGTGACAGCGGAAGCAGTCCACTGACCAGTAAATCCCTTCCTCTTGTAACCAAGCTCACGCAAACCACCCCACCAACTCCCTCAGTGTCAATTTCCTCCTTCCCCAGGAATGCCAATAGTCCTGCAGGCCATGTCACTGGCAATTCTGACGAGTCCTCTCCTGCCTGGGATTCCTCCGATGCATCCTTGCGTGTAACGCCTACTGCTGCTGGCGCTGCTGTTGTTGCCGCTGGGAGTCGATGGTCATCCCAGAGGGGAAGTCGTAAGCCCACTTGTACTACTTCCAGTAAGCAATTGACTGTTCAACAGTCCTTTGCGAGGAAGATGAAATATCCCAGCAGTCATCCTACTGCAAAGCGGATAACTGAGGCCTTGACAACTATGTTGGTGTTAGACGTGCGTCCGGTATCCGCCGTTAGTTCACAGGGAACTAGACAATTTATTGAGGCAGTGTGCCCCCGTTACCAAATACCATCTAGGTTCCACTTCTCTAGGCAGGCGATACCGAGAATGTACACGGACGTCAGAAAAAGACTCACCAGTGTCCTAAAAAATGCAGTTGTACCCAATGTCCACTTAACCACGGACATGTGGACAAGTGGAGCAGGGCAGGGTCAGGACTATATGACTGTGACAGCCCACTGGGTAGATGTATGGACTCCCGCCGCAAGAACAGCAGCGGCGGCACCAGTAGCAGCATCTCGCAAACGCCAACTCTTTCCTAGGCAGGCTACGCTTTGTATCACCGCTTTCCAGAATACGCACACAGCTGAAAACCTCTTACGGCAACTGAGGAAGATCATCGCGGAATGGCTTACCCCAATTGGACTCTCCTGTGGATTTGTGGCATCGGACAACGCCAGCAATATTGTGTGTGCATTAAATATGGGCAAATTCCAGCACGTCCCATGTTTTGCACATACCTTGAATTTGGTGGTGCAGAATTTTTAAAAAAACGACAGGGGCGTGCAAGAGATGCTGTCGGTGGCCAGAAGAATTGCGGGACACTTTCGGCGTACAGGCACCACGTACAGAAGACTGGAGCACCACCAAAAACTACTGAACCTGCCCTGCCATCATCTGAAGCAAGAAGTGGTAACGAGGTGGAATTCAACCCTCTATATGCTTCAGAGGTTGGAGGAGCAGCAAAAGGCCATTCAAGCCTATACAATTGAGCACGATATAGTAGGTGGAATGCACCTGTCTCAAGCGCAGTGGAGAATGATTTCAACGTTGTGCAAGGTTCTGATGCCCTTTGAACTTGCCACACGTGAAGTCAGTTCAGACACTGCCAGCCTGAGTCAGGTCATTCCCCTCATCAGGCTTTTGCAGAAGAAGCTGGAGACATTGAAGGAGGAGCTAACACGGAGCGATTCCGCTAGGCATGTGGGACTTGTGGATGGAGCCCTTAATTCGCTTAACAAGGATTCACGGGTGGTCAATCTGTTGAAATCAGAGCACTACATTTTGGCCACCGTGCTCGATCCTAGATTTAAAGCCTACCTTGGATCTCTCTTTCCGGCAGACACAAGTCTGCTGGGGTTGAAAGTAGAGATGAGCGGGTTCGGTTTCTCTGAATCCGAACCCGCCAGAACTTCATGTTTTTTTTCACGAGTCCGAGCGACTCGGATCTTCCCGCCTTGCTCGGTTAACCCGAGCGCGCCCGAACGTCATCATGACGCTGTCGGATTCTCGCGAGGCTCGGATTCTATCGCGAGACTCGGATTCTATATAAGGAGCCGCGCGTCGCCGCCATTTTCACACGTGCATTGAGATTGATAGGGAGAGGACGTGGCTGGCGTCCTCTCCGTTTAGACACTTGATTTACTAATTTTGGGGAGCATTAGGAGTACTCAGTAGTGTACAGTGCAGAGTTTTGCTGATAGTGACCAGTGACCACCACTTTTATTTATAATCCGTTCTCTGCCTGAAAAAAGCGATACACAGCACACAGTGACTCAGTCACATACATACCATATCTGTGTGCACTGCTCAGGCTCAGGCCAGTGTGCTGCATCATCTATATATATTATATATCTGTCTGACTGCTCAGCTCACACAGCTTATAATTGTGGGGGAGACTGGGGAGCACTACTGCAGTGCCAGTTATAGGTTATAGCAGGAGCCAGGAGTACATAATATTATATTAAAATTAAACAGTGCACACTTTTGCTGCAGGAGTGCCACTGCCAGTGTGACTAGTGACCAGTGACCTGACCACCAGTATATAATATTAGTAGTATACTATCTCTTTATCAACCAGTCTATATTAGCAGCAGACACAGTACAGTGCGGTAGTTCACGGCTGTGGCTACCTCTGTGTCGGCACTCGGCAGCCCGTCCATAATTGTATATACCAGTGACCTAACCGTGGTTTTTTTTTCTTTCTTTATACATACATACTAGTTACGAGTATACTATCTCTTTATCAACCAGTCTATATATTAGCAGCAGACACAGTACAGTGCGGTAGTTCACGGCTGTGGCTACCTCTGTGTCGGCACTCGGCAGCCCGTCCATAATTGTATATACCAGTGACCTAACCGTGGTTTTTTTTTCTTTCTTCATACATACATACTAGTTACGAGTATACTATCTCTTTATCAACCAGTCTATATATTAGCAGCAGACACAGTACAGTGCGGTAGTTCACGGCTGTGGCTACCTCTGTGTCGGCACTCGGCAGCCCGTCCATAATTGTATATACCAGTGACCTAACCGTGGTTTTTTTTTCTTTCTTTATACATACATACTAGTTACGAGTATACTATCTCTTTATCAACCAGTCTATATATTAGCAGCAGACACAGTACAGTGCGGTAGTTCACGGCTGTGGCTACCTCTGTGTCGGCACTCGGCAGCCCGTCCATAATTGTATATACCAGTGACCTAACCGTGGTTTTTTTTTCTTTCTTTATACATACATACTAGTTACGAGTATACTATCTCTTTATCAACCAGTCTATATATTAGCAGCAGACACAGTACAGTGCGGTAGTTCACGGCTGTGGCTACCTCTGTGTCGGCACTCGGCAGCCCGTCCATAATTGTATATACCAGTGACCTAACCGTGGTTTTTTTTTCTTTCTTTATACATACATACTAGTTACGAGTATACTATCTCTTTATCAACCAGTCTATATATTAGCAGCAGACACAGTACAGTGCGGTAGTTCACGGCTGTGGCTACCTCTGTGTCGGCACTCGGCAGCCCGTCCATAATTGTATATACCACCTAACCGTGGTTTTTTTTTCTTTCTTTATACATACATACTAGTTACGAGTATACTATCTCTTTATCAACCAGTCTATATATTAGCAGCAGACACAGTACAGTGCGGTAGTTCACGGCTGTGGCTACCTCTGTGTCGGCACTCGGCAGCCCGTCCATAATTGTATATACCACCTAACCGTGGTTTTTTTTTCTTTCTTTATACATACATACTAGTTACGAGTATACTATCTCTTTATCAACCAGTCTATATATTAGCAGCAGACACAGTACAGTGCGGTAGTTCACGGCTGTGGCTACCTCTGTGTCGGCACTCGGCAGCCCGTCCATAATTGTATACCACCTAACCTTTTTCTTTGCATCATGTGCTGATTGGGGAGGGTTTTTTGGAAGGGACATCCTGCGTGACACTGCAGTGCCACTCCTAAATGGGCCCGGTGTTTGTGTCGGCCACTAGGGTCGCTAATCTTACTCACACAGCTACCTCATTGCGCCTCTTTTTTTCTTTGCGTCATGTGCTGTTTGGGGAGGGTTTTTTGGAAGGGACATCCTGCGTGACACTGCAGTGCCACTCCTAGATGGGCCCGGTGTTTGTGTCGGCCACTAGGGTCGCTAATCTTACTCACACAGCTACCTCATTGCGCCTCTTTTTTTCTTTGCGTCATGTGCTGTTTGGGGAGGGTTTTTTGGAAGGGACATCCTGCGTGACACTGCAGTGCCACTCCTAGATGGGCCCGGTGTTTGTGTCGGCCACTAGGGTCGCTTATCTTACTCACACAGCGACCTCGGTGCAAATTTTAGGACTAAAAATAATATTGTGAGGTGTGAGGTATTCAGAATAGACTGAAAATGAGTGTAAATTATGGTTTTTGAGGTTAATAATACTTTGGGATCAAAATGACCCCCAAATTCTATGATTTAAGCTGTTTTTTAGTGTTTTTGGAAAAAAACACCCGAATCCAAAACACACCCGAATCCGACAAAAATAATTCGGTGAGGTTTTGCCAAAACGCGTTCGAACCCAAAACACGGCCGCGGAACCGAACCCAAAACCAAAACACAAAACCCGAAAAATTTCAGGCGCTCATCTCTAGTTGAAAGACCTGCTGGTGACAAAATTGTCAAGTCAAGCGGAACGCGACCTGTCAACATCTCCTCCTTCACATTCTCCCGCAACTGGGGGTGCGAGGAAAAGGCTCAGAATTCCGAGCCCACCCGCTGACGGTGATGCAGGGCAGTCTGGAGCGACTGCTGATGCTGACATCTGGTCCGGACTGAAGGACCTGACAACGATTACGGACATGTCGTCTACTGTCACTGCATATGATTCTCTCAACATTGATAGAATGGTGGAGGATTATATGAGTGACCGCATCCAAGTAGGCACGTCACACAGTCCGTACTTATACTGGCAGGAAAAAGAGGCAATTTGGAGGCCCTTGCACAAACTGGCTTTATTCTACCTAAGTTGCCCTCCCACAAGTGTGTACTCCGAAAGAGTGTTTAGTGCCGCCGCTCACCTTGTCAGCAATCGGCGTACGAGGTTACATCCAGAAAATGTGGAGAAGATGATGTTCATTAAAATGAATTATAATCAATTCCTCCGCGGAGACATTGACCAGCAGCAATTGCCTCCACAAAGTACACAGGGAGCTGAGATGGTGGATTCCAGTGGGGACGAATTGATAATCTGTGAGGAGGGGGATGTACACGGTGATATATCGGAGGGTGAAGATGAGGTGGACATCTTGCCTCTGTAGAGCCAGTTTGTGCAAGGAGAGATTAATTGCTTCTTTTTTGGGGGGGGTCCAAACCAACCCGTCATATCAGTCACAGTCGTGTGGCAGACCCTGTCACTGAAATGATGGGTTGGTTAAAGTGTGCATGTCCTGTTTTGTTTATACAACATAAGGGTGGGTGGGAGGGCCCAAGGACAATTCCATCTTGCACCTCTTTTTTCTTTTCTTTTTCTTTGCATCATGTGCTGATTGGGGAGGGTTTTTTGGAAGGGACATCCTGCGTGACACTGCAGTGCCACTCCTAGATGGGCCCGGTGTTTGTGTCGGCCACTAGGGTCGCTAATCTTACTCACACAGTCAGCTACCTCATTGCGCCTCTTTTTTTCTTTGCGTCATGTGCTGTTTGGGGAGGGTTTTTTGGAAGGGACATCCTGCGTGACACTGCAGTGCCACTCCTAGATGGGCCCGGTGTTTGTGTCGGCCACTAGGGTCGCTAATCTTACTCACACAGCTACCTCATTGCGCCTCTTTTTTTCTTTGCGTCATGTGCTGTTTGGGGAGGGTTTTTTGGAAGGGACATCCTGCGTGACACTGCAGTGCCACTCCTAGATGGGCCCGGTGTTTGTGTCGGCCACTAGGGTCGCTTATCTTACTCACACAGCGACCTCGGTGCAAATTTTAGGACTAAAAATAATATTGTGAGGTGTGAGGTATTCAGAATAGACTGAAAATGAGTGTAAATTATGGTTTTTGAGGTTAATAATACTTTGGGATCAAAATGACCCCCAAATTCTATGATTTAAGCTGTTTTTTAGTGTTTTTTGAAAAAAACACCCGAATCCAAAACACACCCGAATCCGACAAAAAAAATTCGGTGAGGTTTTGCCAAAACGCGTTCGAACCCAAAACACGGCCGCGGAACCGAACCCAAAACCAAAACACAAAACCCGAAAAATTTCAGGCGCTCATCTCTACCTTATTCTCCATGGTACAGGAGCGAGCATCGCTTCCTGTATGTGTGTCACACCTCACTTTCAAACTTTTTCCTACGTATGGGTTTCCTGGTCATGGAACCGTTTGCTTAGCTTCCGCTGAGATCAGCGCTCATCCTAGTGGTTACTGGTGGCACGTCATGACACCCGGCTTGTGAGTGTCATGACAATGTCTCCTAGCAATGTGATGCACTGCCCCGTGCGCGTCACCATGGCGCGCGTCACCTCAGTGCGCGTCATCACAGCGTGCTCGTGCACGCATTACTCCTTCTAGCAGAGTCAGATGGTCACATGGCTTAATTCACCTATTGGAGCTCCTCAATTGGAACGCTATTTGCGTTCCATCTATGGCTTCCTGTATTTCTTAATATTAGATATGTGTGTAATCAAAATCTGAGTGAAATTAAATTGGCTTTATAGAAGTGCAAGCCTATAGCTTTCTATATCTTTTATTGGGGCACTATTAGACTTAAGGTTTTTAGGCCATTATGAAACAATATTAATTTAGTGATCCTCCCCTTATATCTTATTGGTGTTGGCCTATAGTTAATCTAAGTGTGCCCCCTGACTTTTAAACGAATACTCCTTCCCTGTGATACTTATAGCTATCCAACTTGCCATAATATTACACTTTTTCCATATAATGTGCACAATAGTCATTACTAAAAAATAGATAATAATAAAAATAAATAATAATAAAAATGTGAATAATAATAATAATAAAAAATGTAAAAATATATAAAAAACAATTAATGAAATCCCATTCACATCTTAGTCCTTTTAATATAGATATACACGCAACTGACCAGTGCTTCACAATTAATATTCAAAAGACAATGGGAACCTGCATATAATTTACTTCAATCCTAAAGTAGAATTCATTAGCACCGATATTCTATATCCTCTATCCTATGAATTACAAGGATGGTTTATAAATGGCTATAAAAATGAAACAATATCTATTCCTTCATTCAACCCATTTGGTGTCAGTGTATCAAGCTCATAAATCCAAAACGATTCACGTTTGGACAGTTGTAGATCTCTACTGCCTCCTCTAGAATTTTCTTTAACTTGTTCGAGGATGGAGAATTTTAAACTACTAACATCTGAATTATGAAAGTTTTTAAAGTGTCTAGGCAAACTATGAGTCTGAATTTAGTTTTTTATATTTGGACATGTATCAAAATGTTTGCAACAGATACATTTTCTAGAAAATTTCTACCGATCTGTGGATATTCAATCCGAAGAAAACCTTAAGAAATATCAAAAAGAGACTGTTATTTGAGCGCCCCCATACATCCACTTTTTCATATACAGTATATATATATATATATATATATATATACATACATAGGTCTGCCATATTATTTCTCATTTCCATGGCGACCGTTTACATTACAAGCAATTGAGAATGATGAGCTCCCTAATTCGTGGGTACATCACGTGACGACCACCGCATCATCGGCGCTCATCACGTGCCCCGTGGTCACGTGATCACGACCTGTTATATGAATGTGTGTACAGACTATGGTATTTTGGATGCCGTGTAACTAGCTGCGGTCACATGACCATACCAACCAATGAATTAAGATTCATGGTTAATATTGCTATGGATACCTGACTAGCAACCTATGGGATTCCGCGGCTCCAGTCACATTGACCGGATCAGGACACATGACCGGAGATTGTAGAATGAATGAACAGGTTTATAATGCTTTTCATTGCTTTGTGATACTCATTTTCATTGATCAATATATGTAATATGATGTGGGACCAGTAAGGATATCAGTTTATTACTTATATATTATTATGCTTGACGGCTTGTATATTTCCATTAAGCTTTGCTACAGGTGCCAATTATTGAGTCACCTATAAGGTAATCCAGAGGGATATATAAGGAGTTCCCAACATACTCTGGATCACATGCTCCTGAGGAAGCTGGAGGACTTTATCAGCGAAACGCGTTGAGCACCACTGACCAATTGGGCCAGCTCTAAGCCACTTGGACTTGCACCTTTAAGTCTTGGTATTGTTTTGGACACTGATGCAAACGGATTTCACTGCAGCACCATCTGCCAGGACAAGCCCTTTTGCCTCCCACATCATTGCCTACATGAAGGATTAATCTATGGGGACTGCAACTCATCCATGGTAATTGCTGCTTAATCAAGTGATTCATGTTTCCTGATAAGTGCCTTAGCCAAGCGATATATCTACACAGAAATACTTAGTGGCTCTATGTATTGACTGTGCCCTTTTTTTATATATACGGTCATAATATACTTTATATTGTCTTAATAAACTGTTAATTATTATATACAAGACATCTTTTTGTTTTATTTGTACAGCCAGTGCTGGTACTTTAATTGTATTTCCTTGCTGTTTGTTGCCTGGCCCCTGTCTTTGTAAATCTCCTGCATGTCTTCCTTATCTCCACAGCCCCAGCCCCTTTATCCTGTCTCTCAGTAAATTTGTACCTTCCAGCCTCTCTGCACGCACAGCTCCTACAGTAGTTGACCCCTGCCCCCCTCTCACTTTCGCCGGATATACTGAACGAAAAACCCCTGTTTACCGCAATTTCTGAATGCACTAACCCCCGGCCTCCGGGACAGCGCCGTGGAGGGTATTGCCAGTACCCCATAGAAGCCTATAGGCTTCTCTTCGCAGCACTGGTGTGAGGGATCTGATCAGATCCCTCCCAGCATATCCCATGGCCGCCTCCGTCACTCTATTGGAAGACGTATATGACTATTGCAAAGTAAAGATTGGACTATACATTTTTTTGTATTTTATTTTTTTCTTCCTTATGTACAGATGTAGCCACCTTTATCTTGAGTGGCTGAGGCGTTTGTCCCGATCGAGCATACGCAGCATACTGGGGCGTAGGGAGGTGTGCCTAGTCACAGAGAGGCTATCTAATCGCACGGAGACAGACGTTTGGCGTTTGGCGTTACCTTTACGTGTAATACCTGCGATCATCCACCAGATGTCGCTTTTTACAATCACCACTGCGCATGCGTGTGGGCTCACGTAAAATATAATACTGAAATACTGTATACTGTATAGTAAGGACTACTTTACTAGTGCGTCTCGTTATGCTGAATCCCGCAGACAAAGCAACATAAAACCAGTAGTGTACACTGACGCAAATGGACGTGTTAGAAGTTCATTATTGCCTAATGATATTAGGAATATTGTACAGTATGTTAGCATCCTAATCCCGTAGCCATTATGGCTTAATCAAAACTAATGGATTTATTCATCTGTCTGCGGAGAAGTGTTCCGCTTCCTATACTCAGAGTCCCGTGTTCGATTCCTAAAGTACTGTACAGTTCGAACGCATGTTAGTTTTTTCCAGTTTAGGATCATTGTCTTGGAATATCCTATGGTGAGTTGGGTAATATGTATTCACAAATGGCACCATACATCCCTCTACTATTGTTTCTTGGAATAATTTCTTATCCATGATCCCTATTCATTAATAAGCAACTCATTTTATTGTGCAGTTACATGTACTCTACAGTACAGCATGTATTTTTACAGAACACAGGCACAGAATAAAGTATAGTACTGTACCTTCGAAAAATAATAGGGGACCAGCTCCTAATCGTGTTATGCCTCCCCATACATGGACTTCAATGGATGCTTTGGGCGTGGTTTTAATGAGATATGGTTACGTTTCCGGAATGACATTCTGGAGAACCGCTCAAGGGCAACAGACGATTCAAGATATGCCTTTGTTCACCATTTTTTGATTTAGTAATACATTTCATTTGAGTTTACCAGTCCCTGGAGTGCCGCCTGGTTTTTATTGATTGGGAGCGGGCCGAGGCTAACCCCTCTCTAGAAAACCACAGATTCTTTATATATATATATATATATATATATATATATATATATATATACACACACACACACACACACACACACACACACACACACTGTATATAGTATAAAGTACACACTCTGTATAATGATTTATGGCATTGTTATATCACTTATCAAGGGATTATTAACAGTGAATAAGTATGCATTTACTATATGGTTTATACTGCTTTCAGTATTTTACCAGGTCCATCTCATTTTCCGTTGCATCCTTCTGACGCTGGTGGCCGATATGTCCAGGTCATACTTGGAATGGAGAATTCGTTTTATTTGCAAAGCAGTACGCTCATCATCCTCACGAGTTAGTTCCTCCACAATTTGCTGCACTCTCCTACAGTACAATACAGTATGAAAAATATGAATTAATGAACAGCACAATCACAGTTAGATGAAGTGTTTTGTTTTTTTATTTCCAAAAAAATTGTCTTTGGTATACAGCAAGTCATTTAAACATTACAGTAGTGTACAGTACGTACCATGTGCATTTTGTAGGAAATACAAATCTGGGCGTTGTTCTCTCGAAAGCATGATAGCGCACCGTTTCTAAAGTGACTATAATGCCACTTTAATTGAGCCATGCATGGATCTCTTTGATGGTTTTATTTTCTTTTTTCATGTTGGCGATTATCTTGCTCATCGTTTTGTTGATAGTTACTGGCATGTTGTCCAACTGTACAGTAATTCCTGTATGGAGAAAAAACATTTGTGAATACTGTAGTCTAAAATTTACACATCTGAAAATTTGTAAGAGTTTTATGATAAAAGTTAATACTGTACATGTTTACTATACAGTACCTCATGTTCAAATTTTAGTACTGTATACTGTACAGTACTGAAAATACCACATCAGTGTTCTGGACTGCAATTAGTTTCCTGTATAAAACAGATACAGTAAATAACCCTCCTTGGAAGTGCATAGGCCCTGTGAGACTTACAGTAGTGTACAGCATAAGGGGCGACTGACATGGTGTATAAGCATTACATACAGTACATGTCTGTACTGTATGTAAATTCTTCAATTATTGCCTAACAACAATGCTGCTTACTGTATATTAAATACTGTAGGCCTAGAAATGTGCATCTCAATATGGTAGTTAAAAAACACAGGGGCCTATGGGGATAAGCGAGTTCTATGCACATTAAAAATGGCCGCCGACCGTGAACCCCCAGCACGTGGCAGCGCTCGGATATGGAGTGAAAGATGGCATAAGTTTTACAGGCCAAGGGGCAATGCTGAAGGAGCATCACAATCCCCTAGCTAAAATACACAGGGATAAGCGAGGTCTATGCACATTACGTTACACAGAGCTCGATCGCATAGCAACCTGACAAAATGGCCGCCAACCGTGAACCCCCAGCACGTGGCAGCGCTCGAATATGGAGTGAGAGATGGCATGAGTTTTACAGGCCAAGGGGCAATGCCAAGGGGCAATGCTGAAGGAGCGTCACAATCCCCTAGCTAAAATACACCGGGATAAGCGAGGTCTATGCACATTACGTTACAACGAGCTCGATCGCATAGCAACCTGACAAAATGGCCGCCGACCGTGAACCCCCAGCACGTGGCAGCGCTCGGATATGGAGTGAGAGATGGCATACGTTTTACAGGCCAAGGGGCAATGCACAGGGACATTACAGTAAGGATATTCATGTAAGTATATAAATAATTGTAAACAGTAAATGAAAGAATTACCGATCAAATACTGTATGAAGAAACTGTGTCAATGAGCTGGAACACGTGAGGCTAGCAGAAGTTTTCAAATGCAGAAACAGAGGACAAATTATCAGGAGATTTCTCAACAGCAAGTCTGATTACGAGGAAACAGCTTTGCAAAGTGGGTAGCGGGCAGTGACTGAGATGCTCTTTTATTCACATTCAAACAAAGGTAATTCTTCCCGCTGAAAGCATGCTCTGTGATTGGTGTAAGGATGAATGCGCCTATACTGGCACCAATCACAGAGCATACTTTCATATACTGTACTGTATAAATTAGTACTACTGTATGATGGGAATTCAATTAAGAGTGGTATACTGTATGTAAAACAACTTGGTTAGGCATCTTGTTTCACTGGTGTCTGTGGCGGCCTGGGGAACACTGTTACTCAAGAGAAGGGGTTGTACTGTATGCACAAGCTTGCTGAGGGGCAGAATACTTGGGCATTTCAGGCATGGTAGAAGTGTCCCCCATTTTATCCCCCTGTTACTGGGCATGAGTCTATGGCTTCATCCAGGCAGGGTCATACTGTTACTGTACTAGCACTTTGTAGTACATACAACTTTGTATATACAGTACAGTAGGTCACCATTGGTACTGTACATTACCAGTTGATCCTAATCAGTTTACCAGTGATACAGTACATGCCACCCACTGTATTATACTGTACATGTCACACTTACTGTATGCTATTGCTACAATGTACAGTATGCTCAATCTACTGTGAGATAGTGTCCTAGTCCCTTGCATTGTACTGCTGCCATGTCCCTTGATGCATCTTTCTGCATTCTATGTAAAGCACACATGGGGTAGATGTACAGTATGAAACAGTGAGAAGACGGAGAAGTGTGCATACAGTATCAATCAACTGCTACCTGTACATTGATTGATTGGCTGTTTGGAATTAAATTCTGGTAATGGATGGTTGTTATTTGCTCTCATCCATTACCAGAATTTCATTCCAAACAGCCAGATGTGGCAGATTATCTGCCAGATAATTGTATGGTGTACAGTATGCCTAGCTTATACAGTAGAAAAATATACTATACAATGGAGTACAATAACAAAAATATTTATTAAACAAAAATAAAAATTAAACTGATCTTAGTAAGAAATTAAAAAAGTGGTCCACTAACAGGTGGACCACCACCCGCAGGAGCAGGATGGCACGCTGCAACTGTTCTGTGGGAAAAAAGGACAGTATTACAACACAAATACTGAATACTTTACAGTGTAGTATTGGCAATACAGTACTGTACTCTATATTAGAAAATCTTGTTATTTACAATGTACAGTAATGTATTGTCAGTACAGTAAATAGAACACTACTGTATGCTGTCGAGGTAATTTAAGCATTGCTATAGTTTACCTCTTGTATAAGTGGGTTGCTGCCTGCCGGCTTCTGGGCCAGCCCATCTTTCATGGCCCTGTCTTGGGCCCCCATAAATCATTGGCTCCGTATTGGAGAAAAAAAAAAATAGTTACATTCCAATACTATACAATTACTACGGTATACTGTAGGTACAGTATTATACTGTTTTGCTGGCATTCAGTATATAAAGTACTGTACAAGAGTTTAGCTTCAACAGGTCATAAACAAATTGTCAAAGGAATAAAACACCACAGTACAAATACTGTAGACATTTATGCATTAGCAGTTATGACATTTCATGACAGCTTCAGTGTGGCAAAAAAGAGGGTTACAGTACTGTAGGTGGTGTTGTAGGGAGTACTCTCTATAATAGTGGACTGTACTCAGAGCCAGCCATAACCAATATGATTCCCTAGACAAGTTTTTGGATGGTGCCCCCTTGCACAGACGCTATTTCCGCCTCTTACCCTGTACCCCTTTCCCAGCACCCCTCAACCATAGCAGTCCTCATTTTGGTGCTCCTACAACCTACTGTATATTTAAAATAGGAACAGTGTGCACATTCGGTGTGCATCCCAAAACGGTGCATGTTCTTGCTGGGAAGGGGCATGGCCACACAGTAATTCCCCAAGTTGAAATTACGCCACACAGTACTGCAACTTTATTCACATTATATCATGCAATAGTGTCTCTTATTCTCGTTACATCATATGATAGTACCACATTACGCCTCAAAGTTTTCCCACTTATTCACATTGCATCACATCATATTGCTCTTTGTTCACATTAGACCACACAGTTGTGCCCTTGCTATATGTTACGCAACAAAGTACTGTAGTACCCCTTATACACATAATGCTGCACATTAGTAATGCATTTTGTATGCAGATAGAGACGCAGTCACACACAGAATATACTGTAGGCATGCTGCATATCATGTTAATCAGCAGAAGCTGCTTGTGCCCCTAGGCATTTGCCAAGTATGCCTATGCCTAGGGCAGGCTCAGACTGTACTGTAAGTAACAGATGGAAAATGACAAAAGATAGGAGGGCCCTGCTCAAACGATCTTATAGTACAGTACAGTACAGTACAGTACAGTACAGTACATTGGGGCTAATTCAGACCTGATTGTACTGCTGCATTCACATATTCACCCTTGCAAGCGTGCAAATGCATGTGTATGCAGAGCTGTGAAAATCCAGTATGTGCAGTCTGTGCGCAGCCCAGGGCTTTCTCCTACTGTGCGATGAGATCAGGCTGAGTGAGGACCGAGCTGACATCAAACACCCTCCCTAATAACTCGTGTCCAAATGCGTTTTTCCAGACACTCCTAGTAAATGGTCAGTTTTCACCCACAAACAGCCTCTTCCTGTCAATCGCCTTGCGAACGCCCGTGCGATCGCAATTTTTGAACCAGACTGTCGCCAATGCCTATTGTTGTTTGGCGGCGTGTGTGAGCATTGCGGTACGCCCAGCAGCCATCAGGTCTGAATCACCCCCACTGTGCATTTGGATTACATACACAATCCCACCGGACGGGATACTGGCTGTTTACAGTATATACTGTACCAACAGCTGCATCCCTCCTGCCAGAACGCCGGCAGAGGGATGAGTGCTCCAAGTCTCCTTGCAGCCTTGTTGCTCTCGCCACGCAGCATAACTCCACACAGGATCTATTCTCACTCTATGGGTGTCGTGGACACCCACAAGTGGGAACATATGTAGCGTAGGGATTACGCCTATCGGCTTTGTCACTGTTAACCCGACAGCCGGCATTTAACTGCAATGAGCAGAAAGACAGAAATGGATAGACTGTCAGTATGGAAGAGAGGGGTAGGATGAAAGATGGCTGGGTGTGATGAAGAAGTGGGCATTGAGTGCCTGTCTTACAAACAAGTTTAATATACTGTACAGTACTGTACAGTACTTTAGAGCTGGAGAATTCCAGAGATACAGTACTGTACAGTACTGTAGACAGCAGCTTCTGCAAAATATTGGAGGTGGCAGTTTAAGGAAGAAATCAGTAGTCAGGAAACGCAGCATGCATTTGTGGAGTGAAGAGGGTGAAAAAGGAGAGAATGTACAGTATGTACTGTAAGGTTATGTCAGAGTCAGAGGGTGTGAAGATGATCAGCTCAGTGTTATACATGTTAGAGTACAGTACAGTGCATTATGTATTTCTCTCCTATTACCTGGTGTCTCCTCCACTGGTTGGCGACGGACTGTAAAAAGATAAAATACAGTTAGTCATATCAGTTTGACTTAAAATAATGTTGGAGAAAAAAAATACTGTAATTACAGTACCAACTATTGCTACTGTACAGTATATTTACCAAAAATGTATTCAGGATCGTCGTCTGTGGGTAAAAGAGAAGAATATTATAAGATACAGTATACAGTAAAAAGTATAGTAATAGTATACTAGTGTCATGGCCCGGTGACAGGTGGGTAAAAAAAGGAATGCTTGTGACAGGCATGGTGATTCCAAGGGGCCCCACCGAGACCATCAGAAAATTTGTGAGTGGCCCGTATGCCGGTGATTATGACTAGACTAAGGTAGCAACTTTTTTTTTTTTTATTATGTATACTGTACAGTACTGTACTGTATGTGCTACCTATTTACACTCCATGCAATGATGGCATATTGTACAGTACATTTAAAATATTTAGCAGTTACTGTAGTGGTAATTTTTGGGATGACAGTATCAGCATACTGTAAGCATCCAACTGCGGCCCCCAAACAGATGCCGCCCCTAGGTACAGTACGTGCCTCTCATGCCTAATGGGAAATTCATCACTGCCAGTAGCTAGAGAGAGATGAATGGAGAGACAGTGACAAGGAGAGAGAGAGAGAGAGAGAGAGAGAGAGAGAGAGAGAGAGAGAGAGAGGTAAATTTAGTAAAATGGGAGGTTTTTTTTTAGAACAGGTGATGTTGTCCATACAGTAGCAACCAATCAAATATTACCTACTGTACTGCATTATCGTCTGTAAGTGTAGCTAGATAAATGTTAATGTGGAATGTGATCGGTTGCTACTGTATGGGCAACATCACCAGTTCAAACAAAAACACTCATCTAAAGTCCCCCATCCACTATTCTGATTTGTGCAATTTTCATCCGATTTCTACGCATTTGCCAGAAAAAACTGATGAAAAGTGCTACTCTGATGGCATCTGATCAATGTCAGTAATAATTCTTACCACTAAATTGCGCCTCATCATCCTCCTCCTCGGCGGCCTGTTCCAGTGTAGGGCCTGTGAAAAAAAACATTAATGAGAAAAAAGGTTCATTCCAGGAAATACACTACTGTACTATTTTCAACACAATGTTGCACATACAGAAACATAGAATTTGACGACAAATACTGTAAGAACCACTTTGCCCATCTAATCTCCCTATTTTTTTACCATTTTTTACATCAAACCTTATTTGATCCTTATTTCTTTGTAAGGATATCCTTACTGTATGTCTCTTCCATGCATGTTTAAATACTGTAGCTCTACTGCTTTAGGCTCTACCACCTCTGATGGGAGGCTATTCCACTTGTCCACTGCACTTTCTGTGAAGTAATTTTTCTTAAAATTTCCCCTGAACCCCCCCGAATGTTTCCCTCCTGGACTTTGTTAAAACTAGAGAAGTGGACATTTTTCGGGTTTTGTGTTTTGGTTTTGGATTCGGGCGTGTTTTGGATTCTGGTGTTTAAAACCCCTCAAAAACAGCTTAAATTATAGCATTTGGGGGTAATTTTGATCCTATAGTATTATTAACCTCAATAACCATAATTTCCACTCATTTCCAGTCTATTCTGAACACCTCACACCTCACACCTCACAATATTATTTTTAGTCCTAAAATTTGCACCGAGGTCGCTGGATGACTATGCTAAGCGACCCAAGTGGCCGGCACAAACACCTGGCCCATCTAGGAGTGGCACTGCAGTGGCAGACAGGATGGTACTTATAAAAATTTGCCCCAAACATTACATGATGCAAAGATAAATAAATAAAAAAAGAGGTACAAGATGGGATTGTCCTTGGGCCCTCCCACCCACCTTTATGTGGTATAAACAGGACATGCACACTTTAACAAACCCATCATTTCAGCGACAGGGTCTGCCACACGACTGTGACTGAAATGACTGATTGGTTTGGGCCCCCACCAAAAAAAGAAGCAATCAATCTCTCCTTGCTCAAACTGGCTCTACAGAGGCAAGATGTACCAGACTGGACATACTTGATGGGTCCAGTGTGGTGGGTGACAGAGGGTGCTGGTCCTCCTCCTCCGCCACGGCCTGTGACCGTGTAGGGCCTGTGAAAACAAAAATTCCATGAAATATACTTTTGTATTCTGTGTTGAATACAGTATAACAAAAATTCAGTCAGGTTGGAGGAGAGTAGATTTCGCACGCAGAGACGAGAATGTCGAGGCCAGAATCAGGGGGTAGTGGAGGAGGTTTAGGATACCGTACCTCACCCTGTTGGGATTGCTGCAATCATGATGCCGCTGTCAGTCACCTGACCGCTGGAATCCTGACTGCTGGTCACGCAAACCCAACCCATTGGTTTAACACAATGTACAGTACAGTACAATACTGCAGTTTACTTACCAAGTTGGGGAGAGGGCTTCTCCTCCTCTTCCTCTTCCTCCTCGTCACTGTCAATAATTACTGAGTGGAAGAAAAAAAAAATATATAAACAGAATACAGTAGAGTACAGTTACAGTACTACAAAATTGCACAGTAGTCTACAGTCGTACAGTGCTACAGGAGGCAGAGAGATATTCATAATACAGTAGGAGCAGAATGACTGTCCAGTGGTAGGGGACATACAGTACTGTACTGTACCTGTATTTAAATCACCTGCTGTCTGGATCCCGACATTCAGAATGCAGAGTCCGGAATCAGAGTATGATTGGAGGGTTAGGCTAGAGGAGGGTGGGTTGGATGCACAATTTTGGGCACCATACTACAAAATGGATATCGTGAAACTCGAAAAGGTTCAGAGGCGGGCTACCAAACTGATCAAGTGGATTGAGAAGCTGGAATACGAGGAAAGGCTTGCTAGGCTAGGCATGTTTACATTGGAAAAGAGGAGATTAAGAGGGGACATGATTAAAATTTACAAAAATATAAGAGGACAATACACGGAGCTTGTGGAAGGTCTGTTTTTTATAAGATCCACTCAGGTTGGAGGAGAGGAGATTTCGCACACAGAGGCGAAAAAGGCTTCTTCACAGTGAGGACAATACTGTACATGTTTGGAATTCCTTGCCTGAGATAGAGTAGTAAAGGCGGACTTGGTCAATACTTTTAAAAATGTGCAAGATAAATTCCTACTGTAGCGTACTTACTACACTGTGTCTCCTCCTCCTCCGGCTCCATGTAAATAATGTCTGTGTAGAATATAAAACACACATATATATATACATACATATATATATATATATATATAATAAAAATTATATAAAGGGATGTACTGTCTTATTTATACTTTATTGTAAAAATAGTTTTTCTGGCACCCAGGACACAGATGAGTGTCTCCTTTTTTGTTTTGTATTTGTTCAAGTAAATGTGGTGACATTTATTTTGACACTCACAGTGTACGGGCAGCTTTGCGCCAGGAAGATAACCCACCAAAAACATTTGTATTGGATTTGTGCTCTCACTGTGTATCCTTTCTGTGCCTCCAGACCCTCTGCACAGTTCTTCAAATCAAGCTTGCCAGTTTCACAAAAGGCAAGTATTACTTTACAGCATGCCATCCAAAAACTGGTACAGACTCAGGTCATTGTTCCAGTTCCACCTCATCTGCTCAACAAGGGGTACTACTCCAACTTGTTCGTACTAGCGAAACCGGATGGTTCGGTAAGACCGATTCTGAACCTCAAGTCTTTGAACCCGTACTTATGAGTGTTCAAATCCAAGATGAAGTCTCTGAGAGTGGTAATCGTAGGTCTGGAGGAGGGGGAATTCCTAGTGTCTCTGGATATCAAGGATGCATACCTTCACATTCCGATCTGGCCACCTTATCAGGCTTATCTACGGTTTGCATTGCAGGACTGTCACTACCAGTTCCAGGCCCTGCCAACATGCAGGGAAATAATGGGCCCGCTGGTACCTGTAGTTCTACAACAACAAAAAATACCCAAATAAAAACACAACACACACACCTCGCTGACATATGGGTGGTGTCCCTGTCAGCAAGGCACTTTTTTCAGTGCCGCTTTCCCTATCTTTTTCAATGGGCTTTTACAGCCCAGTGCTTGACCCCGCCCCCCGCTCTGTCTCCGTTCCCATTATCTATGGGAGGCACTGCTATCAGTGCCTCCCAAAGTCATTTAAGGAAAAAAAAATATTAGAATTAAATAAAGTACTTATGACACAGAATATGTGTCATAAGTATCTTCTTTATATTATTTTAATAATTAATCACAGGGGAGGCACTGCCTCCCCTGACTGCACGTCCGCAACCAGGACGTTAAAAAAGCCTAATTATTGGCCTGCAAAATACCATTGTACCCACTATCCACTTAACCACAGATTACATAACCGTGAACCACCTTCAGCAGCAGGAACAGCAGCAGCATCTAACAAACAACGCCAGCTCATTCAGAGGCAGGTTACTCTCTGTACACTAAATGCAGATCACTAACAACCTGTTAGAAAAACTAATGGATTTCATAGCAAAATGGCTTACCCCACTTAGACTCTCCTCAGGATTTGTGATTTCTGATAACGCCACATATATTGTAAGAGTATCACAGCTGGGTGAATTCAAACAGTTCCATGTTTTCTTTAAGAAATTACAGGGGCATGCAGGAGATGCTATCTGCAGTTTTTGGACACCCTGGCAGGGTTGACCTGGCCCACAGGGGTACCAGGGAAACCACCGGTAGGCCCCACTGCCTGAGGGCCGCTCCTTCCTCTAGGAATCAGGTTCCAGACTGTGCACTTGTATTATACATGGTAGATATGTTGCATTACACTGCACTAAACTATTGTGTATTTCAAGCCTCTGTGGAGGCTGGCCACACCCCCTTTGTAGGCTGGCCACAACCCAAAGTATGGGCCCCTATAACTGCATTCCCCCGGTGGGCCCTTCATGTCCCAGTCCGACACTGCACCCTGATACTTATTTCAGTGTCATCTGCTGATGTAGCTATGTTTAGTTACGCTGTACTTGTCCTATATTGTCTTCAACTGTAAGTGACTGTTTTCCTGTTTTGATTATTTATGTACTCTGTAATTGGGCACTGTGGAAGAATAGTTCACTTTGCCCTGCCACCAACTAAAGCAAGAAGGGGTAACAAGGTGGAATTCCACCCTTTACATGCTTCAGCGGATGAAGGAACAGCAAAAAGCCATCCGCTGCCACACAACAAGCTGTGACAGCAGCGGAGAAGGGGGAGTGTACCTTTGTCCAGCACAGTGAAGAATACTTTCCATGTTGTGCAAGGTGCAGAAACCATTCTAAGTAGTCCGGGCTGCCATACCCCTCTCTCAGCACCCCTGATTGCCTCCAGATGGCTGCTAGATAAGAGGAGTGGGAATGTCACTCTGCTCCTTGCCTGCCATTTAGCAAGTGTCTCTCAGCCAGAAAATTGTCCCTCATTCCGAGTTGTTCACTCGCTACCTGCTTTTAGCAGCAGTGCACACGCTAAGCCGCCGCCCTCTGGGAGTGTATCTTAGCTTAGCAGAATTGCGAACGAAAGATTAGCAGAATTGCGAATAGAAATTTCTTAGCAGTTTCTGAGTAGCTCGAGACTTACTCCTACACTGCGATCAGTTCAGTCAGTTTCGTTCCTGGTTTGACGTCACAAACACACCCAGCGTTCGCCCAGACATTCCCCCGTTTCTCCAGCCACTCCCGCGTTTTTCCCAGAAACGCCAGCGTTTTTCCGCACACTCCCATAAAACGGCAAGTATCCGCCCAGAAACACCCACTTCCTGTCAATCACACTCCGATCACCAGAACGATGAAAAATCTTTGTTAGGCCATGAGTAAAATACCAAACTTTTGTGCTAATTTACTTGGCGCAGGCGCACTGCGAACATTGCGCATGCGCAGTTTGCGACTAATCGCTCCGTAGCGGGGGAAAAAACGAGCGAACAACTCGGAATGACCACCATTGTGTGGGATTTCTAGTGCAAATAACTTGATGCTGGGAAACCAACCCTACCAGAGTGAAGTGTTGGCACATTACTGACTTTGGCATGTGGATTTTCACTGAACTTTTTAAAGCTAGTTCCACCGAGCACAGTATGAACTTGGTACAAGAATAATTGAAAATAGTGGAAAAGTTGAACAGTGAAACAGTAAAGTTCAACTTAATGTAAGCATTCAGCCAAAATTCACATTTTGTGACATCATATAGCTATATTTGTTTGAATGCATTTGTTTATACATGGAAGTCTTTTCAGCCTATAAGTTGGATTTTATAATTGAAACATTATTTTTAGGGGTACTGTGATAACTATAATGAATACATTAAAATGCACGATACTGAAACATGTAATAAAACATAATAAATAAAACATGTAATACAGTCCCGATGTCTCCTCACTTTCATGATTAATTTAAAGTATAAGAGGATAGAAAAAGCGGTATTTTAGGAGGGGGGGAAAGTTAAAATAGTGAAGGGGTGATTGTAAATTAATGGAAATCTTACAATATTGTAACAATTTCCACCATGAATGCTTTCAGACAGACAGACAATCTGTGTAAAATGGACACATTTACACTAAACAAATTGCACTGCAGAGATGTGTGAATAGATGGGGGGCCGGGACATTTAAAAAGCGGTTAAGACTGCTGTAACTCCATTCATATCAAAACTGTGGTTAACATCGTATTGTATTGTGTTAACCATGTATCTATATATTTTATGTCCATTGCACAATTCTTAAATGCTGCTTTGCTGGGTTTTACACACTGCTTCTATTGTGTAAGCATGCCTTGGATTTATGTCCTATAAACATACATGCAATGTTGTATGTAATACATGCGCCACTGTGTTTCAGTGACCTGCCGCAGCAAGACACAGCGCTCACCTTGTCTATCTTCTATAAGCTCACCCACAGACTCCCACTGGTTAATTTCGCAGTCTGGGGGAGGGCTTATAGAAGGTAGACAAGCTGAGCAATGTGTCCCATGCTGCAGCACGTCAGTGAAACACAGCGGCGCTGCTGATCCTCAGTTAAGGCAGCCAACACATATATTACATACAACATTGCTTGTATGTTTAGATTAGAGATGAACCGAACCCCCCCCGGACTTCACGTCACGAGCCCAGATCGGAGTCAGGCTCGGGTTTTCCCGCCTGACTCGGAAACCAGAATGAGGCTAAACGTCATCATCCTGCTGTCGGATTCTCGCGGGGTTTGGATTCCCTATGAGGAGCCGCGTGTCCCCGCCATTTTCACTCCAGCATTGAAGAGTGTAGAGAGAGGACGTGTCTCCGTCCTCAGTGTCCTCAGTGGTAGTGTCTTGTGCTGCATCTGTCCAGTCACAGTGGTGGTGTCCTCTGCTGCCATATGTCCAGTGCTGCTGTATAAGTCCAGTCCAGTGGTGCTGTGTTGTGCTGCATCAGTCCAGTGGTGGTGTCTGGTGCTGCATCAGTCCAGTCACAGTGGTGGTGTCCTCTGCTGCCATATGTCCAGTGCTGCTGTATAAGTACAGTCCAGTGGTGCTGTGTGGTGCTGCATCAGTCCACTGGTGGTGTGTTGTGCTGCATTAGTCCAGTGACAGTGGTGGTGTACTCTGCTGCCATATGTCCAGTGCTGCTGTATAAGTACAGTCCAGTGGTGCTGTGTTGTGCTGCATCAGTCCACTGGTGGTGTGTTGTGCTGCATTCGTCCAGTGACAGTGGTGGTGTACTCTGCTGCCATATGTCCAGTGCTGCTGTATAAGTCCAGTCCATTGCAGTGGTGCTGTGTTGTCCTGCATCAGTCCAGTAGTGGTGTCCCTGTGCTGCTTTATATGTCCAGTGGTACTGCCGTATATGTCCAGTGATACTGCCATATATATGTCCAGCGGTACTGCCGTATAAATACAGTGATCCTGCTGTATAATTCCAGTGATCCTGCCGTATAATTGCAGTGGTACTGGCGTATAAGTCCAGTCCAGTGATACTGCCGTATATGTCCAGTGATACTGCTGTATATGTCCATTGGTACTGCCGTATATATGTCCAGTGATACTGCTGTATATGTCCATTGATACTGCCGTATATGTCCAGTGGTACTGACGAATAAATCCAGTGATCCTGCCATATAATTCCAGTGATCCTGCCGTATAATTCCAGTGGTACTGGCGTATAAGTCCAGTCCAGTGATACTATGCTGGTGTTAGACGTGCGTCCGGTATCTGCCATCAATGCAGTGGGACTGCAGTGCCAACCCTAGATGGGCCAGGTGTTTGTGCCGTACACTTGTGTCGCTTAGCTTAGTTATACAGCTTCCTCATTGCCCTCTTTTACCTCTTGGCATGATGTGCTGTTTGGGTACTATTTTTTTTTTAAGTGTCATTCTGTCTGACACTGCAGCGCCACTCCTAGATGGGCCAATTGTTTGTGTTGCTTAGCTTAGTCATACAGCTACCTCATTGCATCTCTTTTTCTTCTTTGCATGATGTGCTGTTTGGGGACTAGTTTTTTTAAGTGCCATCCTGTCTGCCACTGCAGTGCCACTCCTAGATGAGCCAGGTGTTTGTGCCGCACACTTGTGTCGATTAGCTTAGTCATACAGCAACCTTGGTGCACCTTTTTTCATCTTTGCATCATGTGCTGTTTGGGGCATGGTTTTTAAAGTGCCATCCTGTCTGACACTGCCGTATAAGTCCAGGGGTACTGCTGTATTCTTCCAGGGGTACTGCCGTATAAGTCCACCAATTGCAGAATTTTTGAAAAATGACAGGGGTGTGCAGGAGATGCTGTCAGTGGACTGAAAAATTGCGGGCCACTTTCGACATTCAGCCACTGCATGCCACTACTAGATGGGCTAGGTGGTTGTGTCGCTTAGCTTAGTCATACAGCAACCTCGGTACACTTCTTTTTTTTCTTTGCATCATGTGCTGTTTGGGGACTAGTTTTTTAAAGTGCCATCCTGTCTGACACTGCAGTCCCACTCCTAGATGGGCCAGTTGTTTGTGCAGCACACTTGTGTCGCTTAGCTTAGTCATACAGCAACCTCATTGCAATTCTTTTTCTTCTTTGCATGATGTGCTGTTTGGGGCCTATTTTTTAAATCTGCCATCCTGTCTGCCACTGCAGTGCCACTCCTAGGTGGGCCAGGTGTTTGTGCCGCACACTTGTGTCGCTTAGCTTAGTCATACAGCCACCTCGGTGCAACCTTTTGGCCTAAAAACAATTTTGTGAGGTGTCCAGAATAGACTGGAAATGAGTGGAAATGAATGTTATTGAGGTTAATAATACCGTAGGATCAAAATTACCCCCAAATGTTGTGATTATTGCCATTTTTATGTTGTTTTTCCCCAAAAAATCATCCAGATCCAAAACCAAAACACGAAAGGGTGGTTTTGGCAAAACCAATCCAAAACCAAAACACAAGCGGGGAATTAGAACCAAAACCAAGACACAAAACACAAAATGTGTCCGCCGCACATCTCTAGTTTAGATGTGCTGACCAGCTCCCCCATGCAATGGGGCAGATGCAGTGTCGGACTTGCGCAAGAAGGGCCCACAAGGGAAATGCAGTGGTAGGGGCCCATGCTTAAGGGTGTGGCCAGGCAATAGTGGAGGTGTGGCCAACCACCACAGAGTCCCGGCTAACCAGTAGAGAGTGCATGGGCTGGGTCCCTTGATAAATATATATATAGTAAACACTGCTTGTGCGTGCATGGCAATATAAAAGATTAATAACAGGAGGAAGAGGGCCCACAGGCAGTGGGGCCCACCGGTGGTTTCCCCTGTTCCCCTGTGGGCCAGTCCGACACTGGGCAGATGTATTAAGCCTGGAGAAGGGATAAAGAAGTGATAAGTGCAAGGTGATAACGCACCAGCCAATCTGCTCCTAGCTGTCATTTTTTAAATCTGTAATGATTGGTTGTTGAGCTATCACCTTGCATTTATCACTGATTTATCACTTCTCCCTTCTCCAGGCTTAATACATCTGCCCCAATGTGTGGTTGGTGTGGCCTTTGTGTCTATACACTGGCAGCAAGTGTCCCACACAGTCGCATCCAGCAGACATGCTGAAGCTACACAAAACATAATACCTTTCATGGCTGACCATTGAGCATACAATTCAGCTGACAGGAAGAAAAGTGAAAACATTACTCTGGTTTCTTCACATAATACAGTATATTTTCTATGGTTTGTTGGTTTGTATATGAGGACCACTGTTGAAAAAATAGTGAATGTGGATACAACAATTAAAAATAAAGGGCAGAAGCCATTTGCAGTTTACTGACTATACTTAAAACAACATATGTAGCTGTACCAGTATCATATTATGGGCCAGATGTACTAAGTTTTAAAAAATGATAACGTGGACAGTCATAAACTACCAGCCAACCAACTCCTAACTGTCATTTTTCAAACACAGCTGGACACATGACAGTTAGGAGCTGATTGTCTGATACGGTATCACTTTCCACTTTATCACTTTTCAAGACTTAGTAACATCTCCTCCTATGTGTGCTATTGATTCATTTAGGCCATAATGAAAGTTATGCTTCTGGGGGCTCATTCCGACCCGTTCACACGCAGCGGTTCTTCGCTGCGGTGCGAACCGGTTGGAAATGCGCATGCGTGGTGGACGTATTGTGCATGCGTGTTGTTGCCTGGTGTCAATCGATGCCGGGCAACGACGCCACCAGCGAGAAATGTGATCGCAGCGGCGATCGCAAGAAGACGGACAGGCGGGAGGCGTTCCGGAGCAGATACTCACCGTTTTCCAGGCGTGGTGAGTCCAACATAGGCGTGTCAAGGTGTTTGGAGGGTGGATGTCTGACATCAGGACCGGGACCTTCATCGCTGGATCCATCGCACTGGGTGAGTAACTGCAGCCCTGGTCTTGTTTTACTTGAAACTTTTTTAGCATAGCAAGGCTGCACAAGCGTTCGCAGCCCTGCTATGCTAAAATACACTCCCCCATAGGCGGCGTCAGGTTGATCGCACGAGCAGCAAAATGTTGCTACGTGTGATCAACTTGGAATGACCCCCCTTATTCTTTTAATGGGATACATTCAGAGGAGTGAGAACAATAACACAATAAGCTAGGTAATAAAATAGTGATAGGCAAGGATTGTAAAATCCTGTCATGCATGAAAAGCAATTTTATAAAGAGTTCCATTCACCCACCTCTCATAGGAATCAATGGGAGCAGGGCACATGCGCATGTGGCTCCCATTGTACTAAATTGCATGGTGGGGTGTATGATAGTGTACAGCCCACTATGCTGCGAGCAGTGTGCCTCACAGCAACACTGTCAGTGGACACATCTATATCATACCCTCCAACATTTTACAGTCAAAAACAGGTACCAATTAGGATTAGGGTGTGGTCACGTCCCTTTCCTATACTTTGAATGGAGATTTAAAGAGTAAAAAATTGGTACAAAGCCCTTTTTGGCCGGTACAGACCATAAAAAAACGGTACTGTACCGGCCACAAAGGTACAGTTGGAGGGTATTCTATATGCTCATGATTAATGTAAGTCATAAAAGAAGCTAGAATTTGTAGTATAAAAGGAGAAAAACTGAAAAGTTTAAAATAATGAAGGGGTGGTCCTAATGTTAGGACATTGGAATTTGAAATAATTCCATATGTAGATGCATTTTGCTAATCTAGAGCCAGTTCCTAAACCCATAATATTGGTACATACCTAAATATGTGCATTATAATTTGCAAACACTTAAAGGCACAGAGATACAATCATTTGATATGCAAATGAAGCCCACTATCAAGAAAATAGTCAAAATAAATTTGTAAGAAAGAAACAAATAGGCATCTTAAGTGTAAGTGTAATAGTAAAAAATAGCTGCAACATTTTGATGATTTATAATGATCCTTAGGAAAGGTTCCTGTTGGTAAATGCAGTTGGAAGATGATTGTTATCAGTGTGTGTTACAACCACGTCTGCATGCTCCTGTGATGCCAGAAGAGGTCTCATCCAATGTAGTCACTGTTAGCAATGGAGTGTGCCCCAGTGCTCTCTCTAATCGCCTTACTTGAAGGTAGAATGGCCAATCCCGGGCCATTTTTTCAATCCTGGGAATCGGGATTGAAAAATGATCAATCCCGGGATTCCCAGGATTGGCTTCTTTTCAATGTCCCCTCCCAGCCCAGATAACTCACCCCAATCTGGGCGGGAGGGAGGGTGGGCCACTTGCTGTGAGGTGTGAGACAGTGCAGGGCGGTGGTGAAGTCTGGCCGGCAGGAGGCTGGCTGCGCAGTGTGACCTCTGACTTCATGTCACACTGCACAGTGCGCCCAGCCGGAGCAAGAGGGAGTTGAGCAGGGGTGCCGGGCAGCGCCTGAGCCTCCTGAGTTTTCTAAACACTGCACGGCATAGAGAAAACTAAGGTGATGGCCAATCCTGAAATTTCCGGGATTGGAAGCTCCAATCCTGGGATTAAATCCCAGCCAATTATAGGCCGGGATCACGCCGATCCCGGGATTGGCCACCCTACTTGAAGGCGTTACGCATCCTTTCCCAAGATGGCTGCTGAGTATGCTACTGTGCATGCGCAGCCACGCCATCATAACTGTGTTGAGTGTTGCAGTTCTACACGGCTGTCTCTGGAGAGATCACCTGCAAATACCAGCATACTGCTATTCACGCATGACCGGATGTTCCTCTTTTAACTCTACTGTTACCATAGGATACTATAGGCCCAAATGTATTAAGCCAATTAGCTTCCTAACTGCCATGTCACAGTCTGTGTTTGAAAAAATGGCAGTTAGGAGCTGATTGGCTGGTCATTTATCACTCTTTATCTGTCTCCACTTTATCACTTGTTAAAGCTTTATCAGGGCGGTAACTAGGGGGGGCCTAAGGGGGCATGCGCCCAGGGTGCAGGATTTGAGGGGGCGCTAAGGAGTTACAGAGAAGCATGGTTTTTTGTTTTTTTGCTCCAGTGAGAAAGCAAACAGCTCCCAGACAATGTATTTGACCCACCTGTCTGCCCGCACCTGGCTCTGACGCTGTGCGGGTGAGCTCCAATACCTGAGATCTCTCCTATGTCAGATACTATCTTAAACTCTCTTCTTTGCCAAGTGCTGCGACTAGTATGTGGTGCACTGTACAAGTTATAGAAGCGCCCTGTGCTCCCAGTTAGCAGTATCAACCTCCGCTTTGCCTCCCAGATGGGGGGATTTGGTGTAGTTTATAGGGGGGTGTAGTGCAGTGATGTAGTGTACCATATAGGGTATGTAGTATAGTAATGTATTGAAGTATATAGGGGCATGTAGTGCACTGATGTGTTGTAGCATAAAAGGGGATGTAGTGTAGTGATGTAGTGTAGCATATAGGCTATGTAGTGGAGTGCATAGGGGCATGTAGTGTAGTGATGTAGTTCAGCGTGTATGGGATGTAGTATAGTGATGTAGTGTAGTGGATAGGGGAATGTAGTGCAGTGATGAAGTGTTATGATATAGTGCAATGTATGGGGACACACAGAGGAGCATGTAGTCGAACACGCTGGCGGGGCATGTGACGCATAGGGCATTTGAGGTACACAGGGGAATATTGTCCAGTAGTATCCCCTTTTTACAAAAATTTTGATAATCTGATTATTTTAGTCTGATATGGTTTGTTTGTTTGTTTGTTTGTTTGTTTTCTGTTTTGGGTTTGTTTGTTTGTTTTTTGGGGGGGCACAGCGCGCAAAATTACTGCCTTGCTCTGGGTGACGGAAATCCTAGTTTCGGCCCTGGCTTAATACATTTGGGCCATGAGTGCTGCCTGTTTAAGAATCACTGAATGGCCCAACTTCATATAAACATTCCACTGGTGTCTACTATTAACCACAGCGTCTACTATTAACCACATACGGTCCTATAACAACAGTGCACATTTATCAACAGTCACCCACTTGTGTAACTATTTAGACAATGGTTCTGTCACTTTGATCTAGATCCAAGTAATGGGATTGCAGTATGTTTGGCTGTGGCCATCATTATATTCAAAATCTGCAGCTGTATGTGTCTAGTATAATCTTTTTGCATGTGAAAGGGATGGCATCTGCATATGTCTGAGCGATATAGCAGGTAAGAACATGAGTACAAGACTGATACGTAAAGGCACATTTACCCGTGGATGCTTTTGTATCCAGAGAGAAGCTGTAAAAATAAAATTTTTATTTTGAGTTGCAAATATACATGATACATGCATTTCAAAAGAAACACATACTGTAGGCCCAAATGTATTAAACTTTAACAAGAGATAAAGTGGAGACAGATAAAGGGGGAGATTCAATTCTTTTCACCCCTTTTCACACCCATTCTGTTTCTGTCCTCAGGGGCGTGGTATCATTATTTCAGCTTGCTACCTCCGGAGTAGGGAGGCACCCAACCCTTTACACAGCTAAACCTGATCACTATGGGCGCAATATGCGCAATAACGGAGATCATTTTAGAAGGAAATTGGGCGTGATATGTCATTTGAATCTCACCCAAAGAGTGATAAATGACCAGCAAACCAGCTCCTAACTGCCATTTTTCAAACACAGCCTGTGACATGGCAGTTAGGAAGCTGATTGGCTGGTCATTTATTACTCTTTGTCCGTCTCCACTTTACCTCTTGTTAAAGCTTAATACATTTGGACCTGTTACAAATGCCACAATGGGGCCGTCTTATAATGTACAATCTCCATCAACTGAAAGTTTGCTGGGCTTATGTGAGGGAACCAATGCCGTCTTCAGATGATGGAGATTCTCGGAATACTGCACCTACCTATGGAATGGGGTACTGGTATGCGAAGAGGGATCCACTCTGGAATTTGAGATTTTATCACTTTTATATACGATTCCTATCCACTATCCACATTATTTCACTCTTAATTAATAGTCTGATCATTGAACGTCTGCATGCCTAGGGGCATGCATCAGGGCTGCCCTCTGTTAGGGCCATCTTAACAGCATTGTAGGCCCTGGGCAAAGCAATGAGGCCCCTACACACATTTATGGGACCCAATTAAAAAGAAATCATAACATGCCCCTCCTGCAGTCCTGTGCGTATCTCCACATGCTTCCATAAAGTGAATGGCTGTCAGCACTCTGATTGGTGGATAGTCCAGACATCCACCAATCAGCATGCTGATAGCTATTTAATATTTTGCTGCACACTGAGAGACAGGTAGAGAATGCTGCCTCGCTGCTCTGATTGTGTGAACACCACCCGTCTCTGCTCAAAGGCCCCTAGAATTGTGGGACCCTGGGCAACTGTCCAGTGTGCCTATACATTAAGATGGCCCTGTCCACTGTCACCTTTAATTTTCAAAGTGTCAGTGATCCCGTGATCTTCAATTGGTCAGTGACCCCGTGATCTGAATTTTACAATCTTTACCCATGCTGCGTGGCATTCGCATTGGTGATTGAGAGATCAAGTTGTCATCTTTCCCGAATGACATTCTGCTTTATATTTACATGCCCAGGGCTTCCATAGGACCTCTGATTGTGAGGGGAATTTTAAACTGTTTCTGGATTTGTAGTAAAACTTGATAAATCCATGGCACTTTATTTGAGACATGTATACACTTAGATACAGTATGTTGGCATACAGCTACCTAAGAAATTGCATTTATTATATATACTCAATATATTGTCTACTATTGTAGACATAGGCAGATAGGTGAGCACTGAGCAGCAGGCTTTTCTACTGAACGTAAACCTGCCCGCATCCCTTCACACACGATCAAGAAATCCCTGCTTTTGGCCCTTGATAATCCCCTTTTAATCTCCATTAGGAAGATGCATTTTATTCTATGCCACAAACAAAAAAATCGACTCTCTCCACTCTATACACCTCCTATTCATTGGAAATCCAGATGGGTCGGGACCTGGACAGTTTGACACCTTTTGTATAAAACCACCAAAAACCACTTACATCCTGACAAGCTATTGAAATGTTCCCAGGAATTGGCCATTTTAGCCTTCAATTCTGTAGAGTTTCTATAAGCCACTAGGTTAGTAGTGGGGCAATAGTTTTCTAGACTCAAGACTGGGTCAGTCCTCCTTCTTTGCCACCTCTTCCCCACAGAGCTATCACTGCCCACTCTAGAGATTATAATTGATACTGGTCTGGAGCAATGGCGAGAGTATTTTCCAAATCTCTCCACAGACTTTTTTGCTGCGCTATTTATATGATTGTGCCCACTTACTGTTTGTGGGACTGCCCATCTATCAAGGGAATATGGGGGGTAATTCCAAGTTGATCGCAGCAGGAATTCTGTTAGCAATTGGGCAAAACCATGTGCACTGCAGGGGAGGCAGATATAACATGTGCAGAGAGAGTTAGATTTGGGTGTGGTGTGTTCAATCTGGAATCTAATTTGCAGTGTAAAAATAAAGCAGCCAGTATTTACCCTGCACAGAAATAAAATAACCCACTCAAATCTAACTCTCTCTGCACATGTTATATCTACCCCCCTGCAGTGCACATGGTTTTGCCCAACTGCTAAAAAATTTCCTGCTGCGATCAACTTGGAATTACCCCCATGGATCAGCATCTGGAGATTTGCTAATGACAATTTGGTCAACTATTTACTCCTATTAGCGGAATGGGACATTTTTGGTATACTGCCCAGGGAACCAGAATTACTTGAGGGAGCTGGCAGTTTTGTATGACAGTTTCTGTAGCATCCCAAAAAGCAAACTCCAGGTGCTTCAGCCCAACTCTCTCACTTCTAAATTATAACTCTCCCACATTTTTGTATGGAGACTTCCTTACTGACAGAGAGCCAAGCACAACAATTTTTCTACACCTGGGTAGCTTTCATTCATATTTGCGTGTTGGGATCGGGTGACCAGCGGTTGAGATCCCGGCAGTTAGCGTACCGACGCTGGGATCCCTGCCATCAGATTGCTGGTGGGGGCGAGCGCAATTAAGCTCCTTGCAGGCTCGCTGCACTCGCCACAAAGTGGGTTCAGTGGCTTGATGCGCTCGCCACAGGTTCTGTTCCCACTCTATGGGTGTTGTGTAGTCCCTGTTAGTCGGCATACCAACTGTTGGGATTTCCAGCGGTCAGGATTCCGGCATCGGTAAACTGACGGGCGGGATCCCGACCACCGGTAGCATGATTACATCCCATATTTGCACACTGCTAAGGAATATGTCAGAAGATATTTCTGTAATACCACCTGGTATTGGACACGCCTTTGTACCGTTGATCCGCCTATTGATCTGCATACTCAGTGATTACTATGGGTTCAAAGACGACCCTTGCTTACCTTGTGGATGGAAATAAGATGTATGTAAGATGTTTTTAACTGTACCTATTTAATAGACTTTAAATATAATTGTTGACATGCACTGTACTCATGCGTCGCACATGTAAAGCATGTATTATTTTTGTGGTATTGTACATGCTTCAATAAAAAGAAGTTATAAATAAAAAAATATCTTTTTTTTCATCTTGTAGTACAGTGGTCCCAAACTGGGTGCTATGGTTGCAAGGGGCTGATGATCCAGAATCAACTAAAAATATTTCTGGTCAGTGTGATAGTCATAACCAGTGCTGGTGGCTGTCAATCATAAAAATACAGTATGTGGACAAACAGAAGACAGCCCTATCTACCACCACATAACTGCAGCTGTAAGATGACATGTAACTACAATTTACAGTACTTAATTTGCTGATATACTTAAAATGCAGATACAATAAGTTCCGTGATTCAAGAACATTTGGGAACCGCTAATGTAGTATGGTAATAGTAAGATATATAAAAAGTTATTTGTTATTTTTAACACTGGCGTCGTCCACGGTTTGTTTGTTTTTTTAAATAAGATTTTTTGCATTAAATTCTGAACCACTATTAAACAGTATATATTTTCTTTGATGATGTTGATGAAGTATATTGTGAGTGCACAGGTTTCGTGTCCATATACATATAATAAAATAAAAACTTTGAATGAGTGAAAAAGAGTTAAAAGAAGCAGGATCTATATCTGGATATGAATAGGTAGAATCAGTGCTTAAAGTGGTCCTAGAAAGGAGGTGGAACTCATCCCCCCCCCCCTCGATGCCTAGTAAATAAAGGGACTGTGCGTGCTGCAAAATGGGGTGTGGTCTCAAAAAAGAAAGGGGCGTGGTCACGTAATAGTATCCCCAATTCACATTACACTGCACAGTCAGTAGCACAATCTTATTCACATTTCACCACATTATTCATGTTATGACACACAGTAGTACCCCTTATACACAATGCCCACAGTATTAGTGCCTCTAATCATAGAATACCAAGAGCAGCGGTGCCCCTTATGCAATGCCCACAGCAGTAGTGCCCCTTATGCAATGCCCACTGTAGTGGTAGTGCCCATTATGCAATGCCCACAGTGGTAGTGCCCCTTATGTAGAGTCCCTTATGCCCCCAGGAGTGATGCCCCTTATACAGTGCCCCCATTAGTAGTGCCCCCAGTAGTAATGCCTCCTGTAGTAGTGCTCCCAGTAGTAATGCCCCCTGTAGTAAAGCCACCACTGGTAATGCCCCCTGTAGTATTGCCCCCATTAGTAGTGCCCCCAGTATTAATGCCTGTTTGGTAATGCCCCCTGTAGTAGTGCCCCTAGCAATGCCTTTTGTAGTATTGCCCCTTTGGAAGTGCCCCTAGTAATGCCTCTTGTAGTATTGCCCTTTGGTAGTGCCCCTAGTAATGGCCCCTGTAGTACTGCCCCCTTTAGTATTGCACCTTTGGTAGTGCCCCAAATATTGCCACCTTGGTAGTGCCCTTTTAATACTGCCCATTTGGTAGTGCCCCTTTGGTAGTGCCCCTTTTAGTATTGCCCCTTTGGTATTGCCCCCTGGAGTATTGCCCCTTTGGTAGTGCACCTTTAGTATTGCCCCTTGGTAATGCCCCCTTTAGTATTGCCCCTTTGGTAGTGCCCCTTACACACACACACAATAAAAATAAAAAAACAACCCAATACTTACCTAAAACCCGGATCCTGCCCCCGACCACTGCCGTCCATCTGCTCTGGCCGCCCGCTCCTCGGAACTGTGGGAGAGATGTTGTGACGTCTCTCCCATAGTGCACTCTGTGGGACTCAGGTGCCTGAAGCCGGAGCTCAGTAGTGAGCCTCCTGCCTCCAGCTGTCGCTGAGGGGAGGGAGCTGGGTGCCGGTAAGTAACACAATCTCAGCAGGTGTCCGGCATCCCCCTGTGGCACAGGACTGAAATCGGGTTAGGTGGGCCTGAGGAGGCAGAACTTTGTTCCGTCTCCAAATGGAACTGATGGAACTTTAACCCCTGGGTAGAACAGAAAGCACTGCCCTTCCAACTCTCAATTCTCTGTCCCCTGGTTCCACATCTATTCTTGAGGGATACAAGGGGTCAGCTGCATATGACAGAATCTGCCTGACAGTGGGCCTGATACTGAGCGATATGCGATATGCAGGTCCATATGTGGCAGCATGTAGTGAACTTTAGCACACTGCGCATGCACCATAGTAAACATACACATCTTGACGCATCGCCAGGTAATTCTGATCAGACCCATTTCTCTTTCTACAGGGGAGGGGTGTTTCAGGGTGAGTGGGAACTGGGTGAACACATGGAAGATAACTCATGTAGTGTCATGGGCATGTAGCCAGAATTACATATTGTCATGAGTACTGTATATATATACTTTCCTGCTACTGGACCACCCTCCTATCCATAAGATTGATTTCCTAGCTATTATCATTATCATGATGCACTTTTACCAGTCCTATCCTTAGTGCAAAAAGATGCATCTGAATTTTTTTTATATTTATGTGTTCGTCCAACTCTGTATAGCCTGCAACTCCGCTGACACGCCCTCGCTGAACTTAAGAGCATATTCAGTTGCCCACAATGTTAATTGCCCAGACGTATTTAATTAATTGCAAATTCCCATGGTGTTAAACCCACAAGTAGTATGTGGTAACTTATAGATTCTGCTTTATGTGCTGGAATCTGTGGGTTTCCACTTTCCACGCATGTAAGTTCCCACAGGGTGCATTTTCATGCATATTTCCCTTGCAGCTCCTGTGGCTGTGATAAGAAAAAAAAATCTGTATTAAGTGTACCCTCTGGAGCACTACTTGAATAAGTCCAGGCAGACAATTCGCAGTGGGGAAAACCCTGCGGCTAATTAGATCTGCCCCTTAATCTATGTCAAAGTGCCCAGTTACAGTGCAGTTTTGCTTGATCAGGTGGTGATGCGGTTTAAATGTATACAGCTTTTTATCATCTGTATTTGTGTACCTTTGGCTCTATTACATTCACAGGGCAAATCCACGCAAGATATGCCCGTGAATGGACACTTCATAGGGTTAAAGCCTCATAGTGCTTAATGTGTGCATTACTGGTTTTGTTCAAATCATCTTTGTGAGTTAGCTAGAACAATGTAATGATTTTTATCATGACAGTGTCTCTTCTCCTCTTCCTAACACATATTTTATCCCCGTCAAGTGACAAATGATCCCAATCATCTTGACTCTGAAAATATAATTTGCCTGACAATTAATGTCAGTGCTCTCAGCTCTGGACAATACTGTTATTTGGGAAGGGATGGAGAAATGCTGCAGGATCTTGTAATGAACCCATCTTTTCGTAATGGGACACTTTACTTCAAAATAATTTATGGTGTCTTGGAATTGAAACTGCAAAAAAAGATAAACTGTCTCAGAGTGAGTTTTAGATACTATTTAGTTTGTGCACATACTGTATATGTGCTTATGTGAGCAGAATGTACAGTATACAGTCATAGTAATAAAAGTACTTTTAGTAATACAAGTATAAATGCACATGGAGTAAATAGCAATATATATATATATATATATATATCAGATCTGGCAAGCCCTTAACCATCCCCTTGATGAAGTCCACAAACTAAGACGAAACGTGTTGGGACTTATGCCTTCTGGACCCCTTTTGATGGACAGATAAGCCTTCTTTTAACTTATTTCTTGTACGTTTTCTACCTATTGGTTACCATTTGGAATATCTGTGTTTAAGGAACCGGTTGTCTCTGGACCCAATGTTTGTGCAGATAAGCTTATTGTTTTTTATCTTGTACGTGCAGTAACTTTCGGTTGCCACTTGGAATATTATGTCGATTAAATTATTGTTTTTATATATAAAAAAACATTCTACACTGTTTTCTTGGAATTTGCAACAGTTTCTAAATACAGTTCCTTTATATGAGAAAAATGTATATATGCACAACCATTCCTTGCACCATAACAGGTTGCACTATGTTTTTATTGTTCTTTGTTTGTTTTGCATATAACTTTAATTCCACCATGGTCATTTGACTGAAGACTGAAGACTTTAATATAAAGGAAGCTAAGTCTATCTCTGTATCCATAGGTGTGCGCAGGGGAGGTGCCTGGTGCGCACAGGCACCCCCTAATGTCTGGCACCCCGATCTCACATGCCTGATGCAGCGATCGCCGAGCAGGCTGATTGCTGTCCCCTCTGCGCTGCACCCTGTCAGGACTGCATTACTGACTGGACGTTAATCAAGGGAGCCACTGTCACCGGCTTTCAAACTCCTGGTTCCACCTCCATGTACAAAAACAGCGTAATGTGACGTGATTACATCATGCTGCTCGCACGCCCACCCGTCACACCCGCCACATGCCAACCTCTCTCCTTCTATGCTATGCCAAAGCCAGCCACTGATGAGGAGCAGCATGCAGCCAGCGTTCCTCTTAGGAAGACAAATTCAATACTGGTAGGCGGTCGGCAGCAGCATTGACACGTCACTCGTTTTTCCAGCAGCAGTACTAGTCTGCGACTGTCAGTGAGTGACTGACTTGTAAGTAAGCTGCTGCAGCTTGCAGGGGAAAGAGAGGGGGAGCCAGACCAGGCTGAGGAGGAGCAGTATAATTGCAGTGAGTGCCATCAGGGGTGTTTGTTTGGTGCACACCACAACATCTGACAATGTATCTGCTTTATTAGAATTGCTACAAAGGTGGATATTTTATATGCGTTGACCGTCAATAGATGGTGCTAGACACGCCCAAAAGGCGATGCTAGACACACCCCTCCAATGGTGCACCCCCTAATAAAATGTGCTGCGCATGCCAGTGTCTGTATCTTAATTATTTATTATTTTTCCACACCATTAGGCCCTATATTCACTCCAGCGTACTATATGATAATATTCAATACCCAGTTTGATGAAAGATCGTTGTTGGTTGCCATAGCCATCAAAGAACTTTGGCAGATTTTGTCCACTGATTCTTCATTGATGATGCACAACAAAGAAGCGCCAATGATGGCATACAGAAGGGGTAGGAATCTAAAACAACTCCTGATGCACCCCAGTAGATCGAAAAATACTGAGGACAATACCTGGTTGATGACACAGAAACTTGGTTGCATCAAATGCATTGGATGCACCTGTCGTTCTATGGTTCCTGGCATGAGTTTTCTGCATCCTCAAAATGGAAGGCTGATCCGGATTCGCTATAAGTTACCCTACCATATGGAGTATGTTATCTACTTATTGATGTGCCCTTGTGGGTTGTCCTACGTGGGGTTGACAACATGTGTTTTCCGGGAGAGAATGGCCAACCATAGGATGACGATTCGCCAGGCCGTAGCCACTGGGGTAACTGATAAACCAGTTGCTTATCACTTTATGACATCTGGACACCAGAATTCTACGTTACAGTGTTGTATTATTTATTACGTACCACCTCTGTCACGAGGAGGAGACAGGGCATCGATCCTCAAGAAGCTCAAGGCGAGATGGATTTTTCATCTAGGAACTGTATTACTGTCGCTATGTATGTGATTTCTGTCCAACTCCGCTCTGTATTATTGAGTCTTTTGTTTACATACACACCCACTAGCATGGGCGTGAGTGTGTTCTCAGCGCCGTTGCTATGGTTCTTTCTGGCGTGTGAGGCGTCCTATGAAATATAGATGCTGTGCATGACGCGGCCGCCGGAAGTGACGCGGCTGCACATTCATGCCTGTTACCAGAAGCAATATGCATTCCACCGGTTTCTGGTGGAATGCACGCCAGCCGCAGCCGCTGTTTTAATTATTTTGGTCGCCATTCTCAGCGGTGAATGCCATTATAAGAGGGGTCTTGCTGGATGTTCTATTCTTAATAACATATTTATATCAATGTGATGTTGGACAATACCACATCTTAAACCATTATGGTTCGTTCCATAGTTGATGATTGGTGCATGGCCTTTGGCATTGGTTTTTTAGATCACTCGGGGTATTTTAAGGGGCATGTCAGGCATTATCCATTTGACACTGGTGAATATGGACAGCTGAACTACACTGTATGTGCTGTAAAAGTTGTGCATCCTGATGATGATCCTGATTGGATCGAAACGTTGACTGAACTGATAAGCTGTATCATCATGCTAATAAGTATGAATTAAACTGTGTGACTTTTTAAGTGCAAATTTCTATTTTGCTTTTATATATATATATATATATATATATATATACACGTCATAAATAATAAAGAGCGTCATACTGTGCTTACCTTGAAATGGATCTTTGTTGGTCCATGATATAGATGATGAAAATTGTTTAATGTGCTCAGTATTATACAAGAAATTGTATAATCCTGAAGCTTTATCCATACTTGAACTTCTGATTTTTGTAGAGATTTTGTCAGGCAAAATGAATTACTTAAAAAAAAAAGGGGATGGGGGGGTGGGGGGGCTGGACTGCACACCCTATTACTAAAGATATTAAGAGGTGCTGTCATGCTGAGGCTTCTAATACTATGCTGGAGGAAGAGACATGCAGATGCACACTCCTAGCACTAAGAACACTGATAATAAGAGTTATTTAAATAAACCCTCACAATTAACATGGAGTATAAGTGAAGTTCTTAGCACACATTTACGCAAATATGCGGGCCCATGTACCGCGACCAGGTGACTTCATCACATGGGTCCTAACATCCCTAATAATATCACATTATATAAAATTTATCAAGAACTTACCTCCCAATAGTACCCTTATCAATGTGTGATCTGAACAGCAGAACCTTGCTAATGAAACACTGAGGGGAACTTGGTGGGGTGGTAGTACCAGAGAAAGGAGCCTTGCCTTTCAGTGTACAACATATACACAAATATAGAGAAAAAAGGATTGGGGGGGGGGGGGGGGGGCTGGACTGCGCACCCTACTACTTTTAGTAATAGGATGTGCAGTCCAGGTCCCCCACCCCATTTCTCTATATTTGTGTATATATTGCCAGCGCCAGCTACCCCCGGCCCCCAGGAACAGCTTTAAACAATCAGTCCTGAAGTAGCACTGACTCGCCTCATTCCCCCTTTCCCTGAGGCCATGCCCCCTTTAACAGGATAATGTTTGAGGGTATGTAGATCGTTCTGTAATCTATAATTCTTGTCTGAGCAGAGATTGTTTAAGCAGGTCTGTTACAATTGGGGATACAATTGGGTGGTTTAACTACAGAGAATACTTAATATTTAGAACCAAGTATTTACATAGGATAGATCACTCTGCAATTCATGATTCTTGTCCGAGCAGAGATTGATTAAACATGTCTGCTTAAACATACATAGTATGGAGTGCCTGGTGCTTGGTTTAGTTAGCCATGTGATTTTAAACCAAGGATATAACTGGCTAGAGCAAGAAATTTAAGGCCATCAGAGGAGGCAATCAGGTTTTCCTTGAGAAAGCTACACAGTGAAACGTGTTGGAAGCAGGGGCTCCGCTGTATGTTAAACTTTTATGCAATACACACATTATGTTTAAAGCTATGACAGTGCGGCTAATTCAGGGAGAGAAAGGAGCAGTCCAAATGATACAAATAAATCATATATACTAATATAACAGATGATTGTTTGGTATAAAAACTGATATACTGTTCTCCTGAATTAAGTGGTTACTTTTTAACATAACAGGAGAAATTTACTTTAATACTTAAATAATACTATTGTAACCATTTAATTGCCAGTCCAGTCACCAATACACATTACGGTTGAAGTGTGGATAATTGAGGTGGACACACAAGATACTTTTACATGATTAATCCAGAGTGACCTAAAAACAATCTTTTTTTTTTTTAAAGAGGATATTTCATACCCCAAATAGGGAGATAATGTATCCTTCGGATTATTGTGCAATTTTTCCTCTGTGCTTTTTGATCTGCACACCTACAGTTATTCAATTAAATGGTGGATATTCTAGCTGAATCATATAAAGTGGCATCAGCAAATCAATAATATGAGGATTTCAAATGGATACATTATATCACATCTCTGTTGTGACTGGGATCTATACACAGCCACATATTGTTACCAATATTCTGTCCTCTTTAAACAATTGAGGAAATAGTAAATCATATACTATGACTGTGTATGATCATATTTGATCCCTTTAAGTGTCACTCCACGTTGGTAAAACTAGATCATTTTCTATGTTATACTTAATTTCAGTCCACCACAGGATACCACAGACTATCTTATATCAGAATATTATTCAAGATTTGTGCTTATAACACAAGATTATTAATTATTACTATTAAACACAGTGGAATCTCCTTGAGTTTTAATTTAAAACACTTTATTTTATTTATTTTTTCACTTGAATCTTCATCTATGCTTTTTATTCTTCATTAGTGTAGTTTCTTTAAACAATTTGAATATGATATACAGATGTAGCCACGCTAATTGTGGCTACATCTTATCACGATCGTGCCTTCTTAGGCGCGACCGCATGTATGTCTGGGGCGTGTGCATGTCTTACATGCACACGCGCCCCATTTACATGAATGGGAGCGAAAAATGCCACAGCTCAGTACGGCTAGGTGAGGGCGTGCCTAACCACACCGAGAGTGCATGTTTACAGCAGATGTAGCCAAACTCCGGCTGCATAGAGACCTCCAATAAGAGGGTCTATGCGTGGCCAGGGATTGAGGCTTCAGAGGGGTAGTGATGTGGCCACAGGGTAGGAGGGATTGTTTGCCCAGGAGAGGGTGCTGAGTGGTTGTTTGCCTGGAGGTACCTACTTATTTGTGTGGCCATGGGGGTTAGTAGCCTATGGGGGTTATCTACTCATTAATGTGGCTGCATGGGTAGTGGAGGTTATTGTTTGCCTGGGGGGGAGAGGGGGGTAGCTGCCCTGCAGTGTGGATGCGGAAGGCTGGTATGCCAGGGGGTATCCCATTGGTTGTGTAGCCGTGGGGTTGGTTTGCCTGAGACTATACGCTGTAGTATATGTATTAAGCCAAAGACTATGCACCTTAGTATACATGCAGTTATGTAATTTGTAATATTTGGCCAAGCCATTGTGGTGGCTGCCCACACCACTTGTAGTGGCTGGTTACACCTCTTAAGCATGGGCCACTATATTCGCCCTTCATGCCCCACCCAGCCAGACATTAGAACATTCTCCAATACAGTGAAATATTTGTTTCATACCTTATTTTACATGTTTGCTGGCAGATACTTCCTTAACAGCAGTTAAGAACTGTAATGCCGGGTAAACACTTAACGATGTGTGTATCCGGCGATATCTGAGGCGACGGAACCCGGTAGGGTTCCAACATCAACAAGTGCATACGCACTTGCCGATGTCGGCTGTGACGGAGCAGCGGGGGAAGGGGGGGAAGCGGGGTCATGCTGGATTTGACCTTTCGGCCATGCATGCATGTCTGACGGGCAATGTCGCTGAAAACACACGGGAGTACTCATCGTCAGCAACATAGAACATACACACGATAGTTGTTAATCTGCAAGGATTATTGTTCTAGTAAAAAAAGTTCCTCCTTAAATGGACTAACCTGTGTACTAAACTTCTCTATTTATTATTCTTATTGAGCTGCTTATTATTACTAACTTCAGCATTCCAGTTTATGCATGTGGTTATGTTAAATTAACATTTTACAGTGATTCCAATTTTATAAAGTCTATACATTTTTAATTATAAAGTCTATGGCGCAAACGAGATAATCACATTTATTCTTGTGATTATTTTTAGTTTTTTGTTTTTCTAATTAAGACAGCGCTGTAGTTTCCTTTCTGTTTTATGCTTTTCTTGAGATGCAAGAGTTCTATTATTATATGCTACTCATAATCTGTGTCTATGAAATGCTCTTTGCAGACATTTCCTCATCGGAAGCAGAGCCAAATTAAGGGAGGGTCCCTGTGGGTAAGTACCCTGAGCCCCCCTTTCTAAAAGGGCCCCCGCCAGCAGTCACAGATCTGATGCTGACCGATGTGCCTTGGGCTCTCTCCTGGAGTCCAGCCTTCAATACACCCCCAGGAGAGAGGCCCTGCACCATCCACCGCATCCCGCACCCGGCTGCACGGATTGGGGCTATCACTCTTCACCCGGCAGCACCCGGGAGAGTGGCCCCCGTGCTGCACGGACCGCTGCTCCCTGCACCCAGCAGCACAACAGCTGCAACCCAACGAGGCTCCGCACCGTCCTCCATGCCTTACACCTCTGCTCCTCCGGCTGCTGAATACCCGCAGCTGCAGCTCCGGCATAAAGGTGAGCAGGTACAGTAGAACCTGCGCTGGTGCTGACACGAGGGGGAAGGAGGGCATCCCTGTGTTAAGTGCCTCATGTCCCCCGAATGCTTAGGGGTCAATTAGGAGCCAATTGGCTGGTACTTTATCTCCAGCGACTTTATCTCCATCCAAGCCTTGGTAAATAGACCCCTCAATCCAGTGCTGATCAGTAGCAAGTACAGGTAAGAGTACAGTGTGAAATAGAAGCTGATTTGAAGCTCATCTCATTTGCCATGACTAGCGTACCCGCGAATATGCACAAGCACTGGGTACGCACCTTGCGATCCACAGGATCGCATGGTGCACACAGTTCTATGGCTGAGTTGCACTGAAGCGTGAAAAATCATACCCGCAATGCATACGCATATGGTGTAATAGATGAGGAAGTACACATCTCTAGCTTCTATTTCACACTGTGTGATCTTGAAACTGGAGATGATGACATAGGTGATGGTCACTACTCATTAAGCATGTGATTTTGTAAGTGCAGTGTTTGGTTTGTATGTTTTTTTTAAACTATATACAGCACAGGTTCTCAAACTCGGTCCTCAGGACCCCACACGGTTCATGTTTTGCAGGTCACCTGTAGATTTTTAAAATGTAACAGTTGGTGATACACAGTGTAGTTGCTGGGTGACATGGAAAACGTGAACCATGTGGGGTCCTGAGGACCGAGTTTGAGAACCACTGATTAGAGTATATGTACTGTGCCTTTTGTTTGTAATAAAATTTTGGTGCTCATTTATCAACAAGTGATAAAACTTGTTGTGAATAATAAAACTTGTTGCGTATGATAAATGGCGCTCCAGCCAATCAGCTCCCAACTGTCATTTTTCAAACACATGATAGTTACAAGCTGATTGGCTGGAGCACCATTTATCATATGAAACGAGTTTTATCATTCACATGAATTATTAATATTCATTGATAAATGAGTCCTTTTATCTGAGCAATGATTGTTTATGTTGTTGGATAGATGCTAATTCAAGTAATTTTTATCTATCTATCTATCTATCTATCTATCTATCTATCTATCTATCTATCTATCTATCTATATATTCCATAGACAAAAAACCTTACGGTTTCACATGTCCCATTAAGGCTTCTTACACATGATCTGGCATTTCAGAAACCTGTTGTAACTCTTCCACTCAAACTACAAAAAGCAATGAAATTCCGATCATTAAGGCTGACGCCTTAATGGATGTGTTCCTTGCACAATACAGATATGGTATGCCATCACAGCCTGTGGGTAAGTGCAGATTCAGCACTCTCACAGAGTGAGATTGCTGTCACTCACACAATGGTGGAGCTGCTAATTTACAGATTTGTGTGCTCATTGGAATACACACATGCAGTCTATGCAACTGAGGCTCTGAGTGGAAGACAAAGCTTCTTGGATGAGGTAAGAGTGGCGTGAATGGGGGGAGGAGACAGAGCAGTATGGATGAGGGGACAGAAATGTGTGGATAGGGGGAAGACTAAGCAGCACTGATTGGGGGACAAAGAAACACAGAAAACAGTGGTGCAGACGGGAGGAGGTAAGACAGAGTGCAACAGATGGGGAAAGAGTGGGATTCTGCCCTGAGGAAGAGTTGAAGGACTCGAAACGCGTTGGCGGCATCCAGTGATCCCTTACCTGTACTAAGAACCCGAGGGGAACCTTGCCAGGTCCAGTGGTCAGCAGTTTGCGTGAAGGGAGGAGGGAGGAATTCCGGAACCTTCCGATTACACTTTCTTCACTGTTCCATGCTGGGAGCTTGACACGGTACGGTTCCAATTTTACCAGAGAGTGGAGTTATCATTTTAATCTATTTTATGCTCTTTTGTTCATTTAATAAATCAAATTTTAAATTCAAATTACTACACTATATACGCCATTCTTTCCTTCTATGAACCACATCGTCTTACAAGAAAACCAACTTGAAGAGGCGTGAACCTTCAGAAGAAGGAACAGTCCAAGTATATAAAGTGACTTTATTTGGAATCAACATCTAAAGACTAATACATAAGGACATTACATGATTTCCAGAAAGTGGTAGCGCCTAAAGGTTTATTCAATATTTGTTGTTGTATATTAGCCTTCTCGGTGATTGGGAGTCACCCGAATATACCTAGGGCTGCTTCTCCCACTTTAAGCGCTATTTTCTATTCCTCTTTCACATTCATTCTGTATAAAAAGAGTGGCACAGATGGGAGAAAGAATGGTGCAGATGGGGGAAAAGACAATGGCACAGATGGTGGGAAGACAGAGAGGTGTGGATGGGTGGACAGTGCCGTGTGGATGAGTGGGACAGAGCAGCACAGATGTAAAGGGGTGAGAGCAGTACAGATGGAAAGAAACAGTGGCATGGATGATGGGAAGGAAGTCCCAATATCAGAGGGAGTAAGTATTTTACCTACCCTTGGGGCTTGGCAGCTAGGCCTAATCCTCGGAGGGGGGGTGGCTAGTGCTAACACTTCCCCTTCCCCGGGCCGTAACACTAACCATGACCCTGATACTTATACCTTCAGGATGACGGCGATGTCCGCTACATGAATGGGGTAAGAGTGGTGTAGATAGGGGGGAGATTAAGCAGCATGTATGGGAAGGGAGGCAGAGTGGTGCGGATGGGGTCAACAATGCAGATGGGTTGAAAACACTTGCACGGATGGGTAGAAAACTGGTGCAGATGGGAGAGAAGACAGTATAGCAGGTATGGGAGGAGACAGAGTGACACTGAAGAGGGAAACACTGAGCAGTGCAGAGAAGGAAACGGTGGTACGGACAAGGCACAGATGGGGAAAGACAGATGGTGCAGATAAGTGAATACAGACCAGCACACATGGGAGAACACAGCAGTAGGGATTGGGGAAGACAGAGCAGCATGGAAGCATATAGAGGAAGTAAGTGTAGATGCATAGACCGTAGATGGGATATTATAGTTTTAGCAATTAACTAAGATGTTTGAGGGAGCTAAATGTGTATACTAAATTAAGATGGATGTATGGAGTGAGAAGGATGTTGGAAAAAGGTGGGATTGTTGTGGTGACCAAATGGGATGGTTGTGGACACTGAGCAGGATGGGTGAACTACATAACTGCTCAGACCTTCAGTTGCATAGACTGCATGGGGCAATATTTACTAATATTCGTGTTTGAGTCGGTTTGTGTAGTGTTTAAACTCGTTTTGTATCGGGTGCATTTTCATGCAACTTTTTGAATCCATATACGCAAAGTTGCGAAGCAGTTGACTTTATGGTTTTTGTGTTTTCCGATGTCGCTGCCAGTCGTTTTTTTTTTTGGCACATTTACGGCCGTCATTGTCGTTTGCGTACGTGTTTTTGTTGGATTTGCTGTTTTTTCCCTAAGTTAAACGCGGCAGGGTTTTTTTTCCCCGCGGCCGCATTTTCACTTTCAGTTTCGATTTTCATCCCCGTTCGTGATTAGTTGTGTTTCAGATGGTAGGAGTGTCTGTGCACAACCATATAAATACTAGAGATGTGCACTTGAAATTTTTCGGGTTTTGTGTTTTGGTTTTGGGTTCGGTTCCGCGGCCGTGTTTTGGGTTCGACCGCGTTTTGGCAAAACCTCACCGAATTTTTTTTGTCAGATTCGGGTGTGTTTTGAATTCAGGTGTTTTTTTCAAAAAACACTAAAAAACAGCTTAAATCATAGAATGTGGGGGTCATTTTGATCCCAAAGTATTATTAACCTCAAAAACCATAATTTCCACTCATTTTCAGTCTATTCTGAACACCTCACACCTCACAATATTATTTTTAGTCCTAAAATTTGCACCGAGGTCGCTGGATGACTAAGCTAAGCGACCCTAGTGGCCGACACAAACACCTGGCCCATCTAGGAGTGGCACTGCAGTGTCACGCAGGATGGCCCTTCCAAAAAACACTCCCCAAACAGCACATGACGCAAAGAAAAAAAGAGGCGCAATGAGGTAGCTGTGTGAGTAAGCTAAGCGACCCTAGTGGCCGACAGAAACACCTGGCCCATCTAAGAGTGGCACTGCAGTGTCACGCAGGATGGCCCTTCCAAAAAACACTCCCCAAACAGCACATGACGCAAAGAAAAAAAGAGGCGCAATGAGGTAGCTGTGTGAGTAAGATAAGCGACCCTAGTGGCCGACACAAACACCTGGCCCATCTAAGAGTGGCACTGCAGTGTCACGCAGGATGGCCCTTCCAAAAAACACTCCCCAAACAGCACATGACGCAAAGAAAAAAAGAGGCGCAATGAGGTAGCTGTGTGAGTAAGATAAGCGACCCTAGTGGCCGACACAAACACCTGGCCCATCTAGGAGTGGCACTGCAGTGTCACGCAGGATGGCCCTTCAAAAAAATACTCCCCAAACAGCACATGACGCAAAGAAAAATGAAAGAAAAAAGAGGTGCAAGATGGAATTGTCCTTGGGCCCTCCCACCCACCCTTATGTTGTATAAACAGGACATGCACACTTTAACCAACCCATCATTTCAGTGACAGGGTCTGCCACACGACTGTGACTGAAATGACGGGTTGGTTTGGACCCCCACCAAAAAAGAAGCAATTAATCTCTCCTTGCACAAACTGGCTCTACAGAGGCAAGATGTCCACCTCATCATCATCCTCCGATATATCACCGTGTACATCCCCCTCCTCACAGATTATCAATTCGTCCCCACTGGAATCCACCATCTCAGCTCCCTGTGTACTTTGTGGAGGCAATTGCTACTGGTCAATGTCTCCACGGAGGAATTGATTATAATTCATTTTAATGAACATCATCTTCTCCACATTTTCTGGAAGTAACCTCATACGCCGATTGCTGACAAGGTGAGCGGCGGCACTAAACACTCTTTCGGAGTACACACTTGTGGGAGGGCAACTTAGGTAGAATAAAGCCAGTTTGTGCAAGGGCCTCCAAATTGCCTCTTTTTCCTGCCAGGATAAGTACGGACTGTCTGACGTGCCTACTTGGATGCGGTCACTCATATAATCCTCCACCATTCTTTCAATGGGGAGAGAAGCATATGCAGTGCCAGTAGACGACATGTCCGTAATCGTTGTCAGGTCCTTCAGTCCGGACCAGATGTCAGCATCAGCAGTCGCTCCAGACTGCCCTGCATCACCGCCAGCGGGTGGGCTCGGAATTCTGAGCCTTTTCCTCGCACCCCCAGTTGCGGGAGAATGTGAAGGAGGAGATGTTGACAGGTCGCGTTCCGCTTGACTTGACAATTTTCTCACCAGCAGGTCTTTGAACCCCAGCAGACTTGTGTGTGCCGGAAAGAGAGATCCAAGGTAGGTTTTAAATCTAGGATCGAGCACGGTGGCCAAAATGTAGTGCTCTGATTTCAACAGATTGACCACCCGTGAATCCTTGTTAAGCGAATTAAGGGCTCCATCCACAAGTCCCACATGCCTAGCGGAATCGCTCTGTGTTAGCTCCTCCTTCAATGTCTCCAGCTTCTTCTGCAAAAGCCTGATGAGGGGAATGACCTGACTCAGGCTGGCAGTGTCTGAACTGACTTCACGTGTGGCAAGTTCAAAGGGCAGCAGAACCTTGCACAACGTTGAAATCATTCTCCACTGCGCTTGTGACAGGTGCATTCCACCTCCTATATCGTGCTCAATTGTATAGGCTTGAATGGCCTTTTGCTGCTCCTCCAACCTCTGAAGCATATAGAGGGTTGAATTCCACCTCGTTACCACTTCTTGCTTCAGATGATGGCAGGGCAGGTTCAGGCATTTTTGGTGTTGCTCCAGTCTTCTGTACGTGGTGCCTGTACGCCGAAAGTGTCCCGCAATTCTTCTGGCCACCAACAGCATCTCTTGCACGCCCCTCTCGTTTTTTAAATAATTCTGCACCACCAAATTCAAGGTATGTGCAAAACATGGGACGTGCTGGAATTTGCCCATATTTAATGCACACACAATATTGCTGGCGTTGTCCGATGCCACAAATCCACAGGAGAGTCCAATTGGGGTAAGCCATTCCGCGATGATCTTCCTCAGTTGCCGTAAGAGGTTTTCAGCTGTGTGCGTATTCTGGAAACCGGTGATACAAAGCGTAGCCTGCCTAGGAAAGAGTTGGCGTTTGCGAGATGCTGCTACTGGTGCCGCCGCTGCTGTTCTTGCGGCGGGAGTCCATACATCTACCCAGTGGGCTGTCACAGTCATATAGTCCTGACCCTGCCCTGCTCCACTTGTCCACATGTCCGTGGTTAAGTGGACATTGGGTACAACTGCATTTTTTAGGACACTGGTGAGTCTTTTTCTGACGTCCGTGTACATTCTCGGTATCGCCTGCCTAGAGAAGTGGAACCTAGATGGTATTTGGTAACGGGGGCACACTACCTCAAGAAATTGTCTAGTTCCCTGTGAACTAACGGCGGATACCGGACGCACGTCTAACACCAACATAGTTGTCAAGGCCTCAGTTATCCGCTTTGCAACAGGATGACTGCTGTGATATTTCATCTTCCTCGCAAAGGACTGTTGGACAGTCAATTGCTTGGTGGAAGTAGTAAAAGTGGGCTTACGACTTCCCCTCTGGGATGACCATCGACTCCCAGCAGCAACAACAGCAGCGCCAGCAGCAGTAGGCGTTACACGCAAGGATGCATCGGAGGAATCCCAGGCAGGAGAGGACTCGTCAGAATTGCCAGTGACATGGCCTGCAGGACTATTGGCATTCCTGGGGAAGGAGGAAATTGACACTGAGGGAGTTGGTGGGGTGGTTTGCGTGAGCTTGGTTACAAGAGGAAGGGATTTACTGGTCAGTGGACTGCTTCCGCTGTCGCCCAAAGTTTTTGAACTTGTCACTGACTTATTATCAATGCGCTGCAGGTGACGTATAAGGGAGGATGTTCCGAGGTGGTTAACGTCCTTACCCCTACTTATTACAGCTTGACAAAGGCAACACACGGCTTGACAAATGTTGTCCGCATTTCTGTTGAAATACTTCCACACCGAAGAGCTGATTTTTTTGGTATTTTCACCAGACATGTCAATGGCCATATTCCTCCCACGGACAACAGGTGTCTCCCCGGGTGCCTGACTTAAACAAACCACCTCACCATCAGAATCCTCCTGGTCAATTTCCTCCCCAGCGCCAGCAACACCCATATCCTCCTCATCCTGGTGTACTTCAACACTGACATCTTCAATCTGACTATCAGGAACTGGACTGCGGGTGCTCCTTCCAGCACTTGCAGGGGGCGTGCAAATGGTGGAAGGCGCATGCTCTTCACGTCCAGTGTTGGGAAGGTCAGGCATCGCAACCGACACAATTGGACTCTCCTTGTGGATTTGGGATTTCGAAGAACGCACAGTTCTTTGCTGTGCTTTTGCCAGCTTGAGTCTTTTCATTTTTCTAGCAAGAGGCTGAGTGCTTCCATCCTCATGTGAAGCTGAACCACTAGCCATGAACATAGGCCAGGGCCTCAGCCGTTCCTTGCCACTCCGTGTGGTAAATGGCATATTGGCAAGTTTACGCTTCTCCTCCGACAATTTTATTTTAGATTTTTGAGTCCTTTTTTTACTGATATTTGGTGTTTTGGATTTTACATGCTCTGTACTATGACATTGGGCATCGGCCTTGGCAGACGACGTTGCTGGCATTTCATCGTCTCGGCCATGACTAGTGGCAGCAGCTTCAGCACGAGGTGGAAGTCGATCTTGATCTTTCCCTATTTTTGGAACCTCTACATTTTTGTTCTCCATATTTTAATAGGCACAACTAAAAGGCACCTCAGGTAAACAATGGAGATGGATGGATACTAGTATACTTATGGATGACGAGCGACTGCCGACACAGAGGTAGCTACAGCCGTGGACTACCGTACTGTGTCTGCTGCTAATATAGACTGGATGATAATGAGATAAAATTAAAATATATATATATATCACACTAGTACTGCAGCCGGACAGGTATATATTATGTAATGACAGACCTGCTGGACACTGTCTGTCAGACTCAGCACTGCAGACTCCTAAAGTAAGCTACTAGTATCAAGAAGATAGAAAAAAAAAACCACGGGTAGGTGGTATACAATTATGGATGGACGAGCGACTGCCGACACAGAGGTAGCTACAGCCGTGGACTACCGTACTGTGTCTGCTGCTAATATAGACTGGATGATAATGAGATAAAATTAAAATATATATATATATATCACACTAGTACTGCAGCCGGACAGGTATATATTATGTAATGACGGACCTGCTGGACACTGTCTGTCAGCACTGCAGACTCCTAAAGTAAGCTACTAGTATCAAGAAGATAGAAAAAAAAAACCACGGGTAGGTGGTATACAATTATGGATGGACGAGCGACTGCCGACACAGAGGTAGCTACAGCCGTGGACTACCGTACTGTGTCTGCTGCTAATATAGACTGGATGATAATGAGATAAAATTAAAATATATATATATATCACACTAGTACTGCAGCCGGACAGGTATATATTATGTAATGACGGACCTGCTGGACACTGTCTGTCAGCACTGCAGACTCCTAAAGTAAGCTACTAGTATCAAGAAGATAGAAAAAAAAAAACCACGGGTAGGTGGTATACAATTATGGATGGACGAGCGACTGCCGACACAGAGGTAGCTACAGCCGTGGACTACCGTACTGTGTCTGCTGCTAATATAGACTGGATGATAATGAGATAAAATTAAAATATATATATATTATATATCACACTAGTACTGCAGCCGGACAGGTATATATTATGTAATGACGGACCTGCTGGACACTGTCTGTCAGACTCAGCACTGCAGACTCCTAAAGTAAGCTACTAGTATCAAGAAGATAGAAAGAAAAAAAAACCACGGGTAGGTGGTATACAATTATGGATGGACGAGCGACTGCCGACACAGAGGTAGCTACAGCCGTGGACTACCGTACTGTGTCTGCTGCTAATATAGACTGGATGATAATGAGATAAAATTAAAATATATATATATATATCACACTAGTACTGCAGCCGGACAGGTATATATTATGTAATGACGGACCTGCTGGACACTGTCTGCAGAATGCGTTTATAAAAACACCACACGACGAGTGTTTAACTATTTCAGGCAGACAATCACAATATACTGGTGGTCAGAAGACAATCACAATACTGGTGGTCAGTGGTCACTGGTCAGTCACACTGGCAGTGGCACTCTGGCAGCAAAAGTGTGCACTGTACTTAAAATATGTACTCCTGCTATAACTGCTCCCCAGTCTCCCCCACAATTAAGCTGTGTGAGCAGTGAGCACTCAGCACAGTCAGATAATGATATACAGTATTACATATGATGCAGCACACTGGGCTGAGCACAGATATGGTATGTGACTGTGTCACACTGTGTATCGTTTTTTTTCAGGCAGAGAACGGATTAATTAAACTGGTGGTCACTGGTCACACTATCAGCAGCAAGTAGTACTCCTCCTAATAATATGCTCCCCAAAATTTGTGTCTCTCTCTAGTACTCTAGTCTAAACGGAGAGGACGCCAGCCACGTCCTCTCCCTATCAATCTCAATGCACGTGTGAAAATGGCGGCGACGCGCGGCTCCTTATATAGAATCCGAGTCTCGCGATAGAATACGAGCCTCGCGAGAATCCGACAGCGGGATGATGACGTTCGGGCGCGCTCGGGTTAACCGAGCAAGGCGGGAAGATCCGAGTCGCTCGGCCCCGTGTAAAAAAACCTGAAGTTCGGGCGGGTTCGGATTCCGAGGAACCGAACCCGCTCATCTCTAATAAATATGCCTTAAACCGTCCGCACCTCGTGGGTTTAGTTAGTGGTGAGGAGGAGGGAGGTTGTGCTGTGGAGGTAGGTGAATTTGTGGTTTGAAGAGGAGTGTTGGTAGCGATTTCTGAGTGTGGTATTGTGTTTGAAAGTCGTCTTGTCATTCTTGTTGTCTTGTATTTTGTGGTTTTGTCTCATTTTTAGTCCAAGTTATTTTTCTTTATAGTCCCTTGTCTGTGTTTGTGTGTGTGTGTGTGTGTGTGTGTGTGTGTGTGTGTGTGTGTGTGTGTGTGTCTGTGTGTGTGAGTTGTGTAGTGGTAGTGGAGGAGTGTGTTGTTTGTCTTTTTTTTTCCCGTGTTAACTGTTTAGACACACAATTATGTGTGACTCAGAGGTGGAGGGTGTGAGTGAGGGGGAGGAGGTCGGTCAGGTGGAGGAGGTGAGTGTTAGTGAGGTTAGTGAGGTGGAGGAGGTGGGTGAGGTTGCTGCTGCAGCCTCAAGTGACAGTCAGAGTGCTCCGCAGCCACGAACCACTACTAAGACTGGGCGGAATGTTAAGTTTAGTTTTGCTGAAAATGTGGCATTGGTGCATGAGCTGATGAAGTATCAGAGGCAGCTATTTGGCCCTGAGTCCACCAAGGTGCCAACACGGAGGAAGACGGTGTTGTGGTCGAAAGTTGTTGCTGCTGTCAATAGTGAGGGGGTGGTCAAGCGGACGGAGGACACATGCCGCAAACGGTACTATGACATAAAGCGAAGTGTCAAGTCCAAAATGGCCAAGGAGGCCAAGGAGGCTCGGCAAACCGGTGGTGGGCAGCCCTATATTGCAAGATATCTGGAGTATGAGGAGCCCATGCGGAGTGTAATACCTCCTGAAGTTGTCTCTGCAACCCATGTCCGGGATTCAGATAGGCCAAGGAAGAATGGTGAGCATGTTTTTTTTTTTGTAAAAAAGTTTTATTTTGGAATCTGTGTCATGTGACGTTGCATATTACTCCCATCTTCAAGTGTGTGTCTGCAAATACATTGTTTTGGGTCATGTGTTAGCTAAAAGCCAATGTAAGATCTTACTTTATTGTATGTCATGTGTTTTTCAGACAGATATTTAGCATGTGTAGTTTGGACTTGTTGTGTCTCTGATTTGTCCTGCAATAATGTTTTCCTTTTGGGCGTTTTTTACGTTAAAAATTATGACTATGTTTTATATATAAGTGATCCATGTTTTTTTTTATTAAAAAAAGTCGTTGTCATGTTAGAGGCTGGAGTACTGGAAAGTGGTTTGTAAACCACTTACATGTTTAATGTCATCTTTAGAGAATGTTATGGGGTTTTTTTTATTTAAATTTATTTTTGCTTGTATTTGTACCGTGACACCAATCATACTGCATTTTTTTAAATCATAAAATTTGCTGGGTTTTTTTTTGGTCATATAGTGGTAATGTGTCTTTGGAGTGCCACATCACAGAGCAAATTAGATATTGCATCTGTATTATTTTTAAAAACAATACAAAATGAAGTTGTGTTTTTTTTAAAATAAAAAACCTTTCCTTTAACTTGTGGCCTATGTCAGTGTCCTGTACATGTACATATATGTATCTCTATATATATCCTGTACATGTTTGCCTGTCTTGATGTTGCCATAGTGCATATGTGTTTTGGTTTTTTTTTTTTTTTTGTATTTCTGGTCCTTATGTTTGTTTGAATTAAAAACCAAGCATTTCTAAATGTAAAAATGTTTATAAGCATAATGGGTGGATGTATACACAATAGCATGATTTAAGAATATATCTCATTTTATACAGTGTCTAAAAAAAGCAGTACCACTCGTCGGCCAGTAAATCCTAACACATCTGATGATGATGACGCTGCGGAAGCAGGTAAAGTGTCCATTGTAGTATAGGGTATGCTTGTAAAGGAATGGCCATAACAAAATTGCACTTTCATTAAAAGGTCCATCAACAGAAGTATGGAGCAGCAGAAGTGGCTCTTCTGTTAGACATCACCACAAGAAACCTGTGGCCGAAAAGAAAGCAAGGTCGTCTGTCCCGCCACAAACACAGCAGGCTACCCCGCCACAAAGATTATCGTCCGTATGTTCTGTCCTCCCACTCCAAATTTTGGACACACCTCCAAGACGTCATCCACACTCCCCTCATCTTGATTGTGAGTATCAAACTGAAAAAAAAGTGTAAAATGTCAGAACATAATCATAATCAGTCATAACCGCATTAAGTCAAAACACATCCAAAACAAAAATACTTACCGCAGTAAGTAAAAGCTGAAATGGAATCCAAACTAAATGGCCTTGTCCACATCCAGTAAAGATATGTATGTCCACTTGAGTCATACAGTATGACATTGGGTATAAGATGCTGCAACAAAAAAGCATGTTGGTTTGTTTGTAAAAAGTAAGTTTGTTTTTCAAAAAATCTCATGTGTGCTTAAGGTAACATTGCAAAATACATACAAAAACATTACTATGTTTGTTTGAACAAAGCTATAAGGTAACACATTATGTATTACAATGTTTTTTTTTATGGTGGAGTATGTGTGAGCTACAATAAAACTAAAGTGTTTGCTTTCACAATTAAGTAACCAGACACATTTGCCACAAACAGGCACATGTATGTATTTAAGCTATGAGTGATGATGTTGCTAGGCAGAATAGTTGAAAGCAACAGTGAATGACATGTGTTCCATGTGTAGTGATTTTTTATCATTTCACAAACATATGGATAGCTAACGGAGATATGTTAAACATTTCAGCTTTGAGTCCTGGGAACAGCATCCCTCCGCAACAACACCAACACAGTGACATGGAGGAGACAAACATCTTAGAAATGCAGCCATTAATGCAAGGAATGAGCCCGCCAGCACCTGTGAGTACACCACCACAGCAAAGCACACCACCACCACAACACAGCCCAACAACACCAGGAACACAAGGCCCTGATCAGCTGTTTTGGACTATTTGGGCTAGACAGCAGGCCACTAATGAAGATTGCCTGCGTAAGCAGACACAAATGTTTGCAAGCCTACCATCTCACCTCAGAAGAATCTCAAGAAATCTGAGTCGACAAAATGAGCAAACAACCAGAATAGGCAATACCATGGAACTCATGCGTACAGACATTACAGAGGTCATGGGTAACTTACAGCGCATAATGGAAGAACAGCACAGACTAATGGAAGAACAGCACAGACTAATGGAAGAACAGCACAGACAACAGGCAAGTTATATGAGCATTTTTCAAAACAGTCAAAAGATTAATGAAAGTTTATTCAGAATAGTAGACAATCAAAATGCTGCTACACGTGAACTCAATGCCACCCTCACTAACCTGAATGAAACACTCAGATGCATGCACCAACAGCAAACAACCAGCAGTTCTGGTACGACTACTCCAAATATCACGCCAGTCTCATCACCACCAAGACGGTCCACCAGAGCACGCCAACATAACAGTGCTAAAGGCAAAGGGCAGGACAAGCAGCCACCAAAAAAAACGTTAAAAAAAAGTTAGACATTTGTGAAAAGTAACTCAAAATAGCAAGTGTTTTTGATGCTTTACAAAATATCACACTTAGCTCCTTGACCCTTTTTTTAACATCATTAATTATAAGTGGACCAAATTAATTGTAAAAAATAGTACGCACATTTATTCCTTTTCATTTTTTTTTATATTGGAGGAGGAAAATGTTGATGGAGCCACACATACATGTTAGCAGGAAGTAAACTGACTACTTGATTTTTTTCAAATCATTACTCTTTCTAGATTCCAATCATTCTCTTTGCCTGCAGATACAATAATTGCCAGCCAGGCAGAATGTCTTTAGCAGGAAGTAAACTGACCACTTGATTTTTTTCTAATCATTACTCTTTCTAGATTCCAATCATTCTCTTTGCCTGCAGATACAATAATTGCCAGCCAGGCAGAATGTCTTTAGCAGGAAGCAAACTGACCACTTGATTTTTTTCAAATCATTACTCTTTCTAGATTCCAATCATTCTCTTTGCCTGCAGATACAATAATTGCCAGCCAGGCAGAACGTCTTTAGCAGGAAGTAAACTGACCACTTGATTTTTTTCTAATCATTACTCTTTCTAGATTCTAATCATTCTCCTTGCCTGCAGACAATCCAAATTACAATGTTAGTGATAAATATCTTAGCTATCTTATCTATACAACATTACAAGATGAACACAATTGAGTGGCGTAAAAAGCTTGTAATATGTTGCCTTTGTTTTGTTTGAAAAACATTGTCCAAATGAATGTCAGTATTGTTGGGACAGGTTTGTGTGTGCTAAAAATTCTTAAGCATGTTTTTACACATGATGCTGAAACAAACAAATATGTACTTTTACCAAAAAAAAAAACCTGTTTATAATAATGTATATGTGTGGCAAACTGTGTATTTACTTACACATCATCAAGTTTACAGCATCAAACATTAGGAAATAAATTATTCCTGATTACAGTAAGTTTGTGAGTCTTAAATATGATGGTGCATCACACATAGGGACACATGTATTCCTCAAGGCAAACATATTATATGTTGAGGAGTGTTTTTTGGGAGCACAGGTTCTCAAACTCGGCCATCAGGAACCCACACAGTGCATGTTTTGCAGGTCTACTCACAGAATCACAAGTGACATAATTAGCTCCACCTGTGAACCTTTTAACATATGTCTGTGAGTAATTCATACACCTGTGCTTCTACTGGGTTACGAGAAAAACATGCACTGTGTGTGGTCCTGAGGGCCGAGTTTGTGAACCTGTGCATTAGGACATTACACACAATGATAAAGTGAAATAGTAAATGGATGATGTGGGCTTGTAAGAAATTAGCATTGCAAGATTTCGAACACTTATCCAGACTTAATGCATGCCACTCATAATCTGTTGTTTTGATATTAAAAAGACACACAATACACATGCAACATTTGTTTATCATATAGCGAGGGTATGTTTGTATGTGTCAAGGAGACAGACACATTCTGAGTAATGGATTTTGACCAAAAAAACAAAACATCTATTTATGAAGACACAACAAATGAAATAAGCAAACCAAGCTTACCTTAGAAATAGAGATTGATGATCTGTTGCCTAACCTGCCTCCCTACATCAATACTCCAAGTATCACCAGATGTCTCTAATTCCTCTGCTTGCTGGCTGCTTTCTTCCTCCTCCTCCTCAACATGTGGTAGATGTTGTTGCAAACACATGTTATGAAGAAAGCAGCAGCAGAACACAATTTGAGTCACCTTGGAGGGACTATACAACAAAAGGCGACCAGACTTAACCAGACACCGAAACCTAGATTTCAGCACACCAAAACATCTTTCTATCACATTCCGCGTGGACTTATGTGCATAATTGTAATTGTGTTCAGCAGGGGTATCAGGTCGGGACAATGGAGTTAGAAGCCAAGAGAAACAGCCATATCCTCCATCACCTAAAAGATAGATATAGTAACGTGATTCATGTTAAGATACAGCAACACATAAGTAACACACTGTGGGGCAGATGTATTAACCTGTAGAAGGCACAAGGAAGTGAAGAACCAGTGATATGTGCAAGGTAATAAAGGCAGCAGACAATCTGATCCTAAATGTTAATTTACATATTGGAGCAGATTGGCTGGTGCCTTTATCACCTTGCACAGATCACTGGTTTCTCACTTCCTTATGCCTTCTACAGGTTAATACATCTGCACCTGTATTTGGACAAAGTATACGCAGGCCTACACATATCAAATTACATACCCAGCAGCCATCCATCTGGCATTTGTCCGTCCTCAAACTTATATGAACATACAGCTAGAGATAAATCTCAAACTGTATATATATCTGGCGCTGAAATGCAATGTATGGTAATAATTTACCAGATGGTGATCAGTAAAAATCGTGACTTATAGGGCTGCTGAGCAAAACAGCTGGTTAGGCTGAACAACTAATTGAAGTACAAAGAAGGAAGAAATGCTCTGCGCACCAAAAATCACTTGGAATTAATTAATTGATTAATTAAGTGCAGTCTAGCAAGGAGAATGATTGACTCAATGAAGCTTGACCTTTTTTTAAAATTAATTAATTCCAAGTGATTTTTGGTGCGCAGAGCATTTTTTCCTTCTTCGTCCTCAAACTTATCAAAGAGGGATGACTGACTGAGGATGAAGGAGTCATGGCAGCCCCCAGGGTAACCAGCAACAACACTCATTATTTTGAGATTTGCATCACAAACCACCTGCACATTTGTGGAGTGTTCAAAATGGCGGTTTGTATATATGTGCTGCCTGCCCCTAGGTGGTCTCAGCTGAATGTGTGTGCAATCTATGGCTCCAAGCACATTGGGCATGCCAGCCAGCTCATAGAAATCTACCCTGACGGCATGCCACTGAGACTCCTGGGTAGGGAAGCAGATTGAGGCCTCGATGTGGGGCTGCAAAACAGCCAAAACCTGTGTGAACATTTTAAAGAACAATAAACTTGAGATTTTAGGACAGAACTGGCCACCGAGAAATTAAAACAAACACAAAACAGAAGAGCTCGTTAGGTATACATCACCTGTGTTAAGATTCTGGAAAATGAGGGCTGTGAGATTCCTATGACATCCCCAGACACAGCCTGAAAGCTGCCAGTAGCCATAAAGAGCAACACAGCCAGGAGTTTGTGCAGGCCTGATACAGGGCGAGAGCGTGCTGTCTCAGGGTCTAGGCCCAGTTTGACAAGGTCATACAGACGGAAAATGTTGTTACGATTTAGACTGAATATCTGTATGACCTTATCATCGGACAATGCGTTCAAGTTTAAACGCCCCCTAAAAAAACGAGGCCTGCGCAGCCTCCGCGGAACCTGTACAACCTGCTGACCATGTTCAGTTTCTTGGCCCTGGGTACTTACAGGCTGATGTCTGAGTCTGAGGAATCCCACAGCACACAAAAGATCTTCGGGCATCGCGAGCGAAGCGGTACATTAATTGGGCTTCCCGGTCACTGTACGGAGAAAACGACACCAAAAAAACATGAAAAACTCATGGCGACCTTTTGACCTGTCGACCTAGAACATGTCGACCTAGAAACCCTGGTAGAGTTGGACAGGTAGAGTTGGTGACTGAGGCAGGGGTGACAGGTAGAGTTGGTGACTGAGGCAGGGGTGACAGGGAGATAGTGGATGACTGGTGAGGCAGGGGTGACAGGGAGATAGTTGGTGACTGAGGCAGGGGTGACAGGGAGATAGTGGGTGACTGAGGCAGGGGTGATAGGCCGATAGTGGGTGACTGAGGCAGGGGTGACAGGGAGATAGTGGTTGACTGAGGCAGGGGTGACAGGGAGATAGTGGATGACTGGTGAGGCAGGGATGACAGGGAGATAGTGGGTGACTGAGGCAGGGGTGACAGGGAGATAGTTGGTGACTGAGGCAGGGGTGACAGGGCGATAGTGGGTGACTGAAGCAGGGGTGACAGGGAGATAGTGGGTGACTGAGGCAGGGGTGACAGGGAGATAGTGGTTGACTGAGGCAGGAGTAATAGGGAGAAAGTGGGTGACTGAGGCAGGGGTGACTGGGAGATAGTGGATGACTGGTGAGGCAGGGATGACAGGGAGATAGTGGGTGACTGAGGCAGAGGTGACAGGGAGATAGTGGTTGACTGAAGCAGGGGTGACAGGGAGATAGTGGGTGACTGAGGCAGGGGTGACAGGGAGATAGTGGGTGACTGAGGCAGGAGTAATAGGGATGTAACCCTGATTTAGGGTTTAAACAACACTTATACTGAGGTAGTTATAATATGGTGACTAAAATGGAGTATAAGCATATATATTATTCATATAAAAGTTAATGGATGTTGTAATACTGTATGCATGTTTTGAGGTAAATAATACAGTTCACATATATGTAATTGTATGTACATTGATGTAAATGTAGTGGTGAATACAATTAAGGCTTATTTTATGGTTTCACAGTGTATCTAAAGGGTTAATGTCCTTGTGCTCCTAACTGTCAATCACCTAGTGGGGTGATTGCCAGTGGGCGGAGCATCACCTCAGAGTGGGTCATGTGACTACTAGAGAGGGGTGGGGAGGTGCTGTGAGTATAGCTGAGGAAGAGACTGCATATCCCTTGGTGAGAAGACATAGTTTTTTGCTGCTCCGGCCGTCGCCCGCATTAGAGCTGAGCGGTATACATTGCGGCGGCCGGAGGGTGCTTAGTGTGTGTAGCCAGAACAGGGCTTCCTTACTGTAAAGGTGGTGACAGCAGCATTGAGACTCAGAACTGTTCATAGAACCCAAGATCAGCGCTCGTCAACTCACCCAGCAGTATTGGAAGGGCACATCTGTGACAGGGAGACAGAGAGGGTTCCTTCCTACCTATTACCGGCACAGACTCTGACAGCCACAGCAAAGAAGCCAGGACCAGCAGCAGAGGCTCCATTCTGTGTGGCTGTAAGTGTAAGGGAGGAGTCGGGGGAGCATTCTGCAGCAGCATCACTAGATGGTAGAAGTGTGAGTGCATAATCCAGCCATTTATATTACCCCTACACTAAGCACAGCAAGCCATAGGTGACTATTGTACATAGTCAATTTCATATTGGGACTAAGGACTCCAGGGCTAGGCCGCAATAATGGCTATTAAGCAGGAGGATAGTAATGGGTCACAGTAGTCAGAGTGACCTATAATGACAGTTCCATGTATGGCTTAATCATAGTGCTAAGGAGAAGGTAGAAAGCACTGGGTATATATATGTAACAGGAGGAGTGGAGTGAAACTTGAACTGTTTAACGCTTCATAAATAGTTTTAAAGCTCCCCCATATATCAGCATCACATCAGTCAAAGGAGAGCCAGAGACATTGTTCCGCAGCGCTAAATAGAAAGTAACACCCTAAAGCTGCCACCTAATGTGTGTATTTATGCCCCTGAATTAGCAGAATTAGAGTCAAGGACATTAAAGGTAGCCATACTACAGTGACATTGGATGGATGTTAAAGCCTCTTAGCCACAAAGGATTAGAATATCATCCCGATTCAAGGACTAGCTTGTGGCACTTTAATACAACTGTGTTATATGTATATTCGTGAACCCGTAAGAAGGACTGACACGTAAGAGACTATTAGTTTTAAAGTTAAAGGATTTGAGCTCGCTGTGACTATGATAAGAGAAACCATCTCTTGCAGATATATTTAATATAGACTCATCCTAAGAGACAACAATAATTTGAGGCATACAGGAATCGAAAAGCTATATATGCTCTGAAATATAGAAAGCATCAGCTACTTCAAATGGACACAAGGACGCAGCATAACAAAGGTTTATCATACCAGCTTCTTAGGAGTTTAGTTTAATACTGGACAACTACGGTAACATTTTTACTGAGGAAAGGATACAGATTCCTTGGTAATCAACTGTTGATGTTACTATCTATGAGCTAAATAGATACTTTCTGTTATCTGCCAAGGAGGAACTATAAGTAACCTTATAGGAGAAAGTAATCGCTACCATAAGTAGACTGAGCCAAACATCTTTCTCTTTAACTGAAGGGAGAACTGATAGTTGATACTAAAACATAGTGTCAGACATTCTGTATTAACTGCTGTTATTTTTAGGAAGTTTATGGGCCCTTATAGTGCACTATCATATTAAGAGTACCCGGGTCACTCTAACACCTAAGGGTGTCTTGAAAGAAAAAGGATTTGTTGTATTGCATGCAGGTACTGTGTATAGGCCTAATTGACAGGGGGTTAGCATGGATTAATGACTTAAAGGGGAATGTGTAATTGATGAAATGTTAATGTATACTTAATCCATTTGGTACTGGTCATTAAAGTGTTATACTTTCCATGTGTGTGTGGTCCGTCTGGAAGTTGATCTGAAGATCCTGGAAGAAAGAGACAGGTATATTAGATAATATATCTATGATATAAGGGAATCATCCCCTAAGGATAGAGATCAGGCTTACTCAAGCAAGCCTTAACGGTAGTTAAATACTACACATAGCTTGAGTGGAGGCACAGCTATTAGGTAACCATCCCTTAATAGAATACATAGACAGCTCTCGTTCAAGGTATTGAGGGTAGGGTTACATTTGGAGGCACCGCGTGAGATAGAAGTTACACTCAGGCCCTGTTACACTACAGGTGTCAGCTGCCATTAATTATTATTGATAAAGTCCTCACATCCCTAAAAATAAAATACAAATATGGGAAAGAAGCAAAGGAACAGGGAGAAGGTTGGACATAAAGCTATTGCTGTATCAGTTGGGAGAGTTGAAGCCATTAGAGAATGTAAAAGTATGGACAAACAAGAGTACCATAAGGGACCAGGCTTAAAGGAAGAGGTGACATGCAAGTTTGTGGGAACTTCTGTAAATAACCTAGGTGTGGAAAATGAAAAAATATTAGATGTCCCTGTAGAGTTGGAGAAGAGAAAGAAGAAATTAAAGGACAAGAAAGTCAGACTTGATCCCCACCTAAAGGATAGTGAGGGAGGTGTTAGTGACAACCTTGCTCATACTTTGGTCGCTAACATGGATTATGGAATGAAAGGAGATAAGAATGTTCTACCACTGAAAGAGAGAGTTCCAGGGGAAGTGAAGATAGATGTAGGTATACAGAAATTAGAAACTGTGCTAAAGCAAATAGCTGAGGATTATAAGAAACATGGACAATTAGTATTAGCTCTGCCAAAAGATCAACAGAAGGACCTGCTTTCCCTGTTTCCAACTTCCATTGAGGAACCAACAAGAAGAGTTAGCCCAGTGGATCTACAGACCCCGATAGAGGTGATAAGACATATAGCACTGGACAGATCTAAACATATTTATCAGTTGTTGGAGGTTCTAGATGAAACCCGATGGAAGCTAAAAGAAGAACAGATGTTTAACACCAAAATTGATGAGAGGAACGAAGAGCTTGAAAGAGAACTTTGGTTTATACAGAGAGAGATGGAAACCATGGCATCTGATGAAAGACAAACCAGAGTGGATCAGGAGCAACAAAAGTTGATAATGTACCAGCAGCAGGAAGACAATATTCATTCTCTGGAATCAAAAATAACTGAGTTGTCTGAATTATTGGAAGTGGGTAAAGAAACTGAAAAGGAGGATCATATTCGTCTGAATGAAATGAAAGAAAGACTGTCTCAGCTAGAATCTGAGAATAAAATACTGAAGGATGCCAACTTCCTAAACAACTGTCCTGAAGACCGTATCCATGAATTTTCTATGCGACCGGATACTAAGGACATAGCATTACAGACTGAGGTAGTGGATGGTATATTGCTGAGACAATCTTCTATGAATAAAGTTGATAGTAAAGGGACACAGTATATGTCTCTTAAAATGACTGGCACAGTAATATGGTTCCATGTGAAGAAAGGCTATGGCTTCATTAAAAGGCATGACACCGGAGAAGACATATTTGTACATTGGACATCCATAACGAAGAATAACCCCCTAAAACTGTTGTACAGTGTAGGAGATGGAGAGAAAGTAGAATTTGAAGTGTTGGAAGGGGAAAAGGGTGTACATGCAGCAAATGTGACTGGCATTGGTGGAGTACCAGTGAAAGGGAGTCGATTTGCTCCAAACCGACGAGGATCATACAGTTATTGTTATCAACCACGAGAAAAAGCGGTTGATGAAGGAAGTGCATATTCAGAACAAAGGCAAGGGAGAGATCCAGCTCCATGTCATCCTTCTACAACCTTACATTTCCGACCTCTCTCGAGATTCAATGGTAGATTAAATCAGTCCCAGGATCAAGAAACGGAAAATTCAGATGCTAAAGACTTGATAACTTTAGAAGCTTCGTCAGAGAAAGAAACTAGTCTCAGTGACAATCGTAGTGCGGTACATGATAACTTTACCCTAGCACAATCTCTTAAATCTTCCATCCGAAGTCCAGTACTAAAAGAAGTCAATAAATCAGGTGTAGAAGAGCAAGGGAAACCAGCACGATCAGAGAACACTATCCCTGGGAGGCATGAAGGCTATGTAGTTCCATCCCTCCCTATTTGGCCAACAGTTAAAATGGTTGAGATGAGGTGGCTTGCTAATGGATGTGAATGAATATATACTATTTTAGCATAGTGAGTAAGGTAGATGGTGCATTGGCACCTAAAGATGTTAAACAGTGACAATGCACCAGGGGGAGAAATGTAACCCTGATTTAGGGTTTAAACAACACTTATACTGAGGTAGTTATAATATGGTGACTAAAATGGAGTATAAGCATATATATTATTCATATAAAAGTTAATGGATGTTGTAATACTGTATGCATGTTTTGAGGTAAATAATACAGTTCACATATATGTAATTGTATGTACATTGATGTAAATGTAGTGGTGAATACAATTAAGGCTTATTTTATGGTTTCACAGTGTATCTAAAGGGTTAATGTCCTTGTGCTCCTAACTGTCAATCACCTAGTGGGGTGATTGCCAGTGGGCGGAGCATCACCTCAGAGTGGGTCATGTGACTACTAGAGAGGGGTGGGGAGGTGCTGTGAGTATAGCTGAGGAAGAGACTGCATATCCCTTGGTGAGAAGACATAGTTTTTTGCTGCTCCGGCCGTCGCCCGCATTAGAGCTGAGCGGTATACATTGCGGGCGGCCGGAGGGGGCTTAGTGTGTGTAGCCAGAACAGGGCTTCCTTACTGTAAAGGTGGTGACAGCAGCATTGAGACTCAGAACTGTTCATAGAACCCAAGATCAGCGCTCGTCAACTCACCCAGCAGTATTGGAAGGGCACATCTGTGACAGGGAGACAGAGAGGGTTCCTTCCTACCTATTACCGGCACAGACTCTGACAGCCACAGCAAAGAAGCCAGGACCAGCAGCAGAGGCTCCATTCTGTGTGGCTGTAAGTGTAAGGGAGGAGTCGGGGGAGCATTCTGCAGCAGCATCACTAGATGGTAGAAGTGTGAGTGCATAATCCAGCCATTTATATTACCCCTACACTAAGCACAGCAAGCCATAGGTGACTATTGTACATAGTCAATTTCATATTGGGACTAAGGACTCCAGGGCTAGGCCGCAATAATGGCTATTAAGCAGGAGGATAGTAATGGGTCACAGTAGTCAGAGTGACCTATAATGACAGTTCCATGTATGGCTTAATCATAGTGCTAAGGAGAAGGTAGAAAGCACTGGGTATATATATGTAACAGGAGGAGTGGAGTGAAACTTGAACTGTTTAACGCTTCATAAATAGTTTTAAAGCTCCCCCATATATCAGCATCACATCAGTCAAAGGAGAGCCAGAGACATTGTTCCGCAGCGCTAAATAGAAAGTAACACCCTAAAGCTGCCACCTAATGTGTGTATTTATGCCCCTGAATTAGCAGAATTAGAGTCAAGGACATTAAAGGTAGCCATACTACAGTGACATTGGATGGATGTTAAAGCCTCTTAGCCACAAAGGATTAGAATATCATCCCGATTCAAGGACTAGCTTGTGGCACTTTAATACAACTGTGTTATATGTATATTCGTGAACCCGTAAGAAGGACTGACACGTAAGAGACTATTAGTTTTAAAGTTAAAGGATTTGAGCTCGCTGTGACTATGATAAGAGAAACCATCTCTTGCAGATATATTTAATATAGACTCATCCTAAGAGACAACAATAATTTGAGGCATACAGGAATCGAAAAGCTATATATGCTCTGAAATATAGAAAGCATCAGCTACTTCAAATGGACACAAGGACGCAGCATAACAAAGGTTTATCATACCAGCTTCTTAGGAGTTTAGTTTAATACTGGACAACTACGGTAACATTTTTACTGAGGAAAGGATACAGATTCCTTGGTAATCAACTGTTGATGTTACTATCTATGAGCTAAATAGATACTTTCTGTTATCTGCCAAGGAGGAACTATAAGTAACCTTATAGGAGAAAGTAATCGCTACCATAAGTAGACTGAGCCAAACATCTTTCTCTTTAACTGAAGGGAGAACTGATAGTTGATACTAAAACATAGTGTCAGACATTCTGTATTAACTGCTGTTATTTTTAGGAAGTTTATGGGCCCTTATAGTGCACTATCATATTAAGAGTACCCGGGTCACTCTAACACCTAAGGGTGTCTTGAAAGAAAAAGGATTTGTTGTATTGCATGCAGGTACTGTGTATAGGCCTAATTGACAGGGGGTTAGCATGGATTAATGACTTAAAGGGGAATGTGTAATTGATGAAATGTTAATGTATACTTAATCCATTTGGTACTGGTCATTAAAGTGTTATACTTTCCATGTGTGTGTGGTCCGTCTGGAAGTTGATCTGAAGATCCTGGAAGAAAGAGACAGGTATATTAGATAATATATCTATGATATAAGGGAATCATCCCCTAAGGATAGAGATCAGGCTTACTCAAGCAAGCCTTAACGGTAGTTAAATACTACACATAGCTTGAGTGGAGGCACAGCTATTAGGTAACCATCCCTTAATAGAATACATAGACAGCTCTCGTTCAAGGTATTGAGGGTAGGGTTACAGGGAGAAAGTGGGTGACTGAGGCAGGGGTGACTGGGAGATAGTGAGTGACTGAGGCAGGGGTGACAGGGAGATAGTGGGTGACTGTGAGACAGGGGTGACAGGGAGATAGTGGGTGACTGAAGTAGGGGTGACAGGGAGATAGTGGGCGACTGGTGAGGCAGGGGTGACAGGGAGATAGTAGGTGACTGGTGAGGCAGGGGTGACAGGGAGATAGTGAGTGACTGAGGCAGGGTTGACAGGGAGACAGTGGGTGACTGAGACAGGAGTGAGAGGGAGATAGTGGGTAACAGGTATAGAGTGGGTGACTGAGGCAGAGGTGACAGAGAGAAAGTGTGCTTGCAGAAAGATGGCGGCCGCAGTGTGCGACCCTGTGCCAGTGGTTTCCCTTCCTGGCTCCCCACTCACCTCACCCTGTGATCCAGGCTCTCTCTTGGGGCAGTGCAGCAGGGGTGCGAGCACACCTTGGGAGGAGATGAGAAGGCAGCAGGCAGCACCCTCCACATATGGTACTCTCCGCGATGTAATGGTCAGGCGGGCCCTGTATATACACACACATAGTAAAAGACACACATATAGCAAAACACACATACACACGTATGACAAAACACACAAACAGCTAAACACACATAGCAAAACAATTGTACACACACACACACACACACACACACACACATATAGCAAAATACGTACACAGCTAAACACACACACTCTGGTACTTACATACTTTATCCCTCCTGGCTAGCTCTCTGGTTCCGAGAAGGCTCTTCACGACTGACAGCAGCAGCAGTGCGGTGCCGGGTTGTATGGTGCGGCCGCTGCCTTCTCATCCCGACTGCCACCTCTCACTCATACACTCTCTGCTCTCTCTCATATTACTTCACATCTCTCCTTTTTCTCTCTGATTCTTGCTCTCTTTTACACACATACTATCTTGTTTTATTTCTGCCACACACACACGCTATTTCATTCTGTCTCTCATACTGTACATCCATACACTGCCGCTCTCATACATCCCTACACTGCATCTCTCATACATCCATATATCCCTACACTGCCGCTCTCATACATGCATACACTGCCGCTGTCATACATCCATATATCCATACACTGCCGCTCTCATACATCCATACACGGCCGCTCTTATACATCCATATATCTGTACACTGCGCTCTCATACATCCATACACGTCCGCTCTCATACATCCATATATCTGTACACTGCCGCTCTCATACATCCATACACGTCCGCTCTCATACATCCATATATCTGTACACTGCCACTCTCATACGTCCATACACGTCCGCTCTCATACATCCATATATCTGTACACTGTCGCTCTCATACATCCATACACGTCCGCTCTCATACATCCATATACAGTATCTGTACACTGCCGCTCTCATACATCCATACACTGCCGCTCTCATACATCCATACACGGCCACTCTCATACATCCATATAACCATACACTGCCGCTCTCATACATCCATATATCTGTACACTGCCGCTCTCATACATCCATATATCCGTACACTGCCGCTCTCATACATCCCTACACTGCCGCTCTCATACATCCATATATCCGTACACTGCCGTTCTCATACATCCATATATCCATACACTGCCGCTCTCATACATCCATATATCCGTACATTGCCGCTCTCATACATCCATACACTGCCGCTCTCATACATCCATATATCCGTACACTGCCGCTCTCATATATCCGTACACTACCGCTCTCATACATCCATATATCCGTACACTGCCGCTCTCATACATCCATATATCCGTACACTGCCGCTCTCATACATCCATATATCCGTACACTGCCGCTCTCATACATCCATACACTGCTGCTCTCATACATTCATATGTCCGTACACTGCCGCTCTCATACATCCTTACACTGCCGCTCTCATACATCTGTACACTGCTGCTCTCATACATCCATATATCTGTACACTGCCGCTCTCATACATCCATATATCCGTACACTGCCGCTCTCATACATCCATACACGGCCACTCTCATACATCCATATATCCATATATCCGTACACTGCCGCTCTCATACATCCATACACGGCCGCTCTCATACATCCATATATCCGTACACTGCCGCTCTCATACATCCATATATCCGTACACTGCCGCTCTCATACATCCATACACTGCCGCTCTCATACATCCATATATCTGTACACTGTCGCTCTCATACATCCATATATCTGTACACTGCCTCTCTCATACATCCATATATCCATACACTGCCGCTCTCATACATCCATATATCTGTACACTGCCGCTCTCAAACATCCATATATCCATACACTGCCGCTCTCATACATCCATATATCCATACGCTGCCGCCCTCATACATCCATATATCTGTACACTGCCGCTCTCATACATCCATATATCCATACACTGCCGCTCCCATACATCCATACACTGCCGCTCTCATACATCCATATATCCGTACACTACCGCTCTCATACATCCATACACTGCCGCTCTCATACATCCATATATCCGTACACTGCCGCTCTCATACATCCATATATCCGTACACTGCCGCTCTCATACATCCCTACACTGCCGCTCTCATACAGCCATATATCCGTACACTGCCGCTCTCATACATCCATATATCCATACACTGCCGCTCTCATACATCCATATATCCGTACATTGCCGCTCTCATACATCCATACACTGCCGCTCTCATACATCCATATATCCGCATACTGCCGCTCTCATATATCTGTACACTGCCGCTCTCATACATCCATATATCCGTACACTGCCGCTCTCATACATCCATACACTGCCACTCTCATACATCCATATATCCGTACACTGCCGCTCTCATACATCCATACACTGCCGCTCTCATACAGCTGTACACTGCCGCTCTCATACATCCATATATCCGTACACTGCCGCTCTCATACATCCATACACGGCCACTCTCATACATCCATATATCCATATATCCATACATTGCCGCTCTCATACATCCATACACGGCCGCTCTCATACATCCATATATCCGTACATTGCCACTCTCATACATCCATATATCCGTACACTGCCGCTCTCATACATCCATATATCCATACACTGCTGCTCTCATACATCCATATATCCGTACACTGCCGCTCTCATACATCCATATATCCGTACACTGCATCTCTCATACACCCACACACTGCCGCTCTCATACATCCATATACTGCCGCTCTCATACATCCATATATCTGTACACTGCCGCTCTCATACATACATACATACATACAACAAATTGACAAGCCCTATCTTTAAAATGGGGCATATTGTACTAAATAAAATAAAAACTATAACTTTCTGAAAAACCACAACCCCAAAAGGCACTACACTGGGACATACTCTATCTAATAAAACAAACCCCAAGTCTTTCTTTGTCCTCTACCCTGAGTTATGCCTTCCCAAAAATCTTTCCATAGACTATATGGGAAAACCATCCTCAAAAGCCACACAGGAAGTCACAGAAAAAAACTGACAGTTGAAACTTTAGGTTACTCCCAATTCCTCATTGTTTATTATTTTGGCATGCAGCACTGGGTGACGATTCTACCCGTCCATGACAAATTTCAGCTCAGTACGTCCAATCACTTTTGAGGTGTAGCCCCTCAAACACCATGCCCCCATCTCAGAAGTTCCCTATGGGAGAATTCCATTTGTTCGATTCAGCCTTAATATAAGGGCACGGCCGTGCCCTTATAATATATATCTATATATATATATATATATATATGTATATGTATATATATATATATATATATATATATATATACACACTCACTTTTCCCATAGCTGAAAAAAGAATTAGACCAGCACTCACGTTTTAGTTGAAGAAAAAAAGGGTTTTTTTAATCCTGAAAAGACATCAAGGATACATCAAGGATACACCCCACTGTTTACAGTACGCCCAACAGCCGTTTCAACACATGGTGGTCTTCATCAGGGGCAGCTGTCACTCTGTCAGGAGCTATCTTAAATAGCGGAGAAGGCGCCAGAATATCCGAACGGGACGGCCGGAAGCAGCGCGTCATAGCTGCTATCTGATTGGCTCCTGCCCGCACGTGATGCGTTGCTAGGGTACACAAACCCGGCTCTCTCCTTAGTGACCGGCTCCAGCAGCGTAACAGTAGTGTAGCGTGGGACGATCTGTATAGTAAGTACAGCGGCATGCAAATAGAAATGCTGCTGCCTGTAATCCCGGACACAGTCACATCTGCAGAGTTTTTAACCCCACAGTGCGCCAGCGGCACGGAACCACAGACAGCTCAATAATGAAATGTAATTACATGTACACATATAGGGCAATTAGACCAAACAATATCAACCTGCGTGGCAATGGTGATAACCAGCTAAGAGCAATATTGATTTAAGCATACCACCACATTAGAATGATATAAAGGACGGCTCGGATGACATGTCGCTCAGGGGTTATGAATGCAATATTTACACTCTGCAACACAACCTGCACAGCAATAATAATAAGCAGCTCAGAGCATTGTTGATGGTAGCATACCACCACTAAAGCATAATATAAGAGAAGTGTCAGAAAAGATGGCAAAGATGACATGTCACTCAGCGGTAATAGATGCAAATTTTTACACTCCACCATAACGGAGTCAATAAATCATGGCTAAAAGGATCAATTGAATCCAACAGGTATAGTACCACATGACAGTGTGGAAACCAGATGATGTCTAGCATGCAGCGGGGATACAAAATGATCAGTATAGGACAATCATGTCTCAGGGTACCGTACCCAGTATTCTCATACCCTTTCCAAGTATGGTACTGACTGGGCCCAACGCTGCTTAATTGCCAAGATCGGACGAGATTGGATGATTTCCAGCGTGGTAAGATGGTATCCGATATTCGTGTCCATATCTATCCGTATTATATGGCGTGAGTATCATCACCTGTGTCACAACCTGTGTGATAATGTAAATATGACCACAAGAAGAACCGTCCACCGATAATTTTAATACAACACCTAGTATTCCCACCTTGTCTCCAAATGTGGTACTTACTAGGCCCATCACTGCTTAATTGCCAAGATCGGACGGGATCGGATGAGGTCCAGTGTGGTATGGTAGTATCAATCAATACGGTGTGCAGTTATGTGTCCATTACACAATTAAGAGTCCAATTGGCCCAGTGAGTGAGAGACTAAATCAGAGAGCATTGACAGGTGTAAAATGATTAACATGACACACGGCGGTGTCTAAGAAAATTAAACCAGAACAATTGACTCAGTATATACTTCTGCCGAGTCACAGGAAGCATCCTAAACGGAATTCCTCATTAAGCCCATTCGGGGCCAATGATTGCAATCTATCAATCCATTGGTGTTCTCTTTGCAAAAGGATTTTGTTGCGATCACCACCCCTTTGTAGTGGTGGGATCTGATCCAAGATACAACACTTGAGTTGATTAATGGAATGTTTAGCCTCCATAAAATGTCTTGCAACAGGTAAGGTTGAAAAGTCACTTGAAATTCCACCCTGTGTAATGCTCTTTTTGATTGTAGAACGATGTTGACTTAGACGTTCTTTCAGCATCCTGCTAGTCTTCCCAACATATAGCAGATTGCATGGACATTTCAACACATAGACTACAAATTTGCTATTGCAGTCAAGTCTCTGTCTGATTGTGTAGGACTTCTTGTCCTGAGGGTTAGTGAACCGATTGCCGAGTAGCAGGAATGAACAGTTTGGACAGCCCGTGCACTTGAAAACCCCTGTTTTGGTAGTTAACCAATTAGAGGCTGTGCTCTTCCTTCTCTTAGAGAAATCTGTCACAACCAACATATCTTTCAGATTGGGTCCTCGTTTATATGCGAACCGAGGCGGTTGCGGAATGGCTTTTGATAATTCCGGATCCGTATCAATAAGGTGCCAATGTTCCTGATACAGGAACATTGGCACCTTATTGATACGGATCCGGAATTATCAAAAGCCATTCCGCAACCGCCTCGGTTCGCATATAAACGAGGACCCAATCTGAAAGATATGTTGGTTGTGACAGATTTCTCTAAGAGAAGGAAGAGCACAGCCTCTAATTGGTTAACTACCAAAACAGGGGTTTTCAAGTGCACGGGCTGTCCAAACTGTTCATTCCTGCTACTCGGCAATCGGTTCACTAACCCTCAGGACAAGAAGTCCTACACAATCAGACAGAGACTTGACTGCAATAGCAAATTTGTAGTCTATGTGTTGAAATGTCCATGCAATCTGCTATATGTTGGGAAGACTAGCAGGATGCTGAAAGAACGTCTAAGTCAACATCGTTCTACAATCAAAAAGAGCATTACACAGGGTGGAATTTCAAGTGACTTTTCAACCTTACCTGTTGCAAGACATTTTATGGAGGCTAAACATTCCATTAATCAACTCAAGTGTTGTATCTTGGATCAGATCCCACCACTACAAAGGGGTGGTGATCGCAACAAAATCCTTTTGCAAAGAGAACACCAATGGATTGATAGATTGCAATCATTGGCCCCGAATGGGCTTAATGAGGAATTCCGTTTAGGATGCTTCCTGTGACTCGGCAGAAGTATATACTGAGTCAATTGTTCTGGTTTAATTTTCTTAGACACCGCCGTGTGTCATGTTAATCATTTTACACCTGTCAATGCTCTCTGATTTAGTCTCTCACTCACTGGGCCAATTGGACTCTTAATTGTGTAATGGACACATAACTGCACACCGTATTGATTGATACTACCATACCACACTGGACCTCATCCGATCCCGTCCGATCTTGGCAATTAAGCAGTGATGGGCCTAGTAAGTACCACATTTGGAGACAAGGTGGGAATACTAGGTGTTGTATTAAAATTATCGGTGGACGGTTCTTCTTGTGGTCATATTTACATTATCACACAGGTTGTGACACAGGTGATGATACTCACGCCATATAATATGGATAGATATGGACACGAATATCGGATACCATCTTACCACGCTGGAAATCATCCAATCTCGTCCGATCTTGGCAATTAAGCAGCGTTGGGCCCAGTCAGTACCATACTTGGAAAGGGTATGAGAATACTGGGTACGGTACCCTGAGACATGATTGTCCTATACTGATCATTTTGTATCCCCGCTGTATGCTAGACATCATCTGGTTTCCACACTGTCATGTGGTACTATACCTGTTGGATTCAATTGATCCTTTTAGCCATGATTTATTGACTCCGTTATGGTGGAGTGTAAAAATTTGCATCTATTACCGCTGAGTGACATGTCATCTTTGCCATCTTTTCTGACACTTCTCTTATATTATGCTTTAGTGGTGGTATGCTACCATCAACAATGCTCTGAGCTGCTTATTATTATTGCTGTGCAGGTTGTGTTGCAGAGTGTAAATATTGCATTCATAACCCCTGAGCGACATGTCATCCGAGCCGTCCTTTATATCATTCTAATGTGGTGGTATGCTTAAATCAATATTGCTCTTAGCTGGTTATCACCATTGCCACGCAGGTTGATATTGTTTGGTCTAATTGCCCTATATGTGTACATGTAATTACATTTCATTATTGAGCTGTCTGTGGTTCCGTGCCGCTGGCGCACTGTGGGGTTAAAAACTCTGCAGATGTGACTGTGTCCGGGATTACAGGCAGCAGCATTTCTATTTGCATGCCGCTGTACTTACTATACAGATCGTCCCACGCTACACTACTGTTACGCTGCTGGAGCCGGTCACTAAGGAGAGAGCCGGGTTTGTGTACCCTAGCAACGCATCACGTGCGGGCAGGAGCCAATCAGATAGCAGCTATGATGCGCTGCTTCCGGCCGTCCCGTTCGGATATTCTGGCGCCTTCTCCGCTATTTAAGATAGCTCCTGACAGAGTGACAGCTGCCCCTGATGAAGACCACCATGTGTTGAAACGGCTGTTGGGCGTACTGTAAACAGTGGGGTGTATCCTTGATGTATCCTTGATGTCTTTTCAGGATTAAAAAAACCCTTTTTTTCTTCAACTAAAACGTGAGTGCTGGTCTAATTCTTTTTTCAGCTATGGGAAAAGTGAGTGTGTATATTGATTATTAGGACCTTGCACCAACTATCTTTTGACTTTAGACATAGAGTGCTGTCACCTTGCTATATATATATATATATATATATATATATTTATATCCCATAGTGTTGTTTACCTGGTAAATTGACAGACCTGTTTGTAATTCAGCTTTTTTTAGTTCATTTGACACTTTCTTGAGTTTTAATAAGGGTGGATATCAGCAGGATGCATTTGTTTACCAAAGTACATGATTAGGGCCGGCCCTAGGCTAATTTTTTTGGTATGTAAATATATATTCTGGCACCCCTTAGTGGGGTGTGGCTTCATGAGGAAGGGGCGTGGCCACAGAACATTATAAATTCACATTACACCACACAGTAGTACCCCTTATACACGTTACACCACAGTAGACCTGATTTTTTTTTGTATGTAATAAAAACGTTTTCCTTAATCACTAGTCATAGAGGTAAAAAAATGCTAAATTTCATGAAACAGACATAATTCAGGTTGGCTAATTGTAGTGCCGTATCGCCGCCAACGCCAATGTGCACATTTCTGTTCAGCAACAAATCAGTGAAAAGTTATTTTCTTTATCTGTACAGCTACAACAGTACCATGTAGGCAGTGAGCATGTATAGATTGGTGAATAATTTAAATGTATGCCTATGTGTGCTTATTAGAAATATGCGCCGAATCTTGTATTTCAGTATTGGTTATAATTCTTCATTGGGTTTTGCCAAAACTGCCCTCACATGTTTTGGTTTTTGAAAAATTAATAAAACAGCTACAATTACTTAATTTGGCCATTTTTTTTTATTATTCCTACAGTATTATTAACCTCAATAACATTAATTTCCAGTCATATTTGACCACTTTACAGCTCATGATATTGTTTTCATCAATATTAGCCAAATGCTACAGCAAGCTTTCTGGCTATTAAGTGAAAGAGCAGCGGCACAAACACACAGCAGTTTATAGCACATCTTTGAAACATTGCCACACAGCAGTAGCAGAAAAGAAAAGCGTTGAAAGATGGAATTGCCCTTGTGACCCCCCCACCCACCCTTATGTTGGATATTAAAAAGTAAATGCACCGTTTAACAAACCAAGCACTCCAGCAACAGGGACTGACACATTTGTAGCTGAAGTGCTTGGTTTGTTTAAGTCCCCACAAACCAATTTTTTGAATGTATTATCTCTGATCAGTAATAAAAAGGTTGATGAGGAGGATGTTAGCTGTGTAGATTGCATGTGCTGGTCCAAACTGCTAGTAGCTGATACTGGACTGCTTAATATTATTTACAAGCTATTATAATTTTGTAAAATACATTTTATGACCTTGCCACAAATGATGTAACATGGAGGAAGTGCCAAGATGTTTACATCTAGAGGTATGAGCTCGCCATACCTCTACTAACTTTGGCCTCACAAATGGAACAGATATCTTCACAAATGTTGCCAGGATTTGTGTAAAAATAATCCAAATAACACCCAAGAGGTGGCTTTTTTGGCCTTATGCCCAGGCATCGCAATGTCTTTCTTTTTATCATGGGCAAGAACTGATGCCACTGTTGGTTGACACAAACAACATCATCAACATCCTCATAATCATTAGCATCAGATAGTACACAAATACTGACCTCATCCTGTTCCACTTCCACACTAGCATCCTCAATTTCTATTATGTCATCATCACTATCCTTACTTGTACTGCCCATCCCCACATTTGCAGATGGTGCTGAAATGGTGGAAGCAGGTGAAAGAGGCTTCTCTATGACTACAGTCTAAGAAATGTCAGACCCACACATAGCTAACGTGGACACCCCTAGACTCTCTACAGGGATTTGTGAACCACAGTTTGTTGTTCAGCCTTAGTGTTATGATTTTTGGGGGAGAGGGCATTAATTTGTTGTTTTTTATTGTGACACCTCTACCCATTTTTTTTAACACTGTGAAAGATTATGATTTCATTTGCCCTTTTCTAAACTTTCTGCCCCCTAGACCACCTTTAGTAGATGTTGTAGTACTATCATGACTGGCAGCAGCCACAGCACTAGTACTTGGTTGCTGCTCCTGCTCTTCTATCAACTGATTGTGATCTATATGGACTTAGTGCTTATATTTATGAACACAGTGGGGCACAGCACTTATTGAACTTTACTAACATACAAGTTGTATGAAACAATAAAAATAACTTTTTTTTTTTTTTACAAATGACAACTCACACTGCGGACTCACCATGCTTATATTTATTAACGCAGTGCGGCATAACCCCTATAGAGCTTTATTGAACACACAAGTTGTACAGAAAATAATAAAAAAAACTTTTTATTGTTTTTTCACAAATTACAACTCACACTGTGGAATCACAGTGCTTATATTTATGAACACAGGGCCTGTTTCATAAATGGATTGAAGTTCAATGCCGTTTGCAAGCAACATTAAATTTCCATCCGATTGGTAGGCGGGTCTTTCAGGAGACATCTCAGTCGAAGAGTACAAATAAAGAGAGGAAAAAAGACTTTTGTTTGGCACACTCTTTTGAAAACGAAATTGTAGTAGACTTATAAGTTAGTAATGTTGTTAATGTATAAAATGTAGCTTTTATTTAATTCATAAAAATACTGCATATCATCCCCTGAACAAAATTGATTATTTAAAACTGATAAATATCGGAAATTATTGCAGCGCGGCAGAGTTAGCGGGAATATAAATGCCGAAATGCAGGTCCTATTGTGGACAAAAAAATGCGCACTTGTGTGTTCGTTAGATAACACAAAGGTCCAGAACACAATTGTTCTCTCTTAAATGATAATAATATAGAAAATCATACAGTAATTATGCTAGAATAGTACACACTGGATTGAGCATATACTGATAGTCAGATATACATTCCTCCTAGTTGGGTAAACGGCGGGTTCCTGTTGGAGAAAAACAATCTCATTATCTCTATAAGGTGTCCCTGACTATCCTAGACCCAGAGAGGTGGAACCTGCTTTCATACCATATTGCATACGCCCAATCTCATCCGATCTTGGAAGCTATCCAGTATTGGGCCGGGCCAGTACCAGGCGGGAGACTACCTGGGAATACCCGGTGAAGCAGGTCAGAGTATTGAGGAAACTCCAGTCTAACGTTGACAGCAGATTCATCTGCGTTTTCGACACTCCTGCTGCCATCATCCAAACCACATTTCTCTTCGATATATTGGTGTAGCGATTACAAATAGGAACATGAAATATTGATGCTGGAGATCTCGGCATATCACGTATAATTTAACCCGTTTGGGTATAGACGAAACAGAGGTATCTTTGAGAGATAATTATTGACCTACTAATGCGGGAGATTGTATGTAAATGCATGGTTCCACCGGACTGGGTCTAGGATAGTCAGGGACACTTTATAGAGATAATGACATTCTGTTATTCTCCAACAGGAACCCGCTGTTTACCCAGCTAGGAGGAATATATATCACTATCAGTATATGCTCAATCCAGTGTGTACTATTCTAGCATAATTACTGCATGATTTTCTATATTATTATCATTTAAGAGAGAACAATCGTGTTCTAGACCTTTGTGTTATCTAATGAACACACAACAAGTGCGCATTTTTTTGTCCACAATAGGACCTGCATTTCGGCATTTATATTCCCGCTAGCTCTGCCGTGCTGCAATAATTTCTGATATTTATCAGTTTTAAATAATCAATTTTGTTCAGGGGATGATATATTTTAATGAATTGAATAAAAGCTAAATTTTATAGATTACAACCTTACTGATTTATAAGTCTACTACAATTTCATTTAGAAAAGAGTGCGCCAAACAAAAGTATTTTTTCTTCTCTTTATTTGTACTCTAGGTTATACATTGACTTTTTGGTGCACCTCCAGCAGTTTTCACAATGACAATTAGTCACATTATTCTATGAATGCTGTTTTTCTGTCGTATGAACTAGAGATGAGCGGGTTCGGTTCCTCGGAATCCGTACCTCCCCGAACTTCACGCTTTTTACACAGGTCCGAGGCAGACTCGGATCTTCCCTCCTTGCTCGGCTAACCCGAGCGTGCCCGAACGTCATCATCCCGCTGTCGGATTCTCGCGAGGCTCGTATTCTATCGCGAGACTCGGATTCTATATAAGGAGCCGCGCGTCGCCGCCATTTTCACACGTGCATTGAGATTGATAGGGAGAGGACGTGGCTGGCGTCCTCTCCGTTTAGATAGAGAGTGAGACACTTGATTTACTGGAGCATTAGGAATTTAGGAGTACTCAGAGAGTGCAGAGTTTTGCTGATAGTTATACTAGTGGTGACCACCAGTTTTATTTATTATTTAATATAATCCGTTCTCTGCCTGAAAAAAAACGATACACAGTCACATACCATATCTGTGCTCAGCCTCAGTGTGCTGCATGATAATATCATCTATGTATATCTGACTGTGCTGAGTAGTGCTCACTGCTCACACAGCTTAATTGTGGGGGAGACTGGGGAGCATTTATAGCAGGAGTACATATTTAACAGTGCACACTTTTGCTGCCAGAGTGCCAGTGTGACTGACCAGCAGTGACCACCAGTATATTGTCTGCCTGAAAAAGTTAAACACTCGTGTGGTGTTTTTTTTTTTTATTCTATAAACGCATTCTGCTGACAGTGTCCAGCAGGTCCGTCATTCATTATATTTCTATCTTCTTCATACTAGTAGTTTAGGAGTCTGCAGTGCTGACAGTGTCCAGCAGGTCCGTCATTATACAATATATACCTGTTCTGCAGTAGTGATATATATATATTTTTTATATCATTATCATCCAGTCTATACTAGCAGACGCGCAGTACGGTAGTCCACGGCTGTAGCTACCTCTGTGTCGGCAGTCGCTTGTCCATAATTGTATACCTACCTGTGGTGGTTTTTTTTTTTTCCATCTTCTTCATACTAGTAGTTTAGGAGTCTGCAGTGCTGATAGTGTCCAGCAGGTCCGTCATTATACAATATATACCTGTCCTGCAGTAGTGATATATATATATATTTTTTATATCATTATCATCCAGTCTATACTAGCAGACGCGCAGTACGGTAGTCCACGGCTGTGGCTACCTCTGTGTCGGCAGTCGCTCGTCCATAATTGTATACCTACCTGTGGTGGTTTTTTTTTTTCCATCTTCTTCATACTAGTAGTTTAGGAGTCTGCAGTGCTGACAGTGTCCAGCAGGTCCGTCATTATACAATATATACCTGTCCTGCAGTAGTGATATATATATATTTTTTATATCATTATCATCCAGTCTATACTAGCAGACGCGCAGTACGGTAGTCCACGGCTGTAGCTACCTCTGTGTCGGTAGTCGCTCGTCCATAATTGTATACCTACCTGTGGTGGGTTTTTTTTTTCCATCTTCTTCATACTAGTAGTTTAGGAGTCTGCAGTGCTGACAGTGTCCAGCAGGTCCGTCATTATACAATATATACCTGTCCTGCAGTAGTGATATATATATATTTTTTATATCATTATCATCCAGTCTATACTAGCAGACGCGCAGTACGGTAGTCCACGGCTGTAGCTACCTCTGTGTCGGCAGTCGCTCGTCCATAATTGTATACCTACCTGTGGTGGTTTTTTTTTTTCCATCTTCTTCATACTAGTAGTTTAGGAGTCTGCAGTGCTGACAGTGTCCAGCAGGTCCGTCATTATACAATATATACCTGTCCTGCAGTAGTGATATATATATATTTTTTATATCATTATCATCCAGTCTATACTAGCAGACGCGCAGTACGGTAGTCCACGGCTGTAGCTACCTCTGTGTCGGTAGTCGCTCGTCCATAATTGTATACCTACCTGTGGTGGGTTTTTTTTTTCCATCTTCTTCATACTAGTAGTTTAGGAGTCTGCAGTGCTGACAGTGTCCAGCAGGTCCGTCATTATACAATATATACCTGTCCTGCAGTAGTGATATATATATATTTTTTATATCATTATCATCCAGTCTATACTAGCAGACGCGCAGTACGGTAGTCCACGGCTGAAGCTACCTCTGTGTCGGCAGTCGCTCGTCCATAATTGTATACCTACCTGTGGTGGGGTTTTTTTTTCCCATCTTCTTCATACTAGTAGTTTAGGAGTCTGCAGTGCTGACAGTGTCCAGCAGGTCCGTCATTATACAATATATACCTGTTCTGCAGTAGTGATATATATATATTTTTTATATCATTATCATCCAGTCTATACTAGCAGACGCGCAGTACGGTAGTCCACGGCTGTAGCTACCTCTGTGTCGGCAGTCGCTCGTCCATAATTGTATACCTACCTGTGGTGGGTTTTTTTTTTTCCATCTTCTTCATACTAGTAGTTTAGGAGTCTGCAGTGCTGACAGTGTCCAGCAGGTCCGTCATTATACAATATATACCTGTCCTGCAGTAGTGATATATATATATTTTTTATATCATTATCATCCAGTCTATACTAGCAGACGCGCAGTACGGTAGTCCACGGCTGTAGCTACCTCTGTGTCGGCAGTCGCTCGTCCATAATTGTATACCTACCTGTGGTGGGTTTTTTTTCCCATCTTCTTTATACTAGTAGTTTAGGAGTCTGCAGTGCTGACAGTGTCCAGCAGGTCCGTCATTATACAATATATACCTGTCCTGCAGTAGTGATATATATATATTTTTTATATCATTATCATCCAGTCTATTCTAGCAGACGCGCAGTACGGTAGTCCACGGCTGTAGCTACCTCTGTGTTGGCAGTCGCTCGTCCATAATTGTATACCTACCTGTGGTGGGTTTTTTTTTTCCATCTTCTTCATACTAGTAGTTTAGGAGTCTGCAGTGCTGACAGTGTCCAGCAGGTCCGTCATTATACAATATATACCTGTCCTGCAGTAGTGATATATATATATTTTTTATATCATTATCATCCAGTCTATACTAGCAGACGAGCAGTACGGTAGTCTACGGCTGTAGCTACCTCTGTGTCGGCAGTCGCTCGTCCATAATTGTATACCTACCTGTGGTGGGGTTTTTTTTTCCATCTTCTTCATACTAGTAGTTTAGGAGTCTGCAGTGCTGACAGTGTCCAGCAGGTCCGTCATTATACAATATATACCTGTCCTGCAGTAGTGATATATATATATTTTTTATATCATTATCATCCAGTCTATACTAGCAGATGCGCAGTACGGTAGTCCACGGCTGTAGCTACCTCTGTGTCGGCAGTCGCTCGTCCATAATTGTATACCTACCTGTGGTGTTTTTTTTTTTCCCATCTTCTTCATACTAGTAGTTTAGGAGTCTGCAGTGCTGACAGTGTCCAGCAGGTCCGTCATTATACAATATATACCTGTCCTGCAGTAGTGATATATATATATTTTTTATATCATTATCATCCAGTCTATACTAGCAGACGCGCAGTACGGTAGTCCACGGCTGTAGCTACCTCTGTGTCGGCAGTCGCTCGTCCATAATTGTATACCTACCTGTGGTGGGTTTTTTTTTTCCATCTTCTTCATACTAGTAGTTTAGGAGTCTGCAGTGCTGACAGTGTCCAGCAGGTCCGTCATTATACAATATACACCTGTCCTGCAGTAGTGATATATATATATTTTTTATATCATTATCATCCAGTCTATACTAGCAGACGCGCAGTACGGTAGTCCACGGCTGTAGCTACCTCTGTGTCGGCAGTCGCTCGTCCATAATTGTATACCTACCTGTGGTGGGTTTTTTTTTTTCCATCTTCTTCATACTAATAGTTTAGGAGTCTGCAGTGCTGACAGTGTCCAGCAGATCCGTCATTATACAATATATACCTGTCCTGCAGTAGTGATATATATATATTTTTTATATCATTATCATCCAGTCTATACTAGCAGACGCGCAGTACGGTAGTCCACGGCTGTAGCTACCTCTGTGTCGCCAGTCGCTCGTCCATAATTGTATACCTACCTGTGGTGGGGGTTTTTTTTTCCATCTTCTTCATACTAGTAGTTTAGGAGTCTGCAGTGCTGACAGTGTCCAGCAGGTCCGTCATTATACAATATATACCTGTCCTGCAGTAGTGATATATATATATTTTTTATATCATTATCATCCAGTCTATACTAGCAGACGCGCAGTACGGTAGTCCACGGCTGTAGCTACCTCTGTGTCGGCAGTCGCTCGTCCATAATTGTATACCTACCTGTGGTGGTTTTTTTTTTTTCCATCTTCTTCATACTAGTAGTTTAGGAGTCTGCAGTGCTGACAGTGTCCATCAGGTCGGTCATTATACAATATATACCTGTCCTGCAGTAGTGATATATATATTTTTTATATCATTATCATCCAGTCTATACTAGCAGACGCGCAGTACGGTAGTCCACGGCTGTAGCTACCTCTGTGTCGGCAGTCGCTCGTCCATAATTGTATACCTACCTGTGGTGGTTTTTTTTTTTTTCCATCTTCTTCATACTAGTAGTTTAGGAGTCTGCAGTGCTGACAGTGTCCATCAGGTCTGTCATTATACAATATATACCTGTCCTGCAGTAGTGATATATATATATTTTTTATATCATTATCATCCAGTCTATACTAGCAGACGCGCAGTACGGTAGTCCACGGCTGTAGCTACCTCTGTGTCGGCAGTCGCTCGTCATCCATAAGTATACTAGTATCCATCCATCTCCATTGTTTACCTGAGGTGCCTTTTAGTTGTGCCTATTAAAATATGGAGAACAAAAATGTTGAGGTTCCAAAAATAGGGAAAGATCAAGATCCACTTCCACCTCGTGCTGAAGCTGCTGCCACTAGTCCTGGCCGAGACGATGAAATGCCATCAACGTCGTCTGCCAAGGCCGATGCCCAATGTCATAGTACAGAGCATGTAAAATCCAAAACACAAAATATCAGTAAAAAAAGGACTCAAAAATCTAAAATAAAATCGTCGGAGGAGAAGTGTAAACTTGCCAATATGCCATTTACCACACGGAGTGGCAAGGAACGGCTGAGGCCCTGGCCTATGTTCATGGCTAGTGGTTCAGCTTCACATGAGGATGGAAGCACTCAGCCTCTCGCTAGAAAAATGAAAAGACTTAAGCTGGCAAAAGCACAGCAAAGAACTGTGCGTTCTTCGAAATCACGAATCCACAAGGAGAGTCCAATTGTGTCGGTTGCGATGCCTGACCTTCCCAACACTGGACGTGAAGAGCATGCGCCTTCCACCATTTGCACGCCCCCTGCAAGTGCTGGAAGGAGCACCCGCAGTCCAGTTCCTGATAGTCAGATTGAAGATGTCAGTGTTGAAGTACACCAGGATGAGGAGGATATGGGTGTTGCTGGCGCTGGGGAGGAAATTGACCAGGAGGATTCTGATGGTGAGGTGGTTTGTTTAAGTCAGGCACCCGGGGAGACACCTGTTGTCCGTGGGAGGAATATGGCCATTGACATGCCTGGTGAAAATACCAAAAAAAATCAGCTCTTCAGTGTGGAAGTATTTCAACAGAAATGCGGACAACATTTGTCAAGCCGTGTGTTGCCTTTGTCAAGCTGTAATAAGTAGGGGTAAGGACGTTAACCACCTCGGAACATCCTCCCTTATACGTCACCTGCAGCGCATTCATCATAAGTCAGTGACAAGTTCAAAAACTTTGGGCGACAGCGGAAGCAGTCCACTGACCAGTAAATCCCTTCCTCTTGTAACCAAGCTCACGCAAACCACCCCACCAACTCCCTCAGTGTCAATTTCCTCCTTCCCCAGGAATGCCAATAGTCCTGCAGGCCATGTCACTGGCAATTCTGACGAGTCCTCTCCTGCCTGGGATTCCTCCGATGCATCCTTGCGTGTAACGCCTACTGCTGCTGGCGCTGCTGTTGTTGCTGCTGGGAGTCGATGGTCATCCCAGAGGGGAAGTCGTAAGACCACTTTTACTACTTCCACCAAGCAATTGACTGTCCAACAGTCCTTTGCGAGGAAGATGAAATATCACAGCAGTCATCCTGCTGCAAAGCGGATAACTGAGGCCTTGGCATCCTGGGCGGTGAGAAACGTGGTTCCGGTATCCATCATTACTGCAGAGGCAACTAGAGACTTGTTGGAGGTACTGTGTCCCCGGTACCAAATACCATCTAGGTTCCATTTCTCTAGGCAGGCGATACCGAAAATGTACACAGACCTCAGAAAAAGACTCACCAGTGTCCTAAAAAATGCAGTTGTACCCAATGTCCACTTAACCACGAACATGTGGACAAGTGGAGCAGGGCAGACTCAGGACTATATGACTGTGACAGCCCACTGGGTAGATGTATGGACTCCCGCCGCAAGAACAGCAGCGGCGGCACCAGTAGCAGCATCTCGCAAACGCCAACTCTTTCCTAGGCAGGCTACGCTTTGTATCACCGCTTTCCAGAATACGCACACAGCTAAAAACCTCTTACGGCAACTGAGGAAGATCATCGCGGAATGGCTTACCCCAATTGGACTCTCCTGTGGATTTGTGGCATCGGACAACGCCAGCAATATTGTGTGTGCATTAAATATGGGCAAATTCCAGCACGTCCCATGTTTTGCACATACCTTGAATTTGGTGGTGCAGAATTATTTAAAAAACGAGAGGGGCGTGCAAGAGATGCTGTCGGTGGCCAGAAGAATTGCGGGACACTTTCGGCGTACAGGCACCACGTACAGAAGACTGGAGCAACACCAAAAACGCCTGAACCTGCCCTGCCATCATCTGAAGCAAGAAGTGGTAACGAGGTGGAATTCAACCCTCTATATGCTTCAGAGGTTGGAGGAGCAGCAAAAGGCCATTCAAGCCTATACAACTGAGCACGATATAGGAGGTGGAATGCACCTGTCTCAAGCGCAGTGGAAAATGATTTCAACGTTGTGCAAGGTTCTGCAACCTTTTGAACTTGCCACACGTGAAGTCAGTTCAGACACTGCCAGCCTGAGTCAGGTCATTCCCCTCATCAGGCTTTTGCAGAAGAAGCTGGAGACATTGAAGGAGGAGCTAACACAGAGCGATTCCGCTAGGCATGTGGGACTTGTGGATGGAGCCCTTAATTCGCTTAACAAGGATTCACGGGTGGTCAATCTGTTGAAATCAGAGCACTACATTTTGGCCACTGTGCTCGATCCTAGATTTAAAACCTACCTTGGATCTCTCTTTCCGGCAGACACAAGTCTGCAGGGGTTCAAAGAATTGCTGGTGAGAAAATTGTCAAGTCAAGCGGAACGCGACCTGTCAACATCTCCTCCTTCACATTCTCCCGCAACTGGGGGTGCGAGGAAAAGGCTCAGAATTCCGAGCCCACCCGCTGGCGGTGATGCAGGGCAGTCTGGAGCGACTGCTGATGCTGACATCTGGTCCAGACTGAAGGACCTGCCAACGATTACGGACATGTCGTCTACTGTCGCTGCATATGATTCTCTCCCCATTGAAAGAATGGTGGAGGATTATATGAGTGACCGCATCCAAGTAGGCACGTCAGACAGTCCGTACGTATACTGGCAGGAAAAAGAGGCAATTTGGAGGCCCTTGCACAAACTGGCTTTATTCTACCTAAGTTGCCCTCCCACAGTGTGTACTCCGAAAGAGTGTTTAGTGCCGCCGCTCACCTTGTCAGCAATCGGCGTACGAGGTTACTTCCAGAAAATGTGGAGAAGATGATGTTCATTAAAATGAATTATAATCAATTCCTCCATGGAGACATTCACCAGCAGCAATTGCCTCCACAAAGTACACAGGGAGCTGTGATGGTGGATTCCAGTGGGGACGAATTGATAATCTGTGAGGAGGGGGATGTACACGGTGATGAATCGGAGGATGATGATGAAGTGGACATCTTGCCTCTGTAGAGCCAGTTTGTGCAAGGAGAGATTAATTGCTTCTTTTTTGGTGGGGGTCCAAACCAACCCGTCATTTCAGTCACAGTCGTGTGGCAGACCCTGTCACTGAAATGATGGGTTGGTTAAAGTGTGCATGTCCTGTTTATACAACATAAGGGTGGGTGGGAGGGCCCAAGGACAATTCTATCTTGCACCTCTTTTTTCTTTCATTTTTCTTTGCGTCATGTGCTGTTTGGGGAGTGTTTTTTGGAAGGGCCATCCTGCCTGACACTGCAGTGCCACTCCTAGATGGGCCAGGTGTTTGTGTCGGCCACTTGGGTCGCTGAGCTTAGTCACACAGCTACCTCATTGCGCCTCTTTTTTTCTTTGTGTCATGTGCTGTTTGGGGAGTGTTTTTTTGAAGGGCCATCCTGCGTGACACTGCAGTGCCACTCCTGGATGGGCCAGGTGTTTGTGTCGGCCACTAGGGTCGCTTAGCTTACTCACACAGCTACCTCATTGCGCCTCTTTTTTTTCTTCTTTGCGTCATGTGCTGTTTGGGGAGTATTTTTTGGAAGGGCCATCCTGCCTGACACTGCAGTGCCACCCCTAGATGGGCCATGTGTTTGTGTCGGCCACTTGGGTCGCTGAGCTTAGTCACACAGCTACCTCATTGCACCTCTTTTTTTTCTTCTTTGCGTCAAGTGCTGTTTGGGGAGAGTTTTTTGGAAGGGCCATCCTGCGTGACACTGCAGTGCCACTCCTAGATGGGCCAGGTGTTTGTGTCGGCCACTAGGGTCACTTATCTTAGTCACACAGCTACCTCATTGCGCCTCTTTTTTCTTCTTTGCGTCATGTGCTGTTTGGGGAGTGTTTTTTGGAAGGGCCATCCTGCGTAACACTGCAGTGCCACTCCTAGATGGGCCAGGTGTTTGTGTCGGCCACTAGGGTCACTTATCTTAGTCACATAGCTACCTCATTGCGCCTCTTTTTTTTCTTCTTTGCGTCATGTGCTGTTTGGGGAGTATTTTTTGGAAGGGCCTTCCGGCCTGACACTGCAGTGCCACTCCTAGATGGGCCAGGTGTTTGTGTCGGCCACTAGGGTCGCTTAGCTTACTCACACAGCTACCTCATTGCGCCTCTTTTTTTCTTTGCGTCATGTGCTGTTTGGGGAGTGTTTTTTGGAAGGGCCATCCTGCGTGACACTGCAGTGCCACTCCTAGATGGGCCAGGTGTTTGTGTCGGCCACTTGGGTCGCTGAGCTTAGTCACACAGCTACCTCATTGCGCCTTTTTTTCTTTGCGTCATGTGCTGTTTGGGGAGTGTTTTTTGGAAGGGCCATCCTGCGTGACACTGCAGTGCCACTCCTAGATGGGCCAGGTGTTTGTGTCGGCCACTTGGGTCGCTGAGCTTAGTCACACAGCTACCTCATTGCGCCTCTTTTTTTCTTTGCGTCATGTGCTGTTTGGGGAGTGTTTTTTGGAAGGGCCATCCTGCGTGACACTGCAGTGCCACTCCTAGATGGGCCAGGTGTTTGTGTCGGCCACTTGGGTCGCTGAGCTTAGTCATCCAGCAACCTCGGTGCAAATTTTAGGACTAAAAATAATATTGTGAGGTGTGAGGTGTTCAGAATAGACTGAAAATGAGTGTAAATTATGGTTATTGAGGTTAATAATACTTTGGGATCAAAATGACCCCCAAATTCTATGATTTAAGCTGTTTTTTAGGGTTTTTTGAAAAAAACACCCGAATCCAAAACACACCCGAATCCGACAAAAAAAATTCGGTGAGGTTTTGCCAAAACGCGTTCGAACCCAAAACACGGCCACGGAACCGAACCCAAAACCAAAACACAAAACCCGAAAAATTTCCGGTGCACATCTCTAGTATGAACTAAGATACTCTTTGACTGGTGCGGAGTCACAACCAATTTCTTTTGAGTCTCAGTAGAAGAGACAGCTCCTGCACGTAACTGTGATCCCAGCACTGAGACCGACGTCACAAGCTGGGATCCAATAGCACGACCAGTTGAGCTTACCACCGCTTATGCACCTTGCCAACGAAAGCAGGGCCTAGGAGGCCAGGAAGTCTGCTTGGTGACACGCAGACCCTTGGCTCTGTGGTGACACGCAGACCCTTGGCTCTGTGGTGACATGCAGACCCTTGACTCTCTCCTCCCAGATAATGGGAAAGACACACTCTTTTTTTTCAGGAAAACAGCCCTCCATCTGCCCCCTCCCCACCCCCTCCACACTACTGCCTTTCAGTTAGGCAGTGGCAGAGGGGAACTACGGGCAACAACACATGGCCCATTCTGCACATGCATAGAACAGGCCTTGTGCAGCTGCCGATTCTCAATAATGGGAATCTGCATACAGCCCCACTCCAGCGGAAAGTCTGAATCAGGCCCACAGTGGGCCATGGCACCTATTGAGCTTTATTGAACACACATGTTCTAAAAAAATAATAATATTATAGTAATAATGGTATGTACTAATGTGCATCAATAATGGGTTAATGCTGCACTGCCGGCAGTGACAAAAACAAACAAACAAACACCAGTGTGCACTATGCACCAAGGGTTAATGAGGTCCTCTGGTCTGTGCATAAAGGTGCTGCAGTTACGTTACAGCACATTAAGCAAAAATGCAAGTAATAATAGATGAGATGTTCCTTCCAGGACTATTAAAATAAAAAATAATGTTTTACTATCTGCCTACAGGATCCATCTATTTCAGTCAGTACTATTAAGTAGTGATATGTGGGCGTCCTGACTCTCCCCAGTAATAACTAGGGACATGTGGGTGCCTGTCAGTTTCCTGAGTCTCCTGACTCTCATGTGGGTGTCCGTCAAACAGTGCCCCGACTCTCCCCTCTGGCGTTCCTGTGTGAATTGACATCTGAATCATAGCGGGAGGGACTTCTATCAAATCTGAAACACACAAGATTCAGAATTCAAACATGGTGGAAAAACCCAAGCCATGGCTCAGATTCCCTTGGATCCCAGAGGTTCGGGTCGGCTTGATTCTCTTTGATGCTAAAATAACTAACTTGTTCTATATCTTCTGCTCATATATAAGCATAGCAGGTAAGGTTATTGTAAAACGTATGGTATATTTTTCCAGGTCGTATACCTCATTATCTGTATCTGCATGTAATAGTAGAACCCACAGTGAAAATATGTTAATTATTTATACAGTATTTTTAGAAGAAGATCTGAGGGATGATCTTTAAAACGGGTCACCCTACTGCGCATTGCATAGAGAGTTTGATATACATTTGAGCACTGAAGGTTTGCAGGAAAAAAATACACAAAAATACATGCGGAAATAAATCCAGCATTACGTACATTTGGATGCAGCCTTCTCTTGATTTTGCTATTCCGTGACTCCTTGCACTGAAAGATCTTAAGGTACTTTAATAGGTTTTAAAATTACACTGACTATAGTATTCACTGCTGCTGTTGCTGCATCCGGCAACCAGAACTATCTGCAGGTATAGCCTACTTAATTGCATTTTGTGTGAAGTTAATTTTTCTTCAACATGCTGAGATAATTACAAACTGTTTTCACAATGCATGTTCTGATTGAATCAGAGAGATAAGACTATTGCATTAGTCTAGTCATCAAGTTCCGTTATATTATTACAATACAGCTGATTATTGATGATTTTTTTTATTACAATTTTTGCAAGCTTACTTTACTGCCATAGTTTTTAAAATATCTAGGGCCAAATGTAATAGAGTGGGAATTTCAGAAAGTGAGAGATTTGGTAAGGTTTTTCAGGGTTTTTTTTAAAGTGCCAATCATTTACACTGCAAAACCAGATTGATCATGCTGTGTAAATGATTGCCACTTTAAAAAAAACTGAAAAACCTTACCAAATCTCTCACTTTTTGAAACTCTTACTCTATTACATTTGGCTCCAACTGTTTTTCTGTCATCAAATACAGCAGCAATTCATCTACTATCAATACAGGCTTTATTTTTATTAAAATTACCACTTTCTCATAGACACTCAAAAATGCATAGACGCCCCCATTGACATTCAGAGGGGGTGTGGCCTTGCTTAAATAGGCATGGCCTCGCTAAAATGGGTGTGGCCTTGCAGGAAAAGACTACCTTACACCCCAGTGCCCTACAGTGAAGCTTAGAATTACTTTGTCTAGGTGTCTTGCTCGTTGCCAGGGGTTTCATGCACTGTGTCTCACGCTTTTCGCCAGGGTTTTCATGCACTGGGTGTCATGCTCATTGCTAGGGGTTTCTGTTCTGGGATCCATGTTCGTTGCCAAGGGTAATGCTCATTGCCAAGGGTACACATGCGCTGTGTGTCATGCTCATTGCCAGAGGTTTCATGCTCTGGGATCCATGCTCGTTGCCAAAGGTAAAGCTCATTGCCATGGGTAATGCTCGTTGCCAAGGATGTACCCGCACTTGCGGCGCCAGCACTGCTATGGTTATGGCTAAAACCAAGTTGGCCTGCTCCCCCTCCTCCTGCCCATGGTACTCCGCTCAGGGGGCAGAGTTTCACAAAATGATGCAGTTGCATTGCGATGTCATAAAGCATCTGCATCATTCCATGAAACTCCGCCCCCCGAGTGGAGTACTATGGGAGGGAGGAGGGGGAGCACGATAGGAGCAACAGCGGGCACCCCGTGTGATCACAATGCTCACCCCGCCACTAGAAACAGCACTGTCTACAAGCCAATATGTATAAAGTGGATGAGTAAATCAACAGATTAATAATAAAAATAATAATAATAATAACAACAATAATCATGATGGGCAGTACGAGGATCTTTTCACTAAGTGCTACAGGAATCTTTCTGAGATTAATCAAGTACAGTATATATTCCATGATTTCCTTTTTCGGTGTGACACTGTATACTTTAATAACATTATAATTTAGTTCTTAACTTTGTATTTGTATCAATACTTTGTAAGACTATTGCTTCTTAATCTCTGAGACAATAACCTTTTGCTAAACTCACATTTTACAAAATCGTCAATTCATCAGAAACTAGTCTTTTATCGCCTCAATCACTGCTCTTGCTAAAAAATGTGTTTAACCAACAAGCTTAGACGCAGAGAAACGGCATGGAGCTGTCCAACAGCCAGAATACAGACGCTCAGCCAGCACAGCAGCAGTCTCTAGAGGCAGGAGCTTTGAATTCTGACACTGGGGTTAATTCCTTTTTCCAGCTTGTTCTAGCTATGGGCCTGATTCTGAGTTGGGAACAGTGGCATACCTATAATGGGTGCAGGGTGTGTTGCACACGGGCCACCGAGTCTTGGGCAACCCACACCACACACTGAGCACACGGGCCCCTGAGTCTTGGGCAACCCACACCACACACTGAGCTCACATTTTTTCAATACTCACCTCTCCGGAACCTCCCGTTGCTGGTAGCACCTCTCTACAAATCACCGGGAAAATGGCATGATGGCCATTTTCCTAATGTTTTGTGGATGCACAGTAAGGAAATCTTCATGAAGATGTCCGCTGCACTATTTCCCCGGAGATCTGCACATGCGTAATAGAGTCTGTGTCCCCTAGTGCTCAGACTCTATGGCTCACCCGAGTTTCAGCTAGAGATGAGAAGGTCAAACGGAGGAGGTTGCACAAGGGCCTCCTCCTCTGATATTATGCACTTGTTTGGGAATAAAGTAAGAAACAGTGAATAACTGTGCTCCTGGACAAACCATGTTGACAGTAGCATATCTATAATGGGTGCAGGGTGTGTGTGCATATGGGCCCCTGGGGATCCAAACCACACACCCTGCATCTATTTCTTTAATACTCTTCTTTCTGGAGTCCCACATTGGCAGATTCAGCGCTGCACAAATCACTGGGAAAATGGCACAGAGGGCATTTTCCTGTTTTTTTTGTGCTTGCACAATTGAAAAATTGCTGTAAAAATGAGCACTGCACAGATTTCCTGGATACCTGCACATGCGCAGTACAATCTGTGACAATGCACTACTAGTGCTCACTAATCAGATACAGAGGAGGGGGCCTGTAGGCAGACCACATACACGCCCCCTTATCACTTCATTTTCCCATGCATATTTAATGCAAGGGGTACAGATACGTACATTTTTTATGCATGGAGGGTAAACACTGGCTGTTTTTGCATGTAGCCCACAAATGCTGGACAGGTTTAATTTTACACTGCAATTTAAATTTCAGTTTGTAACATTTCAATCTCTCTGTACAATTTACTTCTGCCCCACCTGCAGTGCAACATAGTTTTGCCAAAGTGCACAGTTGCTTGCTCTTTCTTTAGGGCCTGATTCTCAGTTGGGAATAAATACCCTGCCTTCCTATATATATTGTATGCAAGGTGCTGTCACCCCCTCCTTACCTGATATTGTGATCTTGTAAGTAGAGATGAGTCCTAATACATCATTGCTGCAGCTGCGCCCAAAAGCCTCTAGCTAGTATCGGGCATCTTTTTTGCATCTTCGCAATGTGACGTGAGAACTGTGCACCAGGAGACTGCACTGATTAATTTGATATGCAACACTTGTACACTGTATCTGTGTATAAGTCTCTGATTCTGTATATAGCACTAAGTGCTACAATGGAGCGAAGGGGGATGCGATACTCCATTCGGCAGCATTGGATCACTAGTGATGTAATCTGATTGACCCTGTAGCAGGGTAGACCAGAAGACATCGCTGCTAGCAATGGCGGGGGCTCGCAGATCGGATGTACACACTACATGATATGGCAGGGTGATACATCGTCTAGTGTGTACCCAGCTTAAGAAGATCAAATGTAACAGTACGATAATGTATTTATTAGGGATGAGCGGGTTCGGTTCCTCGGAATCCGAACCCGCCCGAACTTCATGTTTTTTTACACGGGGCCGAGCGACTCGGATCTTCCCGCCTTGCTCGGTTAACCCGAGCGCGCCCGAACGTCATCATCCCGCTGTCGGATTCTCGCGAGGCTCGGATTCTATCGCGAGACTCGGATTCTATATAAGGAGCCGCGCGTCGCCGCCATTTTCACACGTGCATTGAGATTCATAGGGAGAGGACGTGGCTGGCGTCCTCTCCGTTTATAGAGAAGAGAGTGAGACAGTAGAGAGAGACACAGTAGTAATTTTGGGGAGCATTAGGAGGAGTACTAGTTACTTGCTGAAGTGATAGATAGCGTGACTGTATATTATCTGACTTGTGGGGGAGACACTGACAGTGGGGAGCAGTTAGAGTCTGAGAGCAGGACTCAGGAGTACATATAACGTACAGTGCACACTTTTGCTGCCAGAGTGCCACACTGCCATTGTGACCACACTGACCACCAGTATAATATATATTGTGATTGTCTGCTTAGGAGTACTACTTGCAAGTTGCTGATAGTGTGACCAGTGACCTGACCACCAGTCACCACCAGTTTAATATATATATATATATATATATATAATTGTATATAATATATATATAATATTGTATACCACCTACCCGTGTTTTTTTTTTCTTTCTTCTTTATACATACTACTATAGTAGCTTACTGTAGCAGTCTGCGGTGCTGCTGAGCTGACTGTGTCCAGCAGGTCCGTCATCAGTCATTACATAATAAATATATATACCTGTCCGGCTGCAGTACTAGTGATATTATATATATATATTGATTTCATCTCATTATCATCCAGTCTATATTAGCAGCAGACACAGTACGGTAGTCCACGGCTGTAGCTACCTCTGTGTCGGCAGTCGCTCGTCCATCCATAATTGTATACCACCTACCCGTGGTTTTTTTTTTCTTTCTTCTTTATACATACTACTATAGTAGCTTACTGTAGCAGTCTGCGGTGCTGCTGAGCTGACAGTGTCCAGCAGGTCCGTCATCAGTCATTACATAATAAATATATATACCTGTCCGGCTGCAGTACTAGTGATATTATATATATATATATATATATATATATATTGATTTCATCTCCTTATCATCCAGTCTATATTAGCAGCAGACACAGTACGGTAGTCCACGGCTGTAGCTACCTCTGTGTCGGCAGTCGCTCGTCCATCCATAATTGTATACCACCTACCCGTGGTTTTTTTTTTTCTTTCTTCTTTATACATACTACTATAGTAGCTTACTGTAGCAGTCTGCGGTGCTGCTGAGCTGACAGTGTCCAGCAGGTCCGTCATCAGTCATTTCATAATAAATATATATACCTGTCCGGCTGCAGTACTAGTGATATTATATATATATATATATATATATATATATATTGATTTCATCTCCTTATCATCCAGTCTATATTAGCAGCAGACACAGTACGGTAGTCCACGGCTGTAGCTACCTCTGTGTCGGCAGTCGCTCGTCCATCCATAATTGTATACCACCTACCCGTGGTTTTTTTTTTCTTTCTTCTTTATACATACTACTATAGTAGCTTACTGTAGCAGTCTGCGGTGCTGCTGAGCTGACAGTGTCCAGCAGGTCCGTCATCAGTCATTACATAATAAATATATATACCTGTCCGGCTGCAGTACTAGTGATATTATATATATATATATATTGATTTCATCTCCTTATCATCCAGTCTATATTAGCAGCAGACACAGTACGGTAGTCCACGGCTGTAGCTACCTCTGTGTCGGCAGTCGCTCGTCCATCCATAATTGTATACCACCTACCCGTGGTTTTTTTTTTCTTTCTTCTTTATACATACTACTATAGTAGCTTACTGTAGCAGTCTGCGGTGCTGCTGAGCTGACTGTGTCCAGCAGGTCCGTCATCAGTCATTACATAATAAATATATCTACCTGTCCGGCTGCAGTACTAGTGTGATATAATATATATTGATTTCATCTCATTATCATCCAGTCTATATTAGCAGCAGACACAGTACGGTAGTCCACGGCTGTAGCTACCTCTGTGTCGGCAGTCGCTCGTCCATCCATAATTGTATACCACCTACCCGTGGTTTTTTTTTTTCTTTCTTCTTTATACATACTACTATAGTAGCTTACTGTAGCAGTCTGCGGTGCTGCTGAGCTGACAGTGTCCAGCAGGTCCGTCATCAGTCATTACATAATAAATATATATACCTGTCCGGCTGCAGTACTAGTGTGATATAATATATATTGATTTCATCTCATTATCATCCAGTCTATATTAGCAGCAGACACAGTACGGTAGTCCACGGCTGTAGCTACCTCTGTGTCGGCAGTCGCTCGTCCATCCATAATTGTATACCACCTACCCGTGGTTTTTTTTTATCTTTCTTCTTTATACATACTACTATAGTAGCTTACTGTAGCAGTCTGCGGTGCTGCTGAGCTGACAGTGTCCAGCAGATCCGTCATCAGTCATTACATAATAAATATATATACCTGTCCGGCTGCAGTACTAGTGATATTATATATATATATATATTGATTTCATCTCATTATCATCCAGTCTATATTAGCAGCAGACACAGTACGGTAGTCCACGGCTGTAGCTACCTCTGTGTCGGCAGTCGCTCGTCCATCCATAAGTATACTAGTATCCATCCATCTACATTGTTTACCTGAGGTGCCTTTTAGTTGTGCCTATTAAAATATGGAGAACAAAAATGTTGAGGTTCCAAAATTAGGGAAAGATCAAGATCCACTTCCACCTCGTGCTGAAGCTGCTGCCACTAGTCATGGCCGAGACGATGAAATGCCAGCAACGTCGTCTGCCAAGGCCGATGCCCAATGTCATAGTACAGAGCATGTAAAATCCAAAACACCAAATATCAGTAAAAAAAGGACTCCAAAATCTAAAATAAAATTGTCGGAGGAGAAGCGTAAACTTGCCAATATGCCATTTACCACACGGAGTGGCAAGGAACGGCTGAGGCCCTGGCCTATGTTCATGGCTAGTGGTTCAGCTTCACATGAGGATGGAAGCACTCAGCCTCTCACTAGAAAACTGAAAAGACTCAAGCTGGCAAAAGCACCGCAAAGAACTGTGCGTTCTTCGAAATCCCAAATCCACAAGGAGAGTCCAATTGTGTCGGTTGCGATGCCTGACCTTCCCAACACTGGACGTGAAGAGCATGCGCCTTCCACCATTTGCACGCCCCCTGCAAGTGCTGGAAGGAGCACCCGCAGTCCAGTTCCTGATAGTCAGATTGAAGATGTCAGTGTTGAAGTACACCAGGATGAGGAGGATATGGGTGTTGCTGGCGCTGGGGAGGAAATTGACAAGGAGGATTCTGATGGTGAGGTGGTTTGTTTAAGTCAGGCACCCGGGGAGACACCTGTTGTCCGTGGGAGGAATAGGGCCGTTGACATGCCTGGTGAAAATACCCAAAAAATCAGCTCTTCGGTGTGGAAGTATTTCACCAGAAATGCGGACAACATTTGTCAAGCCGTGTGTTGCCTTTGTCAAGCTGTAATAAGTAGGGGTAAGGACGTTAACCACCTCGGAACATCCTCCCTTATACGTCACCTGCAGCGCATTCATAATAAGTCAGTGACAAGTTCAAAAACTTTGGGCGACAGCGGAAGCAGTCCACTGACCAGTAAATCCCTTCCTCTTGTAACCAAGCTCACGCAAACCACCCCACCAACTCCCTCAGTGTCAATTTCCTCCTTCCCCAGGAATGCCAATAGTCCTGCATGCCATGTCACTGGCAATTCTGCCGAGTCCTCTCCTGCCTGGGATTCCTCCGATGCATCCTTGCGTGTAACGCCTACTGCTGCTGGCGCTGCTGTTGTTGCTGCTGGGAGTCGATGGTCATCCCAGAGGGGAAGTCGTAAGCCCACTTTTACTACTTCCACCAAGCAATTGACTGTCCAACAGTCCTTTGCGAGGAAGATGAAATATCACAGCAGTCATCCTGTTGCAAAGCGGATAACTGAGGCCTTGACAACTATGTTGGTGTTAGACGTGTGTCCGGTATCCGCCGTTAGTTCACAGGGAACTAGACAATTTATTGAGGCAGTGTGCCCCCGTTACCAAATACCATCTAGGTTCCACTTCTCTAGGCAGGCGATACCGAGAATGTACACGGACGTCAGAAAAAGACTCACCAGTGTCCTAAAAAATGCAGTTGTACCCAATGTCCACTTAACCACGGACATGTGGACAAGTGGAGCAGGGCAGGGTCAGGACTATATGACTGTGACAGCCCACTGGGTAGATGTATGGACTCCCGCCGCAAGAACAGCAGCGGCGGCACCAGTAGCAGCATCTCGCAAACGCCAACTCTTTCCTAGGCAGGCTACGCTTTGTATCACCGGTTTCCAGAATACGCACACAGCTGAAAACCTCTTACGGCAACTGAGGAAGATCATCGCGGAATGGCTTACCCCAATTGGACTCTCCTGTGGATTTGTGGCATCGGACAACGCCAGCAATATTGTGTGTGCATTAAATATGGGCAAATTCCAGCACGTCCCATGTTTTGCACATACCTTGAATTTGGTGGTGCAGAATTTTTTTAAAAAGGACAGGGGCGTGCAAGAGATGCTGTCGGTGGCCAGAAGAATTGCGGGACACTTTCGGCGTACAGGCACCACGTACAGAAGACTGGAGCACCACCAAAAACGCCTGAACCTGCCCTGCCATCATCTGAAGCAAGAAGTGGTAACGAGGTGGAATTCAACCCTCTATATGCTTCAGAGGTTGGAGGAGCAGCAAAAGGCCATTCAAGCCTATACAATTGAGCACGATATAGGAGGTGGAATGTACCTGTCTCAAGCGCAGTGGAGAATGATTTCAACGTTGTGCAAGGTTCTGCAACCTTTTGAACTTGCCACACGTGAAGTCAGTTCAGACACTGCCAGCCTGAGTCAGGTCATTCCCCTCATCAGGCTTTTGCAGAAGAAGCTGGAGGCATTGAAGGAGGAGCTAAAAGGGAGCGATTCCGCTAGGCATGTGGGACTTGTGGATGGAGCCCTTAATTCGCTTAACAAGGATTCACGGGTGGTCAATCTGTTGAAATCAGAGCACTACATTTTGGCCACCGTGCTCGATCCTAGATTTAAAACCTACCTTGGATCTCTCTTTCCGGCAGACACAAGTCTGCTGGGGTTCAAAGACCTGCTGGTGACAAAATTGTCAAGTCAAGCGGAACGCGACCTGTCAACATCTCCTCCTTCACATTCTCCCGCAACTGGGGGTGCGAGGAAAAGGCTCAGAATTCCGAGCCCACCCGCTGGCGGTGATGCAGGGCAGTCTGGAGCGACTGCTGATGCTGACATCTGGTCCGGACTGAAGGACCTGCCAACGATTACGGACATGTCGACTACTGTCACTGCATATGATTCTCTCACCATTGAAAGAATGGTGGAGGATTATATGAGTGACCGCATCCAAGTAGGCACGTCAGACAGTCCGTACTTATACTGGCAGGAAAAAGAGGCAATTTGGAGGCCCTTGCACAAACTGGCTTTATTCTACCTAAGTTGCCCTCCCACAAGTGTGTACTCCGAAAGAGTGTTTAGTGCCGCCGCTCACCTTGTCAGCAATCTGCGTACGAGGTTACTTCCAGAAACTGTGGAGAAGATGATGTTCATTAAAATGAATTATAATCAATTCCTCCGTGGAGACATTGACCAGCAGCAATTGCCTCCACAAAGTACACAGGGAGCTGAGATGGTGGATTCCAGTGGGGACGAATTGATAATCTGTGAGGAGCGGGATGTACACGGTGATATATCGGAGGATGATGATGAGGTGGACATCTTGCCTCTGTAGAGCCAGTTTGTGCAAGGAGAGATTAATTGCTTCTTTTTCGGTGGGGGTCCAAACCAACCCGTCATTTCAGTCACAGTCGTGTGGCAGACCCTGTCACTGAAATGATGGGTTGGTTAAAGTGTGCATGTCCTGTTTATACAACATAAGGGTGGGTGGGAGGGCCCAAAGACAATTCCATCTTGCACCTCTTTTTTCTTTCATTTTTATTTGCGTCATGTGCTGTTTGGGGAGTGTTTTTTAGGAAGGGCCATCCTGCGTGACACTGCAGTGCCACTCCTAGATGGGCCAGGTGTTTGTGTCGGCCACTAGGGTCGCTTAGCTTACTCACACAGCTACCTCATTGCGCCTCTTTTTTTCTTCTTTGCGTCATGTGCTGTTTGGGGAGTGTTTTTTGGAAGGGCCATCCTGCGTGACACTGCAGTGCCACTCCTAGATGGGCCAGGTGTTTGTGTCGGCCACTAGGGTCGCTTAGCTTACTCACACAGCTACCTCATTGCGCCTCTTTTTTTCTTCTTTGCGTCATGTGCTGTTTGGGGAGTGTTTTTTGGAAGGGCCATCCTGCGTGACACTGCAGTGCCACTCCTAGATGGGCCAGGTGTTTGTGTCGGCCACTAGGGTCGCTTATCTTACTCACACAGCTACCTCATTGCGCCTCTTTTTTTCTTCTTTGCGTCATGTGCTGTTTGGGGAGTGTTTTTTGGAAGGGCCATCCTGCGTGACACTGCAGTGCCACTCCTAGATGGGCCAGGTGTTTGTGTCGGCCACTAGGGTCGCTTAGCTTACTCACACAGCTACCTCATTGCGCCTCTTTTTTTCTTCTTTGCGTCATGTGCTGTTTGGGGAGTGTTTTTTGGAAGGGCCATCCTGCGTGACACTGCAGTGCCACTCCTAGATGGGCCAGGTGTTTGTGTCGGCCACTAGGGTCGCTTAGCTTAGTCATCCAGCGACCTCGGTGCAAATTTTAGGACTAAAAATAATATTGTGAGGTGTGAGGTATTCAGAATAGACTGAAAATGAGTGGAAATTATGGTTTTTGAGGATAATAATACTTTGGGATCAAAATGACCCCCAAATTCTATGATTTAAGCTGTTTTTTAGGGTTTTTTGAAAAAAACACCCGAATCCAAAACACACCCGAATCCGACAAAAAAATTCTGTGAGGTTTTGCCAAAACGCGGTCGAACCCAAAACACGGCCGCGGAACCGAACCCAAAACCAAAACACAAAACCCGAAAAATTTCAAGTGCACATCCCTAGTGTTTATAAGACAAAACATACACATGTTCACTGAACACGTAACATTTGTATACATTCACTAATCTATAAAACAGTGGTTCCCAAACTTCCTTGAATCACGCAGCTCTATAGTATGACCTTTTTTTTTCATGGAACCACTAGGCCAAAAGTGTCTATTAAATAAATTCAGAAAAAGATCTTTAAATTCCGTATTACCTGCCAACCTTGGTGTTAGACAGGGTTTGTCCACATATTTTATGATTGCCAGCCACCAGCACTGATTTTGCATTACATTGACTAGAAATTATTTTATTTGGTTCTGGGCCACCACCCCGTAGCACCCCTGAAGTGCCATGGGGCACCTCAGTTTGTGTGGCACCCTGGCAGAAACTGTGTAATGGAAGTGTTACACCTGACATTTTAATGGCTGGCACTGCAGGAGTTAAGGCATAGACCAGAGTCAGGTCACGTGTCCTGTTTTGTGAAGTGGCAAGATCAGATTGGATAGAGAAGGAGAGCAGGCGGAGCCTTGTGTGAAGAAGGAGGCGTGGATAGAAGAGTTGGAGAGAAGCCATTGCGGGGAGTAGGCATGTTTCGAGGAGCAGAGCAGCACAGCTGAATTGAGGGAGAGTCAGGTAGTAACACAAGGCAGTAGAGGACAGCGCTACAGAGCTAAGGTAGCGGGGTGGTTCCGTGAGTAAAAGAGAACCAGGAGAGCCGGCGTGAGATGTTGCCGCTGGGGAAGGGACATTGCCAGAGGCGCGGACACTGCACAAATTTTGAAGAGAGCTGAAACAGCTGAGAGACCAGTGAGGGAGTGGAATAACCTGAGATGTTTGGAGTGAGTAACAGAGACTATTGTTGAATGCAGGAGGGTGACTGCTAAGCCCTATTGTCCATTGTCACACACACACACACACACCACTCAGGGCCGTCTTTTCGTATGGGCTCAATGGGCTCTTGCCCAAGGGCCCCAGGGGTAAAAGGGTCCTAGGCTGATAGCTGAGGGTCCCCTCTTTCCAGGGGTAGCAGATTTTTGAAAATCGGCCCTGAGGAACCAGAGATATCCGACTTCAAAGCAGTGGTCCCCATCCAAGCCTGTTAATTGCTCTTCCCAGCCAGATATCTCGAGTTCTGTCTGACTTAGAGTTTTTCTGAGGGTATACTCCAAAAGCTGGGACTCTCCTCTTCTGGAGAACAATGTCAGCTTTTCTCTACTATGCTCAGAACCAGAGATATCAGCTTTCAAGCAGCTGGTCCCTGCTCCAGCTCCACACGCCTAATATGCAGTTTTATATTTTCGTCGGTGGATTGCTCTGGTTCCTGAACTCTGATCCCCAAGTCCCCAGAACCTCCTGACAGGTTGGACTCTCTAGTTTTAAAGCTAGGAAATCTATTTCCAGGAACTGGAGATATCTGCAGTAAAGCAAACTGCCCTCCCACCAGAAAATTATGAATATTAAGCCCACTCCACTATTGACCCCTCCCCTGTGTATTAAACACCCCTGCCACCCTGGAAATCATGTACCGGGGCCCCTTCATTCAGCCCAATGCCCCCTTCTACAGTTTAGTGTTCTCCTTCCTGACCCATCTGTGCAGTAAAGGAGTAATTAGCAGAAATTATTTCTCCAGGTCCCACATACTGAGCGAAAGATAGAACACCCCTTCTGCCCGCGGAACTTCAAAGCTGCTGCTGATAGAACCCCCCACCCCTACCGCTGATGGGTGGGTAGGGGGCCCAGTGCATTGCTGTGCAAAGGGGCCTACACTGCTGTTAAGACAGCTCTGACACCACTCACGACCGCATGCAGAGGAAGTGTTTTCAAGCCTATAAGTGAACATTACGCAGAGTAACCCCTGTTCAAACACAGTGCAGAAAATACAAGACATTTATTGTTGGGACAATTAGTTTACAGACACCTATTCATTTGGATAATCATTCCAGAGACATTAAGTTGTTTAATCATTCCAGAGACATTAAGTTGTTTTGGAGAGTAGAGATAAAGCCATTTATTTCAAGGGATAATTACTACAGTACAGAGACAGTTGTTTGCTAGAATGTCCAACACACATCCTCACTGAGATCAGTACTCTTGCTCACAGAAAAGCTGGTGCACTGTCAGGAGCCACATTCAGTTTGTTTCCCCATTAGACTTAGTAAGGGCCGGCAGGTGATTGAGATGTGCAGCCTGCAGGCAACCATGTTCTTCCTCACCCCTTCCTTCTCCCAGGCATGCGTTTACATGGAGATGGCACGTCAAATCCCACTGTGCAATGTGCACCGGCTGAAGTTGTTAGGATATGGGTGGTCATTCCGAGTTGATCGCTAGCTGCATTTGTTCGCAGAGCAGCGATCAGGCTAAAAAACGTCAGTTCTGCGCATGCGTATGCGGTGCAATGCGCATGCGCGTTGTACGGCCACAACGAACGATGTAGTTTTGCACATGGTCTAGCGACGCAGTCGCACTGGTGGCCGCAGAGTTATTGACATGAAGTGGGCGTTTCTGGATGTCAACTGACCGTTTTCAGGGACTGTTCGGAAAAACGCAGGCATGACAGGAAAAACGCAGGCATGCCAGGAAAAACGCAGGCGTGCCAGGAAAAACGCAGGCGTGGCTGGGTGAACGCTGGGCGGGTTTGTGACGTCAAAACAGGAACTGAACAGTCTGAAGTGATTGCAAACGCTGGGTAGGTTTTGAGCTACTCTGAAACTGCACAAAAAAACTTTGTAGCCGCTCTGCTATACAACCGTTCGCACTTCTGCTAAGCTAAAATACACTCCCAGCGGCGGGCGGCATAGCATTTGCACGGCTGCTAAAAACTGCTAGCGAGCGATCAACTCGGAATGACCCCCATGGTGCGCTCTGTACCTGTCTCCTTCTGTAAACCAGTCTTTCCCCTAGTGTTAGACCTCTAGTGCCAGGAGTCACTCAGAGGCGGAGTCATATGATGTAGTTCCTGTTCCTCCATCTCAGAGAGAGTGAGGAGAGCGTGACACACACAGAGACTGAGAGACAGAGTCCTGGTATACAAGTGTGCAGAGCTGAGACTGGGAGCAGATCTCAGCTACAGATACTCACAGTGTTCCAGTGCATGCATCATCTTCTCTACAGTAGGAGTCAGACTACATGGCTGTGCAGTCCTCCATGCTTCACCACCACAGACATCTCCTGATAAGTACTGCTACCTAATGCTGTTACCTTGTGTGATATATGGGCTCCTGATTACTGCTGTCAGTGTTACATCTGAGTCACCTGTGTACACTAAATAAACATGCATTACTATTTATGTCACAAAGTGTGTGGACTGATGTCACTGCACCAGATAGCCCAGAACACTCTGCCAACAGAAGTCACTACTACAATAGTAGTAGTATTGTACAGTATGCAGTTAGGTTGCCAGCAGTCAGGATTCCGGTGATCAGGATACCGATGCCAGGATCCCGATCGCTGACAATGCTGCTATCCGGAATCCCATCTAACAGGGGCTATTCCCACTCGTGGGTGTCCATGACAGCCATAGAGTGGGAATACTGTAGAACCTATGGCGAGCCCGCAAGGGGACTCTTTGCACTCGCCATGCTGCCGACATACTGGCAGCCTGAATGCCATTGTAGGTATACTGGTGGCCGTCATCCCGGCCACCGTTATCCCGGCCGCCGTTATCGCATACTGAACCCTAAGGTACTTCTACATAACCGTTTTAAAATGTAGCAGCTAAGGTTGAAGGAAACAAAGCAATTGCAGGGTGCACCAGTGAGCTGCTGGGGAAGTGTGTCCTGAACAGTGGGCCTGATTCAGGTATGTTCAAACTGAAATGTAAATTGCAGTGTAAAAATAAAGCTGTCTAACATTTGTGGGCTACATGCAAAAGCAGACAGTATTTACAGTAATTATCCTGAATAGAAACAATATAACCTTTTGCCTCGCTGTGCTGGGCACAGGTTACTATTCCCAATCATTGTCCATGTGGATGGCAAAGTATGAAAAAGTTGAAAAAAATGTAAAAACAAACGCATGTCGACCTTTTCATGTGTAGACCATTGTCATGTCGACCATTTGAACCTGAGACCTTTTGACCATTTCGACCAAATGCATGTTGACCATTTGGTGTCAACCTTTTGACTGTTGACCTTTCATCCGGATACCAGTCTGAAGAAATTTTTCCTTAAACATATACCTATTATGTGTGTAGAACAAATGTGACCACCTCAATGAATTCAAACTATACAATTCTATATGTAGCATTGAAGCGTGCCACAAGCCCATGCTCCTTCTCATGTGACAACGCTCTTTTTTTGGGTGCGCGCCATGTCCCTATTTAAAATATTGGGGTACCAATGCTTGTTTCTGGCACAGGGCACCAAAATGTCAAGTTACGGCTCTGCACAGCAGGTGTCTCACACCATATGGTGCAAAAATGATAGGTGTATGAGGACACATCTCTCTCTCTCTCTCTCTCTCTCTCTCTCTCTCTCTCTATATATATATATATATATATATATATAGAAGAAAAATACCTCTTACAAGCAGCGGCACTCGGAGACTGTCACCGTATTTCCAAACAAAAGTGCTTTAATTCATCATGTCTAATTCATCATGTCTAACAAACAGCCAACGTTTCAGGGCACTAACACCCCTTTGTCAAGGTGAAGCAAAAGTCAGCTTTTGCTTCACCTTGACAAAGGGGTGTTAGTGCCCCGAAAAGTTGGCTGTTTGTTAGACATGATGAATTAAAGCAATTTTGTTTGGAAATACTTACGGTGACAGTCTCCGAGTGCCGCTGCTTGTAAGTGGTATTATTCTATGACTGGTTTCCAGAAGGCACCGGAGAAATTAGTTTATGGGTAGGCAGGGTGAGTGTCAATCCATTTGCAACCTGTATATATATATATATATATATATATATATACTGTATATAATATGTATATGTGTAGTAGCCAGTGAATTGCAGGCATTTTCAGGTTCCCAGCGAGTCTGTCCAATTTTTTAAAGTAGCAATCACTTAAAATGCAAAACCACGTTTGCTTTGGCTTTTAAATGTTAAATGTTGTCAAATGACTGTTTCGGATGAACCACTACAACAGTAGTGGTCCACAGTTTGCTAACACTTGCCTTTTCCAGTGGTGCAAGTAGAAATATTTTCTTATGGGTACTGAGTGCCAAAAATTGGGTGTGGTCATGTGTTGTGATGAGGTGTGGCCACATGTTGCTAGTGGGAGTGGCTACATGACACTAGCAGCGTGGCCACATGACACAGCCCCTTTTCTTGGGATTCTGGAGGCAAGGCTAAAAATATATAGTAATGCATCCAGTATAATAGAAATATATAGTGATACCTCCAGTATAATAGAAATATATAGTAATGTCCCCAATTTAATAACAATATATAGTAATGCCTCCATTATAACAGGAAAATACAGCCACTGTCGCACTCCCAGTAACCCTGACAAAGTGGGAGGAGCCGTCATGCTGCCAAGCACCATGGTCTTGTTGCTTTTTGGCACATTATAATTGTGGCAATGGCAAAGTGTGTGGCAGGTTGTACTGTGTACCCGCTGCTAAAATCTTAAGGGTACTCCGTACCCAAGCATAACCGCATACTTGCACCACTGCTTTTGTCCATAACCTCTCTAAACCCTCTTTCCCACACTTTATATTTTTCTTGTTTTCTCTCCTTCAGCCCTCTTGTTCCTCACCATCAGGCGTTGGCTGGTGCTTCAGAGGCATTGGCCTTACTGTATTGCTAATGCTTTAAAAAAAATCCTCATCTGGTAGCTACACTCCATACTAGCCTTTTGTTATATTTTTGCACCCATTCTGACAGGTAGGATTAATAATGCAAGAGAGTGGGGGTTCCACACTTTCACACTTTTCTAAATTAGTGTTATTTAAATATCAGGTATCATAGTAAGAACCAACCTTATACAGTTATACTCCAAATGTTTAGTCTAATAACTCTGTAGGTGGTGCACCCTAGAGTTATAATTGTAACTGGCACCAAGGAAAGAAAAATAAAACTCTTTTTGTTGTGGTACTTTTGGAAAAAATTAAGAATTTATGTAGTTAAAACATCAGATTTTTTTTTATTGGTATGCATTAAAAACAGGAGTGGTTTTTGTACTTAGGCACACATTCCATAGTATACTTACTGTTACAACTCCTACATTGTGTCCAATACTTACCTCAAATATTGCATGCACATATCAGGGATAAATTATGTATAACTATTACTTCACAGCGCCTGCACTAGGTGCACTTCTTCAGGCATATCAATTTATGGATAGGTTATGTGTATTACACCCACACACACCACTTTAAGGCCTTAACCTGCACTAATCCACAGATTTATGCACCCTCGCAATTGCCTTTTCTGACACCTATTTACACACACACAACAAATGAATCACCATTATCACACTCAACCCACTTTTCCACATGTCAATGGTGGTCATTCCGAGTTGTTCGCTCGCTAGTTGCTTTTAGCAGCATTGCACACGCTAAGCCGCCGCCCTCTGGGAGTGTATCTTAGCTTAGCAGAATTGCGAACTAAAGATTCGCAGAATTGCGAATAGAAATTATTTAGCAGTTTCTGAGTAGCTCCAGACTTACTCAGCCATTGCGATCAGTTCAGTCAGTTTCGTTCCTGGTTTGACATCACAAACACACCCAGCGTTCGCCCAGACACTTTCCTGTTTCTTCAGACACTCCTGCGTTTTTCCCAGAAACGCCAGCGTTTTTTCACACACGCCCAGAAAACGGCCAGTTTCCGCCCAGAAACACACACTTCCTGTCAATCACACTACGATCACCAGAACAATGAAAAATCCTCGTTATGCCGTGAGTAAAATACCTAACTTTTGTGTAAAATAACTAACCGCATGCGCTCTGCGAACCTTGCGCATGCGCAGTAAGCGACTAATCGCAATATAGCTAAAATCGGCAACGAGCGAACAACTCGGAATGACCACCAATAGTCCTTCCCTTAATCCCTGTCAGTCTATGAAGGTCCAAGACTAACAGCTATCCAATATGCGGCCATACCACACTAGAAATGCCCAATCCTGTCTGATCTTGGAAGCTAAGCAGTGTTGGGCTCAGCTAGTAGCTGGATGGGAGACCCTCAGTGAATGCTGTGTGGTGAATATGAAGGACAATGTAAATATTGGACCTTCAATTCTTATTCCCATATTCTCTTTCCCTACCTCACCTTGCTATCATTATTTCTATTATTATAATTTTCACATATATAATTCTTATCTTCTGACCATCAATGGAGTAGCGAGACATCATTTTAATATTGCATGTGTCACTTCATTCATTCAAACTTACCCATTATTCACTTCCTATCAGGTGACAATTCCTTTTTAACACTTTATTGTGCTCTCTTCTTATTTCTATCTCCATCGATTACTCATTACACACAACAGTATCACACTAAGACACCATCACGTTAGAGAATATAATATATCATACTACACGTACATATACATACTACATTACCCCTCTGCAACAACTCCTTTGGTATACTAGCTAGAAAACTTTTTTGTACCTAATCCTTTGGTAATCTCTAAGAAAATGCTTTGCAACTTTTATGTAACATTATAACTCCTAGTTGCAAACCTTCTATCATAATGTGGACCATCTAAATTTCACATAGGATATATCCTCATACGCTACTTTAGGCACTCCCATTGCAACAAAACCAATATCATGCATTTCTATCACCACAAAAATACAGCTCTCAGTTCTGGCTGCTGCACCATCTGATAGGGCATTTAGTGTCACATGATGTAAACAAACCCAGATATCAAGGCAAATATCAGTCCAGCCCAGTGATCAAGTCACACGTAGGAGCCGTGGGATCACAACACCCACAACTTCCTAATATGTGGAGCGCCATATCAAGCGGACACAGGGGACACACATTCATTGAAAATATGTTTATTACAGCCCCGTCGCCACACTTCCGGGTACATGACTACAACACCCACAAGGCATTTCCCTAAGACCAGAAGCATCATATGACACGGCAGCCCAAGATAGGTTACATCAACACATTGGTAACACCACATGAGATGATGCGCCCAATCAGGCCTCACAGCCACATTCCTAATGATATAACTACATTACCCATAAGACCTCAGAATAGGCTGGGAGTTTCCTCTGCCGCATGGTCTTATCTTTATATGTAAATGTACATGTAATCCCATCTAGGACATCATAACCTCATAGACTTTGAACTATATAATCTGTATTTTTCATGTTATTGAATATAACACAATTGTTATACAGGTGAAGAGTTCAGTCTCTGAACTGAACCTTACTGGTTCTTAAATCAATCAATCAATCTAGTAAAACACATGCCCCATTGGTCCACGATCATGCCATTCAAATTATTAGGATGATGACCTTTTTCTATTGGTCAACACATTATGTCCCACTCAAAACTAACCTACCATGGAGAATTTTCTCACAACAGGCGGAATCTGAGGCACTTCCTGCTCACTCCCCCCCAACTACTGTCAATTTGCTTTAGGGTATAAAAGAATCCACAGGGCTCATCCCAACTACACTTAGTGAACTAGCCAATTCCCCGGCAAAACACGTGTCCAAGGTTGGAGGCTCTAGGTCCTGTACACAGGACCAGAACCAGCACAATACACAAGTCTCTGATAAGTATTACTTTACTTTTTATCTGCGAATTACCATATTTATTGTTTATCCATCTTATATGTACCTCATAACTTCAAACTCCAATTCAGGGGGACTCTCATTGGGACTGTGCTGCCCCCCCCCCCCTCCCCCCCTGCACTGGTTTCTCCACCAGGGGGGTAACCGGTTTTAGGTCTCAAAAGCAGATCCTCCGCACTTCATATATCTTTTACTCTAGTTCAGCACTGCCCCCTTGTAATCTCACCCACTCGTTCGCTGTTCATTTGTAACACACAAATGGGCAGTAGACGCAGAGACAATTGGGAGTGAGTCTTTGATATTTACTATCCACTTAAGGGAAAACTATACTCAGATATCAACTATACACTAAAAGAAGATATGGTATAATACTTGTGTCTATAAGTTACTATCAGATCATTGTTTATCAGTAATCGAGACTTGTCTGTGCAATATATACTGTATATATATTTGGGATATCGTATATATCTAGGAATGATATAATAATTATTAAAACTACTCAGGTATCCGATACCAAAAGATATTTCTCCTAATTTTAAAAGTTTATGCAATTTTGTTACTATATGTTTTTTCTGCACATGACCAATAATTACAGCCATAAAAAAAGGGACTTACACTTTTATTGAGAGCCATCCACAAAAGTGGCTGTTTCATACCAAATCATTTTTGTATATCATTATATATCAAAAAGATTGCTTGCTGTGCAACATTCATGGTTTGCTTATCACAATATGGGTGTCATTCCGAGTTGTTCGCTCATTGCCGATTTTCGCAATACTGCAATTAGTCGCTTACTGCGCATGCGCAAAGTTCGCAGAGCGCATGCGCTTAGTTATTTTACACAAAAGTTAAGATATTTTACTCATGGCATAACAAAGCTTTTTCATCGCTGTGCTGATCGTAGTGTGATTGACAGGAAGTGGGTGTTTCTAGGCGGAAACTGGCCGTTTTATGGGAGTGTGCGGAAAAACGCAGGCGTTTGAGTTGCAAAACGCAGGAGTGGCTGGAAAAACGGGGGAGTGGTTGGGCAAACGCTGGGTGTGTTTGTGACGTCAAACCAGGAACGAAAAGGACTGAGCTGGTCGCAATGGCTGAGTAAGTCTGGAGCTACTCAGAAACTGCTAAGAAATTTCTATTCTCACTTCTGCTAAGCTAAGATACACTCCCAGAGGGCGGCGCCTTAGCGTGTGCAATGCTGCTAAAAGCAGCTAGCGAGCGAACAACTTGGAATCACCCCCTATATGTCTTGTTTTTGTGTACCTGTATAAAGCACCAAGTGTCATGATGTAGAGAACCACACCTGTTTTTAATGCATACCAATAAAAGATTTTTCTGATGTTTTAACTACATAAATTCATTTCCTCCAAGCGTGCCCAACAAAAAGAGTTTTCCTTTTCTTTCCTTGTTGCCAGGTAGGGTTAATGTGACTGGTGTGTCTGGTGTATTCCTTGTGGGTCACACTTTCCCTCATTTCTGATTCATACTGTGCTCCCTGACAAGTAGCACATACAGGTGTCTCCAGTGCTCTCATTCAGTGGTGCTGCATGAGAGCCAAATCTGGTTGGTGTGCTGAAATGCTGAGTGTTTTTTTCTTTCTCGTGGGGCTCACATTTAAATACTGTACTAACTAATAAAGTTTTGTCTATGTTGTGGACTTGGTTTCCCTTGTAAATCTTTTAAGTCTTTGCTCATGTACTGTATGTAAGTGTTAATTTATATATTTTGTGACTCTTCTATGGACAAATTCACTTTCAAGCCCATTACTGACTGATCTATTTCCAAACCAGGTTTGCACAAAATGGATAAAGCTAAGCTACTGTACAAGCAAGGACCCCCCCACCCCCCACTATCCTCAATTCTTCCTTGCTTGTGGAAAAGTTCCTCTCTTCCTCTATACCAACATGTAATAAATTACAGTACTTTTACCTTTAAAGAACTTGTCTCTCAAAATCTTGCAGATACTATAAATGCAGAAACAGCTGCACTTTCTGAAGCCCGCAATCTAAAACTCTCCTGGTGTACCTGACATGGCCAAGTCAGCTAAGGAACAGTGCATTATAGATAAAAGGAGGAACATTTCCAAACTCTATGCTTATCAGACTCTGACAATCCATCTAGAATTAAGAGGTTATTATAACAGTGAGTCAGTGACAATGATGACTCACTTTTGGCCTTACAGAATCTAAATGAGCATCAAGCTAAATAATTGCTCTTCTTGCATATAAAATTCACGATCTTGAGAACAGAAACTGAAGAAATATTTTGAGGTTCATTGGCATCCCCGAATTAGTCAAAGTTCAGGCTTTGATTATCTCAGCCTTGCTATAGTTAGGGGTGTTGTGATCCACACTCAATTGCAACATCCCAGGATGATGGGAGCAGCTAGGTACTCAAGTTGTCTGGTCTTGTATGTACTTGATCATTGTGGTGTCCCAGATTCGGTTGCCGGGCGGTGCGCTGGCCCCTTTTGGGTGCCTCTTTTTATATTATACTTTGGGCCTGATTCAGATCTGACCAAAGGTCCGCTGCAGAAAGCAGATTCCTGATTAGGAGGAATCTGCGGCTGCGCAAGGTCTATTTTGCACATGATATCACCTGAACTTACCTGTTGCTGCTGACAGGCAGCGACGTTGAGGGTGTGGGGAGGGGGCGGGGAGAGGACTGCATTACCAGAAATGATTTCTGGGAGGGGAGAGCCAGGCCTTGCAGCACTGGCTTCCATCAGTCAGCTGAAAAAGCTGGACCTTACTCAGCTGACCATCTGCAGGGAATGTTGGATCCCAGCTTGTGACATCAGTCGCGGTGCTGGGATCGCAGCTACACATGTCTCCTGCATGTGTCTCCTTCAGATTGGATGGAAATACAATGCTGCTTGCATGCAGCATTGCATTTCCATCCATCTCAGAATCAGGCCCTTTGTGTATTGACCCTGAATGGGAGAGGTTTAATACTAGAGTACTCCGTTATATCTCAGTTCTTTAAATTAGTTAAGTTAAAGAACATATTTTGGCCAGCTAAAGAATGCCGAAAAAACCCATTTAGGATCTATCTAACAGTTTCATGTCCATATGTCTACATGTCCCTTTAACTATCACACCATGGAATGTGGGGAAAAGAGGGGTGGTTAAATACCCAGTTAAATGTAATAAAAGACCTTGGGGGTCATTCCGAGTTGTTCGCTCGCAAGCTGCTTTTAGCAGCATTGCACACGCTAAGCCGCCGCCTACTGGGAGTGAATCTTAGCATATTAAAATTGCGAACGAAAGATTAGCAGAATTGCGAACAGACACTTCTTAGCAGTTTCTGAGTAGCTCCAGACTTACTCGGCATCTGCGATCAGTTCAGTGCTTGTCATTCCTGGTTTGACGTCACAAACACACCCAGCGTTCGCCCAGACACTCCTCCGTTTCTCCAGCCATTCCCGCGTTTTTTCCTGAAACGGTAGCGTTTTTTCACACACTCCCATAAAACGGCCAGTTTCCGCCCAGAAACACCCACTTCCTGTCAATCACATTACGATCACCAGAACGAAGAAAAAACCTTGTAATGCCGTGAGTAAAATTCCTAACTGCATAGCAAATTTACTTGGCGCAGTCGCACTGCGGACATTGCGCATGCGCATTAGCGACTATTCGCTCCGTTGCGACAAAAAAATAACGAGCGAACAACTCGGAATGACCCCCCTTGATCATATCAAACTTTTGAAGGCTGATATTATTTATCTTCAAGAGATGAACTGGAGGAAAGCAGACAATTTTACAATGTTTAACATTAGATTGTGATTGTGTGTGCCAAATGCCAATAAATCTAGAGGTGTTGCATTTTTAACAAGTGTATCTTCTAAGACTAAACACATGCATCTAGTAGATATATATATATATATATATATATACTAATTAGTATTGATTCAATGAGTTCAATTACCACCAATTTTAGTGAGCCTACACTATCTTGGAATATCTTTACTTTCTTACTCCACACAATTCTCAGCATTTCCACATCTGAAAAAGGCTTTTTCTTCTGATCCAGTCTCTAGGTCCCTCTTATGTTTTTGTAAAGTGGACACTTTCTTATAATTAACTATGTCTGGCAAAGCTCATTCTTATCTAAATAAGTTATTTAAGCAAAAACTATTTGATTGGACATCTTTAACTCTTAGCAAGTAAATTCACTGTGAATGACTGTAAATACCTTTTACATGGATCATTTTCACTGATTCAAAGGGCGGTATTCAAATTATATATCATGCCCAATCTCCTTTCTAAAATGATCCCCGTTATCACACATATCACGCCCATAGTAATCAGGTTTATCTGTGTAAAGAGTTGGGTGCTTTGCTACCCCGGGGGTAGCAAGTTGAAATGATGATACCACGGCCCAGAGGGCAGAAACAGAATGGGTGTGGAAGCGGGTGAAAAGAGTTAAATACCGCCCAAAATGTCAAACATGATAGTGTCAACGTCACAATGACGACAGTTACGTAGTCAACATTGTTGAAATGCCAAAATCTGAAACATGTTGACATTTTCATAATGTTGACATGTGAAATATTAACATGTGAAATGTCCACATTCTGCATGAGTGGAGGGTTAAAGTTAAGCTGTGGGAGTGGTGGGTTAGTGTTAGACTACAGGATGGAAGTTTTAGAGTTAGGCACTAGGGAGGGGGTTAGGTTAGGGTGCGGGAGTGGAGGGTAAGGGGTTAGGTTTACTTATCACTCCATGACAGCTGGAAGTCAAGATCACCTGACTGCTGAACTCAGAAGGCTCCTCCAGAGCCGCTGGAGATCTGCAACCACGTAAGTGAAGCCATTGTACTTGGACACAGTTTTGTTGAGATTCTAGTCAACATTTCATCAGTGTCAGCATGATGAATATTGACATGTCTAGCACTCTTTTCTGTTAGCTTATTATCAAAAATATCATGTTCCCTTTTCACTCGTGTTCTTTTCCAAAGTGTACTCAAGATTCTAAAGAAATCTACTCATACTGTAGCATAAACTGTTTTTGGATTTTGGCTGCAACTTTGGATTCTAAACCTAAATTATCACCTGGTAAAATATTGATGCTCAAAGAAATCCAAGACAGACTGCATGTCTGTAAAATTGGCAGGACTATTGCCAGGTTAGTCATAGACTTCTCTTTTAGCAACACTTTTCCTGAGAGCTTACTATGAGTCACTAGTACTCCGGTACCTCTAAGTCTTCTATAGATATAGTCACTGAGAAAAATGACTGCAATGGTGAGAGGGGTCAGTTAGACGAAGTCAGCAGATGATAATCAAGGGTGAAACTAAGGTCAGGGCAGGTAGTAATGAATAATTGGTAGGAACAAAGCAAATGTCAGTAATAGTAAACAATTAGAACAATAACACCAGAGTAGGAAACCAGAAACTACAGCAAAAATGGGTTCCTTATACCTCTTCTCCATCTGTGTACCGGGTCCAATCCAGGATGTTTAACCCGGCTATAACCCGAGTCGGCCCCACCGTTTCCACTGCACTTCGATGCGGGTTATTCCCAGGTCGGATATATTTCCACTTAACCCGGGTAAGCTCTGTAAAAGCTATTGATGTCACTCGTTACTCCGGTCTGAAAACACAGGTAATGACCGTTTCTATTGCACAATTACCCAAGTCATTAACTTGTCACCGTGTTCAACCCAGGTAGCTACCCGGGTAGGATTCCAGGGTCACTCAACCCGTGTTGAGCCGTTTCCACTTACTAAAAACTTGTGTTGATGCGCACCCCCATGCAAAAACACGGGTAAATTTAGCTAGTGGAAAAGGGGTATAAGTGATGCCATAGGATTTCCATACTGTATTCTTCATGAGTGTCTCCAAATTGGTTACACTTTTTACCAAATGTAGTAAAAATAATTTATTTACAAGTAATAATCTTGTTGTGTACCATAGAGATCAATTTGTGTTAAAGTTTTGCAGTTAAATTTTACGTTTTTTCCACATTCACAACAGTGCTATAAAGAGTGGGTTTTTGTACACGGTCGAGTCACATTATTATGACCACCTCCTACATTTGACGTTGGCAGTGTGTAGCCCATGAAGTATTGTTCATGTGCTGCTGTGGTGAAAGTGTATCGTGACTGGACAAATGGCACCATTGCGAATAACCGACTTGGAAACTGCGAAGCACCACATGCTATTAATGTAAAAGGTGAATGTCGGCTACGAAGGTGCATAAGGGTCGACTACACGCTACAGTTCATCAGCTCACCATCAAAATGTACCTGTGCCAACCTACCAGGACCTTATTGAGTTACTCCCAGCCCGTCTAGCTGGTATCCGTGCTGCACACGGCAGTTACTCTGGCTGATAGCTGGTGGTCATAATAATGTGACTCGACCGTTTATAAAAGGGGTTGGGGATGGAATCCCGGCGGCCGGGATCCTAGAGATCGGAATACCGGCACCGGGATCCCTAGAGCTAGAATGCCGGCAGCGTGGCGAGCACTAGAAAGCCCCTTGCAGGCTTGTTGCGCTCGCCATGCTCAGTGGCTCGCTGCGCTTGATACAGGTTCTATTCCCACTCTATGGGTGTCATGGAGACCCAAAAGTGAAAATAGCCCTTGCGCCGGGAACTTGGTATCCTGAACGCCGGGATCCCGGCCGCCGGGATACTGACTACAGCCCTATAAAAGAGTAATAGCACACTGCTGTGTACTGGAAAAAAGCTGCTATTCTATTTGTACATAACATGCAGAAGTCTCAGTAACATACAACTGTAAATATATGCTAAGCTACCAGCTATATTAAGATGCATCTGCTAATAGTGTGCACTTCACTAAAAACAGTGAGACTCCCTATATTGGGTCACATAGTTAATGTTAATAGAAGGACTGGTGTAACATACAAGTACTTTAGTAGAGTAATAAACTGGGTGTGCTGCCACAGAAACTCACTTGAATAACCTTGCTCTCCTCTCAACTCCTCTTTGTTTTGTTCATATGTTTGTTAAACCTTGTCATAAGGATACAGAGACATGTGAGTTCACTGCTGTGCTATTTTATTCCATCACCAACTCCAGGCACACTGGACCACCCACTTCCCAGCATCCCCCTGATCCCAGGGACCATCACTGAAGATTCAGGCTTACACATATTAGTAAGGGAGTGTCTACAAATATTAAGCATTCTAATACACTAACATCACATCCTCTTTTCTTTAAAGATAAGCCCTGTACACTTCAATGCAACAATTAACAACGTCATATTAAGAACATCATCTAACACGTTTCAATGAGTCTCTCAGGTCTTCGTATTTCCCTTTTGGGTCTTTCATACACAGTCTGTGTTTCATCGACCATGTTGGACCTTTCTAGAATCGTGGTTTGTTCACCATTATGAGGATCATCATACATGTCAGATGAAGGGTCTTCTTCAGTCATGTTGTCTTCATTATGGTTAGGTTGAGATCTTAAATCCACCCGATTTCTTCTTACTTCTGTTCCACGCTCTGTACGTATAGTATAAGATCTTGGTGCTACTTGTGCTTGCACAATACCTTTCTGCACCCAAATACCTTTATCGTGATCTCTGAGACGGACTTGGTCACCCGATTTTAGATCAGATAAGCTTTTTGCTCACCTGTCATGGAACAGTTTCTGTTTCGCCTGTTGACGTTCCTTACTCAGTCTGACCAACGCTGAGTTATGTGTATTGAGCAGTTCATCATGCATCAGGAGATTTGCTCTAATCCTCCTTCCCATCAGCATTTGTGCAGGAGAAAGTCCATTCTGTAAAGGTGTACTGCGGTAGATTAAAAGACTTTTGTAGAAATCTTCTGAACCTTCTTGAGCTTTTTTCATGAGACTCTTTACAGTTTTTACTGAACTTTCCACTAACCCATTTGAGCGTGGATAGTGGGGACTTGACGTAGTATGGACAAATTCCCACTCATCAGCAAATTGTCTAAATTCAGCACTGGAAAACTGAGGACCATTGTCAGTGAACACTTCCAAAGGAACACCATGCCTTGCAAAGATTCACTTCATGCAATTGATTACGGCTTTACTAGTAGTTGTATGTAGTGTCTTCACCTCAGGGTAGTTAGAGTAATAATCAGTCACGACAATGTACGTTTTCCCATTACAATCAAACAAATCTGCACCAACTTTCTGGTACGGTCTCTCTGGCACTGCGTGAGGACTCAATGCCTCGACTTGTTGTTTCGGTCTATACGTAAGACATAATTCACATGTAGCTGTAGTCTGTGCTATGTCTTGGTTCATTCTTGGCCAATACATAACTTCACGCGCTCTCCGCTTACATTTTTCTTCTCCTAAGTGGCCTTCATGTATCTTGCACAGCATAGTTTTTCTTAGTCGTGCAGGTATGACAAACCTATTGCCTTTGTAAATAATACCATCGACAACTGTAAGGTCACTGCGGTACATCCAATAATCATGGATAGACAGTGGGCACGCATGTTTTTCTGCTGGCCATCCTTTCAGAATGATATCTTTCAACACTTTCATTGTGTCATCTGTCTCAGTTTCTTTCCTAATCTGTTCTTGTCTTGCAAGAGACACTGGTAGAGAAGCTACGATAAAATTAACATAGGCTTCTATCTCTTCATCCATCAGACTTTTGGAACCTTCACTTTTGTCCTCAGCACGAGAAAGTGTATCAGCAATGTACATGTATTTTCCGGGACAGTACAGCAAGTGTACATCATATTTCTGTAGTCTGATAAGCATTCGTTGAATTCTCATGGGACAGTCATGTAAAGATTTAGTCATGATAGCTACCAATGGCTTGTGGTCAGTTTCCACTGTAAATGTTTGACCATACACAAACTGATGAAATCGCTCACATGCATAAGTGATCGCTAGAAGTTCTTTTTCTATCTGAGCATACCTTGTTTCAGCACTTGTCAGTGCTCTTGATGCATAGATTACTGGTTGCCATGTATCCTCATGTTCTTGTAACAGCACTGAGCCTAGGGCAAATTGCGAAGCATCTGCTGAAATTCTTATTCTTTTTGCAGGATTAAAGAAGTTTAGCACTGGTTGCTCTGTAATGATCTGTTTCATGTTTTGCCAACTTTTTTCTTGTTCATGTGACCACAACCACTCGTTATCTTTATCCAACAACCATCTAAGAGAGGCTGTTCATTCAAAGAGTTGAGAAATAAACTTTCCTAAGTAAGTAATCATTCCTAGGAATCTTGTGACGTCATCTTTGTTGTTAGGACATTCCATGTTCACTATGGCTGATATTTTCCTTGGGTCTGGTTTTACACCTTGATCCGAGACCACGTTGCCCATAAAGGTAAGTGTATTCACGCCAAATTCACATTTGTCCTTGTTTAGCTTTAGATTCACTTTCTTGACAAGTTCCATTACTTGTCTCAATCTAGAATCATGTTCTTCCTTTGTAGATCCCCAGACAATAATGTCATCCATCATTGTTTCAACACCTGGAATATGTTCAAAAATCATGTGTATCTTTTTGTGATATACTTCTGGAGCAGACAATATTCCATATGGTAGTCAAAGAAATCTGTATCGACCTTCTGGTGTATTAAATGTACAAAGCTTTGAGCTGGCCTCATCTAGCTTCATTTGCCAGAATCCTGAAGATGCGTCCAATTTACTGAACCATTTTGTTCCTGCAAATTGCGACATGATTTCATCTCTGGTTGGTAGTTTGAAATGTTCTCGTTTAATAGCTTTGTTTAAATCTCTGGGGTCTAGACATATTCTAAGTTGTCCATTTTTCTTTTCAACAATTACTAAGGTGCTTACCCATTCAGTAGGCTCATCAACTTTCTGTATCAGGGCCGTCTTAACAGTAGTGTAGGCCCCTGGGCACAGCAATGCGCTGGGCCCCCTACCCATCCTTCAGAGGTAAGGGTTGGGGGTGCTATCAGCGGCAGCTTTGATGTCTCACGGGAGGTAGGGTGTGCTCTATCTTCTGCTCAGCATGTAGGACCTGGAGCAATAGTTTCTGCTAATATCGCCTTTACTGCACAGATGGGGCTAAACTGTAGAAGGGGGCATTGGGCTGAATGAAGGGGCTCTGGTACATGACTTCCAGGATGGTATGGGGTGTTTAATATTTAGGGAAGGGGTGGATAGTGGAGTGGGCTTCATATTTATTATTTTTTGGTGGGAGGGCAGCTTGCTTCACTGCAGATATCTCAAGTTCCTGAAAATATATTTCTTAGCTTTAAATGGAATAAAAAAACGAGAGAGTCTCACCTTTCAGATGGTTCTAGGGACTTGGGGTTCAGAGTTCAGGAGCCAGAGCAATTCACCAACGAAAAGCTAAAACTGCATATTAGGCGTGTGGAGCTGCAGCAGGGACCATCTGCTTGAAGGCTGATATCTCTAGTTCTGGGCATAGTAGAGACAAGCTGCCAGTGTTCACTGAAAGGGGAGAGTCACAACTTTTGGATTATATCCTCAGAAAAACTCTAAATCAGACAAAACCTGAGATATCTGGCTGCGAAGAGCAATTAACAGGCTTGGATGGGGACCACTGGTTTCAAGTCGGATATCTCCGGTTCCCCAAGGCCGATTTTCGTAACTCTGGTACCCCTGGAAAGAGGGGACCCTCAGCTATCAGCCTAGGGCCCTTAAACTCCTGGGGCCCTTGGGCAAGAGCCCATTGAGCCCATACGAAAAGACGGCCCTGTTCTGTATCACACTTAAGGCTTCCATGCGATTTAACTCTTGTTTCAGTTTTTCTCTCAGCACAAACGGCACTTTTCTACAGGGGTGTATCACTGAAGAAACTTGTGTGTCTATATTTATTTTATGCTCTCCAGGCAAACAACCTAGACCTTTAAACAAGTCTCTGTATTCTATAAACATCAATTTGCAGTCATCTTCTACTTGTGATTTCACCATAAAAACTTTCTTTAGCAAGCTTAGTTTCTCACAGGATGTTTTAAACTGTTGTCCCTTATATTTCAGTGTCACTAAGCATGTACCTTTCACAGGAATTTCCTCCTCAGTGTACCCTGTAACTTTCACTTTGGCTGCATAAATTTTAGGTTTTACTCTAAAAGTCTTATAGTCTTGAAACGATATTAAATTCACCTGCGCGCCAGTATCAAGCTTAAAGGGAATGACAATCTCGTTCACAGTTAAAGGGACAATCCATTCTTTCTTATCTGCACTGCAAAGTTCAATGCAATCCACAAAGAATTCCTCTGTTTGTTTAACAGCATGCACATTGGTTGTTTCACTTTTCATTTTACAGCATTTGGCAAAGTGATTAAGTCTACCACATTTCATGCAGGTTTTACCATAAGCCGGGCACATTTTAGGATTGTGAGCATTTCCACATCTACTACATAGGCTACATAGGGGACAATACACAGAGCTTGCGCGGGACCTGTTTTTGGTTATATCAACACAGAGGACTCGTGGACACTCGCTCAGGTTAGAGGAGAGGAGATTCCGCACAATACGGCGTAAAGGCTTTTTCACGGTAAGGACAATACGTGTTTGGAATTTCCTGCCCGAGGGAGTTGTAATGGTGGAATCTGTCAACACCTTTAAGAATGGGTTAGATAAATTCCTAATGGATAAGGATATCCAGGGGTATGATGCATAGTCATGCATTATAGTTACTATAAATAGGGATAAAATGCAACGGCTGACAGCAGCATCAGTCAGAAATTTTAGTCAAATCATCATGCATAGGAGACCACAAATAGGTTGAACTCGATGGACAATTGTCTTTTTTCAACCTCAGATACTATGTTACTATGTTACACATTTCCTTATTAGACTGTGGTTTAGACTGCTTCATTCTTGAGAATGGAGGTTTGCTTGGCTCTGTTTTCTGCACTACATGTACAGCAGCATCAACTTCCTTGTGTAACGTTTTGGCTTGAAATCTAGTTATTTCTGCAGATCTACACATAGTCACTGCCTTGTCTAGTGTTAGGTCTTGCTCTCTCAACAGTCTCTCTCTGAGTCCATTATCAGGTATTCCACAGACAATAGGATCTCTAATCAGTGAATCCTTTAAATCACCAAACTCACAGGTTTTACTGAGTGATTGCAGCTCTGTAACATACTGATCAAATCCATCTCCAGACTTCTGATCACATGTGAAAAACTTATATCTTTCATATGTCACATTTTTCCTTGGCACAAAGTAATTTTCAAACTTTTGCATTATAGAAGATAGCACCATATTCTGCCCCTCATCAAACTGAAAACTATTATAAATGTCCAGCACATCCTCTCCTATCACATGGAGGAAAATGGATGCCTTAGTTTTGTCAGCCTCTGTATCAGCTCCACATGCAGCAAGATATATATTAAACCTTTGCTTAAATCTTTTCCAGTTTTCAGACAAGTTACCAGACATCAGCATGACTGTTGGAGGAGCCAGTTTATCCATGGTTACTCACTGTTTAAAGAGAGGAGCACACGGCAAGCTTTGCAGACACTGAGTATCACAGCCTTACAGACTTCTGCAAGATTCTTTCACACTCTGAGATCACTAGCAGTCCAAGTTAAACTTCTTCTGACACCATGTTTTGTTTATATGTTTTTAAATCCAGTCATAAGGATACAGAGACATGTGAGTTCACTGCTGTGCTATTTTATTCCATCACCAACTCCAGGCACACTGCACACTGGACCACCCACTTCCCAGCATCCCCCTGATCCCAGGGACCATCACTGAAGATTCAGGCTTACACATATTAGTAAAGGGAGTGTCTACAAATATTAAGCATTCTAATACACTAACATCACACTCTTGACCTTAAGTGTCTGTAGGGACACACCCCAGGTAGAGAAGCAAAGACAGCATGAACAATGTGCAGACAGTAAGGCCACACAGAAATTTGGGACAATATTGAATATTAAATTATGTTTCTTTATTAATTAACTCCTGACCATTGTTTGTCTGCTAATAGGACCTCAAAGAGTCCTGCCAGGTTTTTGTCAAATAAACTTTGCATTAATTCATAGGAGCGCAGCTACAAGACCAATATTGAATGTTAATACTATGTTCAGTAAAAATATATCCAACTGTAAAAATAATTGTTAATTAAAAAAAAAACATTAAATGCCTAGGAATTCAATAAATATGTTAAAAATACTGCAACTACGGTATATACTATTCAGATCCATAAATACCCATAACCATTATAAATTAATATCTATCTCATAAATAAGATGTGGTTCTCTTCAAGAGTCTAGTAAGTAAATCCATACATAAGTACATTTGCAAGTATAATCAGTTCAGTATCGCAGTCTGTCTCTCCTGCCTAATACGCATATTGGGGGTCATTCCGAGTTGATCGCTCGCTGACATTTTTCACAGCGCAGCAAACAGGTTACTGCTGTGCATGCGTATGCACCGCAATGCGCAGGGGCATCATACGGGTACAAAGCAGATCGTTGCTGGGCGATGGATTTAACAAAGAATCCATTCGCACAGCCGATCGCAAGGAGATTGACATGAAGAGGACGTTTGTGGGTGGTAACTGACCATTTTCTGGGAGTGTTTGGAAAAACGCAGGCGTGTCCAAGCGTTTGCAGGGCGGGTGTCTGACGTCAATTCCGGAACCAAAAAGACTGAAGTGATCGCAAGGGCTGAGAAAGTCCAGAGCTACTCAGAAACTGCAAAAACTTTTTTGTCCCGCTCGGCTGCACACGCATTTGCACACTTGCAAAGCGAAAATACACTCCCCCGTGGGCGGCGACTATGCGTTTTCATGGCTGCTAAAAGTAGCTAGCGAGCGATCAACTTGGCATGACCCCCATTGCCTCACCTCCATCCTAACAACTGCCACCTGCTAACCAGCTATCACTTCCCGTCCCAAGTGACATCTCTCATGTGACATCCTCCTGACTTCTTGAGCAACTGCAGAGGTCTCTGAGAGTTGTAGTCTGTGGTTTTTCTGTATGACGGCATGTGCAAACACTTTAGTGTTGGAAGTAATCCCTTGCATAGCATGGTATTACACTGGCATGCCCTGTATAAAAGATAGTTTGAAAGAACTGATTGTATCTTGGAACAATATCTAAAAATATATGTACCTATGCATTATAATGACTGGGTTGATCTGCTCCTCTGTGCTTGTCCACTCATAACAGCAACTTATGTGATTGAACTAACAAAACCTTTTCTCCATTGTCTATGGTACTCATCCCAAACAACTCTGCGGGCGTTACTACAGCAGGTGCTATTTTTATACTCATCTCAAAGTTCAAGCAGCAATTTACAAACTTCTAACCTACATACAGTAATTTCACTGCAGATAAACACTGTAGGAAGCACCACTAATAACACTTTTCCACTAAAAACATCAAATTAAGCAACCTTCTTTGAAATGTTCTCTTTAGTTTATTAAGCCAAATAAAAATTTTGCCAAATCATTCTTTCAACACAAATTGTCAGCTTCATTATATCCAGAGTGGTCAGACAAGTCATGTTCTATACAACTGTCATAGTGGTACAACAACATCAACAGATTTCCTAATAGATTGAAAGCTTGCGAGCAGGGCCTTCCTACCCCTATGACTGTTATTACCCAGTTTTGTTTATAATTGTTGTTTCCAATTGTAAAGTGCAACGGAATATGCTGCGCTATATAAGAAACTGTTAAAAGAAATAATAAATCAACAGGTAGGAAAATATAAGCAGGCAATACAATAAAATGCAGGATAAGGGCACGAAACAAAGAATGGCAGGGAAATCATTGGTGCAAATAGTCCCTGATGAATGTGGAACTTGCAGTTGCAATAGCATACTCCAGCCAGAGGTACTACTGTAGCTTGGATTTCTGCTGTGCAGCAATGCAGCAGTTAATCTTTCCTGCTGCATTTCTCAGTAGTTAATAAGCTGAATCTTTAAAATGCTGGTTCTACCTACAATTAGTGCCAGATCATTGGTGAAACTATAATGCCTGATCATAAGGTGCGTACACACTAGGCGATGTGCTCCATGAGCAACCTCGCCTATTGTGCCTCCCTCACAGGCCGCCAAACGTGGGCATGGTGTGGCTGGGCCGTGTATGTAGCTTTGATCTGCATGCACGTCCGACACCGAGGGTAGTTAACGACCCACGGGACCGCGCAGCGGCCGTCGAAGCAGCATACACACTGGGCGATATAGTAAGCGATATCGCTCAGGAGGGTAAAAAATTACCAATATCGCTTACTAAATCGCCTAGTATGTATGGGCCTTTAATCCTGATACCCTTCTACTAATGTGCAATTTTGAGTTCTGAAACTGTACTACAAGGAGTTATTTATTAAAGGTTGATTTCCATGTATTTTAATTGGTTTCAAATCAATGGAACTCGATCTAAATCGATGTTGGGTTTCATGGGCTAAAACACTAACATTTAAAAGTGAAAATTAAAATTTGTCTGTTAGTAAATGTGTGTTTTATCACCTGAAACCCAACATCGATTTAGATAAATAAATTTAAAAAAAGCTAAAAATCGATGGAAAGTGACCTTAAGTAATAAACCCCCAAGTGTGCAATTGTGATGTCTTGACATTCTGCTATCCATGTGTTCCTGATACTCTGCTTCCTGAGTGTAATCATGAGATCCTGACAATGTTATATGTACAGTCATGAGCAGTGTTGGACTGGGGCATGAACGGCCCACCCGGGGAATGCAGTGGTAGGAGCCCATGTGTAGGGGAGTGGCAAGTCCCACAGAGGTTTGGATAACCATTAGCAGGCGCATAGTCTGGGCCCCTTGATGCTTACAGTATCCATAGTTAATACTGATAGCGCATGCAATGTACTGTACCAGATTAATTTCACCAATGCACTGTAGAAAATATACCATAGTACTCTGCAGCATAAAGGTCAGTGGCGCACCCAGGGGGGGTTTCCGAGTACCCAGAAACCCCCCTCCACTAAAAAAAAAAAAAAATTTTTTTTTTTTTTTTTTTTAGCTGCATGAGTATTATTAATGACTGTCTAGCGTCCTCTGCAGCCTGCTGTCTTCCTGGTGACACTTGTAAGTGCAATAAAAGTTTACTTTATTTTAATTATAGTACATATATATCCATGTGCATACATATATACACATGTATATACATACATACATACATACATACATACATACATATAAACACACACACACATATGATATATATATACATGTGTATATATATGTGTACTGTATGTGTGTGTACATATATATATATATATATATATGCATGTTTAATATGCTATGTATATGTGTATATGTATGTGTGTGTGTGTGTGTGTGTGTGTGTGTGTGTATGTATATATATATATATATAGATATAGATATAGATATATATATATACACACACACAGACACACTAGTTTTACGGACCCAGCATATACTGGGTCACCTCAGTCCCCACCCCCGTGATTGGCTCCGCCCAGTTCTGGAAACCCCCCCATGCAAATCCTGCGTTTGCCACTGAAGGTAACATATGTATTATGTGTAATTCAAATACACAGCGTGGAACCTGATCTTTAGAGGAGGAGGAGGTGGGCTGCCAGGTAGTGGGGCTTACTGGGGGTTTCCCCTGTACCCCTGTGGGCCAGTCCAACTCTGGTCATGAGTTACTGACACCCTGCTACTGTGTGCATTCCTGATTGTCACTCTGGTACCCATGCATTATCAAGTTTTTTACACACTGCTACCTGAGTGCAATTCTGAGTTCTTGACATTCAGCTACAAGCATGCAGTAATGTGTTCCTGGCAGTCTATAACCCATGTACAATCCTGAAATCCTGACACTGCTTCCCAACGTGTAACCATTAGATCATGATACTACAACACATGCAACCATATGTTCCGAACACCTAGCTACTCATGAGAGTCATGATTTCCTGACACTATGCTATTCATGTGCTCTTGACACTCTGAAAGACTCTTTGCTACCCATATGCACTTATGAGTTCCTGGTATTCTGATACCTGTGTGACGTCCTGAGATCCTGACACTTGGTAATCCATGTGGCCCTAACAGTTTTCTACCAGAATGCTGTCCTCAGTTTCTGAAAGGCTACCTGTGGGCCAGGGCCGTAACTAGGTGTGTGCCAATGGTGCCTTGCTCACAGCGCATATGCGCTGTGGACACTGGAATGGCCGGCAGCACCTGCAGGGCCTCACTGTCTTTTAATTTGAATGCGCTGGCCGTGGTAATGTATGTAGCTGTGCGTTTCGTGTCTGCTGGGCACACCACTACATATATTACCCCAGACTTGAACCGCTCTCTCTCTCTCGGACTGCCTGCCTAATGTGTACAAAGGGGGACTCTACCTGCTGTAATGTGTTAAAGGGGACTCTACCTGCCAAAATGTGTAAAAGAGGACTCTGCCATACTGTGTAAAAGAGGACTCTAACTGCCGTAATGTGTAAAAGGGATCTCTGCCTGCCGTACTCTGTAAAAGTGAACTCTGTCTGCCGTAATGTGTAAAAGGGAGCTCTGTCTGCCGTAATGTGTAAAAGGGAACTCTGCCTGCCGTAATGTGTAAAAGGGAGCTCTGCCTGCCGTAATGTGTAAAAGGGAGCTCTGCCTGCCGTAATGTGTAAAAGGGTACTCTGACTGCCGCAATGTGTAAAAGAGAGCTCTGCCTGCCGTAATGTGTAAAAGGAAGCTCTGTGGCCACACCCTTTCTCCATGAAGCCACACCCCTATATATTTGGCACATACCTATGGTGCACACCTGCCCTGTTTTTTTTTTTTTGGGGGGGGGCCCAATGCTGTTTCTTACACAGAGCGCTAAAATGTCTAGTTACGGTACTGCTGTGGGCATTCCTGGTACTCTAGCCCAGTGGTTCCCAAACCTTTTTGAATCACGTTGCCCTAGAGTATCAGAATTTATTTCATGGCAACCCTAGGCCAAAGTTTCTTCTTGGAAAATTAAAATAATAATAATAATTAAATTAAGTAAAATGTGTTTATATGCCATACTTAGGTTTAATTATGTGGTGAGGGACAAGATTTACTTCTGTTTGTCCACATATTTTATGACTGGCAGACACCAGCTCTGGTCTTGCCTATTATATTGACCATAAATAATTTGAATTGGTTCTTTAACTATCACCAACCCGAGGTACCCCAGTTGCCACGGCACAAAGTTTGAAAAGCAATTATCTAGCCTAAGTGTAATAAAGATTTCTACATTTACCAGATTTCAGTCTTAATTTGTGACATAATTCATAACAGTCTTGAAATTATAGTTATAACCAATAAATAATATTTATTGACAAATCTATTTATATTATTTATTTAGAATTGATAAAACTGCCTTCTTGCCGTATTTTCATTCATATTTAATACAAGTGTGTCTAATTTATACATTGTAATCCAGGTAATGCCAACATTAGCCATTTAACTCCTGAGTTGTAATGGTTTTGTTTGCTTAGAAGCTTCTCCTTTCTTTGTCGCTTAAGTACATTCCTCTCCTTGGTCTCTTTTTTTCAGCTACTAGACTGCGCAGAATAATTCCGTTTACTGTGAAATGTAACTATAGAAACAGGATTCAGATATTAAATATCAAGCTACAAAGTCCTGTTTTCATTCTTCACAAAGAAAGAGATGTTCCTTCCATGTGCAAGTGCACTCTGACACTGAACTGATAATTTCATACATGAAAATAGACATTTTTCTCAGAAAGGCTATAAGGAGACTAGTACAGTACCAAAGTTATAACACAAATGTATCCATTAATAGAAAAGATTTAGTTATATTGCAAATCATACTTATTATTATACTTTTTATCCAAGACACATTTATCATGGTGTTATATGACCATATAAGTGTACAGGGGGGGTCATTCTGACCCGTTCGCTCGCTGCTTTTTAACGCAGCCGAGCGAACGGGTCCCTACTGCGCATGCGCCGGTGCCGTAGAGCGCCGGCGCATGCCAGACGGCCAAAGGCCGTAGCAGGGCTGCGATCGCTTCTGCCTGATTGGGTCAGGTCGCTGGGCGGGAGGGGGCGGAACAGCGGCGTTTAGCCACCATTTCGTGGGTGCGGCGTGGCCAACGCAGGTTTGGCCCGACCGAATGGGGGGCATGCCGCAGCGGCTGCGTGACATCACACGCAGCTGCTGCGGGCCGGGGAGCGATGAGTAGCTCCCGGCCAGCAGGCTAAAGCCGCTGTGCGATGCCTTTGCACTTCTGTGGGGAAGGGCCGGACTGACATGCGGGGCGGATTAGCCTTGTGCTGGGCGTCACCCCTCATGTCAGGGAAGATGATCGTAGCTGTGCTAAGTTTAGCACAGCTACGATCAACTCGGAATGACCCCCAGGGTGAGTAGTTTAACTGTGGCCACAGAACTTTGAAGTGACCTCAGATATCATTATTATTATTATTATTATTAATAATAATAATAATATTATTAATAACATTTATTTAGATATCCCAGGCATACTCATCAGAACTTTGAAGTGACCTCAGATATCATTATTATTATTATTATTATTATTATTATTATTAATAATAATAATAATAATATTATTAATAACATTTATTTAGATAGCCCAGGCATACTCATCAGCGTTTTACAGTGTGGAACAAACTCTCTATTTACAAACAAAGATGTAAGAGAACCATGTTCAGAAGGTACCTTATGATATACTGTAACCTACCATCGATGGAATATTATTCCTAGGGACCCATGTTTCAGAAACAAAGAAAAAACAAAGAAAATGTCACACCAATCTGGCATATACAGTAAATATCCCATTTAATAAAAGTTGCTCCATGCAGTACTTAATTGCTACTAATTATTATTGTCCATGTAATCTAAGTACATAAAGAATTAATATTAATGTTATCAGTTATTTATATAGCACCACTAATTATGGTGTGCTGAAGAGAGAATAGTTGTCGTTTACATTAGTCCAATGGAACTGAGACTCTAAGGGGCTGATTCAGAGGTGAAAGCTAGTGGCGCAGTCCCAGCATCTGCGAATTATGCAAAGCCGCAGAAGGCGTCATAAGTAAAACATGCCCACTGCCAGCTTCTTTGATTGGCCGCGTTCTAAGACACAATATCGGATAAACTGTGTGAACATCAGACTTTTGAGCAACCTTCAGGTTACCAAGGATGTCTGACACTGACAGGGCCAGTGAAGCTGTGTCCAAGCATACAGCCATTGCTTTCAGCACACCCAAGTATCTGGAATGCTCCTAGTAGCCGCCCGCAAACATCTGCAGCATGTCAATCAGGACCCGATTTACACATTCATACTACGGCTCCTGCTAATGTGCAGATCATTAAACAAGCACAATTTTATTTATAAGAAAATAAGAGATCCTAGTGCACTGTGTGAGGTGCACATGAGCTCCTAAGTCCAGGGGGGACTCAGACTGCACCCATTTCTTGAATACTCACCCCTTCGGAGTCCCGTGCCGACGGCAGTAGCGCTGTTGCATCACTGTGGCCATTTTCATGGTGTTTTGCACATGCACAGTAGAGAAATCAATGGGAATATGGCAGCCTTCTAGTGCTCCGACTCTACAGCGCTGCCGGCAGACAGGAGGGGGCCCAGACGGAGGCGGCACATGGGTCGCTTCATCTCTTAAAGTACCATTGTCATAGTGACAAATTTCCAGCAATTAAAAGCGGGACACCTGAAAGCCATAGTACAGATATGTTTCAAGGGTTTAATAAGTTGATTGAAGCACCATTCACTGTTAGCATCTTCCTTTACCCATATCATTCTCAATCTGGCAAATGCCATATGATTGGCTGGCCTTGCCGAGAACTTTCACCACATTGTGCTCTGCTCGGCGGCCAGGCTTTCTGTGTGATGCCGTTATGTTACATTGTGGTAGCCACATTCTGGAGTAGCTGCTTAAGTAGCCAAGGAGTGACCATGGGGAGTGGAGAATGTAGCTGGGAAATGGAGAATGAGGCAGTTAATTTTTTTGACTGGACTGCGCAGGTCTCCTTAAACATGGCGCATGCCATGTTTTGGAGACAAAAATTGAACTGCGCATGCGCGGCGGCCATTTTTTATGTGTTTTTTGGCAGCGACAGCTGCTGCTGCGGTGCCTGGCGGTGGACTTCGGACAGGTGAGTATGAAAAACGAGTTTTATGGTAAGAACTTACCTTTGTTAAAACTCTTTCTGCGAGGTACACTGGGCTCCACAAGGAATGGACAATGGGGTGTAGAGTAGGATCCGAGGCACCAACAGGCTCAAAGCTTTGACTGTTCCCAGAATGCATAGCGCCGCCTCCTATATCACCCCGCCTCCCTGCACAGGATCTCAGTTTTTAGTTAACCAGTCCAATGCAGTAGCAGGAAAAGAGACGACAACGGTTAGTAGCCACAACACCGCATTCTCACGACAGGAGACGTGTCAGCGGCTAATGCCATACCAACCCAAAGAAGCTAAGTGCGTCAGTGCCTTGTGGAGCCCAGTGTACCTCGCAGAAAGAGTTTTAACAAAGGTAAGTTCTTACCATAAAACTCGTTTTCTGCTGCGGGGTACACTGAGCTCCACAAGTAATGGACAATGGGGATGTCCTAAAGCAGTTCCTTATGGGAGGGGACGCACTGTAGTGGGCACAAGAACCTGGTGTCCAAAGGAAGCATCCTGGGAAGCGGCAGTATCGAAAGGCATAGAACCTTATGAACGTGTTCACAGAGGACCACGTAGCCGCCTTGCACAATTGTTCAAGGGTCACACCACGTTGGGCCGCCCAAGAAGGACCTACAGACCAAGTAGAATGGGCCTTAATGTGATCAGGAGCAAAGAGACTAGCCTTCACATAAGCATGTGCAATCACCATTCTAATCCATCTGGCCAGAGTTTGCTTGTGAGCAGGCCAGCCACTTTGTGAAACCCAAACACAACAAAAAGAGAATCAGATTTCCTAATAGGAGCAGGTCTCTTCACATAGATACGGAAAGCCCGTACCCCATCCAAAGACCGCTCTTTGGGAGACAGATCAGGAGAAACAAGTGCCGGAACTACAATCTCCTGATTAAGGTGGAATGAAGAAACCACCTTAGGTAGATAGCCGGGACGAGTCCTAAGAACTGCCCGGTCACGGTGAAATATCAGATATGGGGAACTAGAGGACAAGGCACCCAAATCCGACACTCTTCTAGCTGAAGCAATAGCCAGCAGAAACACCACCTTAAGGGAAAGCCACTTAAGGTCAGCTGAACCAAGAGGTTCAAACAGAGACTCTTGTAACGCCTCCAAAACCACTGACAAGTCCCAAGGAGCCACAGGCGGGACATAGGGAGGTTGGATACGCAACACGCCCTGAGTAAAGGTATGCACATCAGGTAAGGTCGCAATTTTTCTCTGAAACCACACCGACAAGGCAGATATTTGAACCTTGAGGGAGGCCAGACGCAGGCCTAAGTCCAGGCCCTGCTGAAGAAAAGCCAACAACTTGGCTATACTAAACTTGGAAGCGTCATAATTGTTAGATGCGCACCAAACAAAGTAAGAATGCCAGACCCTATAGTAAATCCGAGCCGAAGCCGGTTTCCGGGCCTGCAACATAGTTTGAATGACCGCCTCAGAAAACCCTATAGCCCTTAAGAAGGAAGCTTCAAGAGCCACGCCGTCAAAGACAGCCGGGCTAGGTCCTGGTAGACACAGGGGCCCTGAACGAGGAGGTCTGGGCGTTGTGGAAGTAGAATTGGACGCTCTGACGATAGGCCTTGCAGGTCTGAGAACCAGTGCCGTCTGGGCCACGCTGGAGCTATGAGAAGCAGAATTCCTTTTTCTTGCTTGAACTTCCGAATTACCCTGGGTAGGAGTGACACCGGAGGGAACACGTACGGCAGCCAAAACCTCCACGGTACCGCCAGCGCATCCACGAATGCTGCTTGAGGATCCCTTGTCCTTGCTCCGAAGACCGGAACCTTGTGATTGTGTCGAGACGCCATCAGATCTACATCTGGAAGGCCCCACCTTTCCACTAGGAGTTGAAACACTTCTGGATGGAGGCCCCACTCGCCGGCATGCACGTCCTGATGACTGAGAAAGTCCGCTCCCCAATTCAGGACTCCCGGGAAGGAATATTGCTGATATGGCCGGTAGATGGCGTTCTGCCCACTGTAGAATCCGTGAGACTTCCTTCATTGCTAGGCGGCTTTGAGTGCCGTCTTGATGATTTATGTAAGCCACTGTGGTGCCGTTGTCCGACTGTACTTGAACAGGACGGTTCTGAATTAAATGCTGGGCTAGATTCAAGGCATTGAAGACCGCCCGCAACTCCAGAATATTGATTGAGAGGAGGGACACCTCCTTGGTCCACCGCCCCTGAAGGGAGTGTTGCTCCAGCACCGCACCCCAACCTCTTAGACTGGCATCTGTCGTCAACAGGACCCAGTCGGATATCCAGAACGGACGGACCCTGCACAGTTGTTGGTCCCGGAGCCACCAGAGCAGCGACAGATGGACCTCTGGAGTCAATGAGATCATTTGAGACCTGATCCGGTGATCCCTCTGGAGAGGGCGAGAGTGAAATTGAGCGTACTCCACCATGTCGAATACTGACACCATGAGGCCCAGCACCTGCATCGCCGAATGTATCGACACTTGCGGATGAGATAGGAAGCAACGAATCCTGTCCTGAAGTTTCAGGACTTTCTCCTGAGACAGGAACAACCACTGGTTGTGAGTGTCCAATAGTGCTCCCAGATGCACCATGCTCTGAGCAGGGATCAGGGATGACTTCTTCCAGTTGATGAGCCACCCGTGGGCTTGCAGAAACCGGACCATCACATCTAGATGACGCAGGAGAAGTTCTGGGGAATTTGCCAGGTCATCCAAATACGGCAGTATCCTGACCCCTTGACGGCGGAGTACCACCATCATCACCGCCATGACTTTTGTAAAGACTCGCGGAGCAGTTGTTAAACCAAAAGGTAACGCCCGAAACTGGTAATGGCAGTTGCCAATCGCAAATCTCAGGTATTGCTGATGAGACACTGCTATAGGAATATGCAGGTAAGCATCCTGTATATCCAGGGAGACCATGAAGTCTCCAGGTTCCAAGGCCAGAACTATAGAGCGAAGGGTTTCCATCTGGAACTTGGAAACCTTCATAAACCTGTTCAATGCCTTGAGGTTGAGAATGGGCTGGAAGGATCCATTCGGTTTCGGGACTAGAAACAGCGGAGAATAGTACCCCCGGCCACTCTGCACAAGAGACACCTGTACTACGACTCCTGTATCCAGGAGGGTATGTATCACCGACTGTAGAGTATTTGCCTTTGTCTTGTCCAACGGGACATCTGTCCGGCAAAATCGATGAGGGGTCGGTTTTTGAAGGCTATGGCGTAACCTCGAGTGACGACTTCCCGTACCCAGGCATCTGAAGTGGTCTTCAACCATTCCTGTGTATACCCTAGAAGCCCTCCCCCCACCCTGGGATCCCCCAGAGGGAGGCCCGCCCCGTCATGCGACAGGCTTACCTGTCTTGAAAGCTGGCTGACGGGCCGCCCAGGCTCTTTTGGGCTTAGGATTACCAGGTTTGGAAGTGCGGGCCTGTTTGTTGTACGCCTGACCTTTTGCTTTACCTGAAGGACGAAAGGGGCGAAAGGAAGTACCTTTAGCCTTCGACACAGAAGGAGCAGTACTTGGCAGACAGGCAGTTTTGGCAGTAGCCAAGTCAGCTACAAACTTATTTAAATCCTCCCCAAACAGAATATCTCCAGTACCTCCAGGGTTTTTCTAGAGTCCAGATCCACAGACCAGGATCTCAGCCACAATATCTGGCGAGCCAGGACTGACGTAGTAGAGGCCTTGGCTGCCAGGATACCGGCATCAGAAGCCGCCTCTTTAATATAACGAGAAGCTGTGACAATATAATACAAGCATTGTCTAGCATGGTCAGAGGAGATTTCAGCATCTAACTCCAAGACCCATGCTTCAATGGCCTCTGCAGCCCAAGTAGCTGCAATAGTGGGCCTTTGTGCAGCACCCGTGAGGGTGTAAATCGCTTTCAGACAACCCTCCACATGTTTATCCGTATGCTCTTTCAGAGACGTGACGGTGGTGACCGGTAGAGCTGAGGAAACCACCATCCCAGCCACATGTGAGTCCACTGGAGGAGGCGTTTCCCAATTCTTAGACAGCTCCGGCGCGAGGGGATAGCGAGCCAGCATCTTCTTTTGAGGCATAAACTTCGTACCCGGGTTTTCCCAGGGTACCTGACGTATATCAATTAGGTGGTCAGAGTGAGGTAAAACTTTTTCAATCACCTTCTGACGCTTGAACCTATCTGGTTTCTTAGGAGGAACGGATGGCTCGGGATCATCCGTAATCTGTAAAATTAACTTAATAGCCTCCAAAAGATCAGGAACATCCACATGTGAACCACCCTCCCCATCAGCCGTATCAGAGTCAGAACCTGTAGGGTCAGTGTAAGTGCTGTCTTTATCCGACGAGGTGTCTGTGACAGCAGTGGATTGTGAGGAGACAAGTGCTCGCTTAGAGGACCCCTTGGATATAGGCGAGCGACGGTCAGACTTTTTAGTAGTCAGGGATTGGTTCAACTTCTTTATTTGAGCAGATAAATCGTCCGCCCACGGCGGGTTAGCTGCAGGGACCACAAACGGTTGTATCGGCATTGGGGGTCCCATAGGGGGTGTTAGTTTATGAACTAGCGTATGCAGAAGCGTGGAAAAAGCGGCCCACAGCGGGTCATTATTTGCCCCCGTTGCCACCATCCCACTGGGGGGCAAGGAGCCCCCAGAACCAGAGCCAAAAGCTGCTATATTCTCCTCATAGGTATCTGCGGCTTCAGCAACACCAGCAGTGTGTTCAGCCCCTGAACCGTTACCCTCAGAAGCAGACATGATATAACTTGCAGTATCAGGTAACATAGTATAATTTGTCAGCAGCACAATACCTCTAGCCCAAACCCCTGCGCAGTGTAGTCAGCACCAGCAGAGATAAAGGAGAGATATGGTGACTAAATCACAGAGAAAAATACGTAATACAGTATATCTTTGTGAAAATGCTATATTAGATAAAACCTGACGCACCAAGCCCCCTCAGGTTATAGAATATAGGGATAGCAAGTTGAGTGAAAGACACGAAATGGACACCACTCAGCTATCAAATGCACACACAAATAGTCACAGTTTGTACAATGCAGAGGTTATTACTAACAATAATGCTGCACTGGACTAGCTTACACAGCTATATAACAACTAGGTGATTCATCGCGCCCTACGGGCGCTCTTCACACCGTCAGAAGGGGCTATGCCCCGTTAACCCCTGCAGGTCTTTGAACATACGCAGGCCGGTAGGTAACAGAATCAGAAACGCAGGGCAGTATAGAGGGCATACAGAAATGGTGTCTGGTTGAGAAAAGATAGAGAGGCGTGGGGGGGGGGGAGAAAGGGTATGTACAGAAACGCTGTGCGATCGGTAAAGGATAGGGAGAGTCAGGGTGGTAGGGAGAGGATAAAGAGAGGCATGCTGTTAGAGAGAAAATACCATTGCAAGAGGCTAAGACCCGGTAACCCCTGCACGGGCTTCAACTGTGCTATAATTGTTATTATATGGAGTATTACCTGAAAATGTTTTTATGGCAGTGGGTAAATATTGCAAGGGGGAAGGGCGTGCGATTGTCAAGGGGGCGTAGCCCATTGTGAGGGCGTGCAGAGTGGCTGCAGGGCACAATGAATAACATAGTGTAGTATATACTGCTATAGATAAGACACCAAAGTGCTGTGGCCACAGGTAGCAGCAGCGCTTATACACACAATGGCCACAGGTAGCAGAGCCGCTTATACACACAATACCCACAGGTAGCAGAGCCGCTTATACACACAATACCCACAGGTAGCAGAGGCACTTATGCACACAGTGCCCACAGGTAGCAGAGGCGCTTATGCACACAGTGCCCACAGGTAGCAGAGACGCTTATACACACAGTGGCCACAGGTACCAGAGCCGCTTATACACACAATACCCGCAGGTAGCAGAGGTGCTTATACACACAGTGGCCACAGGTAGCAGAGGAGCTTATACACACAATGGGCACAGGTAGCAGAGGCGCGTATACACACAATACCTACAGGTAGCAGAGCCGCGTATACACACAGTGCCCACAGGTAGCAGAGTTGGTTCTACACACAATGGCCACAGGTAGCAGAGCCGCTTATACACAGTGCCCACAGGTAGCAGCGCCACTTATACACAATGGCCACAGGTAGCAGTGTTGCTTATACACACAGTGCCCACAGGTAGCAGAGTTGGTTCTAGATACAATGGCCACAGGTAGTAGCTGTGTTTATACACACAGTGCCCACAGGTAGCAGCACCACTTATATACAATGGCCACAGGTAGCAGTGTCGCTTATACACAAAGTGCCCACAGATAGCAGAGTTGGTTCTAGATACAATGGCCACAGGTAGTAGCTGTGTTTATACACACAGTGCCCACAGGTAGCAGCGCCACTTATACACAGTGGCCACAGGTAGCAGTGTCGCTTAGACACATAATGGCCACAGTATTAGTGTTTCTTATTAATCCAATGTCCATTGGTAGCAACTATAGTCACAGAAGTTCAGAGTGTGTGGGGGGAGTTTGGAAAGGGGGTGGGTTCAGTGAGGTGGAGGTGCCTATCCGTGCCGCTGATCACCCCGAATCAGGGAATCACTTGTAGCATCTGCGGATGGTGTCCGAGGTGCTACGTGTGGTGGAGGGGTGGGTGTGGGAGGGGGTCCAGAGGTGTTGCGGGTGGGGGAGGGGTGGTTGCAGGGGCACAGATGGCGGAAAGGGTGCAGAGGTGCTGTGGGTGGGGGAGGGGTAGGTGTAGAGGGAGGGCAGATGGGGGAGGGGGTCTATAGGTGCTGTGGGTGGGGGAGGGGCGGGTGCGGATGGAAGTGTAGATGCTGTTGGTGGGGGAGGGGGACTGTGGATGAAGGAGGGGGTATGGAGGTGATGTGTGTGTGGGAGGGGCGATGTAGGGGTGTGCGTTTGGAGGCGCAGGGGGGTGAGCTTAGGTGATGGGTTTCAGAAGTGCTGTGGGTGGGGGAGGTGTGGGTGTGGGATGGGACGGATGGGGGATGTAGATGCTGTTGATGGGGGAGGGGTGGTAGTGGGTGTGTGTAGGGAGAGAGGGGGTTGCAGGGGGGGTTGGGTGATGGATTGTAAAAGTGCTGCGGGTGGGGGAGGTGTGGGTGTGGGAGGGGGTATGTAGATGCTGCGGGTGGCTGCAGGGGAGCCGTGGATGGGGGAGGGGGTCCTGAGGTCCTGTGAGTGGTGGTCCAGAGGTGCTGGGGGTGGTGAAGGGGAAGGTGTGGTAGGTCCGCGAACGGGGAAAGGTGTCTATAGATGATGGGGGTGGGGGAGGGGCTGGAGGTGCTGTGGGTGGGGGACTGGTGGCTGCGAGGGTGTGGTGGCGGTCCGGAAGCGCTGCGGGTAGGGGAGGGGCAGGTGCGGGGATGGAGCGGATGGGGAGGGGATCCGAGGGCGCTGTGGGTGGGTGAGGGGCGGGTGCCGGGGTTACCGCAGTTGGGGAGGGCCGGCTGTGGGGGTGTTGCGGGTGGTGGAGGGGCAGGTGCGTGGGTGTTGGGGGGGAGGAGCGGCTGCAGGGGTGCTGCGGGTGGGGGAGAGGGCCGGTTGCGGGGTGGTGCGGTTGGGTGGGAGGTGGGTGCGAGGGTGGTGTGGGGGTGTGGGAGCAGGGGTGCTGTGCGTAGGGGAGGGGCGGGGGTACCATGGGTGAGGGGTTGGGAGCAGGGGTGATGCGGGTGTGGGAGGGGTGGGGGGGCTGGGGGAGTAGGACTCATTGTGAGAGTCATTCTGGCTTTTTAGGCTGCAGCATTTCTACAACAGGCTTTTAGTGAATGTCACCTCGTTCCACAGAGACCTGCACTGGGGGCACCGCCAATAACCATCATCCCCCGCCAATAACCATCACCCCCCCCAAATGAACATCACCATCAACCTCCCCTCCTCCCCGCTGCAAGCGCTGCTCACCTGGGTCGGTCACACAGGCAACGGGAGCGCTGCAGCAGGGAGAGAGGACACCAGGTTGCCGGGGCAGGAGGGATCCACGCTGGCGGGGGCGGGGTGCGGGCTGTGCATGCTGCTTCTTCCTCTCTGGCAGCACGGTCGAGCAATCTCCAGCCTCCGCCGCCAGCAGCATCTCTCCTGGTAGCAGCGAAGGCTGGAGTTTGCTTGACCGTGCTGCCCGAGAGGAGGAAGCCGCATGCACAGCCTGCACTCCTCCCCCGCCAGCGTGGATCCCTCCTGCCCCAGCAACCTGAATGGGGACAGAGCTCCGGCTGAGGGGCCCCGGGGTAGTGACCCTCCACCCACCCCACGTTAATCCCGCTCTTGTGTGGCCGTCCACGGTAAGGCGTCCGTCCAGTGGCGGCTGTTCCCTGGGGATTGTGTCCTCCTCCCTAGTGGTGTGCTGGCACAGAGAGAGGTCGTTGCCTCCGCCCAGCGCTGTAACTCCACCCAGCGTTACGGCCAGGCACAAAATCACAGACTTGGCCAAATATATAGGAGATAGATATAACAGTACACAGTAAGCACTGGATGTATATCACAGGGTAATTGTACTAGGAAACCCTGACTAAATGCACTCTTTCTTAACTAACACTGACTAAAAAAGGCAGGTAGAATACTTAAGTGTCTTGTAAAGTCACAGCACTGACAACCAGGCGGCTTTACATAGGAGGATTTGCCCAAGCATTCCCAGGAACAGTGAGCTGAGGGATAATGGCGCTGCAGACACTGCCAGGGAGTGAGGGAGAGACAGATATGCAGCTCCAGAGCTGGAACATTTGCAGAAAATGGCGCCCTGGGGCAGGGGGAGGGGCTTCAGGTCCAAGCTCTATCCCCCTGCTGGCAAAACCACCGGGTACTGCGGGCTCTAATAAAACGGTTTATAGAGAAAACCTGACCTGTCCCATGCCCTGGTGATCTAGTGGGATCGCCTGTACTGCCACAGTGTCCACCGCCAGCGCGTGCGGCCGCCTCCCACTGACCACGCCGGATCGCTATAAAGACCGGGTCCCACAAGCGGGACCCACGTACCACCTCCCGAAGCGCGGCCACGCGATCCCGGAGAGCCCCCGTCGTGTGTGCCTGACAAGAAGAGAACCGGAGCCTCCTGCTGTAGTTACCCGGCAACCAGGGCTCGGGAGTGTACAGCGCCGCTGGGAAAAGCTGGATCTGCAGCCGTGAATGTCCACTGACATGTAACACTGCTGCTGCCCTTGAAGTCTTCACTTTTTTCCTCAGAAAAAAAGCTCTTCTTAGGGCTGCCTGGAGCAGCCCCTCTGTTAAGTGCCTGCTACTGCAGCACCAACTACAAAACTGAGATCCTGTGCAGGGAGGCGGGGTGATATAGGAGGCGGCGCTATGCATTCTGGGAACAGTCAAAGCTTTGAGCCCGTTGGTGCCTCGGATCAAGATCCTACTCTACACCCCATTGTCCATTCCTTGTGGAGCCCAGTGTACCCCGCAGCAGAAATATGGGTGCAATGGGTGCGGTGTGGGCCCCCCCTGGATCCAGGGGCCCGTGTGCACCGCACACATTGCACCCATGATAGAAACGCCAGTGGAATGACAGGCTGCGGCAGTGAAAGTGGGGACTGGACGTAGGAATGACAGGCTGTGGCAGTGAATGTAGGGACTGGACGTAGGAATGACAGGCTGAGGCAGTGAATGTGGGGACTGGACGTAGGAATGACAGGCTGAGGCAGTGAATGTGGGGAATGGATGTGGGAAAGGCAAGCTGAGACAATGAATGTGGGGACTGGAGGTGGGAAACGCAAACTGAGACAATGAATGTGGGGACTGGAGGTGGGAAACGCAGGCCGTTTCAATACTGTACTTTGCCTTTAGTAAAAATACAATTGTTGTTTTACAGCATTTCTTTGTACACTACCTAATAATGTAACACAATTATGTTTTAAATTTAATATGTTATTATGCTGTGTGTGAATGTAGCCAGAGAGGGGCGTTTTAAAAGATGAAGGGGTCCTTGTGCAGATTCCGGATGGGCCCCCTCCTCAGCACGGTGCTGTAGTATCTGGCATTGTGCCGCAGTCTACTGCGCATGTGCAGATCTCCAGAAACATGGCTAATCGTCCGTACACACACATCAACGTCCCAATATATTAGAGATGAGCGCCTGAAATTTTTCGGGTTTTGTGTTTTGGTTTTGGGTTCGGTTCCGCGGCCGTGTTTTGGGTTCGACTGCGTTTTGGCAAAACCTCACCGAATTTTTTTTGTCGGATTCGGGTGTGTTTTGGATTCGGGTGTTTTTTTTCAAAAAACCCTAAAAAACAGCTTAAATCATAGAATTTGGGGGTCATTTTGATCCCAAAGTATTATTAACCTCAAAAACCATAATTTCCACTCATTTTCAGTCTATTCTGAATACCTCACACCTCACAATATTATTTTTAGTCCTAAAATTTGCACCTAGGTCGCTGGATGACTAAGCTAAGCGACCCTAGTGGCCGACACAAACACCGTGCCCATCTAGGAGTGGCACTGCAGTGTCACGCAGGATGGCCCTTCCAAAAAACCCTCCCCAAACAGCACATGACGCAAAGAAAAAAAGAGGCGCAATGAGGTAGCTGTGTGAGTAAGATAAGCGACCCTAGTGGCCGACACAAACACCGTGCCCATCTAGGAGTGGCACTGCAGTGTCACGCAGGATGGCCCTTCCAAAAAACCCTCCCCAAACAGCACATGACGCAAAGAAAAAAAGAGGCGCAATGAGGTAGCTGTGTGAGTAAGATAAGCGACCCTAGTGGCCGACACAAACACCGGGCCCATCTAGGAGTGGCACTGCAGTGTCACGCAGGATGTCCCTTCCAAAAAACCCTCCCCAAACAGCACATGACGCAAAGAAAAAAAGAGGCGCAATGAGGTAGCTGACTGTGTGAGTAAGATAAGCGACCCTAGTGGCCGACACAAACACCGGGCCCATCTAGGAGTGGCACTGCAGTGTCACGCAGGATGTCCCTTCCAAAAAACACTCCCCAAACAGCACATGACGCAAAGAAAAAAAGAGGCGCAATGAGGTAGCTGACTGTGTGAGTAAGATAAGCGACCCTAGTGGCCGACACAAACACCGGGCCCATCTAGGAGTGGCACTGCAGTGTCACGCAGGATGGCCCTTCCAAAAAACCCTCCCCAAACAGCACATGACGCAAAGAAAAAGAAAAGAAAAAAGAGGTGCAAGATGGAATTGTCCTTGGGCCCTCCCACCCACCCTTATGTTGTATAAACAGGACATGCACACTTTAACCAACCCATCATTTCAGTGACAGGGTCTGCCACACGACTGTGACTGATATGACGGGTTGGTTTGGACCCCCCCCCAAAAAAGAAGCAATTAATCTCTCCTTGCACAAACTGGCTCTACAGAGGCAAGATGTCCACCTCATCATCATCCTCCGATATATCACCGTGTACATCCCCCTCCTCACAGATTATCAATTCGTCCCCACTGGAATCCACCATCTCAGCACCCTGTGTACTTTGTGGAGGCAATTGCTGCTGGTGAATGTCTCCACGGAGGAATTGATTATAATTCATTTTAATGAACATCATCTTCTCCACATTTTCTGGATGTAACCTCGTACGCCGATTGCTGACAAGGTGAGCGGCGGCACTAAACACTCTTTCGGAGTACACACTTGTGGGAGGGCAACTTAGGTAGAATAAAGCCAGTTTGTGCAAGGGCCTCCAAATTTCCTCTTTTTCCTGCCAGTATAAGTACGGACTGTGTGACGTGCCTACTTGGATGCGGTCACTCATATAATCCTCCACCATTCTTTCAATGGTGAGAGAATCATATGCAGTGACAGTAGACGACATGTCCGTAATCGTTGTCAGGTCCTTCAGTCCGGACCAGATGTCAGCATCAGCAGTCGCTCCAGACTGCCCTGCATCACCGCCAGCGGGTGGGCTCGGAATTCTGAGCCTTTTCCTCGCACCCCCAGTTGCGGGAGAATGTGAAGGAGGAGATGTTGTTGACAGGTCGCGTTCCGCTTGACTTGACAATTTTCTCACCAGCAGGTCTTTCAACCCCAGCAGACTTGTGTCTGCCGGAAAGAGAGATCCAAGGTAGGCTTTAAATCTAGGATCGAGCACGGTGGCCAAAATGTAGTGCTCTGATTTCAACAGATTGACCACCCGTGAATCCTTGTTAAGCGAATTAATGGCTCCATCCACAAGTCCCACATGCCTAGCGGAATCGCTCCGTGTTAGCTCCTCCTTCAATGTCTCCAGCTTCTTCTGCAAAAGCCTGATGAGGGGAATGACCTGACTCAGGCTGGCAGTGTCTGAACTGACTTCACGTGTGGCAAGTTCAAAGGGCATCAGAACCTTGCACAACGTTGAAATCATTCTCCACTGCGCTTGAGACAGGTGCATTCCACCTCCTATATCGTGCTCAATTGTATAGGCTTGAATGGCCTTTTGCTGCTCCTCCAACCTCTGAAGCATATAGAGGGTTGAATTCCACCTCGTTACCACTTCTTGCTTCAGATGATGGCAGGGCAGGTTCAGTAGTTTTTGGTGGTGCTCCAGTTTTCTGTACGTGGTGCCTGTACGCCGAAAGTGTCCCGCAATTCTTCTGGCCACCGACAGCATCTCTTGCACGCCCCTGTCGTTTTTTAAAAAATTCTGCACCACCAAATTCAAGGTATGTGCAAAACATGGGACGTGCTGGAATTTGCCCAGATTTAATGCACACACAATATTGCTGGCGTTGTCCGATGCCACAAATCCACAGGAGAGTCCAATTGGGGTAAGCCATTCCGCGATGATCTTCCTCAGTTGCCGTAAGAGGTTTTCAGCTGTGTGCGTATTCTGGAAACCGGTGATACAAAGCGTAGCCTGCCTAGGAAAGAGTTGGCGTTTGCGAGATGCTGCTACTGGTGCCGCCGCTGCTGTTCTTGCGGCGGGAGTCCATACATCTACCCAGTGGGCTGTCACAGTCATATAGTCCTGACCCTGCCCTGCTCCACTTGTCCACATGTCCGTGGTTAAGTGGACATTGGGTACAGCTGCATTTTTTAGGACACTGGTGACTCTTTTTCTGAGGTCTGTGTACATTTTCGGTATCGCCTGCCTAGAGAAATGGAACCTAGATGGTATTTGGTACCGGGGACACAGTACCTCCAACAAGTCTCTAGTTGGCTCTGCAGTAATGATGGATACCGGAACCACGTTTCTCACCACCCAGGATGTCAAGGCCTCAGTTATCCGCTTTGCAGTAGGATGACTGCTGTGATATTTCATCTTCCTCGCAAAGGACTGTTGGACAGTCAATTGCTTGGTGGAAGTAGTACAAGTGGTCTTACGACTTCCCCTCTGGGATGACCATCGACTCCCAGCAGCAACAACAGCAGCGCCAGCAGCAGTAGGCGTTACACGCAAGGATGCATCGGAGGAATCCCAGGCAGGAGAGGAATCATCAGAATTGCCAGTGACATGGCCTGCAGGACTATTGGCATTCCTGGGGAAGGAGGAAATTGACACTGAGGGAGTTGGTGGGGTGGTTTGCGTGAGCTTGGTTACAAGAGGAAGGGATTTACTGGTCAGTGGACTGCTTCCGCTGTCGGCCCAAGTTTTTGAACTTGTCACTGACTTATTATGAATGCGCTGCAGGTGACGTATAAGGGAGGATGTTCCGAGGTGGTTAACGTCCTTACCCCTACTTATTACAGCTTGACAAAGGGAACACACGGCTTGACACCTGTTGTCCGCATTTCTGGTGAAATACTTCCACACCGAAGAGCTGATTTTTTTTGTATTTTCACCAGGCATGTCAACGGCCATATTCCTCCCACGGACAACAGGTGTCTCCCCGGGTGCCTGACTTAAACAAACCACCTCACCATCAGAATCCTCCTGGTCAATTTCCTCCCCAGCGCCAGCAACACCCATATCCTCCTCATCCTGGTGTACTTCAACACTGACATCTTCAATCTGACTATCAGGAACTGGACTGCGGGTGCTCCTTCCATCACTTGCAGGGGGCGTGCAAATGGTGGAAGGCGCATGCTCTTCACGTCCAGTGTTGGGAAGGTCAGGCATCGCAACCGACACAATTGGAGTCGGACTCTCCTTGTGGATTTGGGATTTCGAAGAACGCACAGTTCTTTGCGGTGCTACTGCTTTTGCCAGCTTGAGTCTTTTCATTTTTCTAGCGAGAGGCTGAGTGCTTCCATCCTCATGTGAAGCTGAACCACTAGCCATGAACATAGGCCAGGGCCTCAGCCGTTCCTTGCCACTCCGTGTGGTAAATGGCATATTGGCAAGTTTACGCTTCTCCTCCGACAATTTTATTTTAGGTTTTGGAGTCCTTTTTTTACTGATATTTGGTGTTTTGGATTTGACATGCTCTGTACTATGACATTGGGCATCGGCCTTGGCAGACGACGTTGCTGGCATTTCATCGTCTCGGCCATGACTAGTGGCAGCAGCTTCAGCACGAGGTGGAAGTGGATCTTGATCTTTCCCTAATTTTGGAACCTCAACATTTTTGTTCTCCATATTTTAATAGGCACAACTAAAAGGCACCTCAGGTAAACAATGGAGATGGATGGATACTAGTATACAATTATGGATGGACTGCCGAGTGCCGACACAGAGGTAGCTACAGCCGTGGACTACTGTACTGTGTCTGCTGCTAATATAGACTGGTTAATAAAGAGATGTAGTATGTATGTATAAAGAAGAAAGAAAAAAAAACCACGGGTAGGTGGTATACAATTATGGACGGACTGCCGAGTGCCGACACAGAGGTAGCTACAGCCGTGGACTACTGTACTGTGTCTGCTGCTAATATAGACTGGTTGATAAAGAGATGTAGTATGTATGTATAAAGAAGAAAGAAAAAAAAACCACGGGTAGGTGGTATACAATTATGGATGGACTGCCGAGTGCCGACACAGAGGTAGCTACAGCCGTGGACTACTGTACTGTGTCTGCTGCTAATATAGACTGGTTGATAAAGAGATGTAGTATGTATGTATAAAGAAGAAAGAAAAAAAAACCACGGGTAGGTGGTATACAATTATGGACGGACTGCCGAGTGCCGACACAGAGGTAGCTACAGCCGTGGACTACTGTACTGTGTCTGCTGCTAATATAGACTGGTTGATAAAGAGATGTAGTATGTATGTATAAAGAAGAAAGAAAAAAAAACCACGGGTAGGTGGTATACAATTATGGATGGACTGCCGAGTGCCGACACAGAGGTAGCTACAGCCGTGGACTACTGTACTGTGTCTGCTGCTAATATAGACTGGTTGATAAAGAGATGTAGTATGTATGTATAAAGAAGAAAGAAAAAAAAACACGGGTAGGTGGTATACAATTATGGACGGACTGCCGAGTGCCGACACAGAGGTAGCTACAGCCGTGGACTACCGTACTGTACTGTGTCTGCTGCTAATATAGACTGGTTGATAATGAGATGTAGTATGTATGTATAAAGAAGAAAGAAAAAAAAACCACGGGTAGGTGGTATACAATTATGGATGGACTGCCGAGTGCCGACACAGAGGTAGCTACAGCCGTGGACTACTGTACTGTGTCTGCTGCTAATATAGACTGGTTGATAAAGAGATGTAGTATGTATGTATAAAGAAGAAAGAAAAAAAAAACACGGGTAGGTGGTATACAATTATGGACGGACTGCCGAGTGCCGACACAGAGGTAGCTACAGCCGTGAACTACCGTACTGTGTCTGCTGCGACTGGATGATAAATAATGATATAAAAAATATATATATATCACTACTGCAGCCGGACAGGTATATATTATATAATGACGGACCTGCTGGACACTGTCTGTCAGCAGAATGAGTTTTTTATAGAATAAAAAAAAAAACACCACACAAGTCACACGACGAGTGTTTAACTTTTTCAGGCAATCACAATATAGTATACTACTAACTATACTGGTGGTCAGTGTGGTCAGGTCACTGGTCAGTCACACTGGCAGTGGCACTCCTGCAGCAAAAGTGTGCACTGTTTAATTTTAATAATATGTACTCCTGGCTCCTGCTATAACCTATAACTGGCACTGCTCCCCAGTCTCCCCCACAATTATAAGCTGTGTGAGCACAGTCAGATATATACATAGATGATGCAGCACACTGGGCTGAGCAGTGCACACAGATATGGTATGTGACTGAGTCACTGTGTATCGTTTTTTTCAGGCAGAGAACGGATTATATTAAATAAAACTGCACTGTCTGGTGGTCACTGTGGTCAGTCACTACTAAACTCTGCACTCTCTACAGTACTCCTAAGCTCCAGTAAATCAAGTGTCTCTGTTTAAAATCAATCTCACTCTCTCTCTTCTAATCTAAATGGAGAGGACGCCAGCCACGTCCTCTCCCTATGAATCTCAATGCACGTGTGAAAATGGCGGCGACGCGCGGCTCCTTATATAGAATCCGAGTCTCGTGATAGAATCCGAGCCTCGCGAGAATCCGACAGCGTCATGATGACGTTCGGGCGTGCTCGGGTTAACCGAGCAAGGCGGGAAGATCCGAGTCGCTCGGACCCGTGAAAAAAAACATGAAGTTCGGGCGGGTTCGGATTCCGAGGAACCGAACCCGCTCATCTCTACAATATATCTAACGATATATTGGCTATCTGCTGAACTGCATGGCCGAAGCGATATGTCTGTGAACGATGGAGTTCACAGAGATATCGCTTGTACACACTGGCCGATGGACCCGCTATATATCGCGCGTTCTCTTGATATATTGGCCAGTGTGTGTGTACGCACCTTAAGTGTGTGAAAAAGCAGGCTCCTAAAGTTTGGTACATATAAACAAGCTTCTAGGGGCCTAATTCAGACCTGATCGTAGCAGCAAATTTGTTAGCAGATGGGCAAAACCATGTGCACTGCAGGGGGAGGAGATATAACATGTGCAGGGAGAGTTAGATTTGGGTGAGTTATATTGTTTCTGTGCAGAGTAAATATTGGCTGCTTTATTTTTACACTGCAATTTAGATTTCAGAATGAACACACCTCACCCAAATCTAACTCTCTCTGCAAATGTTATATCTGCTTCCCCTGCAGTGCACATGGGGGTCATTCCGAGTTGATCATAGCTGTGCTAAATTTAGCACAGCTATGAACTTCTTCCCTGACATGCGGGGGGATGCCCAGCACAGGGCTAGCCCGCCCCACATGTCAGTCCGGCTTCCCCTCACAGAAGTGCAAAGGCATCGCACAGTGGCGATGCCCTTGCACTTCAAGAGTAGCTCCCGGCCAGCGCAGCTTTAGCGTGCTGGCCGGGAGCTACTCATCGCTCCCTGGCCTGCAGTGGCTGCGTGTGACGTCACGCAACCGCTGCTGCCCGCCCCCCCAGAGCCGGATTAAGGGGGGGTCCCGGGGATACGTACCCCGGGCCCCCCTTTCCAAAAGGGCCCCCTGCCACACCACAGATTGGATCTCTCTTCAATCCGATCTGCGGTGCTGCGCTCACGAGCCCCGGCTCCCCGCTGCCCTGTCCCTCCTCCTCCTTCAGTTCAGCATGCGGTGCGCCAATGACTGAGCCGCAGGCTTGCTGAGCCGGACAGCAATTGGACAGCTGAGTTGTCGCTCAGCTGCGCTGACTACAGCTCTAAGAAGAGTGCTCTAACAGCTGTAGTCAGGGCAGCTGAGCGACAGCTCAGCTGCCCAATTGCTGTCCGGCTCAGCAAGCCTGCAGCTCAGTCATTGGCGCGCCGCACGCTGAACTGAAGGAGGAGGAATTCTTAGCGATGTGGATATATATATGTATATATATATTTTTTTTATTTTATTTTTTCAGTCCATGGGGGCCCCCTGCTCTTTAGTGCCCCAGGCCTCCCGGGGCCTTAATCAGCTACGCCTGCGTTGGCTGGACCAAACCCACGAAATGGCGGCCGTTCCGAACCCTGCCCTGTCAATCAGGCAGAGGCAATCGCATCCCTGCTACGGCCTTCGGCCGTCTGGTATGCGCCGGTGCACTACGGCACCGGCGCATATGCAGTAGAGACCCGTTCGCTCGGCTGCGTTAAAACGCAGTGAGCGAACGGGTCAGATTGACCCCCATGGGGCCTAATTCAGAGTTGATCGCAGCAGCAAATTTGTTAGCAGTTGGGCAAAACCATGTGCACTGCAGGGGGGGCAGATATAACATGTGCAGAGAGAGTTAGCTTTGGGTGGGGTGTGTTCAAACTGAAATCTAAATTGCAGTGTAAAAATAAAGCAGCCAGTATTTACCCTGCACAGAAACAATTTAACCCACCCGAATCTAACTCTCTCTGCAAATGTTATATCTGCCACACCTGCGGTGCACATGGGCCTTCATTCCGAGTTGATCGCTAGCTGCTTTCGTTCACAGCGCGGCGATTAATTGAAAAAGCGGCACTTCTGCGCATGCGTACGGGCCGCAGTACGCACGCGCGAAGTACTTTCACACAAAACTATGCAGTTTTACACAAGGTAGAGCGACGCTTTTCAGTCGCTGTGTTGATCGGTGAGTGATTGACAGAAGGTGGGTGTTTCTGGGTGGTAACTGGCCGTTTTCAGGGAGTGTGCTGAAAAACGCAGGCGTGCCTGATAAAAACGCAGGAGTGGCTGAAGAAATGGGGGAGTGGCTGGCCGAACGCAGGGCGCGTTTGTGACGTCAAACCAGGAACTAAACAGTCTGCAGTGATCGCAAGGTAGGAGTAAGTTTCGAGCTGCTCAGAAACTGCATGGAAATATTTACAAGCAGTTCTGCTAACCTTTCGTTCACACTTCTGCTAAGCTAAGATACACTTCCAGAGGGCGGCGGTAGCGTTTGCACTGCTGCGAAAAGCAGCTAGCGAGCGATCAATGAGGGCCATGGTTTTGCCCAACTGCAAACAAATTTGCTGCTGCGATCAACTCTGAATTACTCCCACGGTTTTGCCCATCTGCTAACAAATTTGCTGCTGCGATCAGGTCTGAATTAGGCCCTAGGTGTCATAAGAAAGGAACCAAATATTTTGGGAATAGGTATATGAATATCCTTACAAAGAACTAGGGGCCTAATTCAGATCTGATCACTGCTGTGCATTTTCACACAGCGGGCGATCAGATCTGAACGGCGCATGCGTATGCACCGCAATGCTCGGGTGCATTGGACGGCTACAACGGGGATCACCAGTCAGCGACGGGATGGTGCAAAGGATCCATTCGTACGTGCGTTTGCAAGATGATTGACAAGAATAGGCCGTTTGTGGGTTGCAGCTGACCGTTTTCAGGGAGTGTCCGGAAAAACGCAGGCGGGCTCAAGCGTTTTCGGGGAGGATGTCTGACGTCAGCTCCGGCCCCGATCAGCAGGATTCAATCACATTGGATAAGTAAGTCCTGGGCTGCAAAGAGACTGCACAAACTGATTTTTGTGCAGCTCTGCAACACATGCGATCGCACACTTGCACAGCGATTTTACCCTCCCCCTATAGCCTGCGACTATCTGGTCGCTCGGCAGCAAAAAACGCAGCCCAGCCATCAGATCTGAATTAGGCCCTAGGGCTCAAAAAGGGTTGAGATTACCTAAAGGATAAAAAAAGGGCCAAGTGGTTCTTATCTGCAATCAATTTCTGTTTATATGGTATTATTATTATTATTATTATTATTATTATTATTATCCTTTATTTATATGGCGCCACAAGGGTTCTGCAGCGCCCAATTACATAGTACATATGCACATAATCAAAACAGGAAAACAGTGACTTACAGTTGATGACAATTTAGGACAAGTACAGGGTAACTAAGCATATCTACACCAGTAAATGACAGAGAAGTTCCAGGTGGCCAAAAAACTGCTTGATTTGGGCAGTTGAGGATTATTAAAGTAAGAAACGTATAAGCACATGAGGGAAGAGGGCCCTACTCGTGAGAGCTTACAATCTAATGGTAGTGGACAATTGGAATCTGAGGTGGTAGAGGCTAAGACAGTAGAGCAATTTAAACATGCTTGGGATAGGCATATGAATCCTTACAAAGAACCAGTGCAGTACAACCAGCTGCCTACCTCCTGCTCTGTTACAGGATCCACTCCATCTGTCATCCAATTGCACCAGCAATTGTATGTCTTTAATACACAGAATTTCATTGCAATGATGGCAAGTGAGTCACAGGTCACTGAAAATCTGGCACAGAAGATTTGGTCACCTTGGATATGGCAGTGTTCAAAGTCTGCAGAACAACTTTTCTTCCTTTCATCTTGGCTGTAGTATGTACTGAGAACCGTGTTGCTAATTGTTACCCGTGCTCTGTTTTAGTTTTTCTGTTACTATAATGTTAAGTTCTGTGTACCCTGTATTGTTCTAATGTTTGACGTATGTACGGCGCTGCAAAACACCTGTGGCGCCCTATAAATAAAATGTAATAATAACAACGAGATGGTCAGAGGACTGTCAGTGACTAGCACAGAGAAATCCATGTGTGAAAGCTGCATATACGGAAAACAGAGTCATCAACCATTTCCAAAGTCAACCTATAGACCAACAGAACCACTTGAAATATTATGTTCAGACGTTTGAGGACCAATGGAAGTAAAGTCTGTTATACCCCTTTCAGACATACAAGCCTGGAATTTCCCTGCTCAGACCCGAGTTTCTCACCTCTGAAAAATCCCGGATTTTTGCTTGAGACCCCCTTTCACACTATACCTGAGACCTGGGAAATTTCTGGGTCGACACCTTTCAGACATAAGCCTGGTCTGTCCTGGCATTCTACAAGCCAGGGCAGACCAGGCTACTCTCATAATAATAATAATAATAATAATAATATTTTTTTTTTTATATAGCGCTCTTTCTCCAATAGGACTCAAGGCGCTTAACAGATACATAGCATAATATAGTACAGAAAATAATGAAGTACATTTTCATAAAATACAGAAGCATGAAGATACTAAAAGGGACACTATGGAAATGCTTGAGTAAACAGGAAAGTCTTGAGTCTACTTTTGAGGGATTCTATAGTTGGGGCCTCTCGCACTGTGCGGGGAAGTGAGTTCCATAGAGTCGGAGCCGCATGACTAAAAGCTCGACCCCCAGATGAATTACGGTAGATTCTAGGTACTGCTAAAAGTCCTTCATCTACAGATCGCAGTAATCGAGTGGGGCAGTATGGGGTCAGAAGCTGTTTCAGGTACCTTGGGCCCTGGTCAAGTAATGCTTTGAAACTCAGTAAGCCAATCTTGAAGATGATTCGCCATCTTACAGGCAGCCAGTGAAGGGAGTAGAGGATGGGTGTTATGTGGCTAGAACGGGGCTGGTTGGTTAACAGCCTGGCAGCTGTGTTTTGCACCAGCTGTAAGCGTTACAATTCTTTTGCTGGGAGACCAAGGTAGAGGGCATTACAGTAGTCTAATCGAGATGATACAAATGCATATCATCTGAGGGAATTAAGTGCTTGATTCTGGCTATGTTCCTCCGGTGAAAGAATGAGGATTTGATTGTGGCTGATATCTGATGTTTAAGTGTCAAGCCACCATCCAGGACAACGCCAAGATTCCTCACACGATCACTGGTCTGTAATTCTGAATCCCCGAGTGTAAGTCCAGTTGGTTGGCTATGCTGCAGTCTTGTCCTTTGATGTTGCGGTCGTATCATAAGGACCTCTGTTTTATCCGGGTTCAGTCGCAGCCAACTGGCGCTCATCCACTCCTGTAGCTCAGCTAGACAGCCATTTAAGGTTGCTATTGGGTTATCAGTGCCTGCAGCAAAGGACAAGTACAGTTGTGTATTATCTGCATAGCAGTGGTAGACCAGGCCATGGCGCCTGATTATTTTGCCTAATGGGAGCATGTATACTGCAAAAAGCATGGGGGATAGTATAGAACCTTGTGGGACACCACATGGCAATGGCACTGGTGGTGATGAGTATAATCCAGATTATACTCTCTGTGACCTGCCTGTGAGAAATGATTTGAACCAGCTTAGGACTGTGCCATCCAGACCACAGAAATGTATCAGTCGCTCAATCAGAAGCCCATGGTCCACGGTATCAAATGCTGCCAAGAGATCCAGAAGGATTAATATTGAACAGTCACCTCTGTCTCTTGCCATCAGAAGATCATTTAACACACACACCAGGGCTGTTTCAGTGCTATGTCTTCTCCTGAATCCTGATTGAAATGGATCATAAATATCATGGGTTGTTAGGCGGGTTTCCAGTTGATTTGCAACCACTTTCTCAATAACCTTTCCTAGGAAAGGAAGGTTTGATACCGGTCTATAGTTGGTCATGCAGTCGGGATCTAAATTAGGTTTTTTAAGAAGCGGTCTATCAATTGCTTCCTTTAGGGGTCCAGGAAAAATGCTTGTCTGCAAAGAGCATTGAACAATTTTTGCAAAGACAGGATCAATTATATCCATACAACCTATTAGAAGCTTGGTTGAGGCTGGGTCCAGATCACAAGTGGTGGGACGCAAAACCCGAGCAAATTCAGCAGTGTCCTTTACATCCACTGGGTCAAAGCTGGTCCATGAAGGCAGGTAGCTTATATTGGCAGGCTTTGTAGTTTGGCACTCCTGTGAATGCACTGTGGAGATTCCAGCCCGGATGGTGGATATTTTATCTGCTAAGAAGTTTGCAAACTCGTTGCATCTTACCTGGGAGAGGGTCTCATCAGTCTGCAGGCATGCTGGCTTGCAAAGCATCTCCACTGTGCGGAAAAGTTGAGCTGGCCTATTGTTTGCTGCTGTGATCTCATTTGACAGGAACTGTGATTTCTTACTTACTTACTTACTTACTTACTTACTTACTGTGATTGTCGATTGATATTCTTCGTTATGCTTTATTAGTTTTATTTTGTCATCCACTAGGTTAGTCTTCCTCCATCGTCTTTCCAGTCTACGCCCCCTTTTCTTGAGCTCACTAACACTGTTGTCGAACCATGGAGCTTGATGTTGTGGTTTACGAGGTCTTCTACGCACAGGAGCGATAATATCAATTGCAGCCATAACATCCCTATTATAATAACGGACTAGGGAACAGGGATCTTCACAGGCACCCAGTATAGCAGAGAGATCCAGATTTGCTGCAAGAGCCTGGGGAGTCATACCCCTCCTTGGACGATACCTGGTCAACTCCACGGGCAGAGATCTTATTTGAGGGGTTGCAACTGAGAACCAAAGGGAGTAGTGGTCTGACCAGATGACTGGGTTTATTTTTAGGTCAGTGACTTCTAATCCAATCTGAAAGACAAGATCGAGAGTGTGACCACTTTTATGTGTGGCAGAGGGAATGACCTGTGTGAAGCCCAGACCATTCATTGTGCACAAGAGGTCTTGGCCAAGGCGTGAGAGCTCATCATCCACCCATGCATTGAAATCCCTGAGGATGAGCCATCTTTGATGTTCCAGAACCAGGCCAGCAACAGTGTCTGCAATTTCTTGTAGAAATATCTTTCCATCTCCAGGTGGCCGGTAAATGAGAAGTACTCTGAAACCTAATCCTGTCGAACTCCGGGCATGCACTCGAATGAGCGAGTAATTTCAATAGGATGGACCCTAAGTTTAAGTTCTTTTTTGAAGCAGATAGCCACCCCGCCACGCCTGCGGTCCAGTCTTGGGTTGTGGATGACAGAGTAGTTTGTTGGTACTGCAGCCTCCAATATAGGTGCTGCATTTTCATCTAGCCAGGTCTCTGTAATACAGGCTAGATCTGCAGATTCAATAAGGTCAGCAATTGTTGCAGTCTTGTTTCTTATAGATCTGGCATTACAAAGGACTGACCTGATTGGGCATACCAGAGGGCCTTCAGTTTTCTTTATGTTAAGTGCAGGAGCTCTGGGTATGGGGTCACAAAGCGAGAGTTGACAGTTCTGTTCTTCCAAACACAGGGCCATCTTTTGGGTATCACTTCTATTTGATTGTTCTTTGAATATGGGGGTGAGCAGGTGGGCAAAGGACTTAGATGGTTACCGGGGGAAATAAATTTCCGGCCTGCTCGCTTCCCACGAATGCGCCTGTGTTTTCTTTTTAAAATGCCAAGGGATTGGAGAATAGAAGCCTGTGATGGTGTGATAGGAACTGCAGAACGTGGTGGGCGGAGTGAAAGAATGAAGCTGGAGCAATACGTATACATTTGGTCATCAATGACAGATTACTATAAGTTTGAGCTGCATATGATGATGAGAGAGGGAGAGAAAGCAGTGGTATTTATTTTATTTTTTTCGTTTTTTTCTTCTTCTCCTTTTGTTTTGTTTTCCCCCAATTCGGTATGTGATCCAAAATTATAATGGGTTTATGAACAAAGTTATTGCTATAACCTATTGGGTATATTTGAAGCAAGTGATAAATAAAATAACTGTTGATTTAGTCAATTATCCTAGGATAGGCAGTCTTTTGGAAAGGTGTTAGAAGCCAATTCCTACTATGTAAGTGTGAAAAGTCTCAGTGTGAGAGGCCTTTGAAGTAGATTTCTTGTGGGGGTAGTGATAACGTGTCCTGGAAACGGATCCTGATTTGAAACAGTGAGCCTTCAGCAATTCAGAGCCTGAATATACTGATATTAGTAGATTAATGCAATAAGTCAGTTATTTGTTGCTCAGAGAACAGAGGTGGATGATGTCTAAGTGAGGGGCTGGATGTAGCCAAAGATAGGTTGTAATCCACAGTACCTTATCTGGTCCAATGCAGAGTACAGCAGCTGCTAAACTGAAGGATTTCTCAGTGGAGGTATGCAGAGGATTCAATCCAGGATTCAATCCAGTGTGTATCTCAGTGCAGGAATGCAATCCGTTGGTTTTGATGAAATGTCCGCGTAGAGTAGTACAAGTTAAAGGTAAGACCTTGGATATTTATGATGATTCATAGGTCAGTTGTGGTAAATTTAAGCTGTTTTATGGAGATGATCAGGAGCATGCAAAAGATGAGGCAGCCATGTCATATACACACACACGTCACACTCATACATGTCCATACCTCCCAACTGTCCCGATTTTGGCGGGACATCCCGCTTTTCACGGTCTCTCCCGGTGTCCCACCCGCGGGTCGCAGTGTCCCGCGGGTGGGCAGTTGGGAGATCCCCCCTGTCACTCGCTGCTCTGAGGAGAGTAGTGGTGAATAGATGCTGTGCGCATGCGCACAGTGTCTATTCACGGCAGAGAGGGACAGGGGGCATGACCAGCAGTTCTCACAGCGCTGTTAATGCCCCCATAATGATGAAAACGGGGACGTGGCTTGCGATCGCAGCACTTGCCGTGAGGTCACGCGTCTTTCCATTAGGGCATGCCCCCTAAAATCGGGCGCGCGCCGAGGGCGCGCAATGGTGTCCCTCCTCCGCTGCTATCAAAGTTGGGAGGTATGCATGTCTTAGACACACACGTCTTACACATACGCATCTCACACTCAAACACACACATACATGTCATATAAACACACATTCCAAACTCACACACGTCACACACACAGACACATGTAACCAACCAGCCACCAGACCTTACTACAATAGACCACCTTGCCCCCTCCATGCAACCCCAACCCCTCCAGGCAGTTAAAACGCCAATCAGTGGCATCTAGGTGTGACCCGGGAGTAAATTCCTGGGTCACACCATTCAGACCTAAGCCGGGTTGAAAAACCCTGGTCGATTGCAGGTTCGGCGACCCGGAAACGTGTTCCTGGGTTGGTGCCTTACAGACATACCAAAATCCCAGCTTAATGCGCGTTCATGTGCAAAAACCTATGATTTTGGAGGATATCTGAAAGGGGTATTAGTGGATACAGATACTTTGTGACATTTATTGATGACTTCACGAGAGTGACACATACTATATATAATTCACAAAGGAGAAATACAGTATGAAGTAACAAAGAAAACTGCAGATTACAAGAGACTCATAGAGAACCAAAAAGGCTGCTGGCTCAAACTTTTGAGATCTGACAGTTCCTCCTGCAGTGGAGAGGGAGAGACAGTTCCTCCTGCAGTGGAGAGAGAGAGAGACAGTTCCTTCTGCAGTGGAGAGAGAGAGACGGTTCCTCCTGTAGCGTGTGTCACACTGCCTGAGCGGGACGGAGAGCAGTGGGCGGTGTGTGTTCCTTCCAATGGGAGTCAGTCTACATGTATGTACAGCTTTTTATGACATATAGGGGTCTATTCATGCAGCATTGAAAAGCCCTGTTTTGCGTTAAACTGGGATTTTCTCTGCCTACTGCAATTCACAGAGCGGGTTACCGTGGAGAATTCCCTGACTTCTCCAGCGGTACCCCTGCTCTGTGCCTGAATCGCATCACCATACCTTTGTATGGTGAGTGCGATTCATGAATGTGCGGAAAGCTCTGCTTTCCGCTTCTCCATGGAGTTCAGGTTCGCCATCTCAGGACGGCGTAACCTGAACTGTGGTGCGGAGACGTCAGGGAAGCTCAATGCTTCCCTGATCGCTACTCGACACCTTGCGCTGGCTCCACCCCCGACCTCCCAGTAACCACTGCAGCTTGCCGGGAGGTCAACACCCTGCGCATGCGCGATTAACATTCTTGCCGCGGAAACATGCATAGACGGCGAGAAGGCGGGATCGTGGGGGGAGGAGTTACCGCTACACAACTCAACCACTGCAGACATTAATGAATTGCGGAGCAGAAACGAAAAATGAGCTGAGATAAGACTGCGATGGGTGGTGATACGTAAAACGAGTTTTAAGCAATCCTACATGAATAGACCCCATAGCGATAAGTACTGTACAGTGCTTTCACTGTACCAGCCTGATTACATATGAGTGAGTTCAGTATACAGTAGGTCAGGACGCTGCAGTGCCTAGTATATGAAGTGGCTAGTTATAAAGTGGCAGCTAAAATCAATAGCAGTGTTATACCTCTTCAACTGATATCGACTGCAAATTGACTTCTCCTCTCCCCTTCTGATCACCAGGTAAACAATAGCTGCAGACTATTTGAACTACTTTTACTGAAGTATTACTAGGTAAACAATATTTGCAGACTATTCCAACTTACATTGTATGATTAAAACTTTAGAAAGCTGTTCTAAGTGGATTTATATTAGTGATGAGCGGGTTCGGTTCCTCGGAATCCGAACCCCCCCGAACTTCAGCCTTTTTACACGGATCCGAGGCAGACTCGGATCTTCCCGCCTTGCTCGGCTAACCCGAGCACGCCCGAACGTCATCATCCCGCTGTCGGATTCTCGCGAGGCTCGGATTCTATCGCGAGACTCGGATTCTATATAAGGAGCCGCGCGTCGCCGCCATTTTCACACGTGCATTGAGATTCATAGGGAGAGGACGTGGCTGGCGTCCTCTCCATTTAGATTAGAAGAGAGAGAGTGAGAGTGAGACACTTGATTTACTGGAGCTTAGGAGTACTCAGAGAGTGCAGAGTTTACTAGTGACTGACCAGTGACCACCAGTGCAGTTTTATTATATTATTATTTAATATAATCCGTTCTCTGCCTGAAAAAAAACGATACACGGTGACACAGTAACAGTATACCATATCTGTGCTCAGCCTCAGTGTGCTGCATCATCTATGTATATCTGACTGTGCTGAGTGCTCAGTGCTCACACAGCTTAATTGTGGGGGAGACTGGGGAGCAGTAGCAGGAGTACATATTATTTAACAGTGCACACTTTTGCTGCCAGAGTGCCACTGCCAGTGTGACTGACCAGTGACCACTGTCTGACCACCAGTATATTGTGATTGTCTGCCTGAAAAAGTTAAACACTCGTCGTCGTGTGGTGTTTTTATTCTATAAACGCATTCTGCTGACAGTGTCCAGCAGGTCCGTCATTAATTATATAATATATACCTGTCCAGCTGCAGTAGTGATATATATATATTTTTTATATCATTATCATCCAGTCTATATTAGCAGCAGACGCAGTACGGTAGTCCACGGCTGTAGCTACCTCTGTGTCGGCAGTCGCTCGTCCATCCATAATTGTATACCACCTACCTGTGGTGTTTTTTTTTTCTATCTTCTTGATACTAGTAGCTTACTTTAGGAGTCTGCAGTGCTGACAGTGTCCAGCAGGTCCGTCATTATAATATATACCTGTCCGGCTGCAGTAGTGATATATATATATATTTTTTATATCATTATCATCCAGTCTATATTAGCAGCAGACGCAGTACGGTAGTCCACGGCTGTAGCTACCTCTGTGTCGGCAGTCGCTCGTCCATCCATAATTGTATACCACCTACCTGTGGTGTTTTGTTTTTTTTCTATCTTCTTGATACTACTAGTAGCTTACTTTAGGAGTCTGCAGTGCTGCTGACAGTGTCCAGCAGGTCCGTCATTATATAATATATACCTGTCCGGCTGCAGTAGTGATATATATATATTTTTTATATCATTATCATCCAGTCTATATTAGCAGCAGACGCAGTACGGTAGTCCATGGCTGTAGCTACCTCTGTGTCGGCAGTCGCTCGTCCATCCATAATTGTATACCACCTACCTGTGGTGTTTTTTTTTTTTCTATCTTCTTGATACTACTAGTAGCTTACTTTAGGAGTCTGCAGTGCTGCTGACAGTGTCCAGCAGGTCCGTCATTATATAATATATACCTGTCCGGCTGCAGTAGTGATATATATATATTTTTTATATAATTATCATCCAGTCTATATTAACAGCAGACGCAGTACGGTAGTCCACGGCTGTAGCTACCTCTGTGTCGGCAGTCGCTCGTCCATCCATAATTGTATACCACCTACCTGTTGTGTTTTGTTTTTTTTCTATCTTCTTGATACTAGTAGCTTACTTTAGGAGTCTGCAGTGCTGACAGTGTCCAGCAGGTCCGTCATTATATAATATATACCTGTCCGGCTGCAGTAGTGATATATATATTTTTTTTATATCATTATCATCCAGTCTATATTAGCAGCAGACGCAGTACGGTAGTCCACGGCTGTAGCTACCTCTGTGTCGGCAGTCGCTCGTCCATCCATAATTGTATACCACCTACCTGTGGTGTTTTTTTTTTCTATCTTCTTGATACTAGTAGCTTACTTTAGGAGTCTGCAGTGCTGACAGTGTCCAGCAGGTCCGTCCGTCATTATATAATATATACCTGTCCGGCTGCAGTAGTGATATATATATATTTTTTATATCATTATCATCCAGTCTATATTAGCAGCAGACGCAGTACGGTAGTCCACGGCTGTAGCTACCTCTGTGTCGGCAGTCGCTCGTCCATCCATAATTGTATACCACCTACCTGTGGTGTTTTTTTTTTTCTATCTTCTTGATACTAGTAGCTTACTTTAGGAGTCTGCAGTGCTGACAGTGTCCAGCAGGTCCGTCATTATATAATATATACCTGTCCGGCTGCAGTAGTGATATATATATATTTTTTATATCATTATCATCCAGTCTATATTAGCAGCAGACGCAGTACGGTAGTCCACGGCTGTAGCTACCTCTGTGTCGGCAGTCGCTCGTCCATCCATAATTGTATACCACCTACCTGTGGTGTTTTTTTTTTCTATCTTCTTGATACTAGTAGCTTACTTTAGGAGTCTGCAGTGCTGACAGTGTCCAGCAGGTCCGTCATTATATAATATATACCTGTCCGGCTGCAGTAGTGATATATATATATTTTTTATATCATTATCATCCAGTCTATATTAGCAGCAGACGCAGTACGGTAGTCCACGGCTGTAGCTACCTCTGTGTCGGCAGTCGCTCGTCCATCCATAAGTATACTAGTATCCATCCATCTCCATTGTTTACCTGAGGTGCCTTTTAGTTGTGCCTATTAAAATATGGAGAACAAAAATGTTGAGGTTCCAAAAATAGGGAAAGATCAAGATCGACTTCCACCTCGTGCTGAAGCTGCTGCCACTAGTCATGGCCGAGACGATGAAATGCCAGCAACGTCGTCTGCCAAGGCCGATGCCCAATGTCATAGTACAGAGCATGTAAAATCCAAAACACCAAATATCAGTAAAAAAAGGACTCAAAAATCTAAAATAAAATTGTCGGAGGAGAAGCGTAAACTTGCCAATATGCCATTTACCACACGGAGTGGCAAGGAACGGCTGAGGCCCTGGCCTATGTTCATGGCTAGTGGTTCAGCTTCACATGAGGATGGAAGCACTCAGCCTCTCGCTAGAAAAATGAAAAGACTCAAGCTGGCAAAAGCACAGCAAAGAACTGTGCGTTCTTCGAAATCACAAATCCACAAGGAGAGTCCAATTGTGTCGTTTGCGATGCCTGACCTTCCCAACACTGGACGTGAAGAGCATGCGCCTTCCACCATTTGCACGCCCCCTGCAAGTGCAGGAAGGAGCACCCGCAGTCCAGTTCCTGATAGTCAGATTGAAGATGTCAGTGTTGAAGTACACCAGGATGAGGAGGATATGGGTGTTACTGGCGCTGGGGAGGAAATTGACCAGGAGGATTCTGATGGTGAGGTGGTTTGTTTAAGTCAGGCACCCGGGGAGACACCTGTTGTCCGTGGGAGGAATAGGGCCATTGACATGCCTGGTGAAAATACCAAAAAAATCAGCTCTTCGGTGTGGAAGTATTTCAACAGAAATGCGGACAACATTTGTCAAGCCGTGTGTTGCCTTTGTCAAGCTGTAATAAGTAGGGGTAAGGACGTTAACCACCTCGGAACATCCTCCCTTATACGTCACCTGCAGCGCATTCATCATAAGTCAGTGACAAGTTCAAAAACTTTGGGCGACAGCGGAAGCAGTCCACTGACCAGTAAATCCCTTCCTCTTGTAACCAAGCTCACGCAAACCACCCCACCAACTCCCTCAGTGTCAATTTCCTCCTTCCCCAGGAATGCCAATAGTCCTGCAGGCCATGTCACTGGCAATTCTGACGAGTCCTCTCCTGCCTGGGATTCCTCCGATGCATCCTTGCGTGTAACGCCTACTGCTGCTGGCGCTGCTGTTGTTGCTGCTGGGAGTCGAAGGTCATCCCAGAGGGGAAGTCGTACTCGTAAGACCACTTTTACTACTTCCACCAAGCAATTGACTGTCCAACAGTCCTTTGCGAGGAAGATGAAATATCACAGCAGTCATCCTGCTGCAAAGCGGATAACTGAGGCCTTGGCATCCTGGGCGGTGAGAAACGTGGTTCCGGTATCCATCATTACTGCAGAGCCAACTAGAGACTTGTTGGAGGTACTGTGTCCCCGGTACCAAATACCATCTAGGTTCCATTTCTCTAGGCAGGCGATACCGAAAATGTACACAGACCTCAGAAAAAGACTCACCAGTGTCCTAAAAAATGCAGTTGTACCCAATGTCCACTTAACCACGGACATGTGGACAAGTGGAGCAGGGCAGGCTCAGGACTATATGACTGTGACAGCCCACTGGGTAGATGTATGGACTCCCGCCGCAAGAACAGCAGCGGCGGCACCAGTAGCAGCATCTCGCAAACGCCAACTCTTTCCTAGGCAGGCTACGCTTTGTATCACCGCTTTCCAGAATACGCACACAGCTAAAAACCTCTTACGGCAACTGAGGAAGATCATCGCAGAATGGCTTACCCCAATTGGACTCTCCTGTGGATTTGTGGCATCGGACAACGCCAGCAATATTGTGTGTGCATTAAATCTGGGCAAATTCCAGCACGTCCCATGTTTTGCACATACCTTGAATTTGGTGGTGCAGAATTATTTAAAAAACGAGAGGGGCGTGCAAGAGATGCTGTCGGTGGCCAGAAGAATTGCGGGACACTTTTGGCGTACAGGCACCACGTACAGAAGACTGGAGCACCACCAAAAACGCCTGAACCTGCCCTGCCATCATCTGAAGCAAGAAGTGGTAACGAGGTGGAATTCAACCCTCTATATGCTTCAGAGGTTGGAGGAGCAGCAAAAGGCCATTCAAGCCTATACAACTGAGCACGATATAGGAGGTGGAATGCACCTGTCTCAAGCGCAGTGGAGAATGATTTCAACGTTGTGCAAGGTTCTGCAACCTTTTGAACTTGCCACACGTGAAGTCAGTTCAGACACTGCCAGCCTGAGTCAGGTCATTCCCCTCATCAGGCTTTTGCAAAAGAAGCTGGAGACATTGAAGGAGGAGCTAACACAGAGCGATTCCGCTAGGCATGTGGGACTTGTGGATGGAGCCCTTAATTCGCTTAACAAGGATTCACGGGTGGTCAATCTGTTGAAATCAGAGCACTACATTTTGGCCACCGTGCTCGATCCTAGATTTAAAACCTACCTTGGATCTCTCTTTCCGGCAGACACAAGTCTGCTGGGGTTCAAAGAACTGCTGGTGACAAAATTGTCAAGTCAAGCGGAACGCGACCTGTCAACATCTCCTCCTTCACATTCTCCCGCAACTGGGGGTGCGAGGAAAAGGCTCAGAATTCCGAGCCCACCCGCTGGCGGTGATGCAGGGCAGTCTGGAGCGACTGCTGATGCTGACATCTGGTCCGGACTGAAGGACCTGACAACGATTACGGACATGTCGTCTACTGTCACTGCATATGATTCTCTCCCCATTGAAAGAATGGTGGAGGATTATATGAGTGACCGCATCCAAGTAGGCACGTCAGACAGTCCGTACTTATACTGGCAGGAAAAAGAGGCAATTTGGAGGCCCTTGCACAAACTGGCTTTATTCTACCTAAGTTGCCCTCCCACAAGTGTGTACTCCGAAAGAGTGTTTAGTGCCGCCGCTCACCTTGTCAGCAATCGGCGTACGAGGTTACATCCAGAAAATGTGGAGAAGATGATGTTCATTAAAATGAATTATAATCAATTCCTCCGTGGAGACATTCACCAGCAGCAATTGCCTCCACAAAGTACACAGGGAGCTGAGATGGTGGATTCCAGTGGGGACGAATTGATAATCTGTGAGGAGGGGGATGTACACGGTGATATATCGGAGGATGATGATGAGGTGGACATCTTGCCTCTGTAGAGCCAGTTTGTGCAAGGAGAGATTAATTGCTTCTTTTTTGGTGGGGGTCCAAACCAACCCGTCATTTCAGTCACAGTCGTGTGGCAGACCCTGTCACTGAAATGATGGGTTGGTTAAAGTGTGCATGTCCTGTTTATACAACATAAGGGTGGGTGGGAGGGCCCAAGGACAATTCCATCTTGCACCTCTTTTTTCTTTCATTTTTCTTTGCATCATGTGCTGTTTGGGGCGTGTTTTTTGGAAGGGCCATCCTGCGTGACACTGCAGTGCCACTCCTAGATGGGCCAGGTGTTTGTGTCGGCCACTAGGGTCGCTTAGCTTAGTCACACAGCTACCTCATTGCGCCTCTTTTTTTTCTTCTTTGCGTCATGTGCTGTTTGGGGACTAGTTTTTTGAAGGGCCATCCTGCGTGACACTGCAGTGCCACTCCTAGATGGGCCAGGTGTTTGTGTCGGCCACTTGGGTCGCTTATCTTAGTCACACAGCTACCTCATTGCGCCTCTTTTTTTTCTTCTTTGCGTCATGTGCTGTTTGGGGAGTGTTTTTTGGAAGGGCCATCCTGCGTGACACTGCAGTGCCACTCCTAGATGGGCCAGGTGTTTGTGTCGGCCACTTGGGTCGCTTATCTTACTCACACAGCTACCTAATTGCGCCTCTTTTTTTCTTTGCGTCATGTGCTGTTTGGGGAGTGTTTTTTGGAAGGGCCATCCTGCGTGACACTGCAGTGCCACTCCTAGATGGGCCAGGTGTTTGTGTCGGCCACTTGGGTCGCTTATCTTACTCACACAGCAACCTCATTGCGCCTCTTTTTTTCTTTGCGTCATGTGCTGTTTGGGGAGTGTTTTTTGGAAGGGCCATCCTGCGTGACACTGCAGTGCCACTCCTAGATGGGCCAGGTGTTTGTGTCGGCCACTTGGGTCGCTTATCTTAGTCACACAGCTACCTCATTGCGCCTGTTTTTTTTCTTCTTTGCGTCATGTGCTGTTTGGGGAGTGTTTTTTGGAAGGGCCATCCTGCGTGACACTGCAGTGCCACTCCTAGATGGGCCAGGTGTTTGTGTCGGCCACTTGGGTCGCTTATCTTAGTTACACAGCTACCTCATTGCGCCTGTTTTTTTTCTTCTTTGCGTCATGTGCTGTTTGGGGAGTGTTTTTTGGAAGGGCCATCCTGCGTGACACTGCAGTGCCACTCCTAGATGGGCCAGGTGTTTGTGTCGGCCACTTGGGTCGCTTATCTTAGTTACACAGCTACCTCATTGCGCCTGTTTTTTTTCTTCTTTGCGTCATGTGCTGTTTGGGGAGTGTTTTTTGGAAGGGCCATCCTGCGTGACACTGCAGTGCCACTCATAGATGGGCCAGGTGTTTGTGTCGGCCACTAGGGTCGCTTATCTTACTCACACAGCTACCTAATTGCGCCTCTTTTTTTCTTTGCGTCATGTGCTGTTTGGGGAGTGTTTTTTGGAAGGGCCATCCTGCGTGACACTGCAGTGCCACTCCTAGATGGGCCAGGTGTTTGTGTCGGCCACTTGGGTCGCTTATCTTACTCACACAGCTACCTCATTGCGCCTCTTTTTTTATTTGCGTCATGTGCTGTTTGGAGAGTGTTTTTTGGAAGGGCCATCCTGCGTGACACTGCAGTGCCACTCCTAGATGGGCCAGGTGTTTGTGTCGGCCACTTGGGTCGCTGAGCTTAGTCATCCAGCGACCTCGGTGCAAATTTTAGGACTAAAAATAATATTGTGAGGTGTGAGGTGTTCAGAATAGACTGAAAATGAGTGGAAATAATGGTTATTGAGGTTAATAATACTTTGGGATCAAAATGACCCCCAAATTCTATGATTTAAGCTGTTTTTTAGGGTTTTTTGAAGAAAAAAAAACCGAATCCAAAACACACCCGAATCCGACAAAAAAAATTCGGTGAGGTTTTGCCAAAACGCGTTCGAACCCAAAACACGGCCGCGGAACCGAACCCAAAACCAAAACACAAAACCCGAAAAATTTCCGGTGCTCATCACTAATTTATATCTGTACTATGCAAAGAACTTATAGTGATAGAGTGTGGTTTACTGACCTTACATTTGTTAGATTTGATTAACACCTTTTGCTAAAGGTGGAGGGTTGCTGTGTGGGGGAGGGGGTTGTAATTAGGATGAACATGTGTCTGTAGACTTATTTATTCAGTATAGGTCAGGATGCTGCAGTGCCTAGTATATGAAGTGGCTGGTTATAAAGTGGCAGTTAAATTAATAGCAGTGTTATACCTGTGTTAAACCGAAGGGAAACAGAAGGCAAACAAACCAACAAAATAACAGAAGGACTGCATTAAAACCACAAAACTCAGGATCATTATGTGGCCTTTCTTCACCTCTACCATGAGATCTCCAGGATCAGGCTTACCACCTCTCCGGCTGAGAACATCAAGTCTGCCCCTGGGCCTAACCCTCAAGATGAGCAGGGAACTGTGGGGGAAGAGCACCAGGACCAGGCTCAGCAGGGACATCTCCATCGGTCCTGAGTATGCTCCCCACATTCTCATACCCACCCGTACTATGATCTTAGCAAAATAATGTTATCCCAATTTTCCTTCTGCCACTGGTTATCTGCAATTTGTTTTTTTTCCTCCCTGTTTTTTTCTCTCTTCCACCTCACACTGATTGCATATCCTACCATTGTGCCCTACATACGGGGTACATCATACTACTACACAAGTGTCAGTTTTCCCATATATGCACTGGGCCCTTGTATGGCTCACCTCCGACAGTGTAACTTTCGAAGTGCGCCCAACATGGCTGCCTCATCTGGTACGCTTGTGGATGGGATGAAAAATACATAGGCCTGATGGTTTTCTTGGAACCCTACTCTGAACTTTAGTACTCTGAAATCACCCCCATTTTGTGTCATCTCTTCGAGGGGGAGACTATTCCACCCTGGGTAATCGTACGCTGTGTGCCCAAGATGGCTGCCGCACCTGGTACCTTGTGAGGATTGAGAAGTTTGATAGACTTCTTGGAAAGTAGCCACTAACCCCTATTGCACACTGTAACTGAAGCCGCTGTAATAAATCCTTTACCTACGTACTCTGTCCCCAGTTAGCGTACACAGTCCCGTACTGTGCACTCACTTTGCGTACACACGCCGGAATAGCCGTGCAGCTTACACTCAGTGCATACACACAGACCGACACGCTGAGAGCACGAGGCAGCTCTAGGTGTGGCAATTACACTATACAAACGCTCAACAGAAACTGAATGCGACACCAGTATTTGATTGTATGTTGTGGTCCAAAGCAGCAACAAGTAATAATATATTTGTAAAAGGGGGTTACAATAAGTTAAAATATAAATGGTACAACACAATACAATTCAATCACAGAGAGAGAGTCACACCCAATGATACGCACGCTTTGTCGCTTGCCCACCCGGATCCGGTCCCCAGTCGTCTGGCGAGACGACCTATGAGTCTTTAAAAAGCAGAGAGAGTGAGTGACCGGCCCAGGTGCAAGGTTTATATACCCTTGCCCAAAATACAATACAATGGGGTTGTATGCTCTCCACCGATTGGTAGGAGGGATGGTCGTTTACAGTACAGGAGAGGTCATTGGTCGGTTTGAAGAGATGGGCGATGCCTTGATCCAGGGGTGTGTACTGCTCGTCAGCTCTGGATTCCCACCGCATACCAAGTACATAATAAACACAAATATACCTTTAATCTGCCTTTGCGAATAACTATTCGCAACGACATGCGATCTTCTCCAAACCAACACCGGATTATTACTCATAATTATCCGAACACGTAGATACCATGCATGATGCTCTGATCAGTTACTGTCCCCTCGCATACTGTAAAGGTGTATAATTCCCTTGTTGTGCCTTGTAAATAAGTAAAAGTTGCATGAGGGGAAAGGGGAGACTATGTGTAATGTGTGTACTAAGTTTGGGAAATATGTAATGTGTGACAGATATTTCCATGTTCATTAGGTTACTTTGTTATGTTATCTCCAGGCAACATGATCCTACACATGAAATGACCAACCATTCTCAAGATACACACACACACACATATATATATATATATATATATATATTTATAAGTGTTTCCCTGCTATTATATCAAAGGTTTTCTAGACTGCAGGCTGCCTGTAGTTAATCATTTGAAAACGCAGGCTTACGTGTATCTATTGGGATATTTGTCTCCCATTGTTCTGGCTCCCACCAAACGATGACTTGTTCGGTTTGTGTTTGTCTTTCTTCACAGACCAGGGGGTCTGTTCAAACATTGGAGTGAACAAGACATTGTTTTGGAAGGATGTGCATGTTTGGTTAGATTAGTGTGTGTGTGAACAGTGACTCGACACAGGCTGGGCACTGTGGCATGTGTCTAATCATTTCCATTGCAAGTAAGAATCTTTCTGTAATTGCTCATACCATGCCCGTACGCGCACTCCCGTGGGAGGCGATTGTACGCAATTTGCGAGTATGCGCACGCACGGCAGACTGAGTACATGCATGGATGCCATCTGTGTGGTGTTCGCATGTAGTGTGTGTATTGCAATATTTTCCGACTTCGACAGTCCACCCTTTGGCAGTCAACAATAACTGCCACTAATATTAATAACAGAAAAAAAATGTTTTACATGCTATACATTACAATGGGCGAGTATGTACCTTGGAAGATGGAGAAAAGGTCATAGGTGAGAAATGGATGACCTAGTGTGATAGGAAAAACGTGTGACCTAGTGTGATAGGAGTAACTGCCTGAGGGGGATGTATCATCGTGCATCACTAGCTTCTAGGCTTTGCGAAGTATTCATTATATTCCTTCTCATCCCGTATTAAGGGTCTGTACATGGGGGGTCATTCCGAGTTGTTAGCTCATTATTTTTTTCTCGCAACGGAGCGATTAGTCGCTAATGCGCATGCGCAATGTTCGCAGTGCGACTGCGCCAAGTAAATTTGCTATGCAGTTAGGTATTTTACTCACGGCATTACGAGGTTTTTTCTTCGTTCTGGTGATCGTAATGTGATTGACAGGAAGTGGGTGTTTCTGGGCGGAAACTGGCCGTTTTATGGGTGTGTGTGTGAAAAAACGCTACAGTTTCTGAGAAAAACGCGGGAGTGGCCGGAGAAACGGAGGAGTGTCTGGGGGAACGCTGGGTGTGTTTGTGGCGTCAAACCAGGAACGACAAGCACTGAACTGATCGCACTGGCAGAGTAAGTCTCGAGCTACTCAGAAACTGCACAGAGAAGTATTTTCGCAATATTGCAAATCTTTCGTTCGCAATTTTGATAAGCTAAGATTCACTCCCAGTAGGCGGCGGCTTAGCGTGTGCAAAGCTGCTAAAAGCAGCTTGCGAGCGAACAACTCGGAATGACCCCCATGGTCCAACAAACTCCACCGAGCTATATGATAAATGGGGAGCACATTTATCTGCTGATACATCGTGGGGATCCATGTGTGTGAGCAATTATGTGTCCCTATTATCTAATGACTATGTGTGTTTCACTAACCTAGACCTACAGAGATGAACAGAAGACATGTAACGGTACATACAACAATAAAATGAAATTTTTGGTGATTGATGAGTTGGGTTCCGGTTTGTGGATTCCTTTTTCTGATGCTAGCCTTGGCGAAAGTAATACGCTGATCCTGGGGTCCTACCAACCCGTACTCTCCATCAGAACTCACTCCAGATCCTTGCTCAACGTCTCGGGGGCCCTCACAAAAACAAATTGTCCTGCACAAAAACAAAACCACCAGAAAAAGCCAGAATACAGTCTCTTGGGATGGATCCATTTCGTTAGGGACAAAAATAGGAAGATGAGGGGGAAAAACAAAAACAAAGAGAAAGTAGTGGGGAGGTGAAAAAAGAAAAACTGGTGCGACAACCTTCCTTGATCTTTATTAACCATCTCTGGCTGCACCAACCGTCTTTGCTCTTTCCGCTCCCTACGCTCGGGTGCCGCTCAACAGTCTTGCCTTTTTAGTTCTCCCGGAATAGCTGCTCCAGCGATACAAGGTTCTCTTCACCTTTCTCCTTATCACGAGCTGTCTCCGGGTCTGCAACTTTCTTGCAATGGGACGAGTGGACCCATGTCTCTCTTTCGCCGACCTTTAGTGCTGTTGTACTGGTCAATAAAACTTGGTACGGTCCTTCCCACCTGTCAATGAGGCAACCTGAGCGTAGAAAATTTTTAATCATCACAAAGTCCCCTGGTTCAATGTCATGACAATTACTGTTTGGTAGGTCAGGAATCACCAGCTTTAGATTTCTTTGTTGATTTCTGAGCTGCTGGATCATCCTAACCAAATATTACACAGTCACTTCATTATTACATTTCAAATCATCCTGGGGGTCAATCATTACGTGAGGTTGTCGCCCAAAAAGAACTTCAAAGGGTGATAGGTTAAGTGGTGACCTGGGAGTGGTTCTGATGCTGTACAACACTAGTGGCAATGCCTCTGGCCACAACAATCCAGTTTCAACCATCACTTTGCTAAGCTTGTTCTTAATAGTGCTATTCATTCTCTCCACCTTTGCGCTCGCCTGTGGCCGGTACGAAGTATGTAGCTTGCTATTAATAACCATCAGTTTGCACATGACCTGAAAGACTTCACCTGTAAAATGTGTACCCCTATTGCTTTCAATTATTCTAGGGATACCATATCTACACACAAATTTCTGCACAATTTTCTTTGCAGTGAACGTAGCAGTATTTGTGGCAGCAGGGAACGCTTCTACCCAATTGGAAAACACATCAATACAGACTAACACATATTTTAAATTCCTACAGGGTGGTAACTGTATGAAGTCAATTTGTATTACCTGAAAAGGGCCTTCTGTCGGAAGGATATGGGATGGTTCTGTTGGTATTGACTTTCCAATATTCTTCCTCAAGCAAGTAAGACATGTCATTGCTCTCTTACCCGCATGAGAAGAGAATCCTGGTGCACACCAGTAGGCTCTCACCAGCTTACACATACCCTCTTTACCCAGATGAGTCAGACCGTGTGCCGCCTCAGCTAAGCTTGGAAGATATGCTCTGGGGGCCACTGGCTTACCGTGCCCATCTGTCCAGAGGCCCGAAGACTCTCTTCCATATTCCTTCGCCTTCCAGACGGACTTCTCCTGCAGGGAACACAAATCTTGCATTTCAATGAGTTGTTGTGTGCTTATTGTGTTAAATGTCATCAGTGGTGTGATGTTGGTTATTGTGGCTGAACTTGCTGCTGCCTTGGCAGCTTCGTCTGCCCGGCGATTACCAAGTGACACTGGGTCTTGACTGTAAGTGTGGGCTTTGCACTTGATAACAGCCACTCTGTCTGGGTCTTGTATTGCTGATACCAATCTTTTGATGTGGGTCGCATGCGCCACGGGTGTGCCAGCTGCTGTCATGAAATTTCTGAGACACCACAGGGCCCCGAAATCATGTACCACTCCAAAGGCATACCTAGAATCTGTGTATATATTAGCTGACTTACCCTTGGCCAATTCACATGCTCTGGTTAGGGCGACCAGCTCAGCAACTTGTGCTGAGTGCGGTGGGCCCAGGGGCTCAGCTTCTATGATACTTCTGTTGTCTACAACTGCGTACCCAGTGCACAGGTCTCCCGAGTCCGTCTGTCTGCGGCAACTACCGTCAGTGTAGAAGGTAAAATCTACGTTTTCCAGTGGGTTGTCACTAATGTCAGGTCTCGCAGTGAAAGTCTGGTTCAGATATTTTATACAATCATGCGTATCAGTGTCTGCACTAAGGCCCTCATTCCGAGTCGTTCGCTCGGTATATTTCATCGCATCGCAGTGAAATTCCGCTTAGTACGCATGCGCAATATTCGCACTGCGACTGCGCCAAGTAATTTAACAATGAAGATAGTATTTTTACTCACGGCTTTTTCTTCGCTCCGGCGATCGTAATGTGATTGACAGGAAATGGGTGTTACTGGGCGGAAACACGGCGTTTCAGGGGCGTGTGGTTAAAAACGCTACCGTTTCCGGAAAAAACGCAGGAGTGGCCGGAGAAACGGAGGAGTGTCTGGGCGAACGCTGGGTGTGTTTATGACGTCAAACCAGGAACGACAAGCACTGAACTGATCGCAGATGCCGAGTAAGTCTGAAGCTACTCTGAAACTGCTAAGTAGTTTGTAATCGCAATATTGCGAATACATCGGTCGCAATTTTAAGAAGCTAAGATTCACTCCCAGTAGGCGGCGGCTTAGCGTGTGTAACTCTGCTAAAATCGCCTTGCGAGCGATCAACTCGGAATGAGGGCCTAAATCCTCCTTCACCATCATTCTCATCCTCCACCCTTTGTGCCTGTCCAGGCACACTTGGCAGATAAGTTGCAGGATTTAGTGAGCTGCATCTCTTTATGGTGATGTTTACAGGGGCAGTTAGTGATAATTCCCACCTTGTAAACCGCGCAGATGAGACATATCTGGTTTGGGCAGAGTTCAGTTAGGCTGATACTGCATGAGGTGTATGGACGGTCAGGTTGTGTCCTAACACTACGTCTTCGCTCTTACTCACTAGCAAAGCTATCGCTGCAACACTTCGCAAGCATGTGGGGAGAGACCGTGCGACAGTGTCCAACTGTGCACTGTAGTATGCTACTGGCCTGCTGGCATCACCATGTTTCTGTGTTAAAACACCTGCTGCACACCCAGCACTTTCCGTACCGTACAATTCAAAGGGTTTCCCATAATCTGGCATTCCCAATGCTGGCGCTCGTGACAAGCACTCTTTTAGTCTCTCAAACGCCATCTCAGAGTCCTCAGTGTGGGAGCTCCCACTGGGAGACCCGGTCTGGCTTGCTTGACGAGACCATTTCTTGCAAAGGTAGTGCCAAAATAGAGTATCCTGGAATCCAGTTCCGACAGTACCCGCACATTCCTAGAAAAGTACAGATTTGTTGTTGGGTTTGCGGCAGAGTCATGTTGCGAATCGATTCTATCCTAACAGCAGTGAGGTGTCGTTGTCCTTGTGTCAAGCAATGCCCTAAATATCTCACCCTTTTACTGCACAACTGTAATTTATCCATTGAAACCTCTTGTCCTGTCTGGGAGAGGTGAAGCAGCAGCTGCTTCATATCTGCCAAGGACGTTTCAAATGAGTCAGAGCACAACAATAAGTCATCAACATACTGTATTAGCACTGAGCCATTTTCAGGTTGAAAGGATTGAAAACAGTCATACAGTGCTTGGGAGAAAATACTTGGGCTGTCAATGAAGCCTTGGGGAAGACGAGTCCAGGTGTACTGTACTCCCCTGTAAGAGAAGGCGAAAAGGTACTGACTGTCGGGGTGGAGAGGGACAGAAAAAAAGGCAGAACAGAGATCAATGACAGTGAAGTATGAAGAGGTTGCGGGGATCTGCATCAAGATGACAGCTGGATTGGGCACTACGGGGAATTGACTCTCAACTATTTTGTTCACCCCTCTTAAATCCTGCACTAGCCGGTAACCCCTCCCCCCACTCTTTTTCACAGGGAAGATGGGACTATTGGCAGTGCTGGACGTCCTGACTAGGATGCCCTGTTGTAGCAAGCGCTCTATGACGGGGTACACTCCTAATTCCACCTCTGGCTTCAGAGGATACTGAGGGATTTTTTGAGCTATCCTACCATCTTTTACTTGTACTACTACTGGGGCTACATTCGCCATCAATCCAGTGTCTTGTCCATCTTTGGTCCAAAGGGAACCCGGTATTCGCGAGATCATTTCCTCTACCTTTGATGGCCACTTGTCTATATCAGCAGAATGCGACATTAGCCTTTGAGGGGTGTCTAATGTATCTTGCACTTCTTGAACGTGATTCTCAGGTATATCTAAGAAGACACCCTCAGAAGTACAATATATGACACACCGCATTTTACACAATAAATCTCTGCCGAGCAGATTAGTCAGAGCCGATGCAGCCAGCAGAAAAGAGTGTTTGGTCTGCAGGGGCCCTATTGTAATCTCTGCCGGTCTACTCAAAGGGTTGTGTTGCACCGTTCCTGTTACTCCCATTGCCGAAATTGTTTTGCCCGTGGTCAGTAAATTGGTTGGAGCTTTGAGTACAGATCTGGCCGCCCCTGTATCTACAAGAAATGGTTGTAGTGTTCCTGCTACTTTGACCAAGACCTCAGGTTCATTCCCAGGGCCAGCGATCAGCTTCACAGGCTGCAGACTACAGGTGTGGCCTAACCTCTATTGGGACCGTGGACCCACCCTTTGGGCGTTGGCGGCTATGATATGTGAGGGGGATAATGGTAACTCTTCGGGGGCTCGCCAGTCCTCCCATGGTGGGTACCTCTTTGTTTCTCCTCTATGCGGCTCGTACTCTCTCCTGTATGATCCCTGATCTCCTCTATGTGTATAATTACTTTGCTCGTGTTCTTGTCTAGGGGGTCTGAATTTTTGTGTGCTGTTACAATTGCTGGCATAATGCCCTTCCCTTTTACACAGATAACAAACTCTTGACTTTTTCCATGTGTCAGGGGCCTGGGGTTTTGGTCGAGTTGGTGCTCCTTCCAGTGCTTGGATGCTCATCACCATCAACCGCTCTCCTTGTGCCTCCCTGGTTTTCTGGATATTACGGTCGTGCTCCAGTGCTGATTCCCTAAGTGCAGTCACCGTAATACCCCTCCAGTTTGGCAGAGAAGTTTGCACCCTGGTTTTCAGTGCCTCCTTCAATCCCTCCATTAATACAGAGACAGCTACTTCCCTGTGGTTGACATTGTCTCTAATATCCTCAATCCCAGTGAATTTAGCCATTTCCATCAAAGCTCTGTGGAAATATTCGGATGCCAGTTCATTCTCTTTCTGTCTTATGGCAAAAATCTTATTCCATCTAACTACGGTTGGGAAATACAAACCTAGTTGTATATTGATTTGCCTGACATTCTCCTGATTGTAAGCATCAGTGAGTGGCACTTCTGCATCTAGGTTGCAGTCTGTAATAAATTTTGGGATGTCAATGTTAGAGGGGAGACTCGCTCGCAACACTGTCCGCCAATCTTTGTTTGTGGGTTCTTGGGAAAGTCCTAAATCTTTTATATATTTCTGGCATCCGACTAAATCCTTTCTGGGGTCAGGGAATTCTGCCATAATTGACCTCAGCTCCATACATGACCAGGGACAGTACATTGCAATGTTCCTGATTGGGGTCACCCCCTGAGTGTCTGTTCTCCCGTTAGGGACTGCAATCACCCTAACTGGATGCAACTCAACCACATCTTTCTTGTTTGTCTCTACAATACGGGGAGTCACTGTTTCTGCATAATGGACGGTACCGTACTTACCAGTCGCCACGATCTCATCTGCCCCCTCACTGGCTGATGTGGCCACTGCCCTTGGTGGTTGGGCAATGCCCACCCTTGTGTCGTATATGGTGGCAGCCAGGGCAAGGGCTGAGATCATGCTAGGCTCATCCTCTACGTTGCTGTAATCCTGGGGAGAAGGTAAAACAGGGTACAAGGTACAAGCGTTAGTTTTAATACATTCGCTGCGCATTTCCCTGACCTCTACCTTTGTATCATTGGTGGTGACACTCTTCTCTCCATCAACATATGGTGGTGGTGGTGCTGTCGCATTCACGCTTCTGCCTGGTTTGGAACTTGCTGTGTGAGCAAGCTCTCTTTGCACATCCCCCTCTTGTTGCCACAAGTTTAAACAATCTGTATGCCTTACCCTTTGCTTTCTGGATTTGAGCAGGCATATTCTAATCCTTACATTGTGTAGTACCTCTGGATCAAAACTACCTATCCCAGGAAATGATGCTTTATCCCCCACAGTCATTCGTGTCCATTCATCACAAAAGGTCTCAGTGTGGGGACCATACTTCCCCCACATTACCAACCGAGCTGACCCCCTGGGTCTCAATTCTGCTGTCTGAACCCTGACTGAGGAACGTCCCTGTGTTGTGCACTTGGCTCCCATTGTGGACCCTTTTAACACGGAAAAACTTCCTAAAATGCTCCAAACACAGTAGTCTAACGGTGGAAGTCCTCAAAGTTCTTCCACTAACTTCTTCTGCTCCGAGTACCACGGATCCGCCCTATTTAGCAGACACGCGTAGCCAGTGCAGGCCCTACTTCAGCCTATATCCCCTGGCCCTTTAGGAGTAACTTACCGTACCCAGTGAATATCTGCCTAAAAGACAATTTTTACACAAATCACGCTTGCATGTGCTTTACACAACGCGTATGATGACGAGATTTACGCACAAATATGCAAAACTTCGTATCACGTTGCGCCACGTATCGCTCACACAACCGTGCGGTCCAATCGTACCGCTTATAGACACTTGCTATCTATAAGTTGTAGGATCACTGGAGTCTTCACACTGTGCTCCAAAACGATATCACACATGCAGTAAATCGGGCAAGTCAGTTTGCAATCAATCCTGGAGGAACACTGGATTGCAGTTAAAAGACTTTTAAGATACCTTAAAGGTACAAGTTCACTAAAGTTGAGATTTACAAAGTCTAAAGATTCTAGCTTGAACGTTTTCTGTGATGCCGACTGGGGTTCAGATGAGGACGACCATCATTCCTACACAAGGTATCTGTTTGCATTGGCAGGCGCAGCCGTCAGCTAGGTGAGCAGGAAGCAACCCACAGTTGCCCTTTCTACTACAGAAGCGGAGTATATGGCACCTACAGAAACATCAAAGGAAGCTCTATGAATAAAAGAGACTGTGTGAATTGAGTCTTCATTATCACAGTGAGACCATCAACAGTTCGTGTGACAACAAAGGAGCAATAGATTTGTCTTCTAGCACCAAGCATTATGGACGGTCTGTCACGATCCTCACTGTAGTTTTCATATTGGGTGACTTACCTTTGCCATCTGTCCTGGATCCTGTGTCTTTTTGCTCACTGGGATAAACAGCATGTCAGTACCATGAGTTTCCTGAGTGCAGAGTTAACGAGCTCCACTTGTGATGATTAACCTTCTGTGTGAATTCAGCAGTCTGGAGTTTAGGCCTAAAAGCCAGCATCCTCTGCTTGCATTTGTGAAGAATGCATTTGTTAAGAATGTATTTTAAGGATGAAGTTAGAACCGGAACTGAAAACCATCTCTCCTCTCTTCACAGGTAAAAACACCATCCTCATGCTTGTATATCTGAGTCTCTCATCTCTCTCTGGCTACACTTTTCACACCCCAAGAAAGTTTGTCTGCAAATGTCTGTGATCCTTCTTCAATGCAAAATCCCCTCTGTTAATTAGCTGAACTTCTGATTGCACACCTCCCCCTTTGCCAGCTGATATAGTTGGAGCATTTAAGAGCAATATTATCAAGGCCTGCTTGCATTTGTGAAGAATGCATTTGTTAAGAATGTATTTTAAGGATGAAGTTAGAACTGGAGTTTGAACTGGATTTGGACTACGCTAAAAGCTCTAATTAAACTAGTTCCCCAAACACTGCAACTCAGGTCCATTATGTGGCCTCTCCTCACCTCTGCCATGAGAACACCAGGACCAATGCCTACTACTCCTCTGTCCAAGAACATCATGACTGCCCCCGGGACTACCCCTCAAGCTGAGCAGGGAACTTTGCTAGGTCAGTTCCATTGGACATTAGTGTTCACCCCACATTCTCACACCCACCCGCACTGCTCTCATGAGACCAGGACATTTATAATTTTCACAAAATAATGTTAGTACAGTTTTCCTGCAAATGTGTTTTTCTCTTCTCTTTCTTCTTCTTACAGGGTACTTCCACCCCACTGTGTGCTATTCCTGTAATGTGTACCTCCATTGGTGCACACCCTGCCAGCTGTAACCTACGCAGTGTGCCCCACATGTCTGCCTCGGATGGTTCCTCCATGGGCAGGGTGTGCTTCATTTGGATCTTTCCATGCAGGGTATAGCATACTCCTACATACGTGTCAGTTTTCCCATACATGCATTCGGGCCTTTTATGGCTCATCTCCCACTGTGTTACCTTCATAGTGCGCCCAACATGGCTGCCTCATCTGATGTGCTTGTGGATGGGATGAAAAATACATGGACCTGATGGTTTTATTGGAACCCTACTCTGAACTTAAGGACTCTGCAATCTCCCCATTTTGTGTTCTCTTCTAGAGGTGGACTATTACACCCTGGGTAATCCTATGCAGTGCTCCTAAGATGGCTGCCGCACCTGGTACCTTGTGGGGTGGAATACACAACCCCTGGAGGTTATTACCCAAAATGCCTACACCAATCATGCATTATTGTGTCTGTGTGTTGTTGTTTTTTTAATTGTCTGTGTGGTTTATCTTTTGATGTAATACTTAAATCTTCTGTATTATGTGCATTGTTTGAGTTCTAGTTGGCGCCGCGGATGGCTGCCTCGGTGCTGCTCTGCCAAGCAGCCTTCGTTTTTAGTCTTACATGTATAATATGTCTAATATGTATGTTGGGTCTATTGTACAGTTGCAATGTGCAGTATCAACTCATACGTGTAATGTTTGCAATGTATGCTACGTTTTTCCCCCTTCTTATGCTATGTATTCCCCCTTCATGTTGCTGCTTGGCGATGCATTGTACCACAAAGAATTCCTAGTGTATGTGAGTACACCTGGCCAATAAAGCTGATTCTGATTCTGATTTGCAGAAGTTCAGGCTTCAGTGTTCTTTCGGACTCACTCCACATCAGAGCCAGTGGCGTCAAGAGGTGGGTGCGGGGGGTGCGGCCCGCACCCGGGTGTCACCCTTCAATGGGGTGACACCAAAATGAGCCGCACTCCTGCACCCCTAATGGCGGAACTTGCGCTGGTGTAATCAGACTCATTACGCTGATACACCGCTCTGTCAGCCACCCGTGAGAGGAGAGGACCCAGGGTCAGGAGGACGGAGTCACGGAGGTCAGGAGGAGAGGGAATGGGGACCTCCCCTGTTATCACGCCCCGGCTCCTCCCCTGTGCATCCTGAATGCCGGCAGATTGATGGCATCTGCAATCATTGGGAGCCTGGTTCAGCGTGCAGGGCCCATGCTGCTTCCTGGGATGGTGTGCATGGTGAGTCTCTGTATAGGATAGAGATTACGTTACTGCCTCACTCTGCAGATTACTGCGCTGTTTGCTCACACTCAGAGTGGAAGGTGATGCTCTGCAGAATCAGTAGTATTATGTAATGTTCTGCTATGAGTTCCCGGGCTGACTTTATTTCAGTGTATAGGCTTCCTGCTGCTGCCTGTGAAATTTAGCAACACTATCATCCAGTTGCCAACATATTCTTTATTGTTCATTGATTTTTTTCCCCCCTTCTATATCTGTATGTTGTATTAAAAAAAAAAAAAAGAGAGAGAGACAGGTAGGGTATGGGAGTAAAAATAAGGGAAAAGCACTGGAAATAGAAGAAAAAATGTGACATCATATTTAATGCATATTAAAGTAGCTAAATACAGTATAAGGCTAAAGCAATAGAAGGCAGTTAACATTAACAGTCCAGCAGTGGTTCCAAACCTTTTTGAAATACAGTTACCCACACACAGCATGTAGCGTAAGAGTGGTGACGATAGATAGATAGATAGATAGATAGATAGATAGATAGATAGATAGATAGATAGATAGATAGATAGGTGAATGTTGGCACTTTCCTTGGGCCCACACACACACGCATACCGCATATTTTATATTTAGTTTTTTCTGTTCTGTATTACATTGGAATTCCCTGAGTTCCATACGCACTGGTATACTTATCTACAGAAATGTACCCAGTTAAACCATAACTAAAGCAACCTGGCAGTTATGTGGTGGGAACTAATTTTTGCAACGAAAAATACACAGAGAGCATATAAAGGCATTAGCACTGATTATACGTTCCACGGCGGTCAGGAGACTGACATTGGGAGTTAAACAGACGGGATACCAGCGGCGAACACAGCGTGTCCCCTTGCGGAAACGGTATACTGACCGCCGGGATCCCGTCCGACGGTCAATTGACTGCCTCCCGAATTATGACATTAATAAGGATTCCATGTGGTGTGATACGGGAGGAGGTCCATTAGGGGGGGGAGTTACACCATGAGTTACCACACCGGGTGACACCAACCCTAGTGACGCCTCTGATCAGAGCCTAATCTAAAGTACTGACATGACAGGGTCTGATCACCTGACCTGGAACTATCCAAAGTCTCGGAGTGTCCTTCTGATGAAGCCTGCTTAGACAGGCGAAACTAGTTGATCGCAGAGCACCACACCACATCTGCCGGCGGACACCTGATGCTTTTAATCTTTGGTGCAAGGAAGTACAAGTAAGTTGTGGTGATTCCCAACTACTGTCTATTGTGACTTGAAGCACTTCTAAAGGACTCTAAATAGGTTTATCCTATATAAGAACTAAAAGGACACTCCGAGACTTTGGATTAATTACATCTTTTCTCTATTGTTCCTGCATGGATATAATTACCTGAAATTGAAAAAGCTGTTGCCTTGTATTATATAGGTGAATAATTTGCATAGGCGTCTCACTTAATAATTTATATGTTATATGTTGTTTTGTCATATGTGTAGTATACCGGTATTAGGAATCACTGTTTTATATACTTTTATAATTTAGATGTGGAAGAAATGAAGGTGGCACTCACGCAGATTATTGCAAAAGTAAAAGTAGTCAGTTTTAATTTACCGACATGTTTCGGGGACTTGCCCCGTCCTCAGGGCTTTTATAATTTATATATAACATTTTGTTTTTTAATAAAATAAAAACTATTATTTATCATAATGGTGTATAATTAATACAATCAACAGTGTCAGTGTAATACCTGATTTTTTAGCGCTGGGAGGTCATTTTCTTTGTTCTGGTTAAAAGTAAGCCAAGTATCAAACATCTAAGAACATTTGGGGGTACTGCTTATGTCCATATATCAAAGTAAAGAAGAGGCAAGCTAGATTAAAAATCAATAAAGTGCATAATGCTTGGATATTGTCATGAGAGTAAAGGTTACAGATTGTGGAATACAATTACAAGAAAGCTTGTCAAGTCAAGAGACATTGGGCCTAATTCAGACCTGATCACTGCTGTGCGTTTTTGCACAGCCGGAGATCAGGTCTGAACTGTGCATGCGCCGGCGCCGCAGTGCACCGGCGCATGCCAGAGATGCTGTCGGCATCTCAACCCAGTGATTGACAGTCAGAGGCGTTCGCAGGGCGGGAGGAGGTGGGCTGGAGGCATTTTGCCGCCATTTTGGGGGCGCGTTCCAGGCAACGCAGGCATGACTGGACCATGGGGGGGGGGGCGGGGGGGCCGTGGCGGCTATGTGACGTCACACGTATCTGCTGCGACCCGGGATGCGACGTGTAGCTCCATGCCAGGTGCAGGAGCTGCACAGGTTGGGAGCTACTTGTCAAGTACAAAAGCATCGCCGCTGTGCAATGGTTTTGTACTTGTGCGGGGTAGCGGGGTAGGGCCTGACATGCGGGGCGGACTAGCCCTGTGCTGGGCGTCCCCCCGCATGTCAGAGTAAATGATTGTAGCTTGCACGGTTACAGTCAACTCTGAATTAGGCCCATTGTGTTTAAAGAGACAATACAAGTTCCAGAAAAGCTGGACTTTGATACGAGTATGCATAGCAAATATGTGTCATTGGACACACCAGCAGCTGGAGATAAATCTGAATCAGAGCGTGAAAGTTCAACCACAACAAAGATCATCTGCTTGATCAAACATTGGCATGCCACCCAGAAGATTTGTTGAGTAATTTACAAACATTGCATTTTATGTACCTCTGGAGATTGTGGTGATTGGTGTAAATCTAATGGGCCCTATACATCACGCGACCCACCGCCGAGCTGCCCGACTGCTGATACGGCAGATGGGCGCCCCAGCGGCGGGGGGGAGGTGACGGTGGGAGTGAAGTTTCTTCACTCCCCCCATCACCCGGCTCCATAGCAGTGCATGCTAATATGGACGAGATTGTCCATATTGGGCCCTACACACTGGAAGATAACAGTAAACGATATGAACGTTCATATTGTTCAGTGTGTAGGCACCAACGAGGAACGATACGCGGCCCGCGCTCGTTTGTCGTTGGTGCCGGGTCGCTTATGCATGCAGGCCAAAGTCTGCAATAGGAAAATATACTTTTGAAGAAATAGGAGTCCAAAGTACAAAAGACATCAAGCATCGTGACAGAGACAGCAGTTCAAATGTTTTGAATCAAGACACTGTTGCTGTGGCTTATGTTGTATGACAGTTACAGTGAAGAAGGCCAAATTAAAATTGTCCAATATAATGATGTTCTCTTATGTATCTAATTTCACTTTTTTGTACAGGCTGCTATGATAAAGCTTCAATTGTAAGTTTGTGCAACATAGAGAAGCTTGTAGCAGGGGGGTGTTAGAGAAGTAGAGAGCACTACTGCACAGTCTCCAACAAAATGGCACTTCTAGGGAAACTTAATTCCCTAACCAAGTGTATAGTGTATCAGCGCATGCACGACCCATCTTGTTCTGACTGTGTAAAAGTGACATTGCGGAGGATGAGCGTCACTGGCTTATTTATAATGGGTACAAGGTGCAGTGCACACGGGCCCCTGGGTCAAGGGCGGTCCACCCTGCATCCATTTAATTATACTCACCACTCCATTCAAAACACAGAAAAAGGAGTAGATAGGGGTGTCTTTACACAGGGCAGGTACTTCAATTTAAGAGCCAGAAAGAGGAGTAGGTAGGGGTGTATTTAACCCATGATCTCTCTAGACAAAATCAAAACTGCCTCCCAAAATAACTAAGTAGAAAAAAGTGTTTGGAAAACATTTTTATACCAATGACTAGCTGGAGTACCCAGCGTTGCCCAGGATTTTAAGAATGTCTGTTTACAAAAATAAATGTAAATATTAAACACACAGTATAAATACCATTACAGATAGCTGAATACCCATGCTTCGCTATGGGATGAGGATGGTAAATGAGAATGATAGCTGTTCGTTAATTTATGTTGGTTGGAGATCTATTATAGAGGCGTATCTTGCTTCCCTGACACACTTTATGTAGTGGCTGGACCCCTTTTTGGTCCCCCAAGGGACCCTGCTCTTCCCACTATACAACTCTCAGTCTGTGGCTTCCTGCTGCCTCCATTCCCCTCCTCACATCATGTCACTGCCCCTGTCACATGCAGCCCTGTCCTCACTGACACATCACTCATCTCCTGATATACTCTGTGCTGCTGGGGACCCTGCTCCTCCCACTATATAACTCTCAGTCTGTGGCTTCCTGCTGCCTCCATTCCCCTCCTCACATCATGTCAGTGCCCCTGTGAAATTATCAATTTTTTTTATAGTTTCTTATATAGCGCAGCACATTATGTATCTCCTGATATACTCTGTGCTGCTGGGGGTCCGTGATACTTCCACTATAGAACTCTCAGTATGTGGGTTCGTGCTACCTGCATTCCCCTCATCACGTCATGTCACTGGCCCTGTCACATGCAGCCCTGTCATCAATGACATATCATGCATGTCCTGATATAGTCTGTGCTGCTGGGCCACCCCTAGAGGTGCTAGTAATGTGTTACCCCACAGAGTTTGTTCCCAGAGTGTAAGTCATATGTGTAGCAAGTTTGGTGTAAATTGCTCCAGGCATTCCAGAGTTATGCTGTGTGCAGAAAAAATCTGTGCTCTGTGCTGCTGACTCCCACAGTGTTTGTTCCCAGATTGTAAGTCATATGTGTACCAAGTTTGTTGTAAATTGGTCCAGGCATTCGGGAGTTATGCTGTCTCCTGATATACTCTGTGCTGCTGTCCCACGCCTAGGGGTGTCTAACCCCCACAGAATTTGTTCCCAGATTGTAAGTCAGATGTGTACCAAGTTTGGTGTAAATTGCTCCATGCCTTCCACAGTTTTGCTATCTACTGACATACTCTGTGCTGCTGGCCCAGCCCTAGGGGTACTAGGGGAGTCTGACCCCCACAGTATTTGTTTCCCGAGTGTAAGTCATATGTGTACCAAGTTTGTTGTAAATGGCTGCAGGCATTCCAAAGTTATGCTGTCTGCTGAAATACTCAGTGCTGCTGCCTCACGCCTGAGGAATCAACCAGCTGACCTACCCATGATACTCATGATATCCCTGCCTTTGACCATATATGATATGTAGTATTAGTAGTACCTGGTGGGAAGTTATGGTTGTCAAACAATAGAGCCGTGCCAAAGTCAGGATCATGGAGGAGATACATACTTATCTCTATAACTTGTTCAAGATATGCCAGCATAGGGCTTATAGTTGGGTGAGAGACATTAGGTATGTTAGGTATCCACGGAAAAGATGGGTTGAGAAGAGGAGACAGTGGCATTCAACCCACTGTTTGCCATTCCCTAGTCTTGTCCATTGTAGAATTTATCCAAATATAACAATATGATTGATATCCCCTTAAATGTTTGCATCAGAAAAGTATGTCATGTAAGAAATAGGTCTCCAACCCTTCACCCATTCCTACACAAAACCTCTCTCCAGTCTGTGGCCCTCAATATAACCATTTCTTAGGGATATGAACTGAAATTTTTGGAGCAAACAAAGAATTCTTCTGAGCTCCTTCATTTTGATAATGCTAAGAAGGTCCCACTATGCCAGGTCGCAAGGTCAGTAGCATGTGGAGTAAAGGCCAGAATTTATCAATCACATCACAGTTGATGTGTTGGCTGAGCTCTTCTCCTAAATGGAGTGGGACTGTACGATTAACAGCAACAGGTTTGAGTACAATAGTTTACCTTAAAATAACAGAGACCCAAAGTTTTGGAACTCAGCCTTCAGGCTGGGGAAGGATAATTACCTGACTCATAAGAATCGTCAACAGGTCATCAGCTAAAGATCCCAGTTTAGAATTGCATTTGCCCACCTGGAGGCCGGAGATATGATTTACGAGCCAGTCTACAGTATTCTATTGATGGCGTTTTCATCATCAGTTAATAGCAAGTTTATTGCAATGTACTCATAGGAGGCCAGATGCAGGTGATTAATGACCTTGGTAGTAATGTCTGTTGCCTCATGAGTCACAACCCCCCACCTAACCAGAGTAACAAAGTCTTATGCCTATTAGATGTAAGTTTAGCAATAAGCTTGATATGAAGTCTCATGAACAAAAAATATATGGTATAAGACTCTGAGATAACTGTCCTGTAAAAATAAGCATGTAATTGACATATGGTAATAACACAGAGCTTTACAGAAATGAGAGTACCTCTGAAGGCCAAACACAAAAAAACCAGAATAAAGTAGGTACAGGGGTACAGAATTAGGGTAAGTCCAGTAACAGTACCATGTGGTCTCCTTGTTGAGACGATCATCTGGGCTCCAGGACCGCTCCTTTGCCTGGGATCCTGTGCCTGGGCTGCCTCTGACTCAGACCCTCTGCTGGGATATCTTGTCCTGTGTCCCTGACAGCTCCCCGCTCTGAGGCCGACCTCACCACCTGCCTGCCTAACCTGTGGCTATGTGTCTCCTAGAGATGAGCGGGTTCGGTTTCTCTGAATCCGAACCCGCCCGAACTTCATGTTTTTTTACACGGGTCCGAGCGACTCGGATCTTCCCGCCTTGCTCGGTTAACCCGAGCGTGCCCGAACGTCATCATCACGCTGTCGGATTCTCGCGAGGCTCGGATTCTATCGCGAGACTCGGATTCTATATAAGGAGCCGCGCGTCGCGGCCATTTTCACACGTGCATTGAGATTGATAGGGAGAGGACGTGGCTGGCGTCCTCTCCGTTTAGAAATTAAAATAGATAGGAGAGTGAGAGTGAGACACTTCATTTACTTACTGGAGCTTAGGAGGAGTTATACTAGTGACTGATGACCAGTGACCTGACCACCAGTGCAGTTTTATAATTTATTATTATTTAATAATCCGTTCTGTTCTTGTTCTCTGCCTGAAAAAAACGATACACAGTGACTCAGTCACACTCACATACCATATCTGTGCTCAGCCCAGTGTGCTGCATCATCTATGTATAATATCTGACTGTGCTCACACAGCTTAATTGTGGGGGAGACTGGGGAGCAGTTATAGGTTATAGCAGGAGCCAGGAGTACATATTAAACAGTGCACACTTTTGCTGCCAGAGTGCCACTGCCAGTGTGACTGACCACTGACTACTGTGACCAGTGACCTGACCACACTGACCACCAGTATAGTATATTGTGATTGAATGTCTGCCTGAAAAAGTACACTCGTCGTGTGACTTGTGTGGTGTTTTTTTATTCTATAAAAATTAAAAAACTCATTCTGCTGACAGACAGTGTCCACTCCAGCAGGTCCGTCATTATATAATATATACCTGTCCGGCTGCAGTAGTGATATATATATATTTTTTATATCATTATTTATCATCCAGTCTATACTAGCAGCAGACACAGTACGGTAGTTCGCGGCTGTAGCTACCTCTGTGTCGGCACTCGGCAGTCCATCCATAATTGTATACCACCTACCCGTGGTTTTTTTTTTCTTTCTTCTTTATACATACTACATCTCATTATCATCCAGTCTATATTAGCAGCAGACACAGTACAGTACGGTAGTCCACGGCTGTAGCTACCTCTGTGTCGGCACTCGGCAGTCCATCCATAATTGTATACCACCTACCCGTGGTTTTTTTTTTCTTTCTTCTTTATACATACTACATCTCATTATCATCCAGTCTATATTAGCAGCAGACACAGTACAGTACGGTAGTCCACGGCTGTAGCTACCTCTGTGTCAGCACTCGGCAGTCCATCCATAATTGTATACCACCTACCCGTGTTTTTTTTTTCTTTCTTCTTTATACATACTACATCTCATTATCAACCAGTCTATATTAGCAGCAGACACAGTACGGTAGTTCACGGCTGTAGCTACCTCTGTGTCGGCACTCGGCAGTCCATCCATAATTGTATACCACCTACCCGTGGTTTTTTTTTTCTTTCTTCTTTATACATACATACTACATCTCATTATCATCCAGTCTATATTAGCAGCAGACACAGTACAGTACGGTAGTCCACGGCTGTAGCTACCTCTGTGTCGGCACTCGGCAGTCCATCCATAATTGTATACCACCTACCCGTGGTTTTTTTTTTCTTTCTTCTTTATACATACTACATCTCATTATCATCCAGTCTATATTAGCAGCAGACACAGTACAGTACGGTAGTCCACGGCTGTAGCTACCTCTGTGTCGGCACTCGGCAGTCCATCCATAAGTATACTAGTATCCATCCATCTCCATTGTTTACCTGAGGTGCCTTTTAGTTGTGCCTATTAAAATATGGAGAACAAAAATGTTGAGGTTCCAAAATTAGGGAAAGATCAAGATCCACTTCCACCTCGTGCTGAAGCTGCTGCCACTAGTCATGGCCGAGACGATGAAATGCTAGCAACGTCGTCTGCCAAGGCCGATGCCCAATGTCATAGTACAGAGCATGTCAAATCCAAAACACCAAATATCAGTAAAAAAAGGACTCCAAAACCTAAAATAAAATTGTCGGAGGAGAAGCGTAAACTTGCCAATATGCCATTTACCACACGGAGTGGCAAGGAACGGCTGAGGCCCTGGCCTATGTTCATGGCTAGTGGTTCAGCTTCACATGAGGATGGAAGCACTCAGCCACTCGCTAGAAAACTGAAAAGACTCAAGCTGGCAAAAGCACCGCAAAGAACTGTGCATTCTTCGAAATCCCAAATCCACAAGGAGAGTCCAATTGTGTCGGTTGCGATGCCTGACCTTCCCAACACTGGACGTGAAGAGCATGCGCCTTCCACCATTTGCACGCCCCCTGCAAGTGCTGGAAGGAGCACCCGCAGTCCAGTTCCTGATAGTCAGATTGAAGATGTCAGTGTTGAAGTACACCAGGATGAGGAGGATATGGGTGTTGCTGGCGCTGGGGAGGAAATTGACCAGGAGGATTCTGATGGTGAGGTGGTTTGTTTAAGTCAGGCACCCGGGGAGACACCTGTTGTCCGTGGGAGGAATATGGCCGTTGACATGCCTGGTGAAAATACCAAAAAAATCAGCTCTTCAGTGTGGAGGTATTTCAACAGAAAAGCGGACAACAGGTGTCAAGCCGTGTGTTGCCTTTGTCAAGCTGTAATAAGTAGGGGTAAGGACGTTAACCACCTCGGAACATCCTCCCTTATACGTCACCTGCAGCGCATTCATAATAAGTCAGTGACAAGTTCAAAAACTTTGGGCGACAGCGGAAGCAGTCCACTGACCAGTAAATCCCTTCCTCTTGTAACCAAGCTCACGCAAACCACCCCACCAACTCCCTCAGTGTCAATTTCCTCCTTCCCCAGGAATGCCAATAGTCCTGCAGGCCATGTCACTGGCAATTCTGACGAGTCCTCTCCTGCCTGGGATTCCTCCGATGCATCCTTGCGTGTAACGCCTACTGCTGCTGGCGCTGCTGTTGTTGCTGCTGGGAGTCGATGGTCATCCCAGAGGGGAAGTCGTAAGCCCACTTGTACTACTTCCAGTAAGCAATTGACTGTTCAACAGTCCTTTGCGAGGAAGATGAAATATCACAGCAGTCATCCTACTGCAAAGCGGATAACTGAGGCCTTGGCATCCTGGGTGGTGAGAAACGTGGTTCCGGTATCCATCATTACTGCAGAGCCAACTAGAGACTTGTTGGAGGTACTGTGTCCCCGGTACCAAATACCATCTAGGTTCCATTTCTCTAGGCAGGCGATACCGAAAATGTACACAGACCTCAGAAAAAGAGTCACCAGTGTCCTAAAAAATGCAGCTGTACCCAATGTCCACTTAACCACGGACATGTGGACAAGTGTTGCAGGGCAGGGTCAGGACTATATGACTGTGACAGCCCACTGGGTAGATGTATGGACTCCCGCCGCAAGAACAGCAGCGGCGGCACCAGTAGCAGCATCTCGCAAACGCCAACTCTTTCCTAGGCAGGCTACGCTTTGTATCACCGGTTTCCAGAATACGCACACAGCTGAAAACCTCTTACGGCAACTGAGGAAGATCATCGCGGAATGGCTTACCCCAATTGGACTCTCCTGTGGATTTGTGGCATCGGACAACGCCAGCAATATTGTGTGTGCATTAAATATGGGCAAATTCCAGCACGTCCCATGTTTTGCACATACCTTGAATTTGGTGGTGCAGAATTTTTTAAAAAACGACAGGGGCGTGCAAGAGATGCTGTCGGTGGCCAGAAGAATTGCGGGACACTTTCGGCGTACAGGCACCACGTACAGAAGACTGGAGCACCACCAAAAACTACTGAACCTGCCCTGCCATCATCTGAAGCAAGAAGTGGTAACGAGGTGGAATTCAACCCTCTATATGCTTCAGAGGTTGGAGGAGCAGCAAAAGGCCATTCAAGCCTATACAATTGAGCACGATATAGGAGGTGGAATGCACCTGTCTCAAGTGCAGTGGAGAATGATTTCAACGTTGTGCAAGGTTCTGATGCCCTTTGAACTTGCCACACGTGAAGTCAGTTCAGACACTGCCAGCCTGAGTCAGGTCATTCCCCTCATCAGGCTTTTGCAGAAGAAGCTGGAGACATTGAAGGAGGAGCTAACACGGAGCGATTCCGCTAGGCATGTGGGACTTGTGGATGGAGCCCTTAATTCGCTTAACAAGGATTCACGGGTGGTCAATCTGTTGAAATCAGAGCACTACATTTTGGCCACCGTGCTCGATCCTAGATTTAAAGCCTACCTTGGATCTCTCTTTCCGGCAGAAACAAGTCTGCTGGGGTTGAAAGACCTGCTGGTGAGAAAATTGTCAAGTCAAGCGGAACGCGACCTGTCAACATCTCCTCCTTCACATTCTCCCGCAACTGGGGGTGCGAGGAAAAGGCTCAGAATTCCGAGCCCACCCGCTGGCGGTGATGCAGGGCAGTCTGGAGCGACTGCTGATGCTGACATCTGGTCCGGACTGAAGGACCTGACAACGATTACGGACATGTCGTCTACTGTCACTGCATATGATTCTCTCACCATTGAAAGAATGGTGGAGGATTATATGAGTGACCGCATCCAAGTAGGCACGTCACACAGTCCGTACTTATACTGGCAGGAAAAAGAGGCAATTTGGAGGCCCTTGCACAAACTGGCTTTATTCTACCTAAGTTGCCCTCCCACAAGTGTGTACTCCGAAAGAGTGTTTAGTGCCGCCGCTCACCTTGTCAGCAATCGGCGTACGAGGTTACATCCAGAAAATGTGGAGAAGATGATGTTCATTAAAATGAATTATAATCAATTCCTCCGTGGAGACATTGACCAGCAGCAATTGCCTCCACAAAGTACACAGGGAGCTGAGATGGTGGATTCCAGTGGGGACGAATTGATAATCTGTGAGGAGGGGGATGTACACGGTGATATATCGGAGGATGATGATGAGGTGGACATCTTGCCTCTGTAGAGCCAGTTTGTGCAAGGAGAGATTAATTGCTTCTTTTTTGGTGGGGGTCCAAACCAACCCGTCATTTCAGTCACAGTCGTGTGGCAGACCCTGTCACTGAAATGATGGGTTGGTTAAAGTGTGCATGTCCTGTTTATACAACATAAGGGTGGGTGGGAGGGCCCAAGGACAATTCCATCTTGCACCTCTTTTTTCTTTAATTTTTCTTTGCGTCATGTGCTGTTTGGGGAGGGTTTTTTGGAAGGGACATCCTGCGTGACACTGCAGTGCCACTCCTAGATGGGCCCGGTGTTTGTGTCGGCCACTAGGGTCGCTTATCTTACTCACACAGCTACCTCATTGCGCCTCTTTTTTTCTTTGCGTCATGTGCTGTTTGGGGAGGGTTTTTTGGAAGGGACATCCTGCGTGACACTGCAGTGACACTCCTAGATGGGCCCGGTGTTTGTGTCGGCCACTAGGGTCGCTTATCTTACTCACACAGCTACCTCATTGCGCCTCTTTTTTTCTTTGCGTCATGTGCTGTTTGGGGAGGGTTTTTTGGAAGGGACATCCTGCGTGACACTGCAGTGACACTCCTAGATGGGCCCGGTGTTTGTGTCGGCCACTAGGGTCGCTTATCTTACTCACACAGCTACCTCATTGCGCCTCTTTTTTTCTTTGCGTCATGTGCTGTTTGGGGAGGGTTTTTTGGAAGGGACATCCTGCGTGACACTGCAGTGACACTCCTAGATGGGCCCGGTGTTTGTGTCGGCCACTAGGGTCGCTTATCTTACTCACACAGCTACCTCATTGCGCCTCTTTTTTTCTTTGCGTCATGTGCTGTTTGGGGAGGGTTTTTTGGAAGGGACATCCTGCGTGACACTGCAGTGACACTCCTAGATGGGCCCGGTGTTTGTGTCGGCCACTAGGGTCGCTTATCTTACTCACACAGCTACCTCATTGCGCCTCTTTTTTTCTTTGCGTCATGTGCTGTTTGGGGAGGGTTTTTTGGAAGGGACATCCTGCGTGACACTGCAGTGACACTCCTAGATGGGCCCGGTGTTTGTGTCGGCCACTAGGGTCGCTTATCTTACTCACACAGCTACCTCATTGCGCCTCTTTTTTTCTTTGCGTCATGTGCTGTTTGGGGAGGGTTTTTTGGAAGGGACATCCTGCGTGACACTGCAGTGACACTCCTAGATGGGCCCGGTGTTTGTGTCGGCCACTAGGGTCGCTTATCTTACTCACACAGCTACCTCATTGCGCCTCTTTTTTTCTTTGCGTCATGTGCTGTTTGGGGAGGGTTTTTTGGAAGGGACATCCTGCGTGACACTGCAGTGACACTCCTAGATGGGCCCGGTGTTTGTGTCGGCCACTAGGGTCGCTTATCTTACTCACACAGCTACCTCATTGCGCCTCTTTTTTTCTTTGCGTCATGTGCTGTTTGGGGAGAGTTTTTTGGAAGGGACATCCTGCGTGACACTGCAGTGACACTCCTAGATGGGCCCGGTGTTTGTGTCGGCCACTAGGGTCGCTTATCTTACTCACACAGCTACCTCATTGCGCCTCTTTTTTTCTTTGCGTCATGTGCTGTTTGGGGAGGGTTTTTTGGAAGGGACATCCTGCGTGGCACTGCAGTGACACTCCTAGATGGGCCCGGTGTTTGTGTCGGCCACTAGGGTCGCTTATCTTACTCACACAGCTACCTCATTGCGCCTCTTTTTTTCTTTGCGTCATGTGCTGTTTGGGGAGGGTTTTTTGGAAGGGACATCCTGCGTGACACTGCAGTGACACTCCTAGATGGGCCCGGTGTTTGTGTCGGCCACTAGGGTCGCTTATCTTACTCACACAGCTACCTCATTGCGCCTCTTTTTTTCTTTGCGTCATGTGCTGTTTGGGGAGGGTTTTTTGGAAGGGACATCCTGCGTGACACTGCAGTGACACTCCTAGATGGGCCCGGTGTTTGTGTCGGCCACTAGGCTCGCTTATCTTACTCACACAGCTACCTCATTGCGCCTCTTTTTTTCTTTGCGTCATGTGCTGTTTGGGGAGGGTTTTTTGGAAGGGACATCCTGCGTGACACTGCAGTGACACTCCTAGATGGGCCCGGTGTTTGTGTCGGCCACTAGGGTCGCTTATCTTACTCACACAGCTACCTCATTGCGCCTCTTTTTTTCTTTGCGTCATGTGCTGTTTAGGGAGGGTTTTTTGGAAGGGACATCCTGCGTGACACTGCAGTGACACTCCTAGATGGGCCCGGTGTTTGTGTCGGCCACTAGGGTCGCTTATCTTACTCACACAGCTACCTCATTGCGCCTCTTTTTTTCTTTGCGTCATGTGCTGTTTGGGGAGGGTTTTTTGGAAGGGACATCCTGCGTGACACTGCAGTGACACTCCTAGATGGGCCCGGTGTTTGTGTCGGCCACTAGGGTCGCTTAGCTTAGTCATCCAGCGACCTAGGTGCAAATTTTAGGACTAAAAATAATATTGTGAGGTATTCAGAATAGACTGAAAATGAGTGTAAATTATGGTTTTTGAGGTTAATAATACTTTGGGATCAAAATGACCCCCAAATTCTATGATTTAAGCTGTTTTTTAGTGTTTTTTTTTTTTTAAAAAACACCCGAATCCAAAACACACCCGAATCCGACAAAAAAAATTCGGTGAGGTTTTGCCAAAACGCGGTCGAACCCAAAACACGGCCGCGGAACCGAACCCAAAACCAAAACACAAAACCCGAAAAATTTCCGGTGCTCATCTCTAGACTGTCTCCCAGTTCATCTTCTACTGCGACATCTCCACTTGCCTGCCCACACTGCTTGTAGTTTGCCTGTCGGCAGTGCAGACGTCCTGAACTGCAATCGGAAGGCCTGTGCACTCTTCTCCCGCAACTGTTGTCTCTCTGCCACTGCTGAGATTGTCTCTTTGGCACTATATTCCTGGTGTACTTTGCAGCCTGCGCCTGGGTTCTAGTGCCGCTGGGTGCTGTTAATCCCCTGCTGTCTTTCAACTATTGGCTAAATTCAAAACGTTGGGGTGTGTCTACATGTACTGTGCATCAATCTACATCCTGAACCATCTGGGCACCCTCAAAGTCTGAACCCGGGACTTCAGTCCCAGCAGTCCCCCCCTAATGGCAGTCCTAACAGTAACAAAAACAATAGCAAACTCAATAAACGTGTGAGAGGAGAAGTAAGTCAAAAGAGCAGAATTCAGGACTCACCCTTGATGTAGTAGATAAGAGCGCTGTGCAGGTGGCAGAGAAGCAGGAGCGGTTCTAGGTGCTGGCAAGCTGGGCCTGTGCCCGGGTGCTGTGGGGACGGCTGCAGTCACCACGCAGGCACCCACCGCCCACCCTTACCCTGCATCCCGCAGTCCCCGGCTGCCATTGTCAGACGCTAGAGGTCCTAACTGACCATCTACTGGGGGCACATTTGCTGGGGGCAAATCAACAGGGGGCACATCTACTGGGGGCACAAGTATTGGGGCACAACTACAGGGTGCACATCTACTGTGGCACAACTACTGGGGACACTACTGTGCAGTGTAATTGAATCGGTACTATTCTGTGGTCACGCCCCTTTCCTATGAAGCCACACCCCTATTTTTTGCCGCATACTAAACCTGTTTTGCCTGTCGGGGGCGGTAAAGGAAACTTTCGCCCTGGGCGCCACAGGGTCTAGAACCGGCCCTGCAGAGAAGGTAAATTTGTTAGGTTGCCAGGAGCTGCTGACAGCTGTATGGACATGACAAACTGTCAACCCTATAAAACCACAACCGTTCTGCATGGAGGTCGTTGGCATGCAGACACAGAACATCAGGTGGACAGAGAACAAAAGCTGATGTTATTCTTGTCATTGTGACCCACTGCAGGGTCACCATCAAGGAGGGACTGCCGGGAATAGAGTTTCGGGCTCTGACAGCTAAGTAAGGCATGGCCGGAGTTATTTTTTACACTCACACAGTGCAAGCTGTTAGCACTGACTGAGAGTGATATGAACGAGTCATTTGTTAACAAGTCAACCAGCGCTAGCAGCAGTATCTGCATAGCGATCATGATCTTTATCTGATACTGATTTCCAAATTATGCCTGCATTCTCCCTCAATTGTTGCTCCACCTGCACTACTACAGGGGGCGCTGCCAAAGGGGCATTAATACTGGGGGCACTCCTGCAGGGGGCATTACTAGGGATACTACTTCAAGGGGCACTACTAATGGGGTCACTACTACAGGGGGCATTATTACTGGGGGCACTACTACAGGGGGCATTACTAGGGATACTACTTCAAGGGGCACTACTAATGGGTCACTACTACAGGGGGCATTATTACTGGGGGCACTACTACAGGAGGCATTAGTACTAAGGGCACTACTAATGGGGGCACTGCACAGAGAGCATCACTCTTGGAGGCATAATGGGCACTACCACTACAGTGTGCATTGTATAAGGGGCACTACTGCTGTGGGCATTATGTGTATTAGTGGCAGTACTACTGTGGGCGTTATGTAAAAGAGGCACTACTGTGTGTCATAACAAGAATAAGGGACTACTACTATGTGGTGTAATATGATTAAGATTGTGTTACTGTGCAGCGTAATGTCAATTGGGGATATTATTGCGTGACCACGCCGCTTTCTTTTTGAGACAAAACCCCTTTCTCTGCAGCAGGGTACATTGGTTTCCACAGGAAAACATCGGGGTGTAGAGATGGATCTTGATCCAGGCACCAACAGGATAATTAGACTGTCCAGGATGCATTGGGGCCTCCTCTATAACCCCGCCTCTAGGCATTGTGAGCTCAGATTCGAGTTGGTGCCCTGCAGAGCAGCTCACTTAACACGGAGGCTGCACTGAATTAGCTTTATATTAGAAGACTTCAAGGGTCGCAGTACTTATATGTCAGAGTGACATTCTGTGCTGCGGCTCCGTCACCTCCCCAGCGGCGTTGCATACTCCCGCTGTCTCACTTCCCGGGTACTTGCGGTGGGGACGCTCCGGCATTGGGCACACGGTCGCAGCGCTCTCCTGGTTTGCGTGGCTGTTACGAAGGGAGGAGGTAAGAGGGTCCCCCAGGGGGGACCCGCCATTAATTCGCATTCCGATCGCAGTCTAGGGAGACGGACTGCGACGCTAGTGTGGACACTGTCAGCGAGCAGGGACCCCACTATATCCACCAGGGCATAGGAGTACAGGTCGGGTGTACTAATGTCCACTTTAATAAGACCACATAGTACCAGGTGGTGAGGACCAGTATAGGGGAGATGTCGCTTGACCTGTAGACCCTCCCCCAGCCCAGGGCGCCATCTACTTCTGCTTTTCCCGCCCTGGAGCTGCCTCACACTCTCCCTCACTCCCTGACTGAGACACTGGGCGCCATCTTCTAAGCATAGCTGCGACTGGTCTCCGGGACTGCAGGTTAAGGTCTCCCCTGTAAATCCGCCTGTACATCAGCGTTGTGATTTTACAGACACTTAAGTATTCTACATGTCGATATAAAGACAGCATTAGTTAAGAACAAGTGTACCTGTTCCAGAATGTATTGTACGAGTATTCTGATATATACACTCTGTCTCAGACCGCGCTTTGTTTTATATATATATATATATATATATATATATATATACACACTAGTCCAGAGCAGTTTTATTGTCTTGCTAAAATAATTATCTGCATTGTCACTGTAACTGTGTGTGCCTATATCTGCTGTGTGGATTTCACTTTCAGTGTATCCCAGCTTTAGCTATCACTGTATTCTGTACCCTAAGGGACTAGGCGCGTCTGGATCACATACATAGTGCTTCACAGTATTTACCATTAAGTGTATTCTACTGTGTACTCACTCACATAATACCGGATTTATTCGCTGGTGTTGTGTACTGTGTACACAGTCACATAGTACTGGATTTATTCGCTGGTGTTGTGTACTTAGGGGGTCATTCCGAGTTGATCGCACGTAGCATCTTTTTGCTGCTCGTGCGATCAACTAGACTCCGCCTATGAGGGAGTGTATATATGCATAGCAGGGCTGCGAACGCTTGTGCAGCCTTGCTATGCAAAAAAAGTTTCCTGTTAAAGAAGACCAGGGTAAGAGTTACTTACCCTGTGCGATCATTCCAGCGATGCAGGTCCTGGAATTTACATCAGACATCCACCCTCAACGCCTGGACACACCTGCGTTGGACTCACCACTCCCCGAAAATGGTGAGTTGCCGCCCGGATCTGGCTTCCTCCTGTCAATCTACTTGCGGTCGCCGCTGCGACCGCTTTCTTCGTTCGTGACATTGCTGCCCGGCGACGACCGTCGCCGGGAAACGACGTGCCTGCCCAATGCACATGCACAGTTCCGACCCGATCACACAGCTGCTTCTGATGAGGAATCTACAACTCAGGTTGATGTCTCTGACCTAGTGGTTGCTATTAAGCAGATCCTTCAAATATCAGATGATAATGAGGATTCCACTACGGTGTCTAGAAACCTGATAAGTTTAAACGTAAGAAGGTAACTAAAACATTATTACCGCATTATGGGGTATATGCAATAGCGGGCGAAATCGCGGCAATTATCGCCGTTTTTTCAATTCGACCAAATTCGCCAGGTGAATTCCGGAAGGTGGCTTCCGGAATTCACCATATGCAATGAAAAACGGATTCGCCAGAGTCGCGGGCGAAAATCGGCCGATTTTGCGGATTTTACCGCGATTTTAAAAAACGGGAAAAAACGGGGAAAAACCCGAAAAAAAAATGGCGTGGGGTCCCCCCTCCAAAGCATAACCAGCCTCGGGCTCATCGAGCTGGTCCTGGTTCTAAAAATGCAGGGGAAAAATCGGGCAGGGATCCCCCGTATTTTTAAAACCAGCACCGGGCTCTGCGCCTGATGCTGGTGCCAAAAATACGGGGGACAAAACGAGTAGGGGTCCCCCGTATTTTTAACACCAGCATCGGGCTCCACTAGCTGGACAGATAATGCCACAGCCGGGGGTCACTTTTATATAGTGCCCTGCGGCCGTGGCATCAAATATCCAACTAGTCACCCCTGGCCGGGGTACCCTGGGGGAGTGGGGACCCCTTCAATCAAGGGGTCCCCCCCCCCCAGCCACCCAAGGGCCAGGGGTGAAGCCCGAGGCTGTCCCCCCCCATCCAATGGGCTGCGGATGGGGGGGCTGATAGCCTTTGTGTTCAAAAAAAAAGATATTGTTTTTTCCATTAGTACTACAAGTCCCAGCAAGCCTCCCCTGCAAGCTGGTACTTGGAGAACCACAAGTACCAGCATGCGGGAGAAAAACGGGCCCGCTGGTACCTGTAGTTCTAATGGAAAAAAAATACCCAAATAAAAACAGGACACAGACACCGTCGACAGTAAAACTTTATTACACACTGCCGACACACACATACTTACCTATGTTCACACGCCGACATCGGTCCTCTTCTCCATGTAGAATCCCGGGGTACCTGAAAATAAAAGATCAATTATACTCACCTCAACAGGCTCCAGAGATAAATCCACGGACTTGGCAAAAAAAGAAAACGAACAACCGGACCTGCGGACCGAAAGGGGTCCCATGCTGACACATGGGACCCCTCTCCCCGAATGCCGGGACATCACGTGACTCCTGTCACTGATGTCCCTTCAGCCAATCAGGAAGCGCTACTGCCGTGGCGCTCATCTGATTGGCTGGACGCCGTCTGTACTCTGACAGCGCCTCGCACAGCTCCCTCCATTACTTTCAATGGTGGGAACTTAGCGGCTAGCGGTGGGGTCACCCGCCGGTCACCGCTGACCGGCGGGTGACCTCACCGCTAGCCGCTAAGTTCCCACCATTGAATATAATGGAGGGAGCTGTGCGATGCGCTGTCACAGCGATCAGCCAATCAGGTTAGCGCAACGAAGTTGCGCTTCCTGATTGGCTTAGAGACCTGTCAGTGACAACTGTCACTGACAGATCTTAATCGTGGATAGGTGTCCCATGTGTCAGCATGGGACACCTTTCAGTCCGTTTTTGGTGCGGGTAAATGCGCTTTCTTTTTTTGCCAAGTCCGTGGATTTATCTCTGGAGCCTGTTGAGGTGAGTATAATTGATCTTTTATTTTCAGGTACCCCGGGATTCTACATGGAGAAGAGGACCGATGTCGGCGTGTGAACATAGGTAAGTATGTGTGTGTCGGCAGTGTGTAATAAAGTTTTACTGTCGACGGTGTCTGTGTCCTGTTTTTATTTGGGTATTTTTTTTCCATTAGAACTACAGGTACCAGCGGGCCCGTTTTTCTCCCGCATGCTGGTACTTGTGGTTCTCCAAGTACCAGCTTGCAGGGGAGGCTTGCTGGGACTTGTAGTACTAATGGAAAAAACAATATCTTTTTTTTTGAACACAAAGGCTATCAGCCCCCCCATCCGCAGCCCATTGGATGGGGGGGGACAGCCTCGGGCTTCACCCCTGGCCCTTGGGTGGCTGGGGGGGGGGGACCCCTTGATTGAAGGGGTCCCCATTCCCCCAGGGTTCCCCGGCCAGGGGTGACTAGTTGGATATTTGATGCCACGGCCGCAGGGCACTGTATAAAAGTGACCCCCGGCTGTGGCATTATCTGTCCAGCTAGTGGAGCCCGATGCTGGTGTTAAAAATACGGGGGACCCCTACTCGTTTTGTCCCCCGTATTTTTGGCACCAGCATCAGGCGCAGAGCCCGGTGCTGGTTTTAAAAATACGGGGGATCCCTGGCCGATTTTTCCCCTGCATTTTTAGAACCAGGACCAGCTCGATGAGCCCGAGGCTGGTTATGCTTTGGAGGGGGGACCCCACGCCATTTTTTTTTCGGATTTTACCGTTCCAGCAATAAAAAAATAAAAAAAATAAAAAAAATATTTTAAAAAATATATAAATAATATTTGTGCCTCCCCCCAAAAAAAAAAAAAAACCTAATCCCTTCTAATATAAATAGATCTGCTATTCCTAAAAAAAAAAACACCAAAAAAAACATGTTTAAAATTTTTTTATTTGTTTTCACCCTCCAAAGTGTGGCGGAGTGAAAATCGCGAATTTGCTGTCTAAAAGCACTGCAGGCGAATTTCCAAACTTGAATTGAATATGCTGGAGGCGAATTGCAGCATCTGTACCATTGCAGAAAAGGCGAATTCGGAAAAAGGCGAATTGAGAAAAGGCGAATTTTGACGGGCCGTTTTTTTGCGAAAAATGACTGCACTGCATAGGCGAATTGATTTTTGGAGGCGAAAACGGCCCGGAATTCGCCTTTTTTGCCAATTCGCCCGCTATTGCATATACCCCTATGACCATTTAGTAGACATACGACAAGAACCCTGGATTACTCCGGGGAAGAATTTCTCCATGTCTAAAAGAATGGTAGCTCGCGATCCTCTCCCTGCAGATTTGTGCAACAAGTGGGAAAATTCACCGTCGGTGGATTCCCATGTCACCCTTTTGGTGGTGTCATCACCACTGTAACCTTACTGAAGGAACCCACAGATAAGCGTGTGGAGGGATGCCTGAAGTCTATTTACTCCCTTACAGTGCTGTACATAGACCCACTATAGCAGCCTCCTTGGCTGCAAAAGGTATTGAAGCATGGGTTCAGGCATTAGAGGATGAGTTGCCCCCAGATATATCTGACAATGCCAGACAATTCCTGTCTCATATTACCACAGCTGCCTATTACATACAGGAGGTGTCCTCTGAGGCAGGTGTATTGGCAGCCAAGGCAGCAACTACGTCCATCCTGGCTCGTCGTATTCTGTGGTTGAGGTCATGGAAGGTGGACCTGGACTCCAAAAAGACCACAGAGGTACTACCTTTTAAGGGAGACATCTTATTTGGGGAAGACCTCAATAAAATTGTGGCTGACTTAGCGGCTGCTAAGACTGCTTTTCTCCCTAATACTACTCCTTCAACACAAAAGGCAAAAGGTACCACTTTTCGCTCCTTTTGACCTCAAGGGAAAACAAAAGGTCAGGCATACCCGAGACAATCTCATGCTTACAAAATCACAAAGCCCAAGGCAAAACAATCTTGGGCAGCCCATCAGCCTGCTTCTAAACACGACAAGCCTGCCGCATGACGGGGTGGGCCTCCCCCTGAGGGACCCCAGGGTGGGAGGCCAACTTCTGTGATTCACCCAGGTTTGGTTAAAGACCACTTCAGATGCTTGGGTGCAAGAAGTTGTCTCTCACGGGTACGCAGTCTCTTTCAAGAGGCGTCCCTCTCACCAATTTTGCACCATGGTTATCCCTTCAGATACGTTAAAGGCGCAAGCTCTACAATTGGTTGTGCATTCCCTCCTTCTAGTACAACAGGTCTTTCCAGCCCATACTCAACCTCAAATCACTGAACAAGTTTGTGAAAGTGTCCAAGTTCCGTATGGAAACACTGCGCTCAATTGTACTAGCCATGGAACCCGGAAACTATATGGTATCCCTGAATATACAAGATGCTTACCTTCATATACCTATTGCCATATCGCATCAGCAATATCTGCGGTTTGCTATCGGCAACCTCCACTCTCATCTCTGTCACCAGGGAGTCAGGATCCTGCCATATCTGGACGACATGCTGATTCTGGCAAACTCCCACAATGTACTCCTCAGTCATCTGCAACTGACGGTAAACTTCCCACAAGCCCACGAGTGGCTCATCAACTAGAAGAAGTCCTCGCTGGTCCCAGCTTAAAGCATGGTGCACCTGGGGCACTGCTGGACACACGCAGTCAATGGCTGTTTCTGTCTCCAGAGACGGTCCTGAAGCTACAGGACAGGATTAGATACTTCCCCTCTCTCCCAAGAGTGTTGATACACTCGGCGATGCAAGTACTAGGCCTAATGGTGTCGGCTTTCGACATGGTAGAGTACGTTCCATTTCATTCCTGCCCTCTGCAGAGGTTAATCCTTTCCAAGTGGGATGGCCTACCTCATCGGATCAGGTATCACATGATCTCCTTGATTCCGGAGGTTCGTCTGTCGCTGACGTGGTGGCTACAGGACCAGCAGTTGAGCAGGGGCCGTCCCTTCTGGATACCCAACTGGGTCCTACTGACTACGGATTCCAGTCTGAGGGGTTGGGGTGCGATGTTGGAGCAACACTCATTCCAAGGTCAGTGGACTAAGGAGGAATCACTCCTCCCGATAAACATTCTGGAATTGCGGGCAATGTTCAACGCTTTGTCTCTCGACCTATCTCTGCTACAGAACAGGCCTGTTCAAGTAAGGTCAGACAGTGCCACCACGACGGCATACATAAACCATCAAGGAGGCACTCGAAGTTGCATGGTAATGATGGAAGTGTCAAAAATCCTTAATTGGGCGGAACGCTATCTGCCAGCAATATCGTCAGTGTTCATTCCGGGAGTCCTCAACTGGGAAGCGGATTTCCTCAGTCGTCAGAATGGAGTCTTCACCAGGAAGTCTTTCAACTCCTAGTGGACAAGTGGGGCCTACCAGATGTAGACCTGATGGCATCTCGACAAATTCACAAAGTTCCAATCTTCGGATCAAGGACCAGGGATCCTCAAGCAGCATTCATGGACACACTGGCAATTCCATGGAATTTTCGGCTGCCCTACGTGTTTCCTCCAGTGTTTCTCCTGCCCAGAGTGCTACGGAAGTTCAAACAAGAAGGAGGAATACTACTTCTAGTCACTCCAGCGTGGCTCAGACGGCATTGGTTCTCAGACCTGCAGGGTCTATCGATAGAGCGTCCTCTTCTACTTCCTCAACGCCTAGACCTCCTCGTTCAGGGCCCTTGTGTCTACCTGGACCTGGCCATACTGGCTTTGACGGCGTGGCTCTTGAAGCATCACTCCTGAAGGCCAAAGGATTCTCCGAGGCAGTTATCCAAATTATGCTGAAGGCCTGCAAACCGGGATCTGCGCAGATTTATTACAGGGTCTGGAATTCTTACTTCACCTGGTGTGCGGCTAAGAATTACGATGCATACAAATTCAGAACTTCCAGACTTCTGACTTTTATGCAACAAGGCCTGGACTTAGGCCTTCGTCTGGCCTCCCTCAAGGTTCATATCACTGCCTTGTCGGTGTGGTTTCAGAGAAAAATTGAGTCTATTCCTGACGTTCATACTTTCACTCAGGGTGTTTTATGGATTCAGCCTCCATGTGTCCCTCCTGTGGCTCCATGGGATCTGTCTGTTGTCCTGAATGCCCTGCAAGAGTCTCCATTTGAACATCTTGAGTCAGTGGACCTTAAATGGCTCACACTCAAGGTCTTGTTCCTACTGGTTATTGCCTCTGCTAGGAGGGTGTCAGACCTAGGCGCTCTGTCCTGTCTTCCACCCTTTCTGATTTTACACCATGACCGGGCGGTTCATAGAACTTGCCCTGGTTATTTGCCTTAGGTGGTGTCATCTTTTCACCTTAACCAAGAGATTGTGGTTCTGGCCTTTATCTCTTCTGATTTGTCCTCCAGAGAGCGGTCTTTGGACGTGGTAAGGACTCTCCGTATATATGTGGAGAGGACTGCCTCTATCAGGAGGTCAGATACCCTTTTTTTACTTTTAGGTTTTCACAAATGTGGCTGGCCTGCGAATAAGCAAACCTTGGCCAGATGGATTAGAATGGTGATTGCACAAGCCCACGCGCAGGCTGGACTTCCAGCTCCTGCTGCTATCAAAGCCCATTCTACTCGGTCTGTTGGACCTTCTTGGGTGGCCAGCCGAGACACATCTGCTGAACAATTGTGCAAGGCGGCTACGTGGTCCTCAGTGAACACGCTCATTAGGTTCTATGCCTTGCACAGCCTGAAACATGACAGTTAGGAGCTCAATGGCTGCTACTTTATCTCTCTCCAATGCTTAGTACATATACCCCAGATTGTCCATATGACATTACTCTCAAATGGTTACCAAAGCAGAACTAACACTCTGTTGATGTTTTGATAAATGGTTCTCAACTTCAGGCCTCAGGGTAACCAGTCAGGATCCTGGCTGTCGGTATCCCAGCAGCCAGAATACCGAAGCCGGAATCCCAACCCTATTATGAATGCCGACATCGGCATCCAGAATCAGTGCACCATCCTGGTGCTGGAATCCCGACAGCCGGAATCCCGAACAAGAAGAGACCACGGCGCAAGGCAGGTAAGCTGCGGAGGGATGGGGGGGGGGGGGAGGGGTGTGTGTGTTAATTTTAGGCTGTTGGTGGGGCATTAGGGTTAGCCTCCCTCCTCCTCCCATAGGGTTATGGATAGGCTGTGGGAAGGAGGGTTAGGATTAGGCAGTGGGGACAAGGGGTTAGGTTTAGGCACCAAGGGGGGTGGTTAGGGTTAGGCTGCATGGTGGGAGGGTTAGGGGGTTGGGGAGATGGGAGAACCTCCCTCACCCCTGTCGGCTTCGTAACAATCGGGATCCCGCCGTCGGTATTTCGAGCACCGGGATCCCATATGTCGGATACTCATACTGCTCCCGGCCTCAGGTATCCCCAGCAGGTCATGTTTTCAGGATTTCTGTCCTTGGAAACAGGTGTGGAATTTATTGACCCAGCAACAGAGATCAACTCACCTGTGCATGATTAAAGAAATACAGAAAACATGACCTGTTGGGAGTACTTGAGGACTGGATTTGAGAACCACTGGTTTTAATAAAACTATTTCAATGACAACTGAAGGACTGATATTTTATACCATTAAAAATTAATACGTTTACTAACTTTTTTCTTTTAATAGTGGTAGAAATTAGTGTATATAATAGACTTCAATTAGTTGATACAAATAAGATCCCATTTAACCCAGACCCCTATATCAAAGATAAAAATAAACAAGAAAGGGTCTCTTGGTTTAAACAATCAGTAGTAATTACTGCCGGAAACTCTCTCCAGGGAGATAGGTGATACTCCTAATAAATCAATAAGACCAAAAGAAAAAATATATAGATGCGCTGGCTAAATCTACTATAATTAAATTTTTATAAAATTTTAATATATTAATCATAACTAGAGATGAGCGGGTTCGGTTGTCGAGTTCCGAACCCCCCCGAACTTCACGTTGTTTACACGGGTCTGAGGCAGCCTCGGATCTTCCTGCCTTGCTCGGTTAACCCGAACGAGGCCAAACCTCATCATCCCGCTGTCGGATTCTCGCGAGATTCGTATTCCATATAAAGAACCGCGTGTCGCCTCCATTTTCACTTGTGCATTGTAGATTGAGCGGAGAGGACATGGCTACGTTCTTTGCCTGAAAAGCTCAATATCTGTGCTCAGTGTGCTGCATTGTGGTGACCACCAGTATATAGTAATACAGTACAGTAGGCCATTGCTGTATCTTGCAGCTCTGTGTCAGACTAATTTCTAGTATCCTGATCAGTGTTCAATATCTGTGCTGCATTGTTGTGACCAGCATATAGTAGTACAGTGCTGCATTGTGGTGACCACCAGTATATAGTAGTACAGTACAGTAGGCCATTGCTGTATCTTGCTGCTCTGTGTCACTTCTAGTATCCTGATCAGTGCTCAATATCTGTGCTGCATTGTTGTGACCAGTATATAGTAGTACAGTGCTGCATTGTGGTGACCACCAGCATATAGTAGTACAGTACAGTACGCCATTGCTGTATCTTGCAGCTCCGTGTCAGACTCAGTTCTAGTATCCTGATCAGTGCTCAATATCTGTGCTGCATTGTCTGTGCTGCATTGTTGTGACCAGTATATAGTAGTACAGTGCTGCATTGTGGTGACCACCAGTATATAGTAGTACAGTACAGTAGGCCATTGCTGTATCTTGCTGCTCTGTGTCACTTTTAGTATCCTGATCAGTGCTCAATATCTGTGCTGCATTGTGGTGACCACCGGTATATAGTAGTACAGTGCTGCATTGTGCTGACCACCAGTATATAGTAGTACAGTACAGTAGGCCATTGCTGTATCTTGCAGCTCCGTGTTAGACTCAGTTCTAGTATCCTGACCAGTGCTCAATATCTGTGCTGCATTGTTGTGACCAGTATATAGTAGTACAGTGCTGCATTGTGGTGACCACCAGTATATAGTAGTGCAGTACAGTAGGCCATTGCTGTATCTTGCTGCTCTGTGTCACTTTTAGTATCCTGATCAGTGCTCAATATCTGTGCTGCATTGTGGTGAACACCAGTATATAGTAGTACAGTGCTGCATTGTGGTGACCACCAGTATATAGTAGTACAGTACAGTAGACCATTGCTGTATCTTGCAGCTCCGTGTCAGACTCAGTTCTAGTATCCTGATCAGTGCTCAATATCTGTGCTGCATTGTTGTGACCAGTATATAGTAGTACAGTGCTGCATTGTGGGGACCACCAGTATATAGTAGTACAGTACAGTAGGCTATTGCTGTATCTTGCTGCTCTGTGTCACTTCTAGTATCCTGATCAGTGCTCAATATCTGTGCTGCATTGTGGTGACCACCAGTATATAGTAGTACAGTGCTGCATTGTGCTGAAAACCAGTATATAGTAGTACAGTACAGTAGGCCATTGCTGTATCTTGTAGCTCCGTGTCAGACTCAGTTCTAGTATCCTGATCAGTGCTCACTATCTGTGCTGCATTGATGTGACCAGTATATAGTAGTACAGTGCTGCAATGTGGTGACCACCAGTATATAGTAGTACAGTACAGTCAGAGCCGGATTAAGGGGGGGGGGGGGGCTCGAGGGGCACGTCACCCTGGGCCTCCTCTATGAATGGGGCCCCCAGCTTTGGTTACAGCTGCAGTGCAAAAGTGCACTGCGAGCTGTAGAAAATGAAAGTAAACAGGAGAGGAGACTTAGGAGGAAGAGGGGCGGAGTTCGTGCAAGGGGGCGGGGCTTCACGGCACTGCATTCAGTGCTTGGCAAGCAGCATGGGTGAGAGGAGGAGAGCTTGGAGGCAGGACGGGATCAGATGCACAGTGTGCCTGCAGTGCCCACCCAGTGATTTTAGAGGGAGGTAAGAGGGAGGAGGGGGACACTGTATATGTATATGTGTGAGAGGGGGGAGGGGGACACTGTATAGGAATATGTGTGAGAGGGGGGAGGGGGACACTGTATAGGACTATGTGTGAGAGGGGAGAGGGGGACACTGTATAGGAATATGTGTGAGAGGGGGGAGGGGGACACTATAGGAATATGTGTGAGAGGGGGGAGGGGGACACTGTATAGGAATATGTGTGAGAGGGGGAGGGAGACACTGTATAGGAATATGTGTGAGAGGGGGGAGGGGGACACTATGTATATGTGTAAGAGGGATATGTTTATGTGTGTGACTGTATGTTTATGACTGTGTGTGACAGTGTATATATGTGTGATTGTATGCATGTGTGTCTAACTGTACATATGTATGTGTATATGTGTGTGACTACTTATGTGACAGTATGCATGTGACTGTGTGTGCGACTGTACATATGTATATTTGTGTGTGACAGTATGTATGTGTATAAGTACTGTATGTGACTGTATTTATGTGTGTGACAGTATATGTGCATATGCATATCGCCCCAACAATCACGATGTGATGGGACAGTACTGTTTTTTGGGTTCTGTCCCATCAGTGGGCAGGAGCAGAGGGAGGGACATAATGCTCCCAACTACTGTGCGCATGAGGCTGGGGCTGCTGGGGAAGCATGAAGTGAAATGGGCATGTGACTTGTGGCCACACCCCAGTTTATGTGCACACTGAAGGCTTGCGCACTAAGGAGGTCATTCAGATCTGATCGCTGGGCAGCGTTTTTTGCTGTCCTGCGTTCAGATAGTTGCCACCTACAGGGGAGTGTATTTTGGCTGTGCAAGTGTGAGATCACATGTGCAGCTGAGCTGCTAAAAATCAGTATGTGCAGTCTCTACGCAACCCGGGACTTACTCTTCCCGTGCGATTGATTCCTGCTGATTGGGGCTGGAGCTGACGTCAGACACCCTCCCTGAAAACGCTTAAGCCCATCTGCGTTTTTCCGGAAGCTCCCTGAAAACGGCCTCTTCCTGTCAATCACCTTGCGAACGCCCGTGCGAATGGTTCCTTCGCACCATCCCTTCTCTGACCACCTATGCCCGTTGTAGCTGTCCGACGCGACTGCGCATTGTGGTACATACGCACGCACAGTTCGGATCTGATCACCCGCTGTGCGAAAACACACAGCAGCGATCGGATCTAAATGACCTCCTAAGACCCGATCCAAAAATGTTAATCTTTAGGGCCCCCCAGTATTAAGTGCCCCCGGCCCCCCAAAGCCTTAATCCAGCTCTGAGTACAGTAGGCCATTGCTGTATCTTGCTGCTCTGTGTCACTTCTAGTATCCTGATCAGTGCTCAATATCTGTGCTCAGTGTCAGTGCTGCATTGTGGTGACTAAAAGTCCAGTGTCTTGTGCTGCATCTTGCTGCTGTAGGGTGCTGTCACTGTGCATAGGTCATCATCATTCCAGTCACAGTGGTATCTGGTATCTATAGTGGTATCTAATTCCAGACATTACTGCCGTCTAATTCCAGATATATTACTGGCATATAATTCCACACATTAAAAACTGGAGAACAAAAATGTGGAGAGTAAAATAGGGAAAGATCAAGATCCACTTCCACCTAGTGCTGAAGCTGCTGCCACTAGTCATGGCAGAGACGATGAAATGCCATCAACGTCGTCTGCCAAGTTCGATGCCCAATGTCATAGTAGAGAGCGTGTAAAATCCAAAAAGCAAAAGTTCAGTAAAATGATGACCCAAAAATCTAAATTAAAATCGTCTGAGGAGAAGCGTAAACTTGCCAATATGCCATTTACGACACGGAGTGGCAAGGAACGGCTGAGGCCCTGGCCTATGTTCATGATTAGTGGTTCAGCTTCACATGATGATGGAAGCCCTCATCCTCCCGCTAGAAAAATGAAAAGAGTCAAGCTGGCAAAAGCATAGCAAAGAACTGCGCGTTCTTGGTATCACAAATCCCCAAGGAGAGTCCAAGTGTGTCAGCGGTTGCGATGCCTGATCTTCCTAACACTGGACGGGAAGAGGTGGCTCCTTCCACCATTTGCACGCCCCCTGCAAGTGCTGGAAGGAGCACCCACAGTCCAGTTTCTGATATTCAAATTGAAGATATCACTGTTGAAGTACACCAGGATGAGGATATGGGTGTTGCTGACGCTTAGGATGAAGTTGACGATGAAGCCACCTCTTCAGTGTGGAATTATTTCTCCACATAACCAGACAACAGGTGTCAAGCCGTGTGTTGCCTTTGTCAATCCATAATAATTAGAGATGTGCGGCGGGCACTCTTTCATGTTTTGTGTTTTGGTTTTGGATCTAGTTCCATGCTCGTGTTTTGGATCTGGATTGGTTTTGCCAAAACCACCCTTTCATGTTTTGGTTTTGGATCTGGATGATTTTTTTTAAAAAACCCATAAAAACAGCTATCATCACAGAATTTGGGGGTAATTCTGATCCTACGGTATTATTAAACTCAATAACATTCATTTCCAGTCTATTCTGAACACCTCACAATATTGTTTTTAGGCCAAAAGGTTGCACCGATGTGGCTGTATGACTAAGCTAAGCGACACAAGTGTGCGGCACAAACACCTGGCCCATCTAGGAGTGGCACTGCAGTGTCAGACAGGATGGCAGATTTAAAAAAAATATGCCCCAAAAAGCACATCATGCAAAGAAGTAAAAGAGGTGCAATGAGATTGCTGTATGACTAAGCTAAGCGACACAAGTGTGCGGCACAAACACCTGGCCCATCTAGGAGTGGCACTGCAGTGGCAGACAGGATGGCACTTAAAAAAAAAACTAGTCCCCAAACAGCACATCATGCAAAGAAGTAAAAAAGGTGCAATGAGGTAGCTGTATGGCTAAGTTAAGCGACACAAGTGTGCAGCACAAACACCTGGCCCATCTAGGGTTGGCACTGCAATCCCACTGCACTAATGGCGGATACTGGACACACATCTTACACCAACATAGCTGTCAAGGCCTCAGTTATATGCTTTGCAACAGGATGACTGCTGTCATATTTCATCTTCCTCGCAAAGGACTGTTGGACAGTCATTTGCTTAGTTGAAGTAGTACAAGTGGTCTTCCGATTTCCCCTCTGGGATGACGATCGACTCCCAGCAGCAACAACAGCAGCGGCAGCAGCAGCAGTAGGAGGAAGTGGTTCTTAATCTTTCCATATTTTATCCTCCAAATTTTTGTTCTCCATTATTTTTCTGGAGTTATATAACAAAATGCAGCAAAAGAGAGCGTACCTCTACACCAGACAGGGCAAACCCTGTAAAAATTATTTGGATTAAATATTAATAATCCCCTTATTTGGAGTAAATAATATACAGCACAGGACAGCACCACTGAACTTATATGGCAGCACCACTGGACTGGACTTATACAACAGTACTACTGGACATATACAGCAGTATCACTGGAATTATATGGCAGTACCACTGGACATATACAGCAGTATCACTGGATTTGTACGGCAGTATCACTGGACTTGTATGGCAGTATCACTGGATTTATATGGCAGTATCACTGTACTGGATTTATACACCAGTACCACTGGATTTTTATGGCAGTACCACTGGACATATACAGCAGTATCATTGGATTTATACGGCAGTATCACTGGACATATACGGCAGAATCACTGGAATTATATGGCAGTACCACTGGACATATACGGCAGTATCACTGGACTGGATTTATATGCCAGTACCACTGGATTTATACGGCAGTACCAATGGACATATACGGCAGTACCACTGGACATATGCGACAGTATCACTGGATTTATACGGCAGTATCACTGGACTGGATTTATACGCCAGTACCACTGGATTTATACGGCAGTACCACTGGACATATATGGTAGTATCACTGGATTTATACGGCAGTATCACTGGACTGGATTTATACGCCAGTACCACTGGATTTATACGGCAGTACCACAGGACATATACTGCAGAATCACTGGAATTATATGGCAGTACCACTGGACATATACGGCAGTATCACTGGACTGGATTTATACGCCAGTACCACTGGATTTATACGGCAGTACCAATGGACATATACGGCAGTACCACTGGACATATGTGACAGTATCACTGGACCTATACGACAGTATCACTGGACTGGATTTATACTCCAGTACCACTGGATTTATACGGCAGTACCACTGGACCTCTAGGGCAGTATCACTGGACATATACGTTATGTAATGTACAACTGGATGAAATGGCGTTTTGTTAGAAAGGGATATACCCTGTAAGCCTTCAACAATAGAGAAAGCAAGATCCAAAATAGATAGTATAGAAAGGAAGGATTTATTAAAGGGTAAAGATGATCAGCATAGAGCTATTAATGAAAATCAGTGGGCTTTTGTCTGGAAGTATGGTAATAATTTTAGAGATATTGATTATTATTTTTTAGATCAAATTGGAAACTTTTATTATAGGATCCGGTATTGGCCGGCAGTTTACCTTTGAACCCCCGTTTTATCTATAGAAGAGTACCCTCTTTGAAAGATAAGCTTGTGCGGAGCAGGCTGGACATGGAACCCAGACAAAGCATCTGCACAAAGGGGTTTCATAGATGCGGCTCTTGTGTAATGTGCAGAACAGTTAAATGCGGCACAAATAAATATAAAGAATTTACTGTAAACAACCAGACCTACAAAATAAACCAGTTTTTAACTTGTAACTCAAGGAATGTGATTTATGCCCTTGAGTGCAAGTGCGGTTTAATTTATGTGGGTAAAACCACAAGAAGCCTTAAAATACATTTAGCTGAACACCTTTACAATATAAGAAAAGGACTGGAGACCCATTCTGTCTCGGCACATTTAAAAAAAGTCCATAATAGTAAAGAATGCTGCATTAAACAATTTTGGGGGTTAAAACTTGTATTACTCAAAAATAGAACCAGGGATCTAGGTCTAAGGTTATCAAGGGCAGAAATGTGATGGATATATGAACTAAAGACCTTGATCCCAAAAGGTCTAAATAGCGATGTTGAATTAAAATGTTTCCTTACCTGATTATTTATTCTCTTAAATATATATCATTTGTGACTATTTTTAATGATATGTATTTGTGTTTTATATAACTGTTATTTAAGCACTGTCACTTTAATATCCCCCTGATCTTGCACTATACATCGGTGGTAGTAAGTAAAAGAACTTCTGTACTCTCGGCATAGCCTCTATTTGTTTCACAGCAGAAGTCGCACGTAGGAACGCACCTGTGGAACGCATAATCGTGGAACGCATAATCGTGGTATGGAGAACTAGAACTTCCGGTATATGTCACTTCCTTGGTGATCACAGGAAGTCACACGCCGGGAGTGAATGTGCCTGTGGAATGCATGAGAGGGTTAGGATTTCCGGGGGACATCATTCCCGTCACAACTACAGGAAGTGACCTAACGGAAATGAACAGGTGCAAATGTTTCTGGACTAATTAAGGGGGTTTTAAAGGACAGAAGGAATAACTGTGAGCCATGCTACTGACGAAGGAGCTACTAAGGACCGAAACGTGTTTAGCTTTGGCTTATTTTTAGACATCCGACATCGGGGATTCCAGGTGTTTGTGACCTGCGCAGAAGTGGAAGTGCAATTCCGGAAGTGCACTGATACCATGTCCCACTGCTTGATCTCTGGGGACACAAGCGAACCTTACTTGTTTTTCCAGTGAGGATGATACATGCTGTTTTTTTTTATGTGGATCTTGTAAGTGCAATTTGTAATTAAAACCTTTTATTGCTAAAGGATCTCTGCACTATCGCTTTCTTTCTGCTTCTATGCTCTCTCTCGTACATGTGAGGGAGACATATGTGCTTCAGAGGAAAACGATTCCCATTATCGAGGGACTCTGAGGGAATGATTCCTATGATCCTGTTTTGCCATTTAGGATTGCTTTATGCTGATAAAAACGTCTTTATGTCGTAAGTGCAATACATACTTGCCTACCTGACCCTCTCCATAAGGGAGAAAATGCTCTGTTCCTGGACTTTCCTGGTAATGTATGATTGCCATCACCTGTGGTGAAACACCTTTCTTATCAATTAAGTAGCTCACCACAGGTGATGGCAATATACATTACCAGGAAAGTCCAGGAACAGAGCATTTTCTCCCTCATGGAGAGGGTCAGGTAGGCAAGTATGGTGCAATACATCTCAAAAGTCTGTTGTTTGATCTGAAGTTATTGCACTATTATTATTTTTTTTTCTGTGCCTTATCCCCACCTGAAACGGTGTGTGGAAGACACTCTTTGTATTTTAGATAAAGGTTACGGAAAGGACTACATCGATAAAACTTCTCCTTTGGGAAAGAACTAGGAGCAACACAGGACACATGAATATACTTGGAATTATGCTGTGACCAATTAAGTTCAGTATCTTGTGTATGTTTGGTTGTGGGCCAACATCTTGTGTTAATCCCACCACCTGGGTGTATTATACATGTTTAAATGGGAAGCGCAGGTGAATCACACAGTTGTTTGTAACTTTTCCATGTTTTGAGGGTTTTGGATGAATACCCAGTTCTGTGGAGTCACCAGCTGCACATCCTATTTTTAACAGCGCACATTTATTTTAAACCAATTTTTTTTTTTAATGTATACGCAGTACCACTGGACTGAACTTATACGGCAGTACCACTAGACTTATACGGCAGTACCACTGGACTTATACGGCAGCACAGCGACACCACCACTGGACTGATGCAGCACAACACAGCACCACTTGACTGGACTTATACAGCAGCACTGGACATATGGCAGCAGAGGACACCACCACTGTGACTGAACTGATGCAGCACAAGACACCACCACTCGACTGATGCAGGACAACACAGCACCACTGCACTGGGCTTATACAGCTACACTGGACAAATGGCAGCAGAGGACACCACCACTGTGACTGGACTGAGCAGCATAAGACACTACACTGGACTGAGCAGCACAAGACAGCACTGGAATCGCCACCCCACTTTCCCTTCCACACAGACACTGAGGACGGAGTCACGTTCTCTCGCTACACTCTCCAATTCCGGAGTGAAAATGGCGGCGACGTGTGGCTCCTTATATGTAATCCAAAACCTGTGAGAATCCGACAGCGGGGTGATGATGTTTTGCCTCGTTCTGGTTTCTGAGTCAGGCGGGAAAACCCAAGCCAGGCTCGGATCCGGGCTCGGGTAGTGAAGTCCGGTAGGGTTCAGTTCTCAGGAAACCGAACCCGCTCATCTCTAATAATAAGTAGGGATAAGGACGTTAACCACCTTGGAACATCCTCCCTTATACGTCACCCGCAGAGCATTCATCATAAGTTATTGTCAAGTTCAGAAACTTTGGGTAATAACGTAAGCAGTCCACTGACACCTAAATGATGTGTTGTTTGTTTGAATATTATTTCTCTGTGAGGATGAGGATGTAAACACTGAAGCGGGGGGGGGGGCAATCTGAGGATGAGGACGACATCTTGACATCTTGCCTTGTTTGTGCAAGGAGAGATTAATTGCTTCTTTTTTGGTGGGGTCCCAAACAAATCAATCATTTTAGCCACAGCCGTGTCGCTGAAATGATTGGTTTGTTACATTTATTTATTATTTATTTATTAGCAGTTTCTTATATAGCGCAGCATATTCCATTGCGCTTTACAATTAGAACAACAGTTATAGAACAAAACTGGGCAAAAACAGACATAGAGGTAGGAAGGCCCTGCTCGCAAGCTTACAATCTATAGGGAAATAGGCATTGATACACAAGGATAGATGCTACCTGTTGCATAATGGTCCACCAGATTGCTAGGTTCTTAATGGGTTGTATGATATGATCACCCAGCAATGTTGGAAGACAAAATATGTGAGGTTATGTGGACTGTACAGAGAGGATGTTACTGGATAGGGAAGCATTGAAGGTTATGTGGGTGGGTCTGGAATTTGGTAGGCTTGTCTGAAGAGATGGGTTTTCAGGGAACATTTAAAGGTTTGGAGACTAGAGGAGAGTCTTATTGTGCGTGGGAGGGCATTCCACAGAGTGGGTGAAGCCCGGGTAAAGTCCTGTAATTTTGAGTGGGAGCAGGTAATACATGTGGATGCGAGACGCAGATCTTGTGCAGAGTGGAGCGGTCTGGTAGGGAGATATTTTGAGATGAGTGAGATGTATGATGGTGCAGTTTGGTTAATAGCCTTGTATGTAAGTAAAAGTATTTTATATTTAACACGGTAGAATACCGGTAACCAATGGACTGGGACTGACAGAGCGTATCAGCAGACGAAGAACGTCTAGCGAGGAAGATGAGCCTTGCAGCTGCATTTAAAATGGATTGTAGTTGTGAGAGCCTATGTTTGGGAAGACCAGTAAGGAGACTATTACAATAATCAATGAGGAAGATGATGAGTGCATGGATTAGAGTTTTTGCAGTGTCTTGTGTAAGATAAGGGTGTATTTTGGATATGTTTTTTAGGTGCATGTAACATGATTTAGAGACAGATTGAATGTGTGGAACAAAGGACAGTTCAGAGTCAAGGGTGACACCTAGGTAGCGAGCTTGTGGGGTAAGGTGGATAGTCGCATTGTAAACAGTTATGGAGATATCAGGCTGGTAACTACTCTTGGCTGGTGGGAAAATAATTAATTCTGATTTGGAAATGTTGACTTTGAGATGGCGAGATGACATCCAAGATGAAATGGTAGACAGGCATCCAGTGACATGAGCCAATACAGATGGTGATAAATCTGGGGAGGATAGGTAGATTTGAGTATCATCAGCGTACAAATGATACTGAAACCAAAAGGAGCTGATTAGTTTACCAAGAGATGAGGTATAGATTGAGAACAGCAGAGGACCTAAGACTGAACCTTGCGGCACTCCAACTAATAGAGGTAGAGAAGAAGAGGTAGAATCACAAAAGTGAACACTGAAAGAGCGATTAGATAGGTAGGATGAGAACCAAGTAAGGGCTGTGTCCTGAGGATCTAGGAATTGTAGTGTTTGTATGAGAAGAGAGTGGTCAACAGTGTCAAAAGCAGCAGAGAGATCTAGAAGAATAAGTAGTGTGTAATGGCCTTTCGATCTAGCAGTGACTAGATCATTCGCTACTTTGATCAGTGCTGTCTCTGTGGAGTGTTGGGCATGAAAGCCTGACTGAAGTGGGTCCAGTAAGTTGTGGGAGTTTAGAAGGTGTGTAAGGCGAGTGTAGGCAAGTCTCTCAAGTAGCTTGGAGGGACATGGAAGCTGAGAAATGGGACAGTAGTTACAGAGTGTATTTGGGTCAGAGTTGTGTTTTTTAGAATGGGAGTAATCACTGCATGTTTAAACAGAGAAGGAAAGATACCAGTAGGGAGATAGAGATTACAGATTTTAGTTAAGGATGGGATAAGCACAGGAGACAAAGTTTTAATGACTTGTGAGAGTATAGGTGGTCATTCCGAGTTGTTCGCTAGCTGCTTTCGTTCGCAGCGCAGTGATCAGGCAAAAAAAACGTCAGTTCTGCGCATGCATATGCGGCGCAATACGCATGTGCGTCGTACTCTTACAACGAACGATGTAGTTTCACACAAGGTCTAGCAAAGCTTTTCAGTCGCACTGCTGACAGCAGAGTGATTGACAGGAAGTGGGTGTTTCTGGATGTCAACTGACCGTTTTCAGGGATTGAGTGGAAAAACACAGGCGTGCCAGATAAAAAGCTAGGAGTGGGTCTGGAGCTACTCTGAAACTGCACAAAATTATTTTGTAGCCACTCTGCGATCCTTTCGTTCGCACTTCTGCTAAGCTAAAATACATTCCCAAAGGGCGGCTGCTTAGCGTTTGCACGGCTGCTAAAAGCAGCTAGCGAGCGAACAACTCAGAATGAGGGCCATAGTTTCAAGAGGCGAGGTAGTGGAGTAGGAGGAAGAAAAGAGTGTTGATCTTCACTTTTGGGATCAAATGAAGAGAAAGTGCCAGATGGTTCAGCTAGGGAATTGAGCAGGTCACTGGCTGAGTTAGAGTATACCATTTCATCTCGGATTTTATCAATCTTATCCTTGAAGTAGGAAGCAAGTTCTTGTGCACTGATAGTAGCTAGTGGGGGAGGTGAGGGAGGGTAAAGAAGTAATTTAAATGTATTAAAAAGTTGCTTGGGGTTTGTGGCATGATAAGAGATTAGAGATTGGAAATATGTTTGTTTGGGAGTGTCCAGGGCCTGACGATAGGAGTGGTAGGTGGTCTTATACTGTATGTGAGAAAGTCACTTGGATTCTGAGATTCACGCCACTGACGTTCTACTTTACGTGACAGTTTTTGTAGGTATCTTGTTGATTAGAGTGCCATGGTTGGCATCTAAGCCTACATGGAGAGTGGTGGGTAGCTGGAGCCACTTCATCAAGGACACTCTCAAGGGTTTGGTGTAGGTGGGATACAGCAGTGTCAGGTGTGGTAAATGTAGAGATTGGTGAGAGGAGTTGTTGCAGAGAAGTGGAAAGTTGTTGAAGATTTATGTTGTCAGTATGTCTGTGGGTTAGATGAGGCTTGCTTGGTTTTAGTGTCATAGAATTTAGAGTAATAGAAGAGATTGTGAAGGTGATCAGGTTGCGATCAGAGAGAGGTAAAGGAGTGTTAATAAATTCGGAAACTGAGCAGAGCCTGGTGAACACAAGATCAAGGCAGTGACCCTCCTGGTGAGTAGAGGAGTCAGACCATTGGGTGAGGCCAAGAGAAGTTAGAGAGAGGAGTTTGGAGGCATGAACAGATTGTGGACTGTCAAGAGCTATATTGAAATCGCCCATAATGATGGTGGAGATGTCAGAGGATAAGAAGTGTGGGAGCCAGCCAGTCTTCTAGAAATTGTTGTTTGGGTTGCCCAGGAGGGCGATAGATAGCTGCAAAAGTGTTAAAGTGTGCATGTCCTGTATACACAACATAAGGGTGCGTGGGAGGGCCTAAGGACAATTCCGTCTTGCACCTCTTTTTCTACTTTGCGTTATGTGCTGTTTGGGCCTAGTTTTTAAACGTGCCATCCTGTCTGCCACTGCAGTGCCACTTCTAGATGGGCCAGATGTTTGTGCCACCCACTTATGTTACTTAGCTTAGTCATCCAGCGACCTCGGTGCAACCTTTTGGCCTAAAAACAATATTGTGAGTTGTGAGGTGTTCAGAATAGACTGGAAATTAGTGGAAATGAATGTTATTGAGGTTAATTATACCGTAGGAGCAAAATTACCCCCAAATTCTGTGATTTTAGCAGTTTTTATGGTTTTTTCAAAAATCATCCAGATCCAAAACCAAAACCAGAAAGGGTGATTTTAGCAAAACCAATCCAGATCCAAAATACGAGCATGTATCCAGATCCAAAACCAAAACACGGAAAGTGCCCGTCGCACATCTCTAATAAGAACCACTTGGCCCATCTAGTCTCAGGCATCATTTCAGTAAGTTTTAGTACCCAGGATGATTTTAATTGGGCAGCATATTTGGACTTACCCTTTAAAGGCAAATAGCAATATGCTTTTCCTCTGTAGAAAACAATCATCTACTAATACTACTACTCTGCAGCACCAATCTGCCACAGTTTGTGACTGAACCCAGATTTATAAAGTCGATTTCACAGGCAACACTGATTTTCACTTCTATATACTGAAGTCGTTATGTATGAATCTGCCTATAGCATGACAGGAAATGCAGGAATTAGGAGACACTGTGGGAGTTGTAAACACATTTAGGAATTCAGGCAAATAGGTATATCCAGCCTTAAGTTCCTATTCTGGAATTAGTTATCAAATGGGGCCAGGGGGAGGTAGAGGCCTCTATGACTGAGTTTGGAAACCTAGACATTCTGGCTGATCACGGGTGGGGATCCCCACTCCACACATCGCGTGACTTGGCTGCTCAGAGAGGGAGCTAAGTAAATGAACCCCAGCCCTTGGCTTTAGCTCTCACAATATTCCGATCAAAATCTGCAGCATGGAATGTAAATTGGAAGCAGACTTGGAGAGAGTGAGAGCAGATGTTACAAGGTAACTGGTATTTATTTTACTTTTCTTCACATTCTCATGTTATTTTGGGTTCAGCAGAGGAGACAGCTATGTCCCTCTCCATGTCTCATTAGAGGTACATACTGTATTTAAAAGAAAAACATACACATTAATTTTTTTTTTTCATAATGTTTATGATGTAAATATGAAGTATTACTGATGGGCAGCTAAGAGCCAGTGATAAAACACAGGTGATACAGTGTGCAGGATTACATTGAAAGAAAAATCTCCAACCAATATGTTAGGTGGACAAATTAGTATATGCTACAGTATGTGTGTACAATACAAAACCCACACATGGAAATAACAGAGTTAAATTGGTTTCCACTATGAGGGAATAATGCATTAGACATTCACATCTGCTTTAGTGCATTTTCCAGACAGACAAATTATATTTTCAATGCACTGCGCTATAAAAATAGATTTTTACCATATTACATATGTCACACTGGCTGTATCCTGATCTGGATTTAGGAAAACGATAAAATGAAATTAAAATGGGAAAAGCCCATTCATCTATTTGATTGCATGTTAAATTAACTGGGACATAATATGCCAGCACTGTCACCTAGAGGCTGCTGTTGTAGAATTTTGTTTACTACTTTCCAGTTGGAGATCCAGTAAGGCGGGAACCTGAACTCCAGGAAAGCAGAGCAGAGACTCGGACATGAGCTACAGGAAGCTAGAACATTTCCACATGCGCCCTGAGAAACCAACATAATCCTGAATGAGCGACGCTAAGCCAGCACAATTATACATAGACTCATCCAGGAGGCAGTAGGAAGTAGTATACTTGCCATAGTAATGCAGTCTCTGGAAACAGCAAAATACTAACTCTTATTTCTATATGTTAACTGAAAGAAAGGGGATACGTACAATTTACCGGCGTAGGGGATCCCGGCTGTCATGATCCCGACAGCAGGATCCTGTCCTTCAGAATGCTGGCAGTGGGGCAAGCGCTAGAAAGCCCCTTCTGGGATTGCTGCGCTAACCACGACACCCACAGAGGGAAAATAGCCTGTGTCACTGGGAATCCCGCATGTCGGGATTCCCGCGTCGGCATTGTGACCACCGGGATCTCGACTGGCGGTATTTTAACTGCATCCCAAGGAAAGATCAACTTAAAAATAAATGATTATATACTGTATATAAATAAACACCCACATATTTAAAATCCTGAAAGAGTTGATGGCAGAGAGTAATCATCCTCTATGATGTCTTGTTGAGGAGTGTTTTGTGGATTTTAATCACATGATCTATTTCATTGAGTTGTCAGGTCCTACCTAGCACACATATGGTCACTGTCTTTTCAGAGATACGGTATCCATTTGCTTGTGAAAACAGATGTCATCACTATCAGTGTGCATTTGCACAAGCCCTATACCTGCGGCAAAAGAGCCATCTGAAATCAGCTGGATCCCAGTACGTGCACATTGCTACATAACCCATAATACTGCCTACACGCCTACGTGTGAATGCCCAGTTGCCCATTCAGCCTCTTGTGGCTGAGATGCGGACTACTCTGAGGAGTTTCTTTCTGCAAATCCACTTTGCTGTGTAAGGTGCAGGAATTTGGTGTCTCATGCGCTAGTCTCCACTATCAGTTCCTAGTATTTCAGCCTTGCACTGGAATTTGGTAAGTGATGCTATATGCATAGATTTCTTAACATCTAATTTCTGCAGCTTCATTAGATAAATGTTCTGTATCTGAGGAAGTCATCTATGAAAGTCACAAAGTATTTGTTTCCAGCTTGGGTTTTTGTTCTCATTGGCCTATAAACATCACTATGGATCATTTAATGGATGACTTGCTCTGCTCTGACTTGCTGAGGTAGTGGCACCCCTAAGCTTTTGCTTTAATACAACAGTTATATTCCATAATGTATGCCATGATTATATTACTAAATCAGAATTAATAGTTTTGTTCATCAGTTCATTTATTGCATCGGACGAATGTGTCCTAGGCCTTTCAAGAATGCACTCCTGATGAGGGAACTACAGTATGTATTATTAAGCAGCAATAGATTCCCTTTTTCACTCGTACCGGTGACTGACTGCAGGGCCAGATTAACAATTGTGGGGCCCCCGGGAAAACTAAATTGGGGGGATCCCCACTCTACCAGTAATCCCCGCAAAAGGCTGACTAGTTTGGGGAATATTGCAAATGCCGCAGAGACCTATATAAACATGTCCCCCTGCTGTAAGGGAGCCTTATGCTGGTTTCAGAAGAATGGGGGATCCCTACGACTTCTTTCCCCCATATTTTTGGAACCAGGACTCGTCCAAAAGCCTGGTGTTGGTTCTTTAAACAGAGGAGGACCTCACACATTTTATCCCCTGTAGTTTAAGAACCAGAACTGGCTCAAAGAGCACTGGACTGGGATTTGCTCGTGTGTGTGTGTGTGTGTGTGTGTGTGTGTGTGTGTGTGTGTGTGTGTGTGTGTGTGTGTGTGTGTGTGTGTGTGTGTTGGAGGGGGCAGCCCACAAAGGTTTTTTTCTCTATTTTCTTAACCCTTTTTAACACATTTAAACAGAGAAGCCTGTGCAGACTTCTGTAAACATTCTGCTGAGAGGGACATCTATTGCAAAGGTACAAAGAGGAAGACATTGCTGACTACACACGCACACGCGCGGGGGGGTTCCGAGTACCTAGAAAGTAACCCCTCCTGGCTGCTGATCCGTCAGTACGCTGCTGACCGATATTTCTGGGTGTTTCGCTTTCTGTTATTGGTGTGTATTTATGTCCTTGCTACAGTATGTGTATATTTACGGTGTGTTTGCAGGAGAAGGGGGGTTGTTCTTTCAGTTATTGGTGTATGTTTGTCTCTGCTTTGTGTGTGTGTATGCTATGTGTTTGCGCGGGGGGGCTGTTCTTTCAGTTATTGGTGTGTGTGTGTGTGTGTGTGTGTGTGTCTCTGCTACGTGTGTGTGTGTGTGTATATACTGTGTGAGTGTGTATACTGAATGTGTATGTATGCTGTGTGTATGTATGCTATGTATATGTATGCGGTGTGTTTGTGTTACTGTATGTTATCAATGGTGGCTGCCACTCATAGAAAGTTCCAAAATGAAGCACTCGGGTGTCAGCAGATATAATGTGTTTATATAAAGAAATAGCAAGTGCGGCACTCCAGGGCCGTAACTAGGTATGTGCGGAGGGGGCACCGCACATAGCGCTGCATGGTAGGGGGCGCTGTTGGTGGCACTTGTCAATTATCTGTTTTAAATACCTTCACTTGCAGCTTCCCCCCTTTTTGAAGCCCAGCATCTCCTGACCACCGCTATCTCCTACCCTGACCCTTTTTGTTGCTAATACCTATACAACATTCATGACCCGAACTTGAGATTTCTTTGTTATTTGGTCACACTGTCCTTTATTACATTTCAAGATGCTGACATACCTGGGATTCTAACCCATTGCCTGTGGCATTGCAGTCAGACAATCTATTCATTGAGCTATCTGCCCTTGCATAGAAAGCTGGAGAATTCTAAGCCAGAGAATTTTAACTATTTGAAGCTTACCTTGTACTTTGTGAAAAAATGATCAGCATTGCGGCTGAGCAGATCGATGTAGTGTGTGGCTGCACACTACACAGATCTGCTTAAATGCAATGCTGATCATTTTTTTTTTACAAAGTACCAGCAGCTTCATATAGTGTTCATAATTTATATGCCATATCAACTAGATCAATGAGTAGGGTGTTTGACTGGAATGCAACAGGTTATAGGTTTGAATCCTGAGCATGGCAGTATATGGAAATGTGTTATATAATAAAGGGTATTGTAACTGAAAAGCAATGAGCTCACAAGTTAAGTGCATGAATGTGATATAGAGAGGAGATGTGTGCAAATCCATTATCTTGCAGTGGTCTAAAAATGTGTGTGTATTTTATATATATATATATATATATATAAATATATATATATATATACATACATAATGTGGGAAGGGCCATCATAGCATCGGATTTCTCTGGGATCAATCTTGTCATGCCCCTTCCCCACAAGGCATGTGCCTTGTGTCCCTACTGGAAAAATGGGGGGGGGGGGGGGGGGCAATTCTGCCTCTGGCACAGGGCACCAAAATGTCTAGTTACGGGCGGCTCTGCGGCACTCACAGGACGTAGTACATATCCATAAAGATGCTCAGCGTCATCCACACGTAGTCCCCCATAAATATGTAGTCAACATTTAATTTATATCCAGGGCCAGATTAACAATGGGGCGGATGGAGCTCCAGCACCAGGCCTCCACATAAAAATAGGCCCATCATACTAGCAGCAGGATGATGACAAGGCACACAGCTGGCCAAACAATCATAAATCATAAGTATTAAAATAGTTTTTTTTTTTTTGTTTTCTCACAAAGTTATGCATATTTTCTATGTTTATGTATTTAGGGAGACATTAAGGCTCATAGTGTAGAGGGTGTACACACCCATATGGCTCTGGCCACACCCACACAGCACTAGTCACAGCTCCTCCCCTTCTCAGTACAGGCCCTTGAAAATTTTCAGCTCCAGGCCCATGTGGCCTTTAATCCGGCCCTGTTTATATCAGGATATAGATAAATAATAGAGATGAGCGGGTTCGGTTCCTCGAGATCCGAACCCCCTGAACTTCACCTATTTTACACGGTTCCGAGGCAGCCTCGGATCTTCCGGCCTTGCTCGGTTAACCCGAATGCGCCCGAACGTCATCATCCCGCTGTCGGATTTTCGCGAGATTCGTATTCTATATAAAGAGCCGCGCATCGCCGCCATTTTCACTCGTGCATTGGAGATTGAACGGAGAGGACATGGCTGCGTTCTCTCCCTGAAAAGCTCCGTAATCTGTGCTCAGTGTGCTGCAAATATCTGTGCTCAGTGTGCTGAAAATATCTTCGTTCTCTGCCTGAAAAACGCTCCATATCTGTGCTCAGTGTGCTGCAAATATCTGTGCACAGTGTGCTTTATTGTGGGGACTGGGGACCACCAGTATAATAGTAGTACAGTACAGTAGGCCATTGCTGTATCTTGCAGCTCTGTGTCAATTCAAGTATCCATTCCATATCTGTGCTGCATTATTGTGAGCAGTATATATAGTATTACAGTGCAGCATTTTGGTGACCAACAGTATATAGTTGTACAGTAGGCCATTGCTGTATCTTGCAGCTCTGTGTCACTGCAAGTATCCATTCCATATCTGTGCTGCATTATTGTGAGCAGTATATATAGTATTACAGTGCAGCATTTTGGTGACCAACAGTATATAGTTGTACAGTAGGCCATTGCTGTATCTTGCAGCTCTGTGTCACTGCAAGTATCCATTCCATATCTGAGCTGCATTATTGTGAGCAGTATATATAGTATTACAATGCAGCATTTTGGTGACCAACAGTATACATATATAGTACAGTACAGTAGGCCATTGCTATTGATATATTACTGGCATATAATTCCACACATTAAAAAATGGAGAACAAAAATGTGGAGGGTAAAATAGGGAAAGATCAAGATCCCCTTCCGCCTCATGCTGAAGCTGCTGCCACTAGTCATGGCCGAGATGATGAAATGCCATCAACGTCATCTGCCAAGGCCGATGCCCAATGTCATAGTAGAGAGCATGTAAAATCCAAAAAACTAAAGTTCAGTAAAATTACCCAAAAATCTAAATTGAAAGCGTCTGTGGAGAAGCGTAAACTTGCCAATATGCCATTTACGACACGGAGTGGCAAGGAACAGCTGAGGCCCTGGCCTATGTTCATGGCTAGTGGTTCAGCTTCACATGAGGATGGAAGCCCTCATCCTCCCGCTAGAAAACTGAAAAGAGTTAAGATGGCAAAAGCACAGCAAAGAACTGTGCGTTCTTCTAAATCACAAATCCCCAAGGAGAGTCCAATTGTGTCGGTTGCGATGCCTGACCTTCCCAACACCGGACGGGAAGAGCTTGCGCCTTCCACCATTTGCACACCCCCTGCAAGTGCTGGAAGGAGCACCCACAGTCCAGTTCCTGATAGTCAAAATGAAGATGTCACTGTTGAAGTACACCAGGATGAGGATATGGGTGTTGCTGGCGCTGAGGAGGAAATTGACAAGGAGGATTCTGATGGTGAGGTGGTTTGTTTAAGTCAGGCACCCGGGGAGACACCTGTTGTCCGTGGGATGAATATGGCCATTGACATGCCTGGTCAAATTACAAAAAAAATCACCTCTTCGGTGTGGAATTATTTAACAGAAATGCAGACAACAGGTGTCAAGCCGTGTGTTGCCTTTGTCAAGCATTAATAAGTAGGGGTAAGGACGTTAACCACCTAGGAACATCCTCTCTTATATGTCACCAGGAGTGCATTCATCAGAAGTCATTGACAAGTTCAAAAACTTTGGGTGGCAGCGGAAGCAGTCCACTGACAACTAAATCCCTTCCTTTTGTACCCAAGCTCCTGCAAACCACACCACCAAGTTAACTCCCCCAGTGTCAATTTCCTCCTTAGACAGGAAAGCCAATAGTCCTGCAGGCCATGTCACTGGCAAGTCTGACGAGTCCTCTCCTAACTGGGATTCCTCCGATGGATCCTTGAGTGTAACGCCTACTGCTGCTGGCGCTGCTGTTGTTGCTGCTGGGAGTCGATTGTCATCCCAGAGGGGAAGTCCGAAGACCACTTGTACTACTATCAGTAAGCAATTGACTGTCCAACAGTCCTTTGTGAGGAAGATGAAATATCACAGCAGTCATCCTGCTGCAAAGCGGATAACTCAGGCCTTGGCAGCTGTGTTGGTGCTAAACGTGTGTCCGGTATCCACCATTAATTCACAAGGAATTAGACTATTTATTGAGTTAGTGTGTCCCCGGTACCAAATACCATCTAGGTTCCACTTCTCTAGGCAGGTGATACCGAGAATGTACACAGACGTCAGAAAAAGAGTCACCAGTGTCCTAAAAAATGCAGTTGTACCTAATGTCCACTTAACCACGGACATGTGGACAAGTGGAGCAGGGCAGACTCAGGACTGTATGACTGTGACAGCCCACTGGGTAGATGTATTGCCTCCCGCAGCAAGAACAGCAGCGGCGGCACCAGTAGCAGCATTTCGCAAACGCCAACTCGTTCCTAGGCAGGCTACGCTTTGTATCACCGCTTTCCATAAGAGGCACACAGTTGACAACCTCTTACGGAAACTGAGGAACATCATCGCAGAATGGCTTACCCCAATTGGACTCTCTTAGGGATTAGTGACATCGGACAACGCCACCAATATTGTGCGTGCATTACATGTGGGCAAATTCCAGCATGTCCCATGTTTTGCACATACATTGCATTTGGTGGTGCAGAATTTTTTTAAAAACGACAGGGGCGTGCAAGAGATGCTGTCGGTGGCCCGAAGAATTGCGGGCCACTTTCGGCATTCAGCCACTGCGTGCCAAAGACTGGAGCACCAGCAAACACTCCTGAACCTGCCCGCCATCATCTGCAGCAAGAGGTGGTAACGAGGTGGAATTCAAACCTCTATATGCTTCAGAGGATGGAGGAGCAGCAAAAGGCCATTCAAGCCTATACATCTGCCTACAATATAGGCAAAGGAGGGGGGATGCACCTGACTCAAGCGCAGTGGAGAATGATTTCAACGTTGTGCAAGGTTCTGCAGCCCTTTGAACTTGCCACACGTGAAGTCAGTTCAGACACTGCCAGCCTGAGTCAGGTCATTTCCCTCATCAGGCTTTTGCAGAAGCAGCTGGAGAGATTGAAGGAGGAGCTAAAACTGAGCGATTCCGCTATGCATGTGGGACTTGTGGATGGAGCCCTTAATTCGCTTAACCAGGATTCACGGGTGGTCAATCTGTTGAAATCATAGCACTACATTTTGGCCACCGTGCTCGATCCTAGGTTTAAAGCCTACGTTGTATCTCTCTTTCCGGCAGACACAAGTGTGCAGATGTGCAAAGACCTGTTGGTGAGACACTTGTCAAGTCAAGCGGAACGTGACCCGTCAACAGCTCCTCCTTCACATTCTCCCACAACTGGGGCTGCGAGGAAAAGGCTAAGAATTCGGAGCCCACCCACAGGTGGTGATGCAGGGCAGTCTGGAGCGAGTGCTGACACCTGGTACGGACTGAAGCACCTGCCAACGATTACTGGCATGTCGTCTACTGTCACTGCATATGATTCTGTCACCATTGAAAGAATGGTGGAGGATTATATGAGTGACCGCATCCAAGTAGGCACGTCAGACAGTCCGTACGTATACTGGCAGGAAAAAGAGGCAATTTGGAGGCCCTTGCACAAACTGGCTTTATTTTACCTAAGATGCCCCCCCCCCTCCAGTGTGTACTCCGAAAGAGTGTTTAGTGCAGCCGGTCACCTTGTCAGCGATCGGCGTACGAGGTTACTTCCAGAAAATGTGGAGAAGATGATGTTCATCAAAATGAATTATAATCAATTCCTCCGTGGAGACATTCACCAGCAATTGCCTCCAGAAAGTACACAGGGACCTGGGATGGTGGATTCCAGTGGGGACGAATTAATATTATGTGAGGAGGACTACAAGTAGTCTTCTTGGTCCCTTTCTGGGATGAATATTTACTTACAGCTGCAGCAGTAACAGGCGTAGCAACAGGGGCGTAGGGAGGGCAGTTCCGGGGGAGCGCAAGCACCAGGCACCGGAAACTTCAGAGGGCGCCTGGCAGCGGCGCCGGCCCGTCAGCATGAAGCCTCTTCTCCCCCTCCACTGTCACAGTGCAGTCAGTGTGTGTGCACAAGCCGCGGACCTAAAAGGGGCGGAGCTACACGGGATCAGATTGCAGCCTGCAACACAGGAGGATGACATTAAGCAGATCCTGCCTTCCAGATTTCCTTAGGTAAGTGAATGGAGATTGAGTGAGTGAGTGAAAGTGTGTGTGTGTGTGTGTGTGTGTGTGTGTGTGTGTGTGTGTGTGTGTGTGTGTGTGTGTGTGTATACAGTATCTGTGTACTGTATATGTACGTGTGACTGTGTATCTGTGCAATGTATGTACAGTATGTATGTTTGTGTATGTGGTGTGTGTATGTATGACTGCGGCATAATGTGTGTAAGCGTCGCTGCTACAGGGGACGTTACGTGTGTAAGCGTCACAGCTACAGGGGGCGTTATGTGTGTATGCGTCACTTCTACAGGGAGCGTTACATGTGTAAGCGTCACTGCTACATGGGGTGTTACAAGTGTAAGCGTCACTGCTACAGGGGGCGTTACGTGTGTAAGCGGCAATGCTACAGGGGGTGTTACGTGTGTTAGTGCCACTGCTACAGGGTGCGTTACATGTGTTGTAAGCGTCACTGCTACAGGCGGCGTTACGTGTGTGAGCGTAAGTGCTACAGGGGGCGTTACGTGTGTAAGTGTCACTGCTACAGGGGGGGTTACGTGTGTAAGTGTCACTGGTACAGAGGACGTTACGAGTGTAAGAGTCACTGCTACAGGCGGCATTACATGTGTAAGCGTCACTGCTACAGGGGGGCGTTACATGTGTAAGCATCACTGCTACAGGGAGCGTTATGTGTGTAAGCGTCACTGGTACAGGGGGCTTTATTTGTAAGCGTCACTGGTACAGGGGGTGTTGCATGTGTAAGTGTCACTGGTACAGGGGGCGTTACATGCATGTGTAAGCATCACTACTACAGCGGGCATTGTGACTACTACAGGGGGCGTTGTGTATAAGCGGCATTACTACAGGGTTCATTGTGTGTATAAACGGCACTACCACAGGGGGTATTATGTGTGTAAGCGTCACTGCTACAAGGGGCATTATGTGTGCTGTCCCATCGTAAAGTATGGGAGGGCACAAATTTATACTTTGCAGGGGGGTGCCAAACACCCTAGCACTGGCCTTGCACACAGCACTTCCTTTGTAACCTTGCCCGACCTGGCCAGCACTGGCTCTTCCAAGACGCGGCCTGGGATGGCAGTGAGACAGAGCAGCACACACAGCAGGGTCCTGACTGGTCATACCTGCTTAGCTCCAGTCACCCAGGCGGCTGCATAGGAGGAGGCTCCGGGTGCATAGGAGAGGCAGGCGATGCAGTATGACAGTTGGGAGGAGGCAGAGACCTGGCTGTGGTGAGAAAGCTCCCTTCACACACACCAGCTGGGGGAGGAGATGGGGGAGTGGCCATATTAGAGGCAGGCTGCAGCACAGGACTTTGTATTCAGCTATAGCTGAGAGGTCTGTAGTGTCCTACATTCACCGGACGGGATGCAGTTATGCCGGCTGTCAGGATCCCGGCGATCAGGATCCCGGCGATCAGGAGACCGACGCCGGACACTCGTCAGCCAACATTTTACTGGTGGTCGGAATCTGAAACCCGCCCGTAATTCCCACTCGGACCCGAAGTGTGGTGAGCGGACTCGCTGCCGGTATACCAGCAGGTGGGATGCCACTGTCGGTATACTGAAAGCCGGCATCCCATCTGCTGGTATATCATACCGCACCTCACCAAACACCCAGCTTACTACTTTCATACATACCGCACTGCAGCCATAGACCAGTATATAGGTGTTTGTTTGTTTGTTTGTTTGTTTGTTTTTCTTGTAGGGGACATTGTGTGAGTGCTTTTCTTTTCCCCCTGTGGAGGCTATTGTGGTTTTTTTCCCGTGGGGTTCAATGTTTTTTCTTTGGCGGGAACTATGTGTTTGTGTGTATATGGGGGGGGGGGGGCACCGTGACGTGAGCTTGCTCCGGGAGCCATGGCTCCATGCTACACCTCTGTGTAGCACTCAAGGATCCTTCTGAGGAAACCCGGATAGGAGAGGAGTCAGTCATGCTTATGAAATTGGATGCAGGACTACTACCGATCATGATTGGGGAAATTGACGATGAAGGTGTTGGTGGTGGAGATTGCAGGCGCTTGGATCTAACGGAGAGAAGGGAGCTAGGTGATTGTTGTTTTGTTTTTAACCAAAATTTCTGACAGGGAGGAGGTTCCTACCTCTACTTACTATGGCTTTACAAAGGGTACAGATGGCTTGACACTTGTCTGGATTTGGTTAGAAATAATTCCACACAGAAGAGGTGGATTTTTTTTTCTTTTGCCCAGGCATGACAATTGTCTTTTTCATATCATAGGTAACAACTGTTTACACTGGTGTCTGATTTACACAATCAACATCCTCATCAAATATCTGTATGAGCACCAACTACACAAATATACTCCTCATCCTGGTGCACTTCCACAGAAGCATTCTCAATTTTTATGTCAGCATGTCGACTTATGCTGCTCATCCCCACATTTTCATGGTGCACAAACGGTGGAAGGAGCCTACTCTTCGAGTACAGTATTGGATAGGTCAACCTCTCCTTAGGGATTTGTGATGTTTCTGAGCACACAGTTGGTTCCTTTGCCTTAACGAGTTTCTTTGTTTGACACTTCTCCAGAGAGAAGGACATACATCATCATAACAGGCAGAACCTCCAGTCATAAATAAAGGCCAAGAGCTTAGCCTTTCCTTGCCACTTCATGTGGTGAATGGCATATTGCCAATTTTATGGAGTCGGTACTGTGCTCCTCGATACTGGTATGGTACAGCTACGCCAGCATAAGGGACAAATGCAGGCTTCAAAAGGTGGTCAGAACCACAGAGAAGATCATCAGGGTCGATCTTACCCCAGTCCAGGACCTGTACCTGTCCAGAGCTAAAAAGTGGGCAACGAAGATAGTAAAGGACCAGCTACACACCAGCCACAGCATGTTTAACTTGCTTCCTTCAGGCAGCCGTTACAGGGCCATCCCCACCAGGTCCACTGTAAGCCTCAAAAGTTTCTTTCCCCAAGCAGTCTGCCTGCTGAAATCCTGAACATTGACTGACTAGATGTACAAGTAACTCACTTATGTCCCTACGGTATACCTATCTGTCTGACTTTACTCCCCCCCACCTGCTTATCTGTTACCTACTTGGCTGTTGTATAGCAAACTGAAGACAAATTCCTAGTATACGCAAGTATACCTGGCCAATAAAGCTGATTCTGATTTATGTTTCTCTGTAGCTCACTTTACTTTTGATGTTTTTTTTCTTTACCACTATAAAATTATATTGCTTTTTTGATTTTACATGCCCTGACTTAAGCCCTCTATGCCTTTGGGCATTGACCTTATTAGATGATGTTGTCAGACTTGTATTATCATGACTGGTTGCAGCACCTGCAGCACTAGTATGTGCTTCATGCTCTCTTCTCAATTGTTCATCCTACATATCTATCAAACACGAACAAAGTGGGGTACAACACACACCACAATTTCTACAAAAAATTTACCACATACGGGGCGTGGCTTGTGCTCTGAATGGAAGGAGGTGTCCCAGGGGAGCTCCTGCATAATATTGCCCTAATAACCCCCTATATGCCAGCCTATCCCCATACATACCACTCCCAGAGCACCCTATAGCTGCCCCTGCTGCTCTGCAGGTGCTGGAGGATCGCTGCGGAGCCGGGGTGCAGGTCTACCCTGTACCTGCGGGTTGCGACCTTCCCTCCACAGTGAAGCCGGGACCTAAATTTTGGGACCCCCGTCCGAGCTATTATAAGACCCGGGTGCCGCACTTCGCTCAGCGGCCTGGATTCCCTGCACACCTACTTATAGAAGACTGCCGGGAGCCGCGGTGGTGTACAGTGCCCCTGAAGCTGCGGGTCCTGGTTCTGGGCCGAGTCGCGGGGACCCGGTGGCGGCGGCCATCTTGGAGGAGGCAGCCCGTGTAATCAGGGAGCCGCGCTCGCGCGGGCGGCCTCTGCTTCCTGCACTCCCCTGGCTGGCGGTGTCTGGCTGAAGACAGCAGGGGAGACATCTAGTCCCTGCTGGGGTAACTCGCGGGCAGCGGCTGACGGGAGGAGAGGCAGACTGAAGACTGCTGTCGGCGGCCATATTGGAGGTGGCGGCTCATAAAGTCCGGGAGCCGAGCTCGTGCGAGCAGCATCTACCTCTTACACTCCCCCAACTAGCGGTATCTTGCTGGAGACAGCGGGGGGGGACGTCTAACCCCTGCTGCTGTGAACTGCTGGCAGCCACAGCCGAGGGGAGAAACACACTGAGGACTGCTGACGGCGGCCATCTTGGAGGAGGCAGAGCAGGTTTCCCTGTGCTGGGCTATTCCTGCTGTGCTCAGAGGCCAGAAACACCACGGCCATCCCAGAAAACTTTTATTTAGTTATTAAAATTAGGCATATAGCCCTCCACAACTCCCTGTTTATAACTAATACACTGAGGATTCCTGTCACCTACATCTTCTATGTGCATACAGTGTACTCTGCTGGACCTGCTCCTCAGAGCCCTCTGCTGTTAGACTGTATATTGCATCTCCCTTACTCGCAGCACACTATGCGGTGCCTTTGAGCGCTCTCCTGCGGACCCCTTTCACAGCTTTAACAGTTTATTGGGACCTAGGTCCTTCGAATGATGTGAACGCTCCACTGCCTGACTTCCCCCCTACCCAATTCAATTGATGAGTACGTAACGACCTGGCGGACTTTTATTGTAATCTGCCTTAAGATGGCACTTCTATCTTACCTGATATTATGAGCAGAGCGACCACCCGAGCAAAAAAACCAGGAGCTTCACAAGATATTTCACAACACTTTTCGCGTCGGGAAAAGTCAGCTGAAATTTCATCTCCGTCTTCCCTACTGTCCACCCCTAACATGGATCCGAAGGATTTGCCCTCCACCAAAGAGGATATCCAATCTCTTCAGAATATGATATTGGACCTCAAAAATTCATTCACCACCGCTCTCCAGTCAGCGATTGGCGAACTGAGATCTGATATGGCGGCTTTGGACTCTCGCACTGCTTCACTGGAATTCCAGATGGAAAAACAGCAGGAATTCCGAAAACAAGTGGGGGAGGACATGAGTTATCTATCCGGCGAATTGGAATTCCTCAAAGATAAAGTTGAGGATAGCGAAAATCGCGAGAGGCGGAATAACTTACGCATTCGCAATGTCCCGGAATCCATATCGGCCTCCGAACTGGAACCGTACCTCAAACGATTATTTCTTTACTTGGTCCCATCGCTCTCGGAATCTGCCATCCTGATAGAGAGAGCTCACCGCGCCTTGAGGCCCAAGCCGAGAGACTCGGACCCTCCACGCGATGTTATCCTTCGGTTTTTGTCATTCAAGATTAAAAACAGTATCACCATGGCAAGTAGGAATTCAACTTCAATATTATTCGAAGACTCTCGGATCCAGATTTACCAAGATTTGTCGCCTGTGACTATTGCTAAACGGCGTGATCTACGCTCTGTCACCTCTGCCCTACGCGATAACGGCTATAAATATCGCTGGGGTTTTCCCTTTCATCTGATTGTGGAAATAGATGGCAAAGTTCATATCATCCGCTCTCCTGAAGATGGTGACAGACTGCTTCGTAAACTGCAATTGTCACACGCCTCTGCTTCGAATCAAGCTGGACCCGCTGCTTCTCCCCAGATATGAAGCTCCTCATGTTTAAGTCTAAGTCTTGCTAGCCTATAGCTTGACTAAGCTTTGATTCTTATGCATGCTCAATTGTTGTTTTGACTCCATTTTAGATAAGTATCTCATATTTGATTATTCCTTTACTTCACTGCCAGAATGTTCTCTGGGGCCTATGTCCTTTTTGTGTTGCAGTGTTTTTATCTCGCGGTCCTGACCGGTGGCCTAGATGCATTGCCCTATAGCTCACGCTTTCAGATTGCTCCCTGCTCCCATACCCTGGGGCCTGTCTCTGGCTGCCGGTCAGCTCGGTGACTCTGCCGTTGATCTGCAATTATGACTGATTTACCACTGTTTATGTTTCGATATACTTATTGTTATGCTTATATCTCGTTCTGTTTTTTATGTATCGAAATGTCCTGCCTCCGCTTTTGTTTTTTTCTTCGGTACTCGATGGTCCATTTATTACGTTTACGTTCCGTTTTGGGTAGGGGGTGTCGGCGCTTTTGTTTGACACTTCCTCCCCCAATCTCTAGGGATTAGAGTTATATCCCCTAATATTGGGTTGATACCCTCTTCTGTTTCGTTGCATTTGTATCCCACCAGTGAGCTCTTTTTCTCATAGAGCTCAATCTTAGTAGTCAAGTGTCCTGCCTGTCGGATACTTTGTCTGCTTTTTTCTCTTCCCCCCCCCCCCCCCCCCTTTTCCTCTTTCTCTTCTTTTCGCACTGATTTTGGCAGAGTCCGGGGTCTCTTAGGTTTCCTGCAGATTACCCTCTTTTCATTTTCAATCATGCCACTAACATGTCTGTCCATTAATGTCAAGGGTCTTAACACCCCCCAGAAACGCTCTCACCTCCACAGGTCTCTCAAAACTTTAAAGGGTGACGTAATTTTCCTACAGGAAACACATTTGAAATCAGCATCCCATCCCTCGCTGACGTCTAAACTATTTCCCATGGCCTGGTACTCCAATAATACTGCAAAAAGGAACGGTGTAGCTATCTTAGTTAGGGGATCCATTCCTTTCCAGTTCTTGGATTGTAAATGCGACAATGACGGTCGTTATGTAATGATAAGAGGAAAAATAGGGCACGAGGAGGTTACACTGGCTAATCTTTACGCCCCGAATACGGCCCAATCTAAATTTTATCACAAGTTCTTCCAGGACTTCTATTCATATAGACGAGGTAAGACACTTGTTGGTGGGGATTTTAATATGGCCCTCACGTATATGGATAAATCCGGCCCCTTGCGCAGTGGCCGAACCCCAAACTCTTCTGCATTACACAGGGGCATGGCCGAGGCTGGTCTGTTTGATGTCTGGAGATTTCTTAATCCAACCACTAGGGACTACACTTTTTACTCCTGCCCGCATGATGTGTATTCCCGTATTGATCTGTTCTTGAGCTGTGCTCCTCTCTCCCGGACGGCTCGTAATTCCTCGATAATCCCACTCACTTGGACTGACAATGCAGCCTTGCTTGCGACTTTTGACATATTTGATAACCCTGACGGTAGACCGACATGGAGACTTAACGAAACCCTACTGAAAATCCCTCAGTTTCAGGACTTAATTAAAACTAAGCTTCAGGAATACTTTGATATCAATGTAGAAGGTGATTGCAGTGTAGCCACGATATGGGAGAGACTCATAAAGCGGTTATTAGAGGGTACATTATTCAATATGCGTCCTGCCGTAAAAGAAATCGGGAGACTCAAATTGCTTTATTAACTGACTCCATTACAAAATTAGACCGGGAACACAAACACACACATTCTAAAAAAATACTAACCGAACTTTCTAAGGCTCGTAATGATCTCCAGACTCTTTTGGCGGAGAACGTTGAGCTCTTCCTTAGATGGGCTAACCAAACGTTTTATGACAAAAGCAACAAGGCCCACACTCTACTAGCTAATCGCTTATGCACCAAGAAAGCTAATCAAGCCATTCACACTATTAGGGAACCTTCAGGCAGTGTAACCTATGACCCCAAGAAAATTAACAATATCTTTTCTGATTATTATAGGGGACTCTACAATCTGGACCCCCCGGCCGATCCCTCGACGCATGCCTGTAAGGTCCAACAATACCTTGATTCATGCGCTCTCCCTCGGTTAGGCGAAGCAGCTAACTCTGCTCTTAATGCTGATATTTCTGCCGAAGAAATCGAGGCGGCATTAAAAACGCAGAAACCTTCAAAGGCCCCTGGTCCGGACGGTTACCCAATGGTGTATTACAAAACTTTTTCTCCTCAACTTCTCCCTCACCTGGTCTATTTGTTTAATAAAATTTTGCAGGGCACCCCTTTTCACACTGATTCCACGACCTCCCGTATTATAGTTATCCCGAAACCCGGAAAGGACCCCTCGTATTGCTCAAATTATAGACCCATCTCTTTAATTAATACCGACCTCAAGCTTTTTGCTAAGATCTTGGCGTCTCGCCTGAATACTGTGCTGACGTCACTGATAGACCCTGATCAAGTAGGATTTATCCCCGGTCGTCAGGCCTCAGATAACACCAGACGTATAGTTAACTTGATTCACCACATAAACTCGTCTAAAACACCAGCGATTGCACTGGTGCTTGACGCCAAAAAGGCATTTGATCGCATCTCCTGGCCCTTTTCTACATTATCCACATTTGGCCTTCATGGTCACTTCGTCACTGCTGTGGCGGCCCTCTATTCTAACCCCTCGTCTACGGTCCTGACTAACGGTTTAAGCTCACCCCGGTTTAATTTAAGGAACGGCACTCGTCAAGGATGCCCTCTCTCGCCCCTGCTTTTTGCCCTGTGTATTGAACCTCTTGCAGCCCGTATTAGACTCAACATAGACATCGGGGGTGTTACTGTGGGGCAAGAGTCATACAAAATATCGTTGTTTGCAGATGACGTACTCGTGACTCTCTCTAACCCCTTGATATCTCTTCCTAACCTACAGACTGAACTACTTTTATACGGATCCCTATCTGGCTATAAAATAAATCACACCAAATCAGAGGCCCTTGCGTTTAATCTTTCTTCTTATACTAATTTGACTTTGACCTCTACTTTTCCTTTTCTTTGGAGACCTACGTCTATCAAATACCTCGGCATTTATATTACTAAATCCTATACTAGCCTCTTTCAGGCTAACTATGTTCCTCTGATTAAAACGCTCACACAAGACTTAGATAAATGGGATCGATTGTATATCTCATGGATTGGAAGGATTAACGCCCTAAAAATGAACTTCCTCCCCCGTATCCTCTACCTGTTCCAAACTGTCCCGACACTGGTGCCCCGTATGACGTTGACCTCCCTGCAAACACTATGCCACAAATTTATTTGGGCTCACCGTAAACCTCGATTAAGGCGTACTATACTAACCAAAACTGCTACCTCAGGCGGTTTGGGTTATCCTAACCTCCAAGCTTATTTCAACGCATGTCAACTTAACCACATAGTGTCCTGGCATTCCCCCCAAGGGATTAGAAAATGGGTCGATATTGAGAACTCTATATTTCAAGGTATTCTCCTGGACTCCCTACTGTGGCTCCCCAAGTCCTGCAGACCAGCCTCGGCCTATTCTGTCCCCACGATCAAATTCACCCTCGGATTATGGGATAAACTTCGCATCACCTACAATCTCTCTTCATACCCATCACCTCTGGCACCTATCTGGGGTAACCCTGCCTTCCCCCCAGGCTGCGAACGACATATGGCGGGTCCATGGCAATCTCGGGGGGTTACGAGATTTATCCATGTTAAAGGCCGCTCTGCGCCGACCTCCTTTGGAGATCTTCAAGAACGCCTTGGTGTTCCATCCTCGTGTCACTACCATTATATCCAAATTCTAAGCTTTCTTAAATCGCAACTTAAAGCTACTATTTTGAGACAGCCCACCTCCTTTGAGCGTATGTGTCTGTTTTCAATTGGCAGTAAGGGGAATATTTCGACAATTTATAACTCTATTTTAGCTCCAGAACCTCCTCCTCATGAACCCCATGAATTAGCCTGGGAATCAGACCTCTCTCATCCTTTAGAAGACGATCAATGGGACGAAATTAGACTGCGCACTGCTAGGGCTTCCCTTAGTGTGGCACTTAAGGAGACATGTTATAAAGTTTATACACGATGGTATTTAGTTCCCTCCAGACTCCACTACATTTTCCCCACGACCTCGAATCAATGCTGGAGACTTTGTGGAGAGGAGGGCACCTTTTTCCACATATGGTGGACCTGTCCCTTTATTCGCCCCTTCTGGGATACAGTTGGGGTACTCATAAATCAGGCTTGCGAGCATGACATTGATCTCTCTCCTGAAATTGCTCTACTTCATGCCCCCATACTGACAATACCTAAAATACAAGATAAGCTTATTATGCAATTCTGCATGGCGGCTAAATCACTGATTGCTAAATGCTGGAAGGACCAAAAACCACCCTCCAAATCATCACTTGTGACTAAGATTAATTATATTGCTAATATGGAATATATTACTAGTCTGCGGAATAATACGGTAGCCCAATTCCATAACATTTGGTCCCCGTGGTACCTTGCGCGCTCTTTACTCTTACCCGGACTCTGCTAGAACCCTTGCTGAGGCTCCCAACCAATCTCCCGATTCCTACTCTGTAACTTTCTCATCTTCCAACCCTTTTCTTTTTCTTCCCTTCTCCTTTTTATTATTACCAATACTAAGGTATTTTGTTTTTTCCAAGTATGAAAACTTACCTTTAATATCCACTTCTCAGGTCCTTCTCATGCATCTCCGCAAAGACTAGTGGTGATTGAGGAATACACGGATTAAGGGGAAATAATACTCTTTAGCTACCAAAGGACACAGCAGAAGGCTTCATCATGGTGTTGGATGACCGCCAGCAAGCCCTGCCACTTAGACACAGCAGATGAACGCCATCAGCAGTCAGCTGCACAAATTAACAAATGTAGATTTGGGTTGGCTACATTGTTTCTGTGCAGGGTAAATACTGTCTGCTTTACTTTTACACTGCAATATAATGTTATATCTGCCCCAACTGCAGTGCACATGGTTTTGCACATTAGTGGAAAATGTTGTTTTGCAATCAACTTTGCATTAGACCCATTGTGCAAGTTGTAGAATTTTAATGGGAGAACATCTGGATGCGAGTTTGACCCATGCAAGAAGTGGAAATGAGAGATTAGTGTGTGAGCATGTCCTTGCAGTCTATTACGTGTGTGAGTTTGCAACTTTTGCAACCTCGGACTCTGTTACATTTCACCCCTGATATCTAATTGTTGCTACAATAAGTAATTGGTCAAAGTAATTGATAAAAATACATATACAAGTTAAACCTCAATACATTAGCTTAATACTCTTTCATAACCTACACTGTCCGCCTTCACCCACCAGCCCCTCACCCTTCTTTCTTGCTCTTATTTTTCTAAATTAGAAGGATAAATTGGATATAAAATGTATTTGTATTTTTTGTAAATGTGTCTATTCCTCTTTATGTATCCTCCCAGTTCTCTCTCCAATGTTGTACTACCCGTTTGTTTTTTTTTACTCATTTTTTAAGGTAATGAATAAAAACTACTGACGAAAAAAGGGTCAGTATTATAAGAAGTCAATTGTAATATAACATATTATAGAGGTTATGTAATTCTTTTTCATAAATGCAAATCTATTGTATCACTGTGCCTATGAATTAGTTATGAAAATAATATAAACACTGAGTTTATAGTAAAGTAACATAAGACTTACATAGATGTTGTTGCATAACAACCGCTAACAGCGCTATCAAGTTAGCCGTAATTTTGCAAGCCAAAAAACGGCTTTTCGCAGGTATTTGCGCTCCGTTTTTTTGCCGTATCCTTTTCCAAACGTACGAAAACGGGATTTGGCTGAAAAACAATTAGTGAAAAATCAGGGTGAAGATGGGGAAATCAGCCTGTAACTCACAAAAATGCTAAACTAACATAGGACAACAGTATAGAAGCGCATAATAGGTCATATTAAATAAATGGCTGTTAAATGTATTTTTTTTTAAACTGAAAAATATTATAAAAGCAAGTTTTTTTCAGCAAAATAAGTGATCAGATTGAATTCGGGGTACATAAAAATGGGTATAAACACATATTTGGGTCATTATATGAGAAAAGTTTTGATGAAAAGTGTAACCAGAATGACTACTCCACTTGCAAGCCTAAAAACACTTGTCACACTCATAAAGCACCCTAATATACCTATCCTATACCTTGAACCCCAAATTCCATCACTTTGTGCTTTTTCACCCCAAAACTAACATCATCTCATTAATGTCCAATTAAAAATAATTAAAAACTTCTAAGGGTGAGATTCAAATGATAAATCACGCCCAATTTCCTTTCTAAAATGATCTCCATTATCGTGCATATTGCGCCCATAGTAATCAGGTTTAGCTGTGTAAAGGGTTGGGTGCCTCGCTACTCTGGGGGTAGCGAGCTGAAATAATGATACAACGTCCGTGAGGGCAGAAACAGAACGGGTGTGAAATGGGGTGAAAAGAATTGATTCCCGCCCTAAGTGTCTAATTAGTCATGGAGGGCGGGATTGTCCCAGGGGCCCTGAACCAATTTCTGATATTTTTACCTTAAAATTGCGATTTTCCCAACTTTTCAGTTCCTAAGAGTAGGTGAAGTGACATTTGCGGTAAAATTATTGGGTGAAAACTTTTCACTGTTAATAAAATAGGGGTTTTTCTCAGTTCACTGTAAAAGTCAGGTTTTTCGTGCAAAAACAGGTTGTCTCAGCTAATAGGATACCCCCCTAAGAGTTACTTGAGAAGCTACAGTATACTAGAGGCATGGCAGATGAGTCTATATCTTAAGTTGTCAATGTATATTTTCTCTTTGGTGTGAAAGTATACTCGCTAAAATCTTCTTGTAAATCTTACATGTTTATGAAGTTTACATGTGCTGGTCACAGTACATTTTTTCATCAGTCTTTCCTTCCTTGTGTTTTGATGCTTGAACACAGAAGCATTTATTACATAAGTTTATGGGTTCAAACACAGCACGGTAGAGAAAAACAAGTAATCTTTCAGTGACATCTACAGAGTGTATGTGAGTAACACAATTTCATCTGTGGTAATTTAAGGTTGAGGTGCTGCTAACCATAAATAACTAAAAACGGAGAATGTGGTAAGAAAGACAGGCACAAGCAACCATACATTTATTAATTGAAGATGACCAGCTAATTCATCCAAGATATGAGAAGACCGCAAAGGGCATTTTGGATGCAGTGCAGAAACTCTAAACAGCATGGAAAATGGCACTGGTATGGCATTTAAAGTAGAGATGAGCGCCTGAAATTTTTCGGGTTTTGTGTTTTGGTTTTGGGTTCGGTTCCGCGGCCGTGTTTTGGGTTCGACCGCGTTTTGGCAAAACCTCACCGAATTTTTTTTGTCGGATTCGGGTGTGTTTTGGATTCGGGTGTTTTTTTCAAAAAACACTAAAAAACAGCTTAAATCATAGAATTTGGGGGTCATTTTGATCCCAAAGTATTATTAACCTTAAAAACCATAATTTACACTCATTTTCAGTCTATTCTGAATACCTCACACCTCACAATATTATTTTTAGTCCTAAAATTTGCACCGAGGTCGCTGTGTGAGTAAGATAAGCGACCCTAGTGGCCGACACAAACACCGGGCCCATCTAGGAGTGGCACTGCAGTGTCACGCAGGATGTCCCTTCCAAAAAACCCTCCCCAAACAGCACATGACGCAAAGAAAAAAAGAGGCGCAATGAGGTAGCTGTGTGAGTAAGATTAGCGACCCTAGTGGCCGACACAAACACCGGGCCCATCTAGGAGTGGCACTGCAGTGTCACGCAGGATGGCCCTTCCAAAAAACCCTCCCCAAACAGCACATGACGCAAAGAAAAAAAGAGGCGCAATGAGGTAGCTGTGTGAGTAAGATTAGCGACCCTAGTGGCCGACACAAACACCGGGCCCATCTAGGAGTGGCACTGCAGTGTCACGCAGGATGGCCCTTCCAAAAAACCCTCCCCAAACAGCACATGACGCAAAGAAAAAAAGAGGCGCAATGAGGTAGCTGTGTGAGTAAGATTAGCGACCCTAGTGGCCGACACAAACACCGGGCCCATCTAGGAGTGGCACTGCAGTGTCACGCAGGATGTCCCTTCCAAAAAACCCTCCCCAAACAGCACATGACGCAAAGAAAAAAAGAGGCGCAATGAGGTAGCTGTGTGAGTAAGATTAGCGACCCTAGTGGCCGACACAAACACCGGGCCCATCTAGGAGTGGCACTGCAGTGTCACGCAGGATGTCCCTTCCAAAAAAACCTCCCCAAACAGCACATGACGCAAAGAAAAAAAGAGGCGCAATGAGGTAGCTGTGTGAGTAAGATTAGCGACCCTAGTGGCCGACACAAACACCGGGCCCATCTAGGAGTGGCACTGCAGTGTCACGCAGGATGTCCCTTCCAAAAAACCCTCCCCAAACAGCACATGACGCAAAGAAAAAAAGAGGCGCAATGAGGTAGCTGACTGTGTGAGTAAGATTAGCGACCCTAGTGGCCGACACAAACACCGGGCCCATCTAGGAGTGGCACTGCAGTGTCACGCAGGATGTCCCTTCCAAAAAAACCCTCCCCAATCAGCACATGATGCAAAGAAAAAGAAAAGAAAAAAGAGGTGCAAGATGGAATTGTCCTTGGGCCCTCCCACCCACCCTTATGTTGTATAAACAAAACAGGACATGCACACTTTAACCAACCCATCATTTCAGTGACAGGGTCTGCCACACGACTGTGACTGATATGACGGGTTGGTTTGGACCCCCCCCCAAAAAAGAAGCAATTAATCTCTCCTTGCACAAACTGGCTCTACAGAGGCAAGATGTCCACCTCATCTTCACCCTCCGATATATCACCGTGTACATCCCCCTCCTCACAGATTATCAATTCGTCCCCACTGGAATCCACCATCTCAGCTCCCTGTGTACTTTGTGGAGGCAATTGCTGCTGGTCAATGTCTCCGCGGAGGAATTGATTATAATTCATTTTAATGAACATCATCTTCTCCACATTTTCTGGATGTAACCTCGTACGCCGATTGCTGACAAGGTGAGCGGCGGCACTAAACACTCTTTCGGAGTACACACTTGTGGGAGGGCAACTTAGGTAGAATAAAGCCAGTTTGTGCAAGGGCCTCCAAATTGCCTCTTTTTCCTGCCAGTATAAGTACGGACTGTGTGACGTGCCTACTTGGATGCGGTCACTCATATAATCCTCCACCATTCTATCAATGTTGAGAGAATCATATGCAGTGACAGTAGACGACATGTCCGTAATCGTTGTCAGGTCCTTCAGTCCGGACCAGATGTCAGCATCAGCAGTCGCTCCAGACTGCCCTGCATCACCGCCAGCGGGTGGGCTCGGAATTCTGAGCCTTTTCCTCGCACCCCCAGTTGCGGGAGAATGTGAAGGAGGAGATGTTGACAGGTCGCGTTCCGCTTGACTTGACAATTTTGTCACCAGCAGGTCTTTCAACCCCAGCAGACCTGTGTCTGCCGGAAAGAGAGATCCAAGGTAGGCTTTAAATCTAGGATCGAGCACGGTGGCCAAAATGTAGTGCTCTGATTTCAACAGATTGACCACCCGTGAATCCTTGTTAAGCGAATTAAGGGCTGCATCCACAAGTCCCACATGCCTAGCGGAATCGCTCCCTTTTAGCTCCTTCTTCAATGCCTCCAGCTTCTTCTGCAAAAGCCTGATGAGGGGAATGACCTGACTCAGGCTGGCAGTGTCTGAACTGACTTCACGTGTGGCAAGTTCAAAGGGCATCAGAACCTTGCACAACGTTGAAATCATTCTCCACTGCACTTGAGACAGGTGCATTCCACCTACTATATCGTGCTCAATTGTATAGGCTTGAATGGCCTTTTGCTGCTCCTCCAACCTCTGAAGCATATAGAGGGTTGAATTCCACCTCGTTACCACTTCTTGCTTCAGATGATGGCAGGGCAGGTTCAGTAGTTTTTGGTGGTGCTCCAGTTTTCTGTACGTGGTGCCTGTACGCCGAAAGTGTCCCGCAATTCTTCTGGCCACCGACAGCATCTCTTGCACGCCCCTGTCGTTTTTTAAAAAATTCTGCACCACCAAATTCAAGGTATGTGCAAAACATGGGACGTGCTGGAATTGGCCCAGATTTAATGCACACACAATATTGCTGGCGTTGTCCGATGCCACAAATCCACAGGAGAGTCCAATTGGGGTAAGCCATTCCGCGATGATCTTCCTCAGTTGCCGTAAGAGGTTTTCAGCTGTGTGCGTATTCTGGAAAGCGGTGATACAAAGCGTAGCCTGCCTAGGAAAGAGTTGGCGTTTGCGAGATGCTGCTACTGGTGCCGCCGCTGCTGTTCTTGCGGCGGGAGTCCATACATCTACCCAGTGGGCTGTCACAGTCATATAGTCCTGACCCTGCCCTGCTCCACTTGTCCACATGTCCGTGGTTAAGTGGACATTGGGTACAGCTGCATTTTTTAGGACACTGGTGACTCTTTTTCTGAGGTCTGTGTACATTTTCGGTATCGCCTGCCTAGAGAAATGGAACCTAGATGGTATTTGGTACCGGGGACACAGTACCTCCAACAAGTCTCTAGTTGGCTCTGCAGTAATGATGGATACCGGAACCACGTTTCTCACCACCCAGGATGCCAAGGCCTCAGTTATCCGCTTTGCAGTAGGATGACTGCTGTGATATTTCATCTTCCTCGCAAAGGACTGTTGAACAGTCAATTGCTTACTGGAAGTAGTACAAGTGGGCTTACGACTTCCCCTCTGGGATGACCATCGACTCCCAGCGGCAACAACAGCAGCGCCAGCAGCAGTAGGCGTTACACGCAAGGATGCATCGGAGGAATCCCAGGCAGGAGAGGACTCGTCAGAATTGCCAGTGACAAGGCCTGCAGGACTATTGGCATTCCTGGGGAAGGAGGAAATTGACACTGAGGGAGTTGGTGGGGTGGTTTGCGTGAGCTTGGTTACAAGAGGAAGGGATTTACTGGTCAGTGGACTGCTTCCGCTGTCACCCAAAGTTTTTGAACTTGTCACTGACTTATTATGAATGCGCTGCAGGTGACGTATAAGGGAGGATGTTCCGAGGTGGTTAACGTCCTTACCCCTACTTATTACAGCTTGACAAAGGGAACACACGGCTTGACACCTGTTGTCCGCATTTCTGGTGAAATACCTCCACACCGAAGAGCTGATTTTTTTGGTATTTTCACCTGGCATGTCAACGGCCATATTCCTCCCACGGACAACAGGTGTCTCCCCGGGTGCCTGACTTAAACAAACCACCTCACCATCAGAATCCTCCTGGTCAATTTCCTCCCCAGCGCCAGCAACACCCATATCCTCCTCATCCTGGTGTACTTCAACACTGACATCTTCAATCTGACTATCAGGAACTGGACTGCGGGTGCTCCTTCCAGCACTTGCAGGGGGCGTGCAAATGGTGGAAGGCGCATGCTCTTCACGTCCAGTGTTGGGAAGGTCAGGCATCGCAACCGACACAATTGGACTCTCCTTGTGGATTTGGGATTTCAAAGAACGCACAGTTCTTTGCGGTGCTTTGCCTTTTGCCAGCTTGAGTCTTTTCAGTTTTCTAGCGAGAGGCTGAGTGCTTCCATCCTCATGTGAAGCTGAACCACTAGCCATGAACATAGGCCAGGGCCTCAGCCGTTCCTTGCCACTCCGTGTGGTAAATGGCATATTGGCAAGTTTACGCTTCTCCTCCGACAATTTTATTTTAGGTTTTGGAGTCCTTTTTTTACTGATATTTGGTGTTTTGGTTTTGACATGCTCTGTACTATGCCATTGGGCATCGGCCTTGGCAGACGTTGCTGGCATTTCATCGTCTCGGCCATGACGAGTGGCAGCAGCTTCAGCACGAGGTGGAAGTGGATCTTGATCTTTCCCTAATTTTGGAACCTCAACATTTTTGTTCTCCATATTTTAATAGGCACAACTAAAAGGCACCTCAGGTAAACAATGGAGATGGATTGGATACTAGTATACAATTATGGACGGGCTGCCGAGTGCCGACACAGAGGTAGCCACAGCCGTGAACTACCGCACTGTACTGTGTCTGCTGCTAATATACAGACTGGTTGATAAAGAGATAGTATACTCGTAACTAGTATGTATGTATAAAGAAAGAAAAAAAAACCACGGTTAGGTGGTATATACAATTATGGACGGGCTGCCGAGTGCCGACACAGAGGTAGCCACAGCCGTGAACTACCGCACTGTACTGTGTCTGCTGCTAATATATAGACTGGTTGATAAAGAGATAGTATACTCGTAACTAGTATGTATGTATAAAGAAAGAAAGAAAAACCACGGTTAGGTGGTATATACAATTATGGACGGGCTGCCGAGTGCCGACACAGAGGTAGCCACAGCCGTGAACTACCGCACTGTACTGTGTCTGCTGCTAATATATAGACTGGTTGATAAAGAGATAGTATACTCGTAACTAGTATGTATGTATAAAGAAAGAAAAAAAAAACACGGTTAGGTGGTATATACAATTATGGACGGGCTGCCGAGTGCCGACACAGAGGTAGCCACAGCCGTGAACTACCGCACTGTACTGTGTCTGCTGCTAATATATAGACTGGTTGATAAAGAGATAGTATACTCGTAACTAGTATGTATGTATAAAGAAAGAAAAAAAAACCACGGTTAGGTGGTATATACAATTATGGACGGGCTGCCGAGTGCCGACACAGAGGTAGCCACAGCCGTGAACTACCGCACTGTACTGTGTCTGCTGCTAATATATAGACTGGTTGATAAAGAGATAGTATACTCGTAACTAGTATGTATGTATAAAGAAAGAAAAAAAAACCACGGTTAGGTGGTATATACAATTATGGACGGGCTGCCGAGTGCCGACACAGAGGTAGCCACAGCCGTGAACTACCGCACTGTACTATGTCTGCTGCTAATATATAGACTGGTTGATAAAGAGATAGTATACTCGTAACTAGTATGTATGTATAAAGAAAGAAAAAAAAACCACGGTTAGGTGGTATATACAATTATGGACGGGCTGCCGAGTGCCGACACAGAGGTAGCCACAGCCGTGAACTACCGCACTGTACTGTGTCTGCTGCTAATATATAGACTGGTTGATAAAGAGATAGTATACTCGTAACTAGTATGTATGTATAAAGAAAGAAGAAAAAACCACGGTTAGGTGGTATATACAATTATGGACGGGCTGCCGAGTGCCGACACAGAGGTAGCCACAGCCGTGAACTACCGCACTGTACTGTGTCTGCTGCTAATATATAGACTGGTTGATAAAGAGATAGTATACTCGTAACTAGTATGTATGTATAAAGAAAGAAAAAAAAACCACGGTTAGGTGGTATATACAATTATGGACGGGCTGCCGAGTGCCGACACAGAGGTAGCCACAGCCGTGAACTACCGCACTGTACTGTGTCTGCTGCTAATATATAGACTGGTTGATAAAGAGATAGTATACTCGTAACTAGTATGTATGTATAAAGAAAGAAAAAAAAACCACGGTTAGGTGGTATATACAATTATGGACGGGCTGCCGAGTGCCGACACAGAGGTAGCCACAGCCGTGAACTACCGCACTGTACTGTGTCTGCTGCTAATATATAGACTGGTTGATAAAGAGATAGTATACTCGTAACTAGTATGTATGTATAAAGAAAGAAAAAAAAACCACGGTTAGGTGGTATATACAATTATGGACGGGCTGCCGAGTGCCGACACAGAGGTAGCCACAGCCGTGAACTACCGCACTGTACTGTGTCTGCTGCTAATATATAGACTGGTTGATAAAGAGATAGTATACTCGTAACTAGTATGTATGTATAAAGAAAGAAAAAAAAACCACGGTTAGGTGGTATATACAATTATGGACGGGCTGCCGAGTGCCGACACAGAGGTAGCCACAGCCGTGAACTACCGCACTGTACTGTGTCTGCTGCTAATATAGACTGGTTGATAAAGAGATAGTATACTACCAATATTATATACTGGTGGTCAGGTCACTGGTCACTAGTCACACTGGCAGTGGCACTCCTGCAGCAAAAGTGTGCACTGTTTAATTTTAATATAATATTATGTACTCCTGGCTCCTGCTATAACCTATAACTGGCACTGCAGTAGTGCTCCCCAGTCTCCCCCACAATTATAAGCTGTGTGAGCTGAGCAGTCAGACAGATATATAATATATATATAGATGATGCAGCACACTGGCCTGAGCCTGAGCAGTGCACACAGATATGGTATGTGACTGACTGAGTCACTGTGTGTATCGCTTTTTTCAGGCAGAGAACGGATATATTAAATAAACTGCACTGTGTGTCTGGTGGTCACTCACTATATAATATATTATGTACTCCTGGCTCCTGCTATAACCTATAACTGGCACTGCAGTAGTGCTCCCCAGTCTCCCCCACAATTATAAGCTGTGTGAGCTGAGCAGTCAGACAGATATATATAATATTATATATAGATAATAGATGATGCAGCACACTGGCCTGAGCCTGAGCAGTGCACACAGATATGGTATGTGACTGAGTCACTGTGTGCTGTGTATCGCTTTTTTCAGGCAGAGAACGGATTATAAATAAAAGTGGTGGTCACTGGTCACTATCAGCAAAACTCTGCACTGTACACTACTGAGTACTCCTAATGCTCCCCAAAATTAGTAAATCAAGTGTCTCTCTAATCTATTCTAATTCTAAACGGAGAGGACGCCAGCCACGTCCTCTCCCTATCAATCTCAATGCACGTGTGAAAATGGCGGCGACGCGGGCTCCTTATATAGAATCCGAGTCTCGCGATAGAATCCGAGCCTCGCGAGAATCCGACAGCGTCATGATGACGTTCGGGCGCGCTCTGGTTAACCGAGCAAGGCGGGAAGATCCGAGTCGCTCGGACCCGTGAAAAAAAACATGAAGTTCTGGCGGGTTCGGATTCAGAGAAACCGAACCCGCTCATCTCTAATTTAAAGCAGCCAATATGAAGTTACATAATAAGGAAAATAGAGTATATTTTAGATGCAAGAAACAAGGACACCTGAAGAAATATTCTTTAATAAAAATGTTTATAAAAGTTAATATCAAACTCATTAACACACGCACAAATCAGTGGATTGGAATCTGTTAAATTGCTGGTACATATACTCAGGAGCAATTAGTCACATGACAATCAATAGGAAATAATTTTCTGAGTGTGACCTGCACTACAAATATAGCCAGATTAAGGTGGGGTCACAGGCAGAGGTGTAGCAAGGTGTCATGGTGCCTGGAGCACTGTATGTTTTTTTTGCCCCCCCCCCCCCCCCCTCTCCCCTTTACTGAATTGGGGGCGTGGCCAACATGTGACTGACAGTAACTGAATTAAATGACACTAAAGGAAATGTATATAAATGTATAGAGATAGATAGATAGATAGATAGATAGATAGATAGATAGATAGATAGATAGATAGATAGATAAAACCAATTTCGAGATCGGCACTCACCCCTCAAATAGTACTACAGGTGCCGGGTGCCCTCATTAATGAATATTATAGAATGTGCAGACATGCGGCACTCACGGCTGAGTCCAAAAAGAAGACAAACGCTCACAGAGTTTTCAACGTTTGTCTTCTTTTTTGACTCATCCGTGAGTGCTGCATGTCTGTGCGTGCTATATATATATATATATATATATATATATATATATATATGTATATTATAATATTATATATATGACATATATATATAAAATATATATATATTATATATATATATATATATCTATATATAATATATTTATCTATATATAATATAAATATATATATATATATTATCTTTTGAAAATCCTAATGACCATTTACTACACGCATTAATTATATAGTGTCAGTGTGCCACCCGGCACCCTCAGCCCCACTCTATTCTCACTCTCTCTCAGCCAGGCAGAGGATGGACTCCAGTCCGTCCCTCTATGTCTGGCCGGCGCCGCGTCCCCGCTCGTCTGACGTCACTGATGTCATGATGTCAGACGCCCGTGCGTCAGATGTCAGACGCAAGCCAGGAGGGGAGGGAGGTGAGCGGTCGGGAGCGGAGGAGGGAGAAAGTTGCAGCTCGAGCTGTCAGCTGTCAGTGACTGACAGCTGCGGCTGCGAGCGGCCTACAGCGGTTCCGGCGGAGTCGAGCTGCGGCGCCCTCTACTGTCTTGGGTGCCTGGAGCTCGAGCTCCACTGGAACCACCCTCCCTACGCCCCTGGGCACAGGGGATACCGTACCTTGGCCCCCCTCTGTCAGGGCCCCCCATCCAGAGCACACTGACGTCACTGGCTGTCTCTCTTGTGCAGCAGCAGAACCAGGCATCCAGAATGTGAGCAGAACAGTATGCAATGCAGGCAGAGACGCAGGAGTAAAAGGTTTCTTGAGCTACCAACGGGGCTTCTGACCAGAGGATAGAGAGGGTGTAGAGCTGTAAGTGACCCATGGATTCAAAGGTCCTGTGTAATTTGTTATCTAATGAGAGCATTTGGGTCTAGAGAGAGAGAGACAAACACATACACACACACACACAGAGTACTTCTGAGTCCTGTCCCAGTGTGTAAGTAGTACACAGGCTGCTGCTACTGCATTTTAAGGTTGTTTAAGTTATCTTCATTCTACTGCAAGAAAACTTTATCAAATAGTTGTCTTTCTAAACAGTACTAAGGAATTATTTAACTATTAGTTTAAATCTAACATACACCATTGGTTTAAATTTGAAATTCATACCTCCCAACACCACCCATTCCAGGGGAGTACAAAATGCTCTCTACATGGACTCCCTCGTAATTTATGATTGCAATCTCCTGTGTTTAAATACCTTTCTTATCGATGAAATAGTTCAACACAAGTGACATCAATCCTATATTAAAAGGGCAGTCCAGGTAGAGAGCATTTTGTCCCTCCTGGAGTGAGTCATGTTGGCAGGTATACATAATCAAAATATACAGTCTCCACATTTCCCCAGGCCAGTGGCGTATCTACCCATTAGCCAGGATGGCACTCGCCAGGGGCGCCAGGCAAGGAGGGGGCGCCACCTGGCAGTGCCATCCATGGCCAGGGGGTAGAATCCAGTAGTACTGTCAGACCTGGTGACTGTCTGTTAGTGCTGGCGTCAGTGTCAGGCGGCAGCACACCGCACCTCACTTGTAATCAGATTCAATATGAACTACAGCTCCCAGCATCCCTTGTTGCTGGGAGCTCAGGGAGCTGTAGCTTATTTTAAGTCTGATTGATCACTAGTGCAGTGCTGTGCTGCTGGACACCGGCGCTGGTAGTAACAGAGAGTCACAAGGTACAATCCGGATTAAGTGAGGGGAGGGGTGACAGAAGACTGCACTGCACGGCATTGACCTTCGGGAAGTGGACAGAGTGGAAGCAGGGGGGCGGGGCTACACAGCACTCAGTCAGTGCCAGGCAACTCAGCAGCATGGAGGAGAGGGAGAGAGGACAAGGAGCTACTAAAGTACATGCATTGAGTGTACCCTGTCTGTGAAGTGAGGGGGGTAAACACTATATAGGGGTATATTCAATTGAGGTCGGAAACCATTACAACATGCATCTGTCGGAATGGATCCGACAAGGGCTATACAATGCCCATCTCAATTCGACTTTAAAAAAGTCGAATTGAGATGAGGGACCGGAGAGGGGGGAGACCAGCGGGGAGACGAGGAACAGTCGTGGGCAGACAGGGGACAGCAGTGCTGCAGGAGGATGTGGCACAGCCACCTAACCTCACGACAGCGTCCACCCGGCTCCAGCAAGTGGGACCTCACTTGCTGGAGCCGGGTGGACGCTGCCATGAGCGGCGGCTGTGCCACATCCTCCTGCAGCGCTGTGCTGTAGCACTGCTGTCCTCGGCCTGCCCACGGCTCTCCCCGGGATGGTCGGAAACGGGGCCAAAACCTGTAGAATTTGGCCCCGTTTCTCTCACAAGCACGTGAAACGGCAGCTATACCGCCAATTCACGTACTATTCAACAAGACGAATTCCCCGACTTGTTGATTAAAAACGCTGGGGACTGAATAGCTCGGAACCCCTTCTGACCTGAAAAAGTCAAAAACTGACATATTTTCGACAAGACGGCAGTTTCGACCTTAGATGAATATACCCTATCTGCCCACCCAGCAGTGCACATGGTTTTGCCCAACTGCAAACAAATTTGCTGCTGCCATCAACTCTGAATTAAGCCCACAGTCTTCTCATGTGCACCAAATACAAATAGGAACAATCTTTAAGTACTAGTAAAGGATGTGCTGTTTGTCCCTAGCATGGAAGGCAGACTCTGTAGGGAGTATGGCACCTGAATGACTCACCATCAAATTCCAAAATCTGTCCAGTGCTCAGTGCCACTGCCTCAGCTCCCAGTTCTGACTCTTACCCAAGCTCAGAGAGAGCTCCTTTGATCCCCTGCAGACCTGCCCGTACATAAAGTCCGCCGCACGCAGCCTGCACCTCCACCAGAAGGCCCTACAGTGCCCAGATGGGTAAGTCCCAAATCCCTGCCAGCCAGACCGTAACAACCACTAGCTTCAATACACCATGTAGCACTGCGATTAAGATGCTTTTTTGGTGAAAAAGACACCCGACATTACCAGAGTCTCATGGTACCTGGCTCACCAAGTGGGGCTGTTTGGCATGACTGCAGCAATGATGTATCTGTAACAAGCTACAACTTGAATGACTTTTGAGAATATATTTACTAAAGTGCGGGTTTTTAGAAGTGGGGATTTTACCCATTGCAACCAATCAGATTCTACTTATCATTTATCTAGCACGTTCTAGAAGGTAACACCTAGAATCTGATTAATTGATTTGGGCATCTCCATTTCTACAAAAAACGCACTTTGTGGTCAAAGTCCACAAAATGAATGCCCTGCAACAGTTTGTGCTGCATGTTTCTTACAGTAACTTGTAACTACAGCCTAATTACCATAATATCTTCCTAAAATGCCACATAACGTGTGACACTGTATGTGAATTCTGCATGATCTGGTCTTGAGCAATTTATGGCTTTTTTTTAACAATCTAAAATAATCTAATGTGTTGTCTTAAACTGAATGAACCATATTTTAAGGATTTGATCGTAGATAATAGTTATGTATTCTGTGGAATTTGTTGGGAAGAATTGATGGCAGTTTTATTTCACATTTTTAGGGGGGTATTTATCAAAGCATGAAGAAAGATAAAGTGAAGAGATACAAAGCACTAACCAATCAGCTTCTAACTTTAATTTTACAGACTGAGGACCCTATTCAAAGTTGGCCGCATCAGCGGCATGCAAAGCAGTTTACCAACATCTGCAAACTGTGCATGCGCAGTGGACGCATTGTGCCTGTATGACCTTACATATTGCGACCGCATCCTGGAAGGATGAGGCTGCAGTGTGATTGACAGGAGTGGTTGTTCACGGCACAGCGATGCGGCGGGCCAAACTGGGGTGTTCCTGAAGCATTTTCAGGGTGGCTGCATGACGTCATACGCAGCTGCTCTGATTTAAAAAATAGCGTTGGGCAGCCTGACAACGAAGCCAGGCTAGGCTGCCAGGAGTCAATCTTAATTCAATGAGTCCACAATTATGAGGTGGCGCTACACATGCTGGGCAGGCTTGCCCTGTGCTGGGCGGCCCGCAGCATGGGAGGAGATGGAAGCAGATCTGGCTGCGTATTCAGCGATCAGTGTCCATCTCTGAATAAAGTTTGAAAATGACAGGAGCTGAGTGGTTAGTGGTTTATCTTTCTTCACTTCATCTCTTGCTATGGTTTGATAAATACACCCCTAAAAGTCATGATGACCCTTATGACTCCTAAGTAGATCTCCTCAATAATCTTACACAACTTGCATTCCCAGTTACTGAATAAAATGTGAGAAAAGTTTGGACTAGTGTTTTGGTTTTGGATTCGGTTCCGCGGCCGTGTTTTGGATTCGGACGCGTTTTGGCAAAACCTCCCAGAAAATTTTTTGTCGGATTCGGGTGTGTTTTGGATTCGGGTGTTTTTTTACAAAAAACCCTCAAAAACAGCTTAAATCATAGGATTTGGGGGTAATTTTGATCCCATAGTATTATTAACCTCAATAACCATAATTTCCACTCATTTCCAGTCTATTCTGAACACCTCATTCCTCACAATATTATTTTTAGTCCTAAAATTTGCACCGAGGTCGCTGGATGACTAAGCTAAGTGACCCAAGTGGTCGACACAAACATCTGGCCCATCTAGGAGTGGCACTGCAGTGTCAGACAGGATGGCCGATTTAAAAAATAGTCCCCAAACAGCACATGATGCAAAGAAAAAAAGAGGTGCACCAAGGTCACTGGATGGCTAAGCTAAGCGACCCAAGTGGCCGACACAAACACCTGGCCCATCTAGGAGTGGCACTGTAGTGTCAGACAGGATGGCCGATTTAAAAAATAGTCCCCAAACAGCACATGCAGCACACATATGGATAGTATACTTGACGACACAGAGGTAGAGCAATGGACTACTGTACCGCACTGCTATATATATACTGGTGGTCAGCAAAATTCTGCACTGTCCTCCTACTATATACTGTGCACAACTACAATGCAGCACAGATATGGATAGTATACTTGACGACACAGAGGTAGAGCAGTGGACTACGGTACCGTACTTCTATATATATACTGGTGGTCAGCAAAATTCTGCACTGTCCTCCTACTATATACTGTGCACAACTACAATGCAGCACAGATATGGATAGTATACTTGATGACACAGAGGTAGAGCAGTGGACTACTGTGCCATACTGCTATACAGAGGCGTATCTAGGGTAGGGCAAGTGGGGCACGTGCCCTGGGCGCCTTGGCAGGCCCAGGAGAGGGGGGGCGCTGCCGGCGGCCAGGGCATCATGCCCCACTCGCCCCCGTCAATCCGAAATGTGAGGGGAGGAGATCCCACCGTCTCTCCCTCCCCTCAGCGCCGCTGAAAGACCTAGCAGCGTTGCCAGCAGCGCTGCTGTGTCCGGTCTCCGGCGTTAGCCAATCAGAGCTTGCGGACCGGCTCCTGATTGGCTGCCGGTCCGCGAGCTCTGATTGGCTAGCGAACCGGTGCCAGACAGCCGCCGGAGACCTGGAGCGGTGAGGGGTAGGAGAGGCGCTGCGCTCTCCTCCCCTCACATATCAACAACAAGCGGCCGGTGAGTGACCGGGGGGGGCAGCGGCACAGTGGGGCATGTATCTGCCACCAAATGGGGTATGTAACTGGCACTGAGTGTGGCCTGGTACTGTGGGGCATGTAACTGGCACTGTGGGGCATGTATCTGGCACTGTGGGGCATGTATCTGGCACTGTGGGGCAATGTAACTGGCACTGTGGGGCATGTATCTGGCACTGTGGGGCAATGTAACTGGCACTGTGGGGAATGTATCTGGCACTGTGGGGCATGTAACTGGCACTGTGGGGCAATGTATCTGGCACTGTGGGGCAATGTATCCGGCACTGTGGGGTATGTATCTGGCACTGTGGGGCAATGTAACTGGCACTGTGGGGCAATGTATCTGGCACTGTGGGGCAATGTATCTGGCACTGTGGGGCAATGTATCCGGCACTGTGGGGCAATGTAACTGGCACTGTGGAGCAATGTAACTGGCACTGTGGGGCAATGTAACTGGCACTGTGGGGAAATGTAACTGGCACAGTGGGGCATGTATCTGGCACTGTGGGGCAATGTAACTGGCACAGTGGGGCATGTATCTGGCACCGAATGGGGCATGTAACTGGCACTGAGTGGGGCCTTGCACTGTGGGGCATGTAACTGGCACTGTGGGTCATGTATCTGGCACTGTGGGGCATGTATCTGGCACTGTGGGGCAATGTAATTGGCATTGTGGGGCATGTATCTGGCACTGTGGGGTAATGTAACTGGCACTGTGGGGAATGTATCTGGCACAGTGGGGCATGTATCTGGTACTGTGGGGCATGTAACTGGCACTGTGGGGCAATGTATCTGGCACTGTCGGGCAATGTATCTGGCACTGTGGGGCAATGTATCCGGCACTGTGGGGCAATGTATCCGGCACTGTGGGGCATGTATCCGGCACTGTGGGGCAATGTATCCGGCACTGTGGGGCATGTATCCGGCACTGTGGGGCAATGTAACTGGCACTGTGGGGCAATGTAACTGGCACAGTGGGGCATGTATCTGGCACTGTGGGGCAATGTAACTGGCACAGTGGGGCATGTATCTGGCACTGTGGGGCAATGTATCTGGCACTGTGGGGCAATGTAACTGGCACTGTGGGGCAATGTTACTGGCACTGTAGGGCAATGTAACTGGCACTGTGAGGCATGTATCTGGCACTGAGTGGGGCATGTATCTGGCACTGTGGGGCAATGTATCTGGCACCGTGGGGCATGTATCCGGCACTGTGGGTCAATGTATCCGGCACTGTGGGGCATGTATCCGGCACTGTGGGGCAATGTAACTGGCACTGTGGGGCAATGTAACCGGCACAGTGGGGCATGTATCTGGCACTGTGGGGCAATGTAACTGGCACAGTGGGGCATGTATCTGGCACTGTGGGGCAATGTAACTGGCACAGTGGGGCATGTATCTGGCACTGTAGGGCAATGTATCTGGCACTGTGGGGCAATGTAACTGGCACTGTGGGGCAATGTTACTGGCACTGTGGGGCAATGTAACTGGCACTGTGAGGCATGTATCTGGCACTGAGTGGGGCATGTATCTGGCACTGTGGGGCAATGTATCTGGCACCATGGGGCATGTATCCGGCACTGTGGGGCATTGTATCTGGCACTGTGGGGCAATGTAACTGGCACTGTGGGACATTTTCAGTGGCCACACCCCTTCTGGAGCATGGTCACACCCCTTCTGGTGTGTGGCCACGCCCGTTTTTTTGCCGTGCACGCCTTCGGCGCGCGCACATGCTTCTTTTTGTGTGTGTGGTTTTTTTTTTTGGTGGGGGCGCCATTTTCCATCTTGCCCTGGGCTCCGAAAACCCTAGCTACGCCTCTGCTGCTATATATATACTGGTGGTCAGCAAAATTCTGCACTGTCCTCCTACTATATACTGCGCACAACTAAAATGCAGCACAGGTATGGATGCATAGTATACTTGACGACACAGAGGTAGAGCAGTGGACTACTGTACCGTACTGCTATATATATACTGGTGGGCAGCAAAATTCTGCACTGTCCTCATACTATATACTGTGCACAACTACAATGCAGCACAGATATGGATAGTATACTTGACGACACAGAGGTAGAGCAGTGGACTACGGTACCGTACTTCTATATATATACTGGTGGTCAGCAAAATTCTGCACTGTCCTCCTACTATATACTGTGCACAACTACAATGCAGCACAGATATGGATAGTATACTTGATGACACAGAGGTAGAGCAGTGGACTACTGTGCCATACTGCTATACAGAGGCGTATCTAGGGTAGGGCAAGTGGGGCACGTGCCCTGGGCGCCTTGGCAGGCCCAGGAGAGGGGGGGCGCTGCCGGCGGCCAGGGCATCATGCCCCACTCGCCCCCGTCAACCCGAAATGTGAGGGGAGGAGATCCCACCGTCTCTCCCTCCCCTCAGCGCCGCTGAAAGACCTAGCAGCGTTGCCAGCAGCGCTGCTGTGTCCGGTCTCCGGCGTTAGCCAATCAGAGCTTGCAGACCGGCTCCTGATTGGCTGCCGGTCCGCGAGCTCTGATTGGCTAGCGAACCGGTGCCAGACAGCCGCCGGAGACCTGGAGCGGTGAGGGGTAGGAGAGGCGCTGCGCTCTCCTCCCCTCACATATCAACAACAAGCGGCCGGTGAGTGACCGGGGGGGGCAGCGGCACAGTGGGGCATGTATCTGACACCAAATGGGGTATGTAACTGGCACTGAGTGTGGCCTGGCACTGTGGGGCATGTAACTGGCACTGTGGGGCATGTATCTGGCACTGTGGGGCATGTATCTGGCACTGTGGGGCAATGTAACTGGCACTGTGGGGCATGTATCTGGCACTGTGGGGCAATGTAACTGGCACTGTGGGGAATGTATTTGGCACTGTGGGGCATGTATCTGGCACTGTGGGGCATGTAACTGGCACTGTGGGGCAATGTATCTGGCACTCTGGGGCAATGTATCCGGCACTGTGGGGCATGTATCTGGCACTGTGGGGCAATGTAACTGGCACTGTGGGGCAATGTATCTGGCACTGTGGGGCAATGTATCTGGCACTGTGGGGCAATGTATCCGGCACTGTGGGGCAATGTAACTGGCACTGTGGAGCAATGTAACTGGCACTGTGGGGCAATGTAACTGGCACTGTGGGGAAATGTAACTGGCACAGTGGGGCATGTATCTGGCACTGTGGGGCAATGTAACTGGCACAGTGGGGCATGTATCTGGCACCAAATGGGGCATGTAACTGGCACTGAGTGGGGCCTTGCACTGTGGGGCATGTAACTGGCACTGTGGGTCATGTATCTGGCACTGTGGGGCATGTATCTGGCACTGTGGGGCAATGTAATTGGCATTGTGGGGCATGTATCTGGCACTGTGGGGCAATGTAACTGGCACTGTGGGGAATGTATCTGGCACAGTGGGGCATGTATCTGGTACTGTGGGGCATGTAACTGGCACTGTGGGGCAATGTATCTGGCACTGTGGGGCAATGTATCTGGCACTGTGGGGCAATGTATCCGGCACTGTGGGGCAATGTACCCAGCACTGTGGGGCATGTATCCGGCACTGTGGGGCAATGTATCCGGCACTGTGGGGCATGTATCCGGCACTGTGGGGCAATGTAACTGGCACTGTGGGGCAATGTAACTGGCACAGTGGGGCATGTATCTGGCACTGTGGGGCAATGTAACTGGCACAGTGGGGCATGTATCTGGCACTGTGGGGCAATGTATCTGGCACTGTGGGGCAATGTAACTGGCACTGTGGGGCAATGTTACTGGCACTGTAGGGCAATGTAACTGGCACTGTGAGGCATGTATCTGGCACTGAGTGGGGCATGTATCTGGCACTGTGGGGCAATGTATCTGGCACCGTGGGGCATGTATCCGGCACTGTGGGGCAATGTATCCGGCACTGTGGGGCATGTATCCGGCACTGTGGGGCAATGTAACTGGCACTGTGGGGCAATGTAACTGGCACAGTGGGGCATGTATCTGGCACTGTGGGGCAATGTAACTGGCACAGTGGGGCATGTATCTGGCACTGTGGGGCAATGTAACTGGCACAGTGGGGCATGTATCTGGCACTGTAGGGCAATGTATCTGGCACTGTGGGGCAATGTAACTGGCACAGTGGGGCAATGTTACTGGCACTGTGGGGCAATGTAACTGGCACTGTGAGGCATGTATCTGGCACTGAGTGGGGCATGTATCTGGCACTGTGGGGCAATGTATCTGGCACCGTGGGGCATGTATCCGGCACTGTGGGGCATTGTATCTGGCACTGTGGGGCAATGTAACTGGCACTGTGGGACATTTTCAGTGGCCACACCCCTTCTGGAGCATGGTCACACCCCTTCTGGTGTGTGGCCACGCCCATTTTTTGCCGTGCACGCCTTCGGCGCGCGCACATGCTTCTTTTTGTGTGTGTGGTTTTTTTTTGGTGGGGGCGCCATTTTCCATCTTGCCCTGGGCTCCGAAAACCCTAGCTACGCCTCTGCTGCTATATATATACTGGTGGTCAGCAAAATTCTGCACTGTCCTCCTACTATATACTGCGCACAACTAAAATGCAGCACAGGTATGGATGCATAGTATACTTGACGACACAGAGGTAGAGCAGTGGACTACTGTACCGTACTGCTATATATATACTGGTGGGCAGCAAAATTCTGCACTGTCCTCATACTATATACTGCGCACAACTAAAATGCAGCACAGGTCTGGATGCATAGTATACTTGACGACACAGAGGTAGAGCAGTGGACTACTGTACCGTACTGCTATATATATACTGGTGGGCAGCAAAATTCTGCACTGTCCTCCTACTATATACTGCGCACAACTAAAATGCAGCACAGGTATGGATGCATAGTATACTTGACGACACAGAGGTAGAGCAATGGACTACTGTACCGTACTGCTATATATATACTGGTGGTCACAGCAAAATTCTGCACTGTCCTCCTACTATATACTACAATGCAGCACAGATATGGAGCGTTTTTCAGGCAGAGAACGTAGATATTTTCAGCACACTGAGCACAGATATTTGCAAGCACACTGAGCACAGATATTTGCAGCACATTGAGCACAGATATTTGCAGCACACTGAGCACAGATATTTGCAGCACACTGAGCACAGATATTTGCAGCACACTGCACACAGAAACTGAGAGAACGCAGCCACGTCCTCTCGCTATCATCTCCAAAGCACGAGTGAAAATGGCGGCGACGCGCGGCTCCTTATATAGAATACGAATCTCGCAAGAATACGACAGCAGGATGATAACGTTCGGGCGCGCTCGGGTTAACCGAGCAAGGCGGGAAGATCCGAGGCTGCCTCGGAACCGTGTAAAATGGGTGAAGTTCGGGGGGGTTCGGCTCCAGAGGAACCGAACCCGCTCATCTCTAGTTTGGACTTGTTGCTAACAAAACATAATATAGATAGCTAATGGCATTAATAACATAGTATAATGTCGTAATTAAAGGAACTGTCTCTAACTGCTCATTGTGTATGACAAAACGTTTTACAGGATTTTATTTTCTCCAGATAAACTAGGTTGTTTAGAGAATAAAAGGTTTAACTTTGACATGATAACTATCTATCTTAATAAGTATCTTTGGTTATAGGCCAACAACATAGTCTTATGCAGGATAGACATAGGCAAAATGGGTCAAATAATAGCTGTTTTATCATCAACTATTAGGCTCAATTTATGTTGGATCTATAAGTGCTAGAAGAACATACTACCTGGATTTTCATGTTGGAAAAAGTAAATAAAAATATGTTCAATAAATAAATAAAATGAATAGAGGTAAGGGTGTGTACACATGGTGAGATTCGGACTATGCCCGATTCTCACTATGCGACAGTGCCGGGTCGGCACATAGTCAATATCGCAAGCACATAATGAGTGTGCTTGCGATACTGGCTATGTGCGATTTTGGCTAAGTGTCAATTTTGACTATCTCTTCTAGAGATAGTCAAAATTGACTTGCCTGCACAGTCTATCTTTTCTTTCAATGCCGACTGCGCGGGACCGCGCATTGGCATCAGATCGGGATCGCAAGGTGACTGTCACCTTGCGATCTGCACTAACTTTTCTTCCGATTCTGACTATATAGTCAGAATCGGAAGAAAAAAATCTCACCGTGTGTACACACACCCTAAGAAGAATGGATTGTTAGGGTGTGTACACAAGGTGAGATCCCTGCTATGTTCGATTTTGACTATGCGATTTCCCTTGAACTCCCCCAGAGCCCAGATAGCACAGATTGTACAGATTTTGACTATCTGTGCTTGAGATTTTGTCTATGTACGATTTTGACTAAGTGCCAATTTTGACTATACTTTGTACTAGATTGTACGCTAGATAGTCAAGATTGACTTGCCTGCACAGTCTGTCTAGCCTTACAATACCGACCCCACGGGAGCGCGCATCGGGATCAAATCTGCATCGCAAGCTGCCAAGCACCATGAGATATGCATTAACTTTTCATAAGATTTTGACTATATAGTCAAAATCTCACAGATTTATCTCACCGTGTGTACACACCCTTAGGGCGAGCTTGGAAGATATGTTTTCATTGGTTTCCACCATACACCTTTCCACCTGCGCCTACAATAGATCACACACTAGGATTTGATGGGACAGTTTAAAAAACTAGCAATGAAGGCATGCTCTTATGTTGTGTGTGAACTGGGTAATTTGGATCATGTTGTACCCATGCATCAGCAGTACTCAGACTGCAGGGACTTTCACAATAAATACCATTGCAACTTTCCTCATTGCAGTCAAGACATTGGGGGTCATTCCGAGTTGTTCGCTCGGTTAATTTTTTCGCATCGCAGCGATTTTCCGCTTAGTGCGCATGCGCAATGTCCGCAGTGCGACTGCGCCAAGTAAATTTGCTATGCAGTTAGGAATTTTACTCACGGTTTTTTCTTCGTTCTGCTGATTGTAATGTGATTGACAGGAAGTGGGTGTTTCTGGGCGGAAACTGGCCGTTTTATGGGAGTGTGTGAAAAAACGCTACCGTTTCTGTGAAAAACGCGGGAGTGGCTGGAGAAACGGAGGAGTGTCTGGGCGAACGCTGGGTGTGTTTGTGACGTCAAACCAGGTACGACAAGCACTGAACTGATCGCAGATGCCGAGTAAGTCTCGAGCTACTCAGAAACTGCACAGAGATGTATTTTCGCAATTCTGCTAATCTTTCGTTCGCAATTTTGATAAACTAAGATTCACTCCCAGTAGGCGGCGGCTTAGCGTGTGCAATGCTGCTAAAAGTAGCTTGCGAGCGCACAACTCGGAATGAGGGCCATTGGCGGATACTTTCATTTTGCCTTCAACGGGTTCACAGCATAAACAGAACAGCAGATTGCCTTGCCCCTCTAATGGGTTCGATACTACATACTATATTTTAATACTACTTCATACTGTGTATGAAACTTTTTAAGAGACAATTTTTTAATCCCTTGTGACATTTATTTATTTCGGCTGAGATTACTAGACTCTCATTTTCATATCATTGACAGTGTTAATCAAGATGCGATTAGCATCCCGGCGCCCTGGATGTCTGTGGTCAGGTGACTGGCAGCAGAATCCCGACACCACTTGGAATACCGGCGCCGGAACCCCAACCCAGACTGATGGCATCTCGAGGGTAAGTAGTGTGGTGAGGATTAGAGCCCGGGGGGGGGGGGTGTTAGGGTTAGGCATAGCTGTGCCACCCCCTGTGTCCTTAGCGGTCACCCCCCTGGGATTAGGCATAGCCGACACCCACTGTGTCCTTAGCACTAGCCGCCACCAGAGGCAGGTTCGGGTTAGGGTAGGGAGCAGGGGAGGGGTAAATTAAGTACCCCGTCGGCATTCTAAAAGTCGGGATGCCGCGGTCGGTCATGTGACCATCGGGATCACATATTACACCCTTTTAATCTGTGTGATTATTTTTTACCCTTATCCTTACCTTACACTTTTTTAGAATTTTGTATGTCAGAAGATAGGACATAAAGCTTCAGATTGCAAGATGAGAAATTCCAGTGGTGCGCAGTAGCAGCATGACAAGCCAAACGAGTCAGCACTAAATGTAGCAGACAGTCACAGGAAAGATTGCTGGTATATGGACTCAGGGGCCACTAGACATTTCAGTTGCAATAAGCATTTGTTCAATTCTTTAGCACTGTGTGTTCCCACTACAGTTTCAGGGATTGGAAAATAAGGCCCTTACTCAGTGTTGTCTTTTCATATGGGCTCAATGGGCACTTTCCCAAGGTCCCCAGATGTCTAAGGGCCCTAGGCTGATGGCTGAGGGTTCTCTCTTTCCAGGGGTACCGTATTTTTTAAAATTGGCCCTAGTGAACCTGAGATATCTGACTTCTAATCAGTGGTCCCCATCCAAGACTGTTAATTGCTCTTCCCAGCCAGATATCTCAGGTTCTATTTGATTTAGAGCTTTTCTGAGGGTATTCTACAAAAGCTGGGACTGGGACTCTCCCCTTTTGGTGGACACTGGAAGCTTGTCTCTACTATTCCCAGAACCCAAGATATCAGTCATCCAGCAACTGGTCCCTGCTCCAGTTCCACATGCCTAATATGCAGTTTCATATATTCATTGGTTAATTGCTCTGGATCCTGAACTCTGATCCCCAAGTCTGCAGTACCTCATGAAAGGTGGGATTCTCTAGTTTTTAATCCCATTAAAAGCTAAGAAATCTATTTCCAAGAACTGGAGATATCTGCAGTCAAGCAAACTGTCCTCCCACCAGAAAATGATGACTATTAAGCCAACTCCACTATCCACCCCTCCCCTGTGTATTAAACCATGCCCTGCCACCCTGTAAGTAATGTACCGGGGCCCCTTCATTCAGCCCAATGCCCCTTCTACAGTTTAGTGTTCTCCCTCCCACCCCATCTCCCATCATCTTTGCCGTAAAAGAATAAATTATCAGAAATAACTGCTCCAGGTCCTACATGCTGAGTGGAAGATAGAACACCCCCTACCACCCGCGGGACATCAAAGTTGCCTCTGATAGCTCCTCCCACCCCTTCCACTGCAGGATGGGTAGGGGTCCCAGTGCATTGCTTTGCCCAGGGGCCTACACTGTCGTTAAGACTGCCCTTCCCATACTGCATTACAAGCTGGGACAATCACAGTACGTTTAAGAATTGGAGGTGAGACAGATTTTACAGATATCCAAGATGTGTTGTACATGCCTGATTTAGGAAGTAAACTCATTGCTCTCAGCATCCTAGAGAAAAAAGGCTACAAAGTCCAATTTCAGAAGGGCAAGTGTATGGTGCAGAATAAAAGTGGGAATATTATTGCTTCAGCAACCCCGTGCAACCAACTATATGTCCTGGACACTGAAGAGTGTAATGCAATGATGGCTACTGAGGAAAAACAGTCAATGGAGCTGTGGCACAAACGCTTGGGTTATCTGGGATATGACAACATCCAGAAACTGCTAGATGGAATGGTAACAGGGATCACCGTGACCAATGCTGAAAGACCCATGTGTGAGAGTTGCATAAAAGGCAAGCAAACTCGCAACCCATTTCCACAGTCAGATAGTAGAGCAGAGACACAGTTAGCTCTAGTGCACACCGACGTGTGTGGTCCAATGGAGGAAGAATCAATCAGTGGCTACAGGTATTTCATGACTGTCATTGATGATGCCACAAGACTGACACACGTGTACTTTCTTAAGAAGAAGAGTGAAGTGGTCAACAAAATTTTGGAGTACAAAAACTTAGTGGAGAATCAGACAGGTCTGAAACTAAAGATCCTGAGATCAGACAACTGTCGAGAGTATAATAACAAAGTCTAAACCGCATACCTTAGGAAATATGGCATAAAGCATCAGCTAACAGAATGGCGTGAGTGAGCAACAATTGTTGAGAGAGCACAGACTATGTTAAGTGATTCTGGCCTGGAAAATAAGTTTTGGGCAGAAGCAGTATCTACTGCAGAATATCTAAAGAATCGTGCACCTACAGTGGCCGTCAAAGGTAAAATGCCACTGGAGGTGTGGTCCAGGAAAAAGCCAAGTATCAGTCATCTTCGTGTCTTCGGGAGCAAAGCTTTTTCACATATACCTGTCACGATCCGGGTATCTGGACGCCATTTCTTACCCATCAGATGCCTCCTAAGGCTGGCTCAGCGCTCCAGGACCGGATCCCATCTGTTATCCTGATGTGTACATTCCTGTATCCTCTCCTGTCACTCTGGGACGCTGTCACAGTAAACGCCATATTACACCTGGCATGGCGTCTCCCGCGGCCTCCGCCGCCGTCCCTGAACTTCTGCATGCAGAGTGTCTGAGTGGCGATTACGTCAGCCGCGGCCTCCGCTGTGTCCGCGTGGTTGGATGTGCATCTGTCAGTCTGGCGTCTCCTGTCTCCGGTGGCCGGCGCCGCCATTACTGTTTTCATTACCACATGGATTACAAACCAAACTTCCCTCCAAGTGTCTGCATGGGCGCAGCCATCTTGGATTCTGTCAGCTGATCATTTCCACCAATCTGTTCTCAGTATTGATAATCTGTATAATTGCCTAGCCAATCCCTTCCTTGCTGCAGGTATAAATACACTGTGCCTGAGCAAGGAAGGCGTCAGTGCTTTGGTTGTCAAACCTAGTTCCTGTTTGTCTCTCTCCTGTGATTGTCTTCCAGGTTCCAGCTCCTGTCTCAAGACTTCCACCATAGAGACCCGCACCAGCATTCCACCTGCGGTGTAGCCTGACTCTCCAATCCTTTGTGGATTCATCTGTTTCCAGCTACAACATTACCTGCTTCCAGCTCAGCTTCCAGCAGAGTACAGCTTTCCTTAAAGGGCCGGTGTCCTTTCTACACTTTACCACTCTCCACCGGTATTATTATTTCTCCGCTCTCAAGTTCTACATTTCAGTTCATATTTCATCGCTCCCAAGTTCATTTATTATTTAACTGGTTCCAGCCAGTATCCACTCCGTGCTAACAACAGTCTGGTTCCAGCCAGTATCCACAGCAGCTGTTTTATCTTCAGCAACCCAGCTTTTCCTGGAACACCAGCTGGCACAATCCTGGGTTATCTCCATTGCTACAGTCGGGCCTGGTAAGGACTTTCCATCTAGAAGATCATAAGAACTATCTCACACTACCAGTGCCCTGTGGCTCCTGCCATCCTGTAGTACCCAGGAACTGTATTTATTCTTTGCTGACTTTTACGTTTTCTTTTACTGCTGCTGTGTTGCGGAGTTGTCATAATAAACATCATTGACTTTTATCCAAGTTGTCGTGGTCACGCCTTCGGGCAGTTATTATTCATGTTACTTACATGTCCAGGGGTCTGATACAACCTCCCAGGTTCCGGTACATCTCAGCCCCTACAACTGAGGCTGCCTCCCGTCAGCTCAGGCCCTCAGTTGTGACAGTAAGCACTGACCTAATGAATCCAGCCGGAGACCAGGATCAAGCGGCCAGGCCGATGCAAGAACTGGCAGCCCGACTAGAACATCAGGAGGCTGCACAGGGCCACATCATCCGCTGTCTCCAGGATCCCTCTACTCGGCTGGATGGGATTCAGACAACTCTCCGTGGATCAGGCGCGTCTGGTGCGTCAACCACAGTGACTCCAGCTATAACCCCACCCACCTTACCCATTTCTGCTCCACGTCTTCATCTTCCAACGCCAGCAAAATTTTACGGATCTCCAAGATTCTGCAGGGGATTTCTCAACCAGTGTGAGATTCAGTTTGAGCTACAACCTGGCAATTTTCCCAGTGACCGTACAAAAATTGCCTACATTATTTCTCTTCTCAGTGGCTCAGCCCTTGATTGGGCATCACCGTTATGGGAGAGGTCCGACACCCTGCTATCTTCCTACACTGCCTTCGTGTCAACATTCAGGCGCATCTTCGACGAGCCAGGCCAGGTAACCTCAGCTTCATCCGAGATTCTCCGTTTACGCCAGGGGTCACGTACTGTAGGACAATATCTGATACAGTTCCAGATCCTGGCATCCGAACTGGCATGGAACGACGAGGCCCTGTATGCTGCATTCTGGCATGGCTTATCTGAGCGTATTAAAGATGAGTTAGCTACCAGAGACTTACCTTCTAAGTTAGATGAGCTAATCTCACTCTGCACGAAAGTTGATTTACGTTTCAGAGAGAGAGCAACTGAGCGTGGAAGATCATCTGCTCCAAAATCTTCTGCTCCTCCTCCTCGTCAACTGTCACCATCTAAAGATGAGCCCATGCAACTTGGCCGTTCCCGTTTAACTCCTGCTGAGCGCCGAAGACGTCTCTCCGAGTCTCTCTGTCTCTATTGTGCAGCTCCGTCTCACACCATTAATGCCTGTCCCTAACGTCCGGGACTCCAGACCCTAGCTCGCCAAGGAGAGGGCCGGCTAGGAGTAATGATCTCCTCTCCATCTCCTCAAGATTGTAATCTCCCAGTCTCGCTTCAAGTTGCTCAACGTTATCGGAACGTCATTGCCCTCCTTGATTCCGGAGCAGCTGGGAACTTTATTACCGAAGCCTATGTTAAACGGTGGTCCCTACCCACCGAGAGACTTCCTTCGTCCATTTCTTTAACTGCTGTGGATGGCAGCAAAATTTTTGATGCAGTTATTTCTTTAAGGACTCTACCAGTTCGTCTGAGAGTGGGAGTTCTTCATTCCGAACTTATTTCTTTTTTAGTGATTCCAAGAGCCACACATCCTGTGGTCCTGGGCCTTCCATGGCTCCGTCTTCACAATCCTACAATTGATTGGACGACTACGCAAATCCTGGCATGGGGTTCCTCCTGTGCTGAGACATGTTTGTTTAAAGTATTGCCTGTCTGTTCTTCCTCCCCCAGGTCGTCTGATGTTCCACCTCCTCCATATCAAGATTTCACGGATGTGTTCAGTAAAGCTTCTGCTGATATCCTTCCTCCTCATAGAGAATGGGACTGTCCGATTGATCTCGTTCCAGGGAAGGTTCCACCTCGAGGCCGAACTTATCCGTTGTCTCTGCCTGAGACGCATTCTATGGAGGAATATATTAAAGAGAACCTAGCAAAGGGGTTCATTCGACCTTCTTCTTCTCCAGCCGGCGCAGGCTTCTTTTTTGTAAAAAAGAAAGATGGTGGTCTGCGGCCGTGCATCGACTACAGAGGTTTGAACGACATTACCATCAAGAACCGTTATCCTTTACCCCTGATTACTGAGCTCTTTGACAGAGTTAGCGGAGCTACCATCTTTACAAAGCTGGACTTGCGAGGTGCATACAATCTCATCCGGATCCGTGAGGGTGACGAGTGGAAGACCGCCTTTAACACCCGTGACGGACATTATGAGTACCTCGTCATGCCCTTCGGATTGAGCAATGCTCCAGCTGTCTTCCAGCATTTTGTCAATGAGATCTTCAGAGACATTCTATACCGTCATGTCGTGGTCTATCTAGACGATATCCTCATTTTTGCCAACGATTTAGAGGAACATCGTTTTTGGGTTAAAGAGGTTCTGTCCCGTCTCCGTGTCAATCATCTCTATTGCAAATTAGAAAAATGCGTCTTTGAAGTCAAGTCCATTCCGTTTCTAGGGTACATTGTGTCCGGTTCCGGACTAGAGATGGATCCTGAGAAACTACAAGCAATCCAAAATTGGCCGGTACCCTTAACCCTCAAAGGGGTCCAGAGGTTCTTAGGGTTCGCCAACTATTACCGAAAGTTTATACGAGACTTTTCCACCATTGTGGCGCCTATTACTGCTTTCACTAAGAAGGGTGCTAACCCGTCCAAGTGGTCTGAAGAAGCCATGCAAGCATTTCATCTTTTAAAACAAAGGTTCATCTCTGCGCCTGTTCTGAAACAGCCTGACATCGACTCTCCTTTCATCTTAGAGGTGGATGCCTCCTCCGTTGGAGTAGGAGCGGTGTTATCTCAGAGGGCTAAAGATGGCCATTTACACCCTTGCAGTTTCTTCTCCCGGAAGTTCTCCCCAGCTGAGCGCAACTATGCCATTGGCGACCAGGAGTTGCTAGCCATCAAGCTCGCTCTAGAAGAGTGGAGGTATCTGTTGGAGGGAGCTTCTCATTCAATCACCATACTTACAGACCACAAGAACCTTTTATACCTGAAGGGCGCACAATGTCTCAACCCTCGTCAGGCCAGATGGGCACTTTTCTTTTCCAGGTTCGACTTTAAACTCCAGTTCTGTCCGGGCTCTCAGAATCGCAAGGCCGATGCCCTTTCCCGCTCATGGGAGCAAGAAAATGAGTCAGAGTCTTCAGACAAGCATCCTATTATAAATCCGTTGGCATTCTCCACGGTAGGGATGGACTCTACGCCCCCATCAGGGAAAAGTTTTGTGAAGCCGATGCTAAGGAAGAAGCTCATGCATTGGGCCCATGCTTCCCGTTTTGCCGGACATACAGGTATCCAAAAAACCCTGGAGTTTATCTCTAGGTCCTATTGGTGGCCAACTCTGAAAAAGGACGTCTTGGAGTTTATTGCATCTTGCCCAAAGTGTGCCCAACATAAAGTATCCCGCCAGTCGCCTGCGGGGCAACTGGTTCCACTATCCGTTCCCCGTCGACCATGGACCCACTTGTCGATGGATTTCATTACAGACTTACCCATGTGCAACAAGTTCAATACCATCTGGGTGGTAGTTGACCGGTTCACCAAGATGGCACACTTCATTCCTCTCACCGGTCTTCCGTCAGCTTCCAAGTTGGCTCAAGTATTCATACAAGAGATCTTCCGACTCCACGGTCTTCCTGAAGAAATTATCTCAGATCGAGGAGTTCAATTCACAGCCAAATTCTGGCGAAGTTTATGTCAAGTCCTCCAAGTCAAGCTAAAGTTTTCCACGGCTTACCATCCTCAGACCAATGGTCAAACCGAGAGGGTGAATCAGGACTTGGAGGCCTTCCTCCGCATCTATGTGTCCTCCTCTCAAGATGACTGGGTTCAATTACTTCCCTGGGCCGAGTTCTGTCATAACAACCAGTATCATTCTTCATCTGCTTCAACACCATTCTTCACTAACTTTGGATTCCACCCTAAAGTCCCTGAGTTCCAACCGCTTCCAGCAACTTCTGTTCCCGCAGTGGATATCACCTTGCATCAGTTTGCCAATATCTGGAAGAGCGTACGATCAGCTCTGCTCAAGGCATCGTTCAGGTACAAGAAGTTTGCGGATAAGAAGCGTCGAACAGTTCCTGCTCTCAAGGTGGGTGATCGGGTATGGTTATCCACGAAGAATTTGAGGTTAAGAGTTCCCAGTATGAAGTTTGCACCTCGCTATATCGGTCCTTTCAAGATTGAACAAGTCATCAATCCTGTTGCTTACAGACTCCAGTTGCCTCCCTTCTTAAAAATACCCAGGACATTCCATGTTTCCCTGTTGAAACCGCTGATCTTGAATCGGTTTCATTCCTCACTTCCTCCAACTCCGAAAGTCCAAACTCAACGAGGCGTTGAGTATGAAGTGGCCAAGATCCTGGACTCACGTCACCGTTACGGTCAACTACAATATCTTATTGACTGGAAGGGTTATGGTCCTGAGGAACGTTCATGGACCAATGCTTCTGATGTCCATGCTCCTGCCTTGGTCCGGAGATTCCATTCCAAGTTTCCTCAAAAGCCAAAGAAGTGTCCTGGGGCCACTCCTAAGGGGGGGGGTGCTGTCACGATCCGGGTATCTGGACGCCATTTCTTACCCATCAGATGCCTCCTAAGGCTGGCTCAGCGCTCCAGGACCGGATCCCATCTGTTATCCTGATGTGTACATTCCTGTATCCTCTCCTGTCACTCTGGGACGCTGTCACAGTAAACGCCATATTACACCTGGCATGGCGTCTCCCGCGGCCTCCGCCGCCGTCCCTGAACTTCTGCATGCAGAGTGTCTGAGTGGCGATTACGTCAGCCGCGGCCTCCGCTGTGTCCGCGTGGTTGGATGTGCATCTGTCAGTCTGGCGTCTCCTGTCTCCGGTGGCCGGCGCCGCCATTACTGTTTTCATTACCACATGGATTACAAACCAAACTTCCCTCCAAGTGTCTGCATGGGCGCAGCCATCTTGGATTCTGTCAGCTGATCATTTCCACCAATCTGTTCTCAGTATTGATAATCTGCATAATTGCCTAGCCAATCCCTTCCTTGCTGCAGGTATAAATACACTGTGCCTGAGCAAGGAAGGCGTCAGTGCTTTGGTTGTCAAACCTAGTTCCTGTTTGTCTCTCTCCTGTGATTGTCTTCCAGGTTCCAGCTCCTGTCTCAAGACTTCCACCATAGAGACCCGCACCAGCATTCCACCTGCGGTGTAGCCTGACTCTCCAATCCTTTGTGGATTCATCTGTTTCCAGCTACAACATTACCTGCTTCCAGCTCAGCTTCCAGCAGAGTACAGCTTTCCTTAAAGGGCCGGTGTCCTTTCTACACTTTACCACTCTCCACCGGTATTATTATTTCTCCGCTCTCAAGTTCTACATTTCAGTTCATATTTCATCGCTCCCAAGTTCATTTATTATTTAACTGGTTCCAGCCAGTATCCACTCCGTGCTAACAACAGTCTGGTTCCAGCCAGTATCCACAGCAGCTGTTTTATCTTCAGCAACCCAGCTTTTCCTGGAACACCAGCTGGCACAATCCTGGGTTATCTCCATTGCTACAGTCGGGCCTGGTAAGGACTTTCCATCTAGAAGATCATAAGAACTATCTCACACTACCAGTGCCCTGTGGCTCCTGCCATCCTGTAGTACCCAGGAACTGTATTTATTCTTTGCTGACTTTTACGTTTTCTTTTACTGCTGCTGTGTTGCGGAGTTGTCATAATAAACATCATTGACTTTTATCCAAGTTGTCGTGGTCACGCCTTCGGGCAGTTATTATTCATGTTACTTACATGTCCAGGGGTCTGATACAACCTCCCAGGTTCCGGTACATCTCAGCCCCTACAACTGAGGCTGCCTCCCGTCAGCTCAGGCCCTCAGTTGTGACAATACCAAAGGAGAAAAGGAGAAAGCTAGATCCAAAATCCATAGAATTTATAATGCTTGGATACTGCGACGAAAGCAAAGGATACAGACAGGATGTTACAAGTAAACGTCTTCTTACATCCAGAGATGTGGTGTTCTATGAGACAGCAACACTAACTGGAGCAGTGGAGCAACAACAAAATGTATTATTGGATGTTCAAGCAACAGAAAGCGTGTCTGAATCTGAGAGTGTCAAAGTAATCAACAAGTCAGAGAACAGAAGTTCCACAGGAAGCAATAAAGGTATTCCAGCCAAGAAATACAGTGAGGAGTATGCAAACATAGCTTACTGTGAACCTCAAAACATACAGGAAGCAAAGTCAACCAGTGATTGGACAGAGTGGAAGTCAGCAATTGATACAGAATTGTCAGCACTGAATGATAACAATACATGGAGTACGTTTTCTGCAAGAAGTTGAACGCAGATGGGATAGTAGCTGATAACAAAGCCCGCCTTGTTGCCAAGGAAGTATGGAGTCGATTACGGAGAGATCTACTCACCAGTCGCAAGGTATAGCACCTTAAGGTTAGTGATTACTGTTGCTACATTACATGATCTACTGTTATATCAACTACAGTAGTCTTTGATTCTCACATTTCTTAATGGAGAATTGATGAGGAAATTTATATGGAACCACCTGAACATTATGGTATGGACATATTCAAAACTGGGAAAGTTTGTCTCTTAAAGAAGTCGCTATACGGCCTCAAGCAAAGTGGTCGTTGCTGGTATGTAAAGTTGGATGCAGCGTTACTAGAAATTAACTTTGTTAGGTCAGAGCCTGATAACTTCCTATACCACAAAACCATCAAAGAAAAGTTGTTCATCATAGCTGTCTAGGTGGATGATTTTCTTTTGGCAGGTCAAGAAGATCACATCACTGATGTCAAGCATCAGCTTAAACAAATATTCAAGTTGAAAGATCTAGGCCCTCATCTATTAGGTGTCAAAGTCGGAAAAATTAGACATGCAAACTACACACAGATTGGCGCTTCTCGCGGTGGCGTAAGGACGCAATTGGCGTATATGGATGCACCATGTTTCTTTACCGTACATCATGCACAGAGTCGCATGGCGTGCGTGTTGCAGGGTGGTGGGTGTATATACGGTAAAAGGCGCAATCACTGAGAAACACCATAAAGATGCCCATAAACACATATTCATATAACAAATAAATTACACAATGGGGTCAATTCAATTCGGCAACTTGTGAATAGCGCCGGGAATTAGCTCCCGACGCTATTCAATTCAGCCGCTAGTTACCCGCAATTGTCGGGAATTCTTCTCTCATCCCCGGGGGATGAGAGAAGAAACCCGACAAAAGTGCTGCCTCGCGGCCGACGCGAGGCTGATTCTGTCGGGAATCAGCCTCGCGCCGGGGAGTTAAGTCGGAGAATGCCCGTTCTCCCGACAATTCAACCTGTTTAGTCGGCGAGAACGGGACATCGCCGACTTAACTGGAGCTGAATTGAATAGCGTCGGGAGCTAATTCCCGGCGCTATTCATAAGTTGCCGAATTGAATTGACCCCATTGACAAAACATGTCCAGCACCAGACTTGTATTAAATTGTATTTATATAATAGAGTGTAAAATCATATATATATATATATATATATATGTATTATTGGTACGAAACAAGTTAGTTCTATCATGCTTAGTGTCAAAATGGTCAGGAGAAAGTGTGGATTAATTTGATAGCTATGGGTAAATTGTAGCACCTTGCAACGATGTTATGTTAAAATGTATGAATATAAAGTCACATTCTATGAGAACAAAGGACTTCCTGAGAAAACATGTGGGCAGAAGCCCAGTGGTTAACCCCTGTATCTGCATCTTCAAACTGGACATTGCTTACATATGAACTGACCAATAACACACAATGAATGAGAAACCTCCCTCTCCTGGACCAATGGAAGGATACCGGAACCAACAAACTGTTAACTCCCACTGTTTGATATATGCAGTTTCTAAGGCATAGTTAGTTAGTTGCTGTGAGGAAGACATAAAGGAATGTTCTATGGGAAAGGGTGATGTATACTGGCTGTATCTGTTTCTTTTGTAACTGTAATTGGGGACCACTTACCTAGGCTTATACATATTATACTGAATGATATAATGTACATATGTTATTTTGTATGCATACCTTTTAATATAAAATACATATATATATATCTGAGCGTTGGACCTCAGTATACCATGTGTGTGAGTACTTGTTTCTCTTAGTGCTGCGACATTCAGCGCACTATTAGCATATATGGTAATAAGATGCGACTTGCATCCGCAGTATATATTAACGCTGGTATTTTAATGTTTATTTTAAAAAATGGAAATTCACATAGGTATGAAATTTGTACAAAACCTGCAAGAGGGAACTGTTACAATTGACTGACAAACATACATTGAGGCAAAAATGTCCAAGTACTGAATGACAGATGCAAAACCAGTAAGTACACCCATTGATAAAAGTACAAAGATGGTCAAGGCCATGTCACTAAGCCAGTTCGCAAATAATCCTGGGGGACAACAGTGGACTGCAGTAAAGAGAATACTAAGGTACCTCAAAGGTACAAGTTCACTAAAGCTGAAATTTTACAAGATCATCAGATACCATCTTAACATTATTTTGGGATGCCGACTGGGGATCAGATGAGGCTGATAGACATTCTTATACTGGATACCTGTTTGCACTGGCAGGCACAGCCGTAAGCTGGGCAAGTAGGAAACAACCCACAGTTGCTCTTTCTACAACTGAGGCAGAGTACATGGCGCTCACAGAAACTTCAAAAGAAGCACTTTGGATAAGAGAGACTTTATGAGAATTAGGTCTTCTTTACCACAGTGAGATCATCAACATAAAGTGTGATAATAAGGGAGCAATTGATCTTTCTTGTAGCACAAAGCATCATGGACGGACTAAGCACATTGCTATAAGACATCATTTCATTCGTGAGTTAGTGGAAAACAAGTCCGTCAATGTGGAATATGTTGCAAGTGAAGAAAATATTGCCGACATGTTGACAACAGTACTGTCATCACACTTGCTACTTGCATTCCTGATGGAATGTGGACTAGAATATGGTTAATGCGGATTTATTCTTACTGTTTTTTGCTTCACGTTATGTTTTCGGTTATAGGAGTGACTTTACTGATTTGTTTGATAAAATGTCATGTTCTTTAAACTTGTGACCTGAGACAGTCTTGAGCTAGGGGGGGTGTTAGGATATGGTATGCTATGTACCTGTCTCCTTCTGTGTATCAGTCTATGGGTGCATCCTCCAGTGTTAGACCTCTAGTGCCAGGAGTCACTCAGAGGCAGAGTTATATGATGCATACCTCCCAACTGTCCCGATTTTCGCGGGACAGTCCCGTTTTTTGGGGACTGTCCCGCTGTCCCACCCGCGGGCCGCAGTGTCCCGCGATGGGGGGGGGGGGCAGTTGGGAGGCTCCTACACTCACTGCTCTGCATAGCAGAGCAGTAGTGAATAGACGCTGTGCGCATGCGCACAGCGTCTATTCAGCGCAGACAGTGGGAGAGAGGGCATGCCAGCAGCTCACAAGAGCGCTGGGCATGCCCCAGCAGTGACGAAAACGGGGGCGTGACCCGCGATCGCGGGTCCTCCGTGAAGCCACGCCCTTTTTTCATAGGACACGCCCCTTTTCGGGAACGCGCGCGGCTTCGCCGCGCATGTGTCCCTCTTCATTGGGGACCAAAGTTGGGAGGTATGTGATGTTAGTTCCTGTTCCTCTATCTCAGATAGAGTGAGGAGAGTGTGACACACAGAGACTGAAAGACAGATTCCTGGAGTACAAGTGTGCAGAGCTGAGACTGGGAGCAGAGCTCAGCTACAGATACTCACAGTGTTCTAGTGCATGCAACATCTTCTCTACTGTGGAAGTCAGACAGTCCTCCACGCTTCACCACCACAGACATCTCCTGATAAGTACTGCTACCTAATGCTGTTACCTTGTGTGATATATGGGTTCCTGATTACTGCTATCTGTGTTACATCCGAGTCACCTGTGTACACTAAATAAACCTGCATTACTATTTAAGTCACAAAGTGTGTGGACTGATGTCACTGCACCAGATAGCCCAGAACACTCTGCCAACAGTAATATATAATAGAGCTGGAATGACAATTGTCAATTAATTTTGCTTTGTGGTATAGTCTGGAAAATCCTTAAGGCTAAATTATACCAGTGAAGTGTAAAATGTCATGAACAAATGCTAAAAAAAGGCAAATTAAGCAGGCCTGGTTGGGCTCTTATCAGAGAATGTGTCCTGGCATTTGGCCCATAATAAATAACCCCAACAAAAGCATTCCAAATCATTATGTTACATGGCCACAAGAAATGTTAATAATATATAGGCCAAAAGGTCTATTATTGCCCAAAATCCACATTTATGTGAATAAAAGAATGGGCACTAAATTTATTTCATGATTAAAATGGTGGCACTGACTGCAGATTTAAACACATTTTTTAACACAATTTAACAAAATGCAAAGACATATTAGGTGCTACCACTTAATATTTCTGTGCATTTGAGTAAATAATGTAAAAAAAATCTTCTACAATTATGGCTAAAATGTCACAATTCCTAGAGCTTCGGGTACTAGGTGGTCCTGGCCATTCAGTTACATTAGTTAGGAGAGTGCACCCTGCACTGTTTCTCTGTCCGGGCAGTGCAGAGGCCCAACTTCCAGCTCTCATACTCTACTGTGCATGTGCTGCTTGTCCACGTATCTTCAGCTCCATTCTTCATGCTGAAAGGATGTGCTATATAGGGTTTTTGTGATGCCGACTGGGGCTCAGATGAGGCTGATAGACATTCTTATACTGCATTCTTATTCAATGACTGTCGAAATTGCCGTCAAGTCGGAAAGACAGCAGTTTCCGACTTTTTTTGGTCGAATCAGGATTTGACCTATTCAATGGCGTTGCCGTTTTTCCAACTTGTCGGAAAACACGTGGATCGGCGGACTAGCCGCAGATCCACATATTTTGACGGATTTGTGGGCATTTCCGACAGCTTTTTGGCCCATTTTTGACAATGCTGATTCGTCTTAAAAAAAAAATCGGATCAGCATTGTCAAAAATAGGCAAAACCTGTCGGAAATGCTGGAAATTGAATACTGCACCGTCGGATGAGAGGATCCGACATGCATTGAATAGACCCTTTAGTGTCCAAACTCAACTCATAGTGAGATAGTGTTATGCAGGCCTCAGACCCCTGATAGTTTCACTGCACTACTAACACTGTACCGCTGCACAGGGCTGGTGCTAGGGTGTTCGGCGTCCCCCTGCAGACTATAAATTTGCGCCCTTCCATATTGTACAAACGGACATTTTACAAAGGCGAGTGGCCTCACAAGGAAGGGTCGTGGACACACAATAGTACCCCCATTTCAATTACGCCCACAGTAGCACAATCTTATTCACATTACCTTGCGCGTCGTAGTGCTGCTTACACACATATTGCACCCAGCAGTAGTGCCGTTTATACACATAATGCCCCTAGTAGTGCTTATTACACAGATAATGGCCACAGTAGTAGTGCCACTTATACATATAATTCCCATAGTAGTAGTGCCGCTAATACACATAATGCCCCCAGTAGTAGTGCCGCTTATACACATAATGTCCGCAGTAGTAGTGCTACTAATACGTAATGCCCGAAGTCAGTAGTGGATTTAAGGGTCATGCTGCCCCTAGGACAACATTTTTGGCTTCCCTCTCTGAAAAAAAACACAATTATAGTAGGTCTCTTACTCTCACATCCCTTGCTACTCCATAGCCTTCTCATTACCCCTTTCATAGCTCTCTCCTTGTCAGTTCCCTCCATATCTCACTGCCCTCCCAACTTCCACAGCTCACAGTGCTCTCCTCACACCTCACTGCTCCCCACAGGTCACATTGCTCCGTTCACACCTTACTGGTCCCCCAGCTCACTACACCAACACAACTCACTACCCTATCACACGTCAGTGCTCCCCCTACACACACTGCCTCCCTATTGCTCACACTGTACACACACAGCACACACAAAGTCACACACTCAGACTGTGACATACTGCACTATTGGATGCAGTGATGTGCTGAAAAGATAGGTGGGGAGACAGAGCCTCTCCTGTCACACTCCAGTATACTCCAGAAGTTTGACTATAAAAATATGAAAAATACAAAGAAGATATTATAAATATCTTCTTTGTATTATTCTAATAATTTTATAGTCAAAACTCTGGAGTATCCTGGTGTATGACAGGAGAGGCTCTGCCTCCCTGCCTACCTTTTCAGCACATCACTGATCAAAACTCACCAAATTTCCAGCAATATACACTGCTGCACCTGTGAATAATGCCCACATGAACCCTCGGGTTCATATATGTGTGTGTGGGAAAATCTGGCTCTGATAAGATCCAGTGCCTCCCCAGCCATTTACCTCACCGCACATCACTGATCCCACCCCGTCTACCCAAATAATGAGTGTAAGGAGAATGAGCCACATCCTATTAGCCCAGCTGAATGGGAATCAGTATGCTATGCCAGCTGACAGGATCTCAGCGTTCATAATACTGACGGCGGGATCCCAATGAGGAGTAGACCAACATGGGTAAGTGAGGGGTGTTCTCCCCTCTCCCCAACCCCCTTACCCTCCCTGGCCACAGCCTAACCTTAACCCCCCCCCCTCCCCCGGAGTTACCTTATCCTAACTCCCCATCCCTGCTGCCTAAACCTGAATTACTCTCCCCCGCAGCCTGACCCTAACCCTCCCTGGGGGTGCCTAACCCTAACCCTCCCTGGCCACAGCCTTACCTGAAGTTGCCTAATCCTAACTCCCCATCCTTGCTGCCCTAACCTGAATTACTATCCCCCGCAACCTGACCCTAACCCTCCCAGGGGTGCCTAATCCTAACCCTCCCTGGGGGTGCCTAACCCTAACTCTACCTGGCCACAGCCTAACCTTAACCACCCCCTGGAGTTACCTAATCCTAACTCCCCGTCCCTGCTGCCTAAACCTAAATCTCCCTCTCCCACAGCCTGACCCTAACCCTTCCCGGGAGTGCCTAACCCTAACCCTCCCTGGCCACAGCCTAACATTAACCACCCCCTGGAGTTACCTTATCCTAACTCCCCATCCCTGCTGCCTAAACCTAAATCTCCCTCCCCCGCAGCCTGACCCTAACCCTTCCCGGGAGTGCCTAACCCTAACCCTCCCTGGCCACAGCCTAACATTAACCACCCCCTTCCCCCACACTCTGACCCTAACCACCCTGTCTGATGCCTAAACCTAACCCCCCTCTCCCGGACCTGAACCTAACCAGCCATGTATACTTACGAACGGGATGCCACCAGTTGGGATTCAGCCTCATGGATTTTATCCTCAGCCCCCAGACAGGGAAGTTAATAAGCTGCAGGATCACCTCCCCCCCCCCCCCCTCCCCACCTCCTTTCTCTCTTTCTCTCTCTCTCTCTCTCTCTCTCTGGCAGAGTGTGTGGGTGCTGGGTGACTGGTGAGCAGGAGGAGGGGGTAAGATGGTACCTGAGAAAAGGGGAAGGCTCTGTGCAACACCTCCCTCTCCTCTGCTGGCTGCTATGTTTTCTCATACTACTCCCTCCCCCTCACACCCCACGAGCACATACACTCACACACATGCACATACTGTTCACATACACCTATTTCCCTCCAATCTGGCTTACAAGTATAGTACCTCACAAGCAGCAGCTATCTCTCTCTGGCAGACTGGTCCATGTAGCTCCGCCCCCTCCACCCCATGAAGTTCCTTCCCCTTTCTGAAGAACACAATCAAGTGGAGGAGGACTGGAGCCTTGAAGCTGCTGGTACCGCTGCCTGTCATACAGTGTGACAGGCACCAGCGCCGGCAGCAGGGGGACAGGCGCAGCGGCAGCACAGGGATGCAGAGCAGGGAGAGCGCCTTTCCTCCCTGGTGCCTCCCTGCACTGCATCCCTTTGCTGAGCGTGTACCGTCAGGCCTGCTGCTGCATATACAGAACCAGCCTACATGCTCCACTCTCACCACTGTTTGTAAAGGCATAAGGGTGTGCTGCCACCTGTCATTTTTATTCTCATATACATTATTGTCTGGATCTGGTGCACACATCACATAAAGTGCTGTGTACCTGTTATACATACAGTGCCTGCTGGAGTAACCGTGTGTCATCCTGTGAAACAAATTCTGCATGGTTAATAAATGTATGACCTGGTTAAGTAATCTACTGTGTGGACTAACCTCCATCTCACACCACTGCCACCTGTACCAGCTATAGAATGTGACAATGATAACGCTTTCACACTGCAAATGCGGGTCGCACTCGGGAATTGTACACATGTCCTTCCCTGGTGCAACCCACCATGAGACCCCTTTCAGACTGACAATGCAACCCAACAATATGCCGGGTCGGGTGGCCATCGGGTTGCGGGATGGAGGCGGCATTGGCATTATTGGGGACGGGTGAGGAGGTGGCGCTTGTAGATGATATCATCTCCACGCTGCCTCCTCCATAGTGTAAACGGGTCCCAGATTGCATTGACCCAGGTTGCCTGTTCAGACCGACCTTGACCCGGTAGTAACCCAGGAATAACCCTGCTTTATTCCCAGGTTGAAATATCGGGTCAGGCGACCCCTTTCACACCGCACATCATCCTGCGTCGTCCTGGCAATATACTGGGTTATTTGGGCCGTATGAAAGGGAAACATTTACCATACCACCACTTCTAAATTCCCACTAATAGCCCCTACACACTGCATGATTTTAGTGAAAGATATGAACGATCTCATTCATTAATGAACGAGATACCGTTCATATCTTTCAGTGTGGAGGCACCAGCGATGAACGATGCGCAGCCTCACGCTCGTTCATCGCTGGTGCCCCGTGCGTTAAGTTATATCATCAGCTGTTATCGATTGTGAACTTGTGAGCCAACTCCTCATCACTCTTTGTGCTCAACAGGTATGATTCGTGGAACTGCACATCCCAGCAAGTTGTACTGCATTTGCTGATGATCTCAAATGAATATCTTGATTGAATAGTTTAGGTATATTGAAAAAGTGAGGTTTGTTTTTGTATTTTTTTTTACCTTTGTAAAGATATAGTTGGCTGCCTTATTGGTATGTAATGTCTGTTTTTCTAAGCTAATTTATGGCCTTAGCTTAAAGGGGGATTGTATTGGGTGGAGTTTGCAGTCATTGCATTCACATGGCTATTGTTCCTATTTAAAGTCTAGTATACGGCTGGATAGCCATCGCTGGTAGTGCTGACATAAAAGTGTTATTATAAAAATAGCGTTATACCTGCGTTAAACCGAAGGAAAACAGAAGGAAAACAACAACACACCAACACTACCACAAATGGTCTGCCTTAATGCCTCAAAAGTATGTAATTCATCTTATGCATATTATCTGTTTTAAAAACCTATGAAAAGTCATCCCCAATCTGCTCTCTACAGTTCTCTCTTATGCAAACTCATGTATGTTTCTTGATGTAATGATTTCTTGTAATTGTCATTGCATGTGTGGGGAAGTTGCTCGGTGAAATAGTTAATTATTGCATACTGACTGGTGTTTACCTCCTTTGAACATTTGCCCATTGTGGTCAGGTGTACTATATCTTTATATTTAGTAAGGTGTAGTCATGGTGTAAAGGACAGAGTATGATTACTGATTAGTAAAAGAAAACAAATACTGAGCAACATCCCCAAACAGGTCATTTCAACTTTAAACTTGTCATTTATTTTGTACGCTCTGGACATGGCTACTAATAACAAATGCACAGACAAAATTCTTAAAGCTATGTCTGCAAATGCTAGGAGCTTAGGAGACAAAATTCCAGAGCTAATTGCGATAATGACAAGGGATAACCTGGAATTTGTGGCAATTGCAGAGTCTTGGTGCAATGAGAATCATGACTGGGACATAGCAATACCAGGATACAATTTATTTAGGAAGGATAGAATAGGAAGAATAGGAGGAGGGGCAGCAATGTATGTGAAAAAAAGCATAAATGCTACTTTAATACAAAATATTGAAGCCAAAACTGAGGCCCTTTGGGTCACCATAGAAACTGGGAAGAAGGACATTATTCGCATTGGGGTGATCTATAGACCACCAGGCCAGGGGCAGGATTTGGACAGGAACCTATTGTTGGACATCTCTAAAATGGTTTTAAAGGGAGAAGTCATAATCATGGGAGACTTTAATTTACCTGATGTAAATTGGGAGGGGTCTTTTGCAAGTTCAGCTATAAGTGGCAAATTTCTACATTCCTTACAGGGAGCATCTCTCAAGCAATTGGTGAGGGAGCCCACTCGCAAAGACTCAATATTAGATTTGATTCTTACAAATGGTGATAGGATATCTGATATATATGTGGGTGAGCACCTGGGATCCAGTGATCATCAAGCAGTATGGTTTAGTATAAAGACAGGATCCAACTCCTGTCACACAAAAACAAAGGTGTTGGATTTTAGAAATGCTGACTTTGCAAAAATGGGGAGATGTTTAAGTGATTCATTGGCAGACTGGAGGAACTTGGAAGGAGTGCAGGAGAGGTGGAAAAAAATGAAAAGTGCAATACTAAGTGCAACAGACCTTTGTATCAAAATGGTTAGGAAAAGTACCAGGAAAAGGAAGCCAGTGTGGTTCACAAAAGATGTAACAACTAGTGTGAAAGCAAAAAAGATGGCTTTTAGGAAATACAAACATACTCAAAATAATAACGACAAAGAGGTGTATCTGGACAGACGGAAGGATGCTAAGAAAGTGATCAGACGTGCAAAGGCAGAAGCTGAGGAGAAAATGGCCCAGTCAGTAGATAAAGGGGGCAAAACTTTTTTTAAGTATATAAATGAAAGGAGAAAATCAAATGGACTAATAATAAGACTTAAGACAGAGAGTGAGCATTTGGTGGAGGAAGACAAGGCAATAGCAGATCACCTAAATAATTATTTTTGCTCAGTATTTACTACAGAAGAAGGGATGGGGCCACAGTTAAGTTGCAAGGACATTCATAAAAATAAGGTAGATGAAAATACATTTACAGAGGAGAAGGTCCTAACAGAACTTTCAAAACTAAAAGTGGATAAATCAATGGGACCAGATGGGATACACCCAAGGATACTCAAAGAGCTAAAAGATGTGCTGTTTACACCTTTGACAGAATTATTTAACCAGTCACTAAATACAGGTGCTATTCCAGAGGACTGGAAAAAAGCAAATGTAGTTCCACTGCACAAAAGTGGAAGCAAGGAAGAAGCAAGTAACTACAGACTAGTATGCCTTACATCAGTAGTAGGGAAAGTAATGGAAAAACTATTAAAAGAAAGAGTAGTGGAATATCTTAAATCAAACAACTTACAGGATCCAAAACAGCATGGATTTACTGGTGGGAGATCATGCCAAACAAATCTTATTTACTTTTTTGACTCTGTGACGAAAATAATAGATCAAGGGGGAGCTGTAGATGTAGCATATCTAGACTTTAGTAAGGAATTTGACACTGTCCCACATCGCAGACTGTTAAATAAACTTGAAAGCCTGGGGGTGGATTATAAATCAGTTAAATGGATAAGAACCTGGTTGCTGGATAGGAAACAGACAGTCGTAGTTATTGGAGTGCAATCTATGGAGGGAAATGTTACCAGTGGAGTACCCCAGGGATCTGTACTTGGTCCAGTTCTCTTTAATATCTTTGTTGGTGACATTGCAGATGGTATTGAAGGGAAGATGTGCCTTTTTGCAGATGATACAAAGATAAGCAACAGGGTAGACACACCGGGAGGGGTAAAACAAATGATTAATGACCTAGGTAGGCTTGAGAAATGGTCAAAAACGTGGCAACTACAGTTTAATGCTAAAAAATGCAAAATCATGCACTTGGGTCTCAAAAACCCAAAGGCTAAATATAGTATCAAGGGTACTATAATGGAAACTACTGAGGAGGAAAGAGATTTAGGAGTCACTATTTCAAGTGACTTGAAGGCAGGAAAGCAATGCAACAAAGCAATGAGAAAGGCAAGTCAGATGCTTGGTTGCATAGGGAGAGGAATCAGAAGCAGGAAAAAAGAAGTGATAATGCCACTGTATAGGTCATTGGTACGGCCCCATCTGGAATACTGTGTCCAGTTCTGGAGACCCTATCTCCAGAAGGATATAAATACATTAGAGAGTGTACAAAGAAGGGCAACTAAAATGGTGCATGGCCTACATCACAAAACTTACCCGGAAAGGCTAAAAGATCTTAACATGTATAGTTTGGAGGAGAGAAGGGAAAGGAGGGACATGATAGAAACTTTCAAATATATCAAGGGTCTTAACAAAGTTCAGGAGGGAAACATTCTTCAAAGGAAAAGATGTATTAGAACTCGAGGGCATACATTGAGACTGGAGGGGGGGAGGTTCAGGGGAAATTTAAGGAAAAATTACTTCACAGAAAGGGTAGTGGATAAGTGGAATAGCCTCCCATCAGAGGTGGTAGAGGCTAAGACTGTAGGGCAATTTAAACATGCTTGGGACAGGCATATGAATATCCTTACAAAGAATTAAGGTTAAAAAAGGGTTGAGATTGCCTAAAGGATAAAATAAAAAAGGGGCAGACTAGATGGGCCAAGTGGTTCTTATCTGCCGTCAAATTCTATGTTTCCATGTTTCTATGTCGCCTGTGCATGCAGGCCAATATGGACGATCTCGTCCATATTTGCCTGCACTGCTATGGAGCCGGGTGACGGGGGAAGTGAAGAAACTTCACTCCTCCCGTCACTGCCCCCCCCCCCCCCCGCCGCCGCCAGGTCGCCCGTCGTCCGTATCCGCCGTCGGGCAGCTCGGCGGCAGATCGGTATGTGTGTAGGGCCCATTAGACTACTGTATGTATTTATATGATTACAGTATAATAAAGTAACAGCAACTATACACATGCATACCTCCCACCACGACCCTCTCCAGGAGGGACAGAATGCTCTGTTCCTGAACTTCCCTCCTAATTGATGATTTGCCATCACCTGTGCTGAAACACCTTTCTTATTCATTAACCTGTTCAAAACAGGTGCCGGCAATCACAAATTAAGAGAAATGTCCAGAAGCAGAGCATTGTGTCCCTCCTGGAGAGGGTCATGTTGGGAGGTATGACTATGCACATGTATGAAACGTTCCACTATATTAGGAATAATATAGTGTCAGGCACAGTTCTAATAGAGATGTGCAGTGTAATTGACAAAGCCTGATAAGCTTGTCGCAGCTGATTAATGTAACTTCCTTCCAGTACTAAGTTCTATGCAGCTGAGACTCAGGTGCATTTAATCTTCTTTGTTTGGGCAGAATACAGCTTTAAATTTGCACAGCACCTGAGTCTGGAAAAAAGAGGGGGACGTAATGTAAGAGGACAGATTAACTGAAATTCTACTCCCTCACTTCCATATCCTCAGCACTGAGGATTTTAACACCAAATTCAGAAAAATGAGTCGCTGCTGGCTCACATTCCAGAGCAGCTAACGTGCAGCATGGATCACGCAATGTCAGATTAATTTCACATGTGGACATTTTTAATATTCTTCTATAAATATTCATAAACTGTGAAAAATGGGAAATTGTTCACTTAACAGAGAAAGTAAAAGAAAAAAAAGGAATTTGCAACAAAATCTATGAGAGCAACTGAAAGAAAACGACCAATGAAGACACAGCAGCTTCCGTTGAATTTTCACTCAGTCTGTTCTCTTCATATCATTAGTAATAAGAATCTAAAACAATTGTTATATATCATATAGTAACCTATCCCGCAGGGTAGATACTCATTTTGTTTCTATCTCATAATTGACCTCATTCAGTCAAAAGGAATATAAAGTATACAAATAGCTAAGATTCATATTCACATATTTATTTTTTATACAAGATTTAAACCAATAATCCTCCTAATTACTATTATTAAGATAACCTTAGTTTTCTGCAGTAACCAACAAGCAATTTACTTTGATTAATACTATATATTGGTACATACCTGCCAACATGACCCTCTCCAGGAGGGACACAATGCTCTGCTCCTGGACTTCCCTCTTAATGTATGATTGCCAACACCTGTGCTGAAACAACTTTCTTATCCATTAACCTGTTCAAAACAGATGCCGGCAATTATAAATTAAGAGAACAGTCCAGGAGCAGAGTATTCTGGGGTAGATGTATTAACCTGTAGAAGGCATAAGGAAGTGATAAACCAGAGATAAAGCAAGTGCAAGGTGATAATGCACCAGCCAATCAGCTCCTGTTAATTTACATATGGGAGCTGATTGGCTGGTGTGTTTATTATCACTTCCTTATGCCTTCTCCAGGTTAATACATCTGCCCCTTCTGGAGAGAGTCATGTTGGGAGGTATGTTGGTAGACTAATATAAGGTGTAATTGGTTTCTTTGGGTTATGAAAAACAAATATTAGCATGCCTATCAAAAAACAAAGTAAACATATGTAAAGCCAGGGGCCTCTAACCTCTGTTCCCGCACCTAGACACAATGTTATCAGACTATGAGACAGGGAGGCAAATTTACTAAGTGGCACTTTTTTAAAATGACCAATTATATTTTGCATTTAATGGTATTGTTTGCATTTAATATTATTACCCATTTAAATCAAGCAGTCAACAACCCAAAGACGCATTATTAACTGTGAAAAGCGTCACTTATTACATTTACTTCAAGCTATGTCTCAAGTTTTTATCAAAGCAGGGATGTAGTCCCAGTTGAAATAAGTTTTAGGCAGAAGGGTTATTACTAGAGATGAGCAGGTTCGGTTAGTCGAGATCCGAACCCCCCCCCCCCCCGAACTTCACGTGGTTTACACAGGTCCGAGGCAGCTTCGGTTCTTCCCGCCTTACACGCAAAACCCGAACGGGGGAAAACGTCATCATCCCGCTGTCGGATTCTCGCAAGATTTGAATTCCATATAAAGAGCCACACGTCACCGCCATTTTCACTCGTGCATTGTAGATTCAGAGGAGAGGACGTGGCTACGTTCTCTGCCTGAATAGCCCAGTATCAGCTAAATATCAGCTCAATACAGTATCTGTGCTCAGTATCAGTGCTGCATTGTGGTGACCAGTATATAGTAGAACAGTACAGTTGTCCATTGCTGTATTTTGCTGTTCTGTGTCAGTTCTGGAATCCTGAATAGTGCTCAATATCTGTGATCATTATTATCATTGCTGCATTGTTGTGACCAGTATATAGTAGAACAGTACAGTAGTCCAGTGCTGTTCTCGCTGCCCAGTGTCAGTTCTAGTATCCTGAACAGTGCTCAATATCTGTGCTCAGTATCAGTGCTGCATTGTGGTGACCAGTATATAGTAGTACAGTACAGTAGACCATTGCTGTATTTTGCTGCTCCGTGTCAGTTCTGGAATCCTGAACAGTGCTCAATATCTGTGCTCATTATTATCATTGCTGCATTGTGGGGACCAGTATATAGTAGTACAGTAAAGTAGTCCAGTGCTGTTCTCGCTGCCCAGTGTCAGTTCTAGTATCCTGAACAGTGCTCAATATCTGTGCTCATTATTATCATTGCTGCATTGTGGTGACCAGTATATAGTAGTACAGTAGTTCATTGCTGTATTTTGCTGCTCTGTGTCAGTTCTATTATCTGAACAGTGCTCAATATCTGTGCTCATTATTATCATTGCTGAATTGTGGTCACCAGTATATAGTAGTACAGTACAGTAGTCCAGTGCTGTTCTCGCTGCTCCGTGTCAGTTCTAGTATCCTGAACAGTGCTCAATATCTGTGCTCAGTATCAGTTCTGCATTGTGGTGACTAAAATTCCAGTGTCTTGTGCTGCATCTTGCTGCTGTAGGGTGCTGTGGTAGTGTACTGTCACTGTGCATAGGCCATCATCATTCCAGTCACAGTGGTATCTGGTATCTATCTAGTGGTATCTAATTCCAGACATTACTGCCGTCTAATTCCAGATATATTACTGGCATATAATTCCACACATTAAAAAATGGAGAACAAAAATGTGGAGGCTAAATAGGGAAATATCAAGATCCACTTCCACCTAGTGCTGAAGCTGCTGCTACTAGTCATGGCAGAGATGATGAAATGCCATCAACGTCGTCTACCAAGGCCGATGTCCAATGTCATAGTAGAGATCATGTAAAATCCAAAAAACAAAAGTTCAGTAAAATGACCCAAAAATCTAAATTAAAAGCGTCTGAGGAGAAGCGTAAACTTGCCAATATACCATTTACGACACGGAGTGGCAAGGAACAGCTAAGGCCCTCTCCTATGTTCCTCATGACTAGTGGGTCAGCTTTACATGAGGATGGAAGCACTCATCCTCCCGCTAGAAAAATTAAAAGAGTTAAGCTGGCAAAAGCACAGCAAAGAACTGTGCATTCTTCTAAATCACAAATCACCAAGGAGAGTCCAATTTTGTCGGTTGGGATGCCTGACCTTCCCATCACTGGACGGAAAGAGCTTGCGCCTTCCACCATTTGCACGCCCCTTGCAAGTGCTGGAAGGAGCACCCACAGTACAGTTCCTGATATTCAAATTGAACATGTCACTGTTGAAATACACCAGGATGTGGATATGGGTGTTGCTGGTGCTGAGGAGGAAATTGACAAGGAGGATTCTGATGGAGAGGTGGTTTGTTTAAGTCAGGCACGCGGGGAGACAACTGTTGTCCATGGGATGAATAAGGCCATTGACATGCCTGGTCAAAATACAAAAAAAATCACCTCTTTGGTGTGGAATTATTTAAACAGAAATGCGGACAACTGGTGTCAAGCCATGTGTTGCCTTTGTAAAGCCGTAATAAGTAGGGGTAAGGACGTTAACCACCTAGGAACATCCTCCCTTATACGTCACCTGGAGCGCATTCATCAGAAGTCATTGACAAGTTCAAAAACTTTGGGTGACAGCGGAAGCAGCCCACTGACAACTAAATCCCCTCTTCCTCTTGTAACCAAGCTCCTGCAAACCACACCACCAACTCCCTCAGTGTCAATTTCCTCCTTAGACAGGAACGCCAATAGTCCTGCAGGCCATGTCACTGGGAAGTCTAACGAGTCCTCTCCTAACTGGGATTGCTGCGATGGAACCTTGAGTGTAACGCCTACTGCTGATGGTGCTGCTGTTGATGCTGCTGGGAGTCGATCGTCATCCCAGAGGGGAAGTCAGAAGACCACTTGTACTACTTCCAGTAAGCAATTGACTGTCCAACAGTCCTTTGTGAGGAAGATGAAATATCACAGAAGTCATCCTGTTGCAAAGCGGATAACTCAGGCCTTGACAACTATGTTGGTGTTAGATGTGCGTCCGGTATCCGCCGTTAGTTCACAGGGTCTTAAAGAATTGCTTGAGGTAGTGTGTCCCCGGTACCAAATACCATCTAGGTTCCACTTCTCTAGGCACGCGATACTGAGAATGTACACAGACGTCAGAAAAAGACTCACCAGTGTCCTAAAAAATGCAGTTGTACCCAATGTCCACTTAACCACAGACATGTGGACAAGTGGAGCAGGGCAGACTCAGGACTGTATGACTGTGACAGCCCACTGGGTAGATGTATTGCCTCCCGCAGCAACAACAGCAGCGGCGGCACCAGTAGCAGCAACTCGCAAACGCCAACTCGTTCCTAGGCAGGCTACGCTTTGTATCACCGCTTTCCATAAGAGGCACACAGCTGACAACCTCTTACGGAAACTGAGGAACATCATCGCAGATTGGCTTACCCCAATTGGACTCTCCTGAGGATTTGTGACATCGGACAACGCCACCAATATTGTGCGTGCATTACATGTGGGCAAATTCCAGCACGTCCCATGTTTTACACATACAATGAATTTGGTGGTGCAGAATTTTTTTTTAAACGACAGGGGCGTGCAAGAGATGCTGTCAGGGGCCCGAAGAATTGCGGGCCACTTTCGGCATTCAACCACCGTGTGCCGAAGACTGGAGCACCAGCAAACACTCCTGAACATGCCCTGCCATCAGCTGAAGCAAGAGGTGGTAACGGTGTGGAATTCAACCCTCTATATGCTTCAGAGGATGGAGGAGCAGCAAAAGGCCATTCAAGCCTATACATCTGCCTACGATATAGGCAAAGGAAGGGGAATGCACCTGACTCAAGCGCAGTGGAGAATGATTTCAACGTTGTGCAAGGTTCTGCAACCCTTTGAACTTGCCACACGTGAAGTCAGATCAGACACTGCCAGCCTGAGTCAGGTCATTCCCCTCATCAGGCTTTTGCAGAAGCAGCTGGAGAGATTGAAGGAGGAGCTAAAACGGAGCGATTCCGCTAGGCATGTGGGACTTGTGGATGGAGCCCTTAATTCGCTTAACCAGGATTCACGGGTGGTCATTCTGTTGAAATCAGAGCACTACATTTTGGCCACTGTGCTCGATCCTAGGTTTAAAGCCTACGCTGTATCTCTCTTTCCGGCAAACACAAGTCTGCAGATGTTCAAAGACCTGCTGGTGAGACAATTGTCAAGTCAAGCGGAACGTGACCCGCCAACAGCTCCTCCTTCATTTTCTACCGCCACTGGAGCTGCAAGGAAAAGGATAACATTTCCAAAACCACCCGCTGGCGGTGATGCAGGGCAGTCAGGAGCGATAGCTGACATCTGGTCCGGTCTCAAGGACCTGCCAACGATTACTGACATGTCGTCTACTGTCACTGCATATGATCCTGTCACCATTGAAAAAATGGTGGAGGATTTTATGAGTGACAGCATCACTGTAGGCATGTCAGACAGTCCGTACGTATACTGGCAGGAAAAAGAGGCAATTTGGAGGCCCTTGCACAAACTGGCTTTATTTTGCTTAAATTGCCCCCCCTCCAGTGTGTACTCCGAAAGAGTGTTTATTGCAGCCGGTAACCTTGTCAGCGATCGGCGTAGGAGGTTACTTCCACAAAATGTGGAGAAGATGATGTTCATCAAAATTAATTATACTCATTTCCTCCGTGGAGACATTTACCAGCAATTGCCTCCAGAAAGTACACTGGGTCCTGTGATGGTGGATTCCAGTGGAGACAAATTAAAACTCTCTGAGGAGGGGGATGTACACAGTGAAAGGGGTGAGGAATCGGACGATGAGGAGGAGGTGGACATCCTGCCTCTGTAGAGCCAGTTTGTGCAAGGAGAGATTGATTGCTTCTTTTTTGGTGGGGGCCCAAACCAACCAGTCATTTCAGCCACAGTCGTGTGGCAGACCCTGTCGCTGAAATGATGGGTTTGTTAAAGTGTGCATGTCCTGTTTATACAACATAAGGGTGGGTGGGAGGGCCCAAGGACTATTACATCTTGCACCTCTTTTTTTTTTTTATTTATCTTTGCATCATGTGCTGTTTGGGGACTATTTTTTTAAGTGCCATCCTGTCTGACACTGCAGTGCCACTCCTAGATGGGCCAGGTGTTTGTGCCGCCCACTTGGATCACTTAGCTTAGTCATTCAGCGACCTCAGTGCAAATTTTAGGACTAAAAATAATATTGTGAGGTGTGAGGTGTTCAGAATAGACTGGAAATGAGTGGAAATTATGGTTATTGAGGTTAATAATACTATAGGATCAAAATTACCCCCAAATTCTATAATTTAAGCTGTTTTTGAGATTTTTTTGAAAAAAACACCCGAATTCAAAACACACCCGAATCCGACAAAAATTCTTAAGGGAGGTTTTGCCAAAACCCGTCCGAATCCAATACACGACCGTGGAACCGAATCCAAAACCAAAACACAAAACCCGAAAAATGCCCAGTGCACATCCCTAGTTATAACAAGAGCCTCAGTTCCACTAAAATAATGTTTCTTAAAGCAATTGTGCTAGTTACTACAATGGAGGTAATTCTGAGTTGATCGCAGCAGCAAATTTGTTAGCAGTTGGGCAAAACCATGGTGGTCATTCCGAGTTGTTCGCTCGCTAGCTGCTTTTAGCAGCATTGCAAACGCTAGGCCGCCGCCCTCTGGGAGTGTATCTTATCTTAGCAGAATAGCGGACGAAAGATTAGCAGAACTGCTACTAAATAATTCCTTGCAGTTTCTGAGTAGCTCCAGACCTACACCTGGACTGCGATCACCTCAGTCCGTTTAGATCCTGGTTTGACGTCACAAACACGCCCTGCGTTTGGCCAGCCAGTCCCCCGTTTCTCCAGCCACTCCTTCGTTTTTACCTTTCACGCCTGCATTTTTTAGCACACTCCCTGAAAACGGCCAGTTTCCGCCCAGAAACACCCACTTCCTGTCAATCACACTACGATCACTCGAGCGATGAAAAAACGTCGCTCGAGCTTGTGTAAATCTCCAAAGTTTTGTGTTAAATTAATGAACGCATGCATGCGCGCTGCGTACCATGCGCATGCGCATTTTCCACCTAATCGCTCCGTTGCGAAAAACGCCAATGAGCGAACAACGCGGAATGACCACCCATGTGCACTGCAGGTGTGGCAGATTTTTACAGAGACAGTTAGGGTGTGTACACACGGTGAGATTTTTTCTTTCGATTTTGACTATATAGTCAAAATCGCAAGAAAAGTTAGTGCAGATCGCAAGGTGAAAGTCAACTTGCGATCCCGATTCGATCCCGATGCGCGGTCCCGCCAGGTCGGCATCGCAAGAAAAGATAGACTGTGCAGGCAAGTCAATCCTTGCTAGATCGGTGTACTATCTAGTTCATATGAGCTTGCGATGCCGATCTGTGTCATCCCAGCCACTCCCCGCCGCATCCATTTTCTTCATTCACTACGCGGACGATGAAGAAGCAACACGTGGAGCGGTGGGCACCAGAAAACTTTGTGGAAAACGGTAAGTTTCAGCAGCGGGGTGGGGAGCAGCACTGTGGGGCAACATATCTGGCACTAGGTGGGCAACGTATCTGGCACTGTGGGGCAATGTATCTGGCACTGGGGGTCACCATATCTGGCACAGGGGGGCAATGTATCTGGAACTAGGGGGGCACCGTATCTGGCACTGTGGGCCAATGTATCTGGCACTGGGGGGCACCGTATCTGGCACAGGGGGGCAATGTATATGGCACTGTGGGGCACCGTATCTGGCACAGGGGGGCAATGTATATGGTTGTGGGGCAATGTATCTGGCACTAGGGGGCAATGTATCTGGCACTGTGGGGCAATGTATTTGGCACTAGAGGGGCACCTATCTGGCACTGTGGGGCACTGTATCTGGCACTGTGGGGCACCGTATCTGGCACTGGGAGGCAATGTATCTGGCACTAGGGGGGCACCGTATCTGGCACTGAGGGCACCATATATGGCACTGTGGGGCAATGTATCTGGCACTAGGGGGGCAATGTATCTGGCACTGTGGGGCACTGTATCTGGCACTGGGAGGCAATGTATCTGGCACTAGGGGGGCACCGTATCTGGCACTGTGGGGCAATGTATCTGGCACTAGGGGGGCACCGTATCTGGCACTGTGGGGCAATGTATCTGGCACTGTGGGGCAATGCAACTGGCACTGTGGGGCAATGTATCTGGCACTGGGGGGCACCGTATCTGGCACCGTATCTGGCACTGGGAGGCAATGTATCTGGCACTAGGGGGGCACCGTATCTGGCACTGGGGGGGCACCATATATGGCACTGTGGGGCAATGTATCTGGCACTAGGGGGGCAATGTATCTGGCACTGTGGGGCACCGTATCTGGCACTGTGGGGCAATGTATCTGGCACTGAGGGGCACCATATATGGCACTGTGGGGCACCGTATCTGGCACTGTGGGGCAATGTATCTGGCACTATGGGGCAATGCAACTGGCACTGTGGGGCAATGTATCTGGCACTGGGGGGCACCGTATCTGGCACTGGGGGGCACCATATATGGCACTGTGGGGCAATGTATCTGGCACTAGGGGGGCAATGTATCTGGCACTGTGGGGCACCGTATCTGGCACTGTGGGGCAATGTGTCTGGCACTAGGGGGGCAATGTATCTGGCACTGTGGGGCAATGTATCTGGCACTGTGGGGCACCGTATCTGGCACTGTCGGGCAATGTATCTGGCACTAGGGGGGCACCGTATCTGGCACTGAGGGGCACCATATATGGCACTGTGGGGCACCGTATCTGGCACTGTGGGGCAATGTGTCTGGCACTAGGGGGGCACCGTATCTGGCACTGGGGGGCACCATATATGGCACTGTGGGGCAATGTATCTGGCACTAGGGGGGAAATGTATCTGGCACTGCGGGGCAATGTATCTGGCACTAGGGGGGCACCGTATCTGGCACTGTGGGGCAATGTATCTGGCACTGGGGGGCAATGTATCTGGCACTGGGGGGCAATGTATCTGGCACTGGGGCTCTCCCCCGTGCGGCTCTCCCCCCTCCTCCGCCGGCTCCATCCTCCCGCTGACAGGAGCAGTGGCATGGCCCCGCAGTGTGTGCGGCTCTCCCCAGCTGCAGCAGGTTAGTCTCTCTCTCTCTCTCTCTCTCTCTCTCTCTCTCTCCTGTGGATGTGTAAGTATAATTTTAATTTTTACAGGTACCCCTACCCTATTGGATTCTACTGGACAAGTGGACGTGATCGGCGTGGAATGTAGGTAAGTGTGTGTGAGTGTGTAAGTGTATTTTAATAAATTTTTGCTGTCACAGTGTGTGAGTTGTGTTTTTATTTGGGTATTTGTTTTGTTGTAGAACAAAAGGTACCAGCGGCCCCGTTATTTCCCAAGTACCAGCAAGCGGGGGAGGCTTGCTGGGCCTTGTAGTTCCACAACAAAAGACAATATTCTTATCTTTACACACATGGCTATCAGCCTCCCATCCACCGCACACGGATGGGGGGGACAGCCTCGGGCTTCACCCCTGGTCCTTGGGTGCCTGGAGGGGGGGTAACCCCTTGATTTAAGGGGTCCCCACTCCTCCAGGGAACCCGGCCAGGGGTGACTAGTTGGGGGGGTAATGCCACGGCCACAGGGGACCTCCATAAATGTGTCCCCCGGCTGTGGCATTATGTCCCTGGCTAGTGGAGCCCGGTGCTGGTTTTAAAAATACCGGGGACCCCTACATCTTTTGTCCCCCGTATTTTTGGAACCAGGACCGGACTAAGGGGGTAATTCCAAGTTGATCGCAGCAGGAATTATGTTAGCAGTTGGGCAAAACTATGTGCACTGCAGGGGAGGCAGATATAACATGTGCAGAGAGAGTTAGATTTGGGTGGGTTATTTTGTTTCTGTGCAGGGTAAATACTGGCTGGTTTATTTTTAAACTGCAAATTAGATTGCAGATTGAACACACCACACCCAAATCAAACTCTCTCTGCACATGTTACATCTGCCTCCCCTGCAGTGCACATGGTTTTGCCCAACTGCTAAAAAAATTCCTGCTGCGATCAACTTGGAATTACACCCTAAGAGCCCGGTGCTGGTTGTCTAAATACGGGGAACCCCTGTCCAATTTTTTCCCCAGTATTTAAACAACCAGGACCAGCTCAAAGAGCCCGAGGCTGGTTATACTTAGGAGGGGGGACCCCACGCATTTTTTTTTTTTACTTTTTTAACCCATTCAGACCCTTCTCCATTAAGTTAATGGAAGCCCTGGACAACAAAATTGCATTCATGTCCTCCTCCCACTCCCTTCCCAAACACTAATTATTATTTTTTCTATAAAAATGTACAATATATCACAAGTATGATAAGCAGGTAGGCAGCGGGCATTGGCGGCATTGAACTGAGGTGAAAATTAGTGGCGGAGGGCTGGGTCAGTTGATGTTGGGCGAGTTTGTAAGCCATTGGTGGTGGCAGCGGGCATCGGCTCATAGGCAGTAGCGGGCATTGGCTCGGCAGCGGTAGGGGTCATCGGCAGGATTCGGCGGACATTATAGCTGTAGTGCCTCACCAGCCACTGACCTCACCGCACGCCACTGGTAAAAAGCGGACTCTTGCCTGCTGTAATGTATAAAATGGGGACTCTGTCTGCCGTGATGTATAAAATGGGGACAATTGCCTGCAGTAATGTATAAAATGGGGATTCTGCCCTGATGTATAAAATGGGGACACGTGCCTGCCATAATGTGTAAAAAGGGGGACACTTGCCTGCAGTAATGTATAAAATGGGGACTCTAGCCTGCCATAATGTGTAAAATGGGGACTCTTGCCTGCCGTAATGTGGGGATTTAATGTATCAAGGGCATTGCGGTGTGTGGCATAATATGGTGCAGGGTGCATTACTGTGTGGGGCTTAAGATGGTAGAATTTTTATTTCCCTATGGTGGGCATGATCTGTTGGTACAGGGTCAAATACTGGGGTATGAGGTAGTCTTTTCAGACGAGGGCACCCCAATAAAATGAGGCCAGGCCCATTTAAATAATGAGGGCACGCACCTTGCCGGGGGTATACTGGCGACACATTAAGAGATGCATTTTTGTGATGCTGCGTATTTTAATGTGATATATACATATAGATAGATAGATAGATAGATAGATAGATAGATAGATAGATAGATAGATAGATAGATAGATAGATAGATAGATAGATAGACACTGCTCAAAAAATAAAGGGAACACTAAAATAACACATCCTAGATCAGAATGAATGAAATATTCTTATTAAATACTTTGTTCTTTACATAGTTGAATGTGCTGACAACAAAATCACATTATTAACCCATGGAGGTCTGGATTTGGAGTCACACTCAAAATTAAAGTGGAAAAACACACTACAGGCTGATCCAACTTTGATGTAATGTCCTTAAAACAAGTCAAAATGAAGCTCAGTAGTGTGTGTGGCCTCCACGTGCCTGTATGACCTCCCTACAACCCACACAAATTTGCCCCCTCCCCCCTTCCCATACCATCCCCCAATGGAGCATGCGCCGGTAAACCCTCCTCCGCAACCGTTTTTTTCTGGCGGGAGCCACACAGCCCAGCCCCTCCCCCCAATCTAGCACCTCGCCCAGTGGCATGTAGTCTGACATGCAGAGTACAGGGTCCTCTGTGCTGGGCGACCCACGATTTTTTCATTTATAATTAATTTTTTGTACCCGGTTTTTTAGTTTTGTTGGAAAAATCTGCTGGTGACCTTATCCTACGCTCTTGCTCCAAGTGAACTTTATGAGATCATTAGTACTGCAGCGTCGGTTTTGTGACCTCACTGTCCCGGACTACGGATCGTTGTGATGACTGCACTTCTTGTGTTCCTTCAAGACTGTTCGAAAATTTGCTGTTGTTCTTCACCCAAGGCAAAATTGCACTGTGTTTGCCTCTACTGTACTCGGATATGCCCGATTCCTGTTCTGTTGGCATAGTCCCTGTCAAAAGGCACTCGTTCTCATAGTACAGCGTATGAATCCTGGCCAGAGTTGGCGGTGTCAGTTGATTATTTTTATAAAGTTTTAAAAAAAAATGTGTTGTGTATTTTGTATAAAATGTAAAGGGGTTTATATTGTGTTGTTGTCAGTTAGTAAAAATGCCCTATAGCATTTTTAGGTGGGAGGTGGTGGATTTTTTGGGGGGAAATGGGAGCTGAGTGTTGCTGTGATGGAGGGGGGGGAGGATACTGGTGAAAACCCAACATTTTTTAAGTGTCTTTTTTTGAGTCATGTTTTATTAGAGCCTAATTCAGACCTGATTGTAGCCCTGCATAATTTTGCAGGGCTACGATCAGGCACACCGACATGCGGGGGGACGCTCCCGCATGTCAGCCCCCCCCCCCCACAGAAGTGCAAAAGCATCACACAGCTGCGATGCTTTTGCACTTCAGTAGTAACTCCCGGCCAGCTCAGCTTTTGCGTGCTGGCCGGGAGCTACTCGTCGCTGCCCGGGTTGCAGCGGCTCCATGTGATGTCACGCAGCCGCTGCGGCCTGCCCCCCACATGGTCTGGCCAAGCCTGCGTTGGCCGGACCGCGCCCACAAAACGGAGGCCAAATGCCGCCATGCCACCACCTTTGCCTGTCAATCAGGCAGAGGGGCTCACAAGGCAACGACAGCTGTCGCACTGCAGCGCCGGCTCACTTCTGACCTGATCGCTGTGATGAACTGGAGCAAGCAATCAGGTCAGATCCGTGCATGCTTCTGTGTGAAAATGGTAAAGTGTAAAAGTAAAAAAAAAAAAAAAGATGTGCAGGTCCACCCATTCAGCATAACCAGCCTCGGGCTCTTTGAGCCGGTCCTGGTTGCAAAAATATGAGGGAAAAATGGAGTAGGGGTCCCCCATATTTTAGTAACCAGCACCGGGCTCTTGGACCGGTCCTGGTTCCGAAAATATTGGGGACAAAAAGAGTAGGGGTCCCCCGTATTTTTTAAACCAGCACCGGGCTCCACTAGCCAGGGAGGTGATGCCGCAGCCAGGGGACACTTTTATACAGGTCCCTGCGGCCGCAGCATCACACACCCCAACTAGTCAACCCTGGGCGGGGTTCCCGGTGGGGTGGGGACCCCTTAAATAAAGGGGTCCCACCCTCCAGGCACCCAAGGGCCAGGGGTGAAGCCCGAGGCTGTCTTCAGCACCCGTGGGCGGTGTATGCCGGGCTGATAGCCAAAATTGTGTTTAAAAAATGAATATTGTCTTTTGCTGTGGAACTACAAGTCTCAGCAAGCCTCCCCGCATGCCGGTACTTGGAGACCCACAAGTACCAGCATGCAGAGAATTAAAGGGCACGCTGGTACCTGTAGTTCCACAACAAAAGAAATACCCCAAAAAAGACAAAACACACACACCGTAAAGGTAAAAGTTTATTAACACTAGTGATGAGCGGGTTCGGTTCCTCGGAATCCGAACCCGCCCGAACTTCACCTTTTTTTTACACGGGTCCGAGCGACTCGGATCCTCTCGCCTTGCTCGGTTAACCCGAGCGCGCCCGAACGTCATCATCCCGCTGTCGGATTCTCGCGAGACTCGGATTCTATATAAGGAGCCGCGCATCGCCGCCATTTTTCACACGTGCATTGAGATTGATAGGGAGAGGACGTGGCTGGCGTCCTCTCCGTTGTATTAGAAGAAAAAAAAAACTGAGTGACTTAGTTTTAATTGTGGGGAGGATTGGGGACGGGGAGCAGCTGTTAGGGAGTACAGTGCAGGGTTTTGAGTTTAATCCGTTGTTTCTCTGCCTGAAAAAAAATGCTCCACCATATCTGTGCTCACTCAGTGTGCTGCACTGCTGCATGATATATCTGTGCTGAGTGCACTGCTCACACTGCCTAATTGTGGGGACTGGGGAGCAGTTATAGCAGGAGTACAGTGCACAGTTTTGCTGACAGTGACCACCAGTCCAGTATACGTTTGTCTGCCTGAAAAACACTGTGGTGTTTTTTTTTTTCTTTCTTCATGCTAGTTTGTTTAGCAGTCTGCTGACAGTGTCCACCAGGTCCGTTATACAGTATATTATATATATAATTAAGCACTAAGCAGCAGTACGGTAGGCCACGGCTGTACCTACCTCTGTGTCGTCAGTGCACTCGTCGTCCATAAGTATAAGTAATACTATACTATCCATCCATCTACATTGTATACCTGTGGTGTTTTTTTTTTTCTTTCTTCATAGTCATACTAGTTTGTTTAGCAGTCTGCTGACAGTGTCCACCAGGTCCGTTATACAGTATAAATATCATATATATAAGCACTAAGCAGCAGTACGGTAGGCCACGGCTGTATCTACCTCTGTGTCGTCACTCGTCGTCCATAAGTATAAGTAATACTATACTATCCATCCATCTACATTGTATACCTGTGGTGTTTTTTTTTTTCTTTCTTCATACTAGTTTAGCAGTCTGCTGACACTGTCCACCAGGTCCGTTATACAGTATATCATATATATAAGCACTAAGCAGCAGTACGGTAGGCCACGGCTGTACCTACCTCTGTGTCATCACTCGTCGTCCATAAGTATAAGTAATACTATACTATCCATCCATCTACATTGTATACCTGTGGTGTTTTTTATTTCTTTCTTCATACTAGTTTAGCAGTCTGCTGACACTGTCCACCAGGTCCGTTATACAGTATAATATCATATATATAAGCACTAAGCAGCAGTACGGTAGGCCACGGCTGTACCTACCTCTGTGTCGTCACTCGTCGTCCATAAGTATAAGTAATACTATACTATCCATCCATCTACATTGTATACCTGTGGTGTTTTTTTTTTCTTTCTTTATACTAGTTTAGCAGTCTGCTGACAGTGTCCACCAGGTCCGTTATACAGTATAATATCATATATATAAGCACTAAGCAGCAGTACGGTAGGCCACGGCTGTACCTACCTCTGTGTCGTCACTCGTCGTCCATAAGTATAAGTAATACTATACTATCCATCCATCTACATTGTATACCTGTGGTGTTTTTTTTTTCTTTCTTCATACTAGTTTAGCAGTCTGCTGACACTGTCCACCAGGTCCGTTATACAGTATAATATCATATATATAAGCACTAAGCAGCAGTACGGTAGGCCACAGCTGTACCTACCTCTGTGTCGTCACTCGTCGTCCATAAGTATAAGTAATACTATACTATCCATCCATCTACATTGTATACCTGTGGTGTTTTTTTTTTCTTTCTTCATACTAGTTTAGCAGTCTGCTGACACTGTCCACCAGGTCCGTTATACAGTATAATATCATATATATAAGCACTAAGCAGCAGTACGGTAGGCCACGGCTGTACCTACCTCTGTGTCGTCACTCGTCGTCCATAAGTATAAGTAATACTATACTATCCATCCATCTACATTGTATACCTGTGGTGTTTTTTTTTTCTTTCTTCATACTAGTTTGTTTAGCAGTCTGCTGACAGTGTCCACCAGGTCCGTTATACAGTATATCATATATAAGCACTAAGCAGCAGTACGGTAGGCCACGGCTGTACCTACCTCTGTGTCGTCAGTCGTCGTCCATAAGTATAAGTAATACTATACTATCCATCCATCTACATTGTATACCTGTGGTGGCTTTTAGTTGTGCGCAAAATATGGAGAACAAAAATGTGGAGGTTAAAAAAATAGGGAAAGATCAAGATCCACTTCCACCTCGTGCTGAAGCTGCTGCCACTAGTCATGGCCGAGACGATGAAATGCCATCAACGTCGTCTGCCAAGGCCGATGCCCAATGTCATAGTACAGAGCATGTAAAATCCAAAACACAAAAGATCAGTAAAAAAATGACCCAAAAATCAAAATTAAAAGCGTCTGAGGAGACGCGTAAACTTGCCAATATGCCATTTACGACACGGAGTGGCAAGGAACGGCTGAGGCCCTGGCTTATGTTCATGGCTAGTGGTTCAGCTTCACATGAGGATGGAAGCACTCATCCTCTCGCTAGAAAAAAGAAAAGACTTGCGGCAAAAGCACAGCAAAGAACTGTGCGTTCTTCGAAATCACAAATCCCAAAGGAGAGTCCAATTGTGTCGGTTGCGATGCCTGACCTTCCCAACACTGGACGGGAAGAGCTTGCGCCTTCCACCATTTGCACGCCCCCTGCAAGTGTTGAAAGGAGCACCCGCAGTCCAGTTCCTGATAGTGAAATTGAAGATGTCAGTGTTGAAGTACACCAGGATGAGGATATGGGTGTTGCTTGGGCTGGGGAGGAAATTGACAAGGAGGATTCTGATGGTGAGGTGGTTTGTTTAAGTCAGGCACCCGGGGAGACACCTGTTGTCCGTGGGAGGAATATGGCCATTGACATGCCTGGTGAAAATACCAAAAAAATCAGCTCTTCAGTGTGGAAGTATTTCAACAGAAATGCGGACAACAGGTGTCAAGCCGTGTGTTGCCTTAGTCAAGCTGTAATAAGTAGGGGTAAGGACGTTAACCACCTCGGAACATCCTCCCTTATACGTCACCTGCAGCGCATTCATAATAAGTCAGTGACAAGTTCAAAAACTTTGGGCGACAGCGGAAGCAGTCCACTGACCAGTAAATCCCTTCCTCTTGTAACCAAGCTCGCGCAAACCACACCACCAACTCCCTCAGTGTCAATTTCCTCCTTACCCAGGAAAGCCAATAGTCCTGCAGGCCATGTCACTGGCAAGTCTGACGAGTCCTCTCCTGCCTGGGATTCCTCCGATGCATCCTTGAGTGTAATGCCTACTGCTGCTGGCGCTGCTGTTGTTGCTGCTGGGAGTCGATCGTCATCCCAGAGGGGAAGTCGGAAGACCACTTGTACTACTTCCAGTAAGCAATTGACTGTCCAACAGTCCTTTGCGAGGAAGATGAAATATCACAGCAGTCATCCTGCTGCAAAGCGGATAACTGAGGCCTTGACAACTATGTTGGTGTTAGACGTGCGTCCGGTATCCGCCGTTAGTTCACAGGGAACTAGACAATTTATTGAGGCAGTGTGCCCCCGTTACCAAATACCATCTAGGTTCCACTTCTCTAGGCAGGCGATACCGAGAATGTACACGGACGTCAGAAAAAGACTCACCAGTGTCCTAAAAAATGCAGTTGTACCCAATGTCCACTTAACCACGGACATGTGGACAAGTGGAGCAGGGCAGACTCAGGACTACATGACTGTGACAGCCCACTGGGTAGATGTATTGCCTCCCGCTGCAAGAACAGCAGCGGCGGCACCAGTAGCAGGATCTCGCAAACGCCAACTCGTTCCTAGGCAGGCTACGCTTTGTATCACCGCTTTCCAGAATACGCATACAGCTGAAAACCTCTTACGGCAACTGAGGAAGATCATCGCAGAATGGCTTACCCCAATTGGACTCTCCTGGGGATTTGTGACATCGGACAACGCCAGCAATATTGTGCGCGCATTACATCTGGGCAAATTCCAGCACGTCCCATGTTTTGCACATACCTTGAATTTGGTGGTGCAGAATTATTTAAAAAACGACAGGGGCGTGCAAGAGATGCTGTCGGTGGCCAGAAGAATTGCGGGCCACTTTCGGCGTGCAGGCACCGCGTACAGAAGACTGGAGCACCACCAAAAAAACCTGAACCTGCCCTGCCATCATCTGAAGCAAGAGGTGGTAACGAGGTGGAATTCAACCCTCTATATGCTTCAGAGGATGGAGGAGCAGCAAAAGGCCATTCAAGCCTATACATCTGGCCACGATATAGGCAAAGGAGGTGGAATGCACCTGTCTCAAGCGCAGTGGAGAATGATTTCAAAGTTGTGCAAGGTTCTGCTGCCCTTTGAACTTGCCACACGTGAAGTCAGTTCAGACACTGCCAGCCTGAGTCAGGTCATTCCCCTCATCAGGCTTTTGCAGAAGAAGCTGGAGGCATTGAAGGAGGAGCTAAAACAGAGCGATTCCGCTAGGCATGTGGGACTTGTGGATGGAGCCCTTCATTCGCTTAACCAGGATTCACGGGTGGTCAATCTGTTGAAATCAGAGCACTACATTTTGGCCACCGTGCTCGATCCTAGATTTAAAACCTACGTTGGATCTCTCTTTCCGGCAGACACAAGTCTGCAGGGGTTCAAAGAACTGCTGGTGAGAAAATTGTCAAGTCAAGCGGAACGCGACCTGTCAACATCTCCTCCTTCACATTCTCCCGCAACTGGGGGTGCGAGGAAAAGGCTACGAATTCCGAGCCCACCCGCTGGCGGTAATGCAGGGCAGTCTGGAGCGACTGCTGATGCTGACATCTGGTCCGGACTGAAGGACCTGCCAACGATTACTGACATGTCGTCTACTGTCACTGCATATGATTCTCTCACCATTGAAAGAATGGTGGAGGATTATATGAGTGACCGCATCCAAGTAGGCACGTCAGACAGTCCGTACGTATACTGGCAGGGAAAAGAGGCAATTTGGAGGCCCTTGCACAAACTGGCTTTATTCTACCTAAGTTGCCCTCCCTCAAGTGTGTACTCCGAAAGAGTGTTTAGTGCCGCTGCTCACCTTGTCAGCAATCGGCGTACGAGGTTACTTCCAGAAAATGTGGAGAAGATGATGTTCATTAAAATGAATTATAATCAATTACTCCATGGAGACATTCACCAGCAGCAATTGCCTCCAGAAAGTACACGGGGATCTGAGATGGTGGATTCCAGTGGGGACGAATTAATAATCTGTGAGGAGGGGGATGTACACAGTGAAAGGGGTGATGAATCGGACGATGATGATGAGGTGGACATCTTGCCTCTGTAGAGCCAGTTTGTGCAAGAAGAGATTGATTGCTTCTTTTTTGGTGGGGGCCCAAACCAACCAGTCATTTCAGTCACAGTCGTGTGGCAGACCCTGTCACTGAAATGATGGGTTGGTTAAAGTGTGCATGTCCTGTTTATACAACATAAGGGTGGGTGGGAGGGCCCAAGGACAATTCCATCTTGCACCTCTTTATTCTTTCAGTTTTCTTTGCGTCATGTGCTGTTTGGGGAGTATTTTTTAGAAGGGCCATCCTGCCTGACACTGCAGTGCCACTCCTAGATGGGCCAGGTGTTTGTGTCGGCCACTTGGGTCGCTTATCTTACTCACACAGCTACCTCATTGCGCCTCTTTTTTTTCTTCTTTGCGTCATGTGCTGTTTGGGGAGTATTTTTTGGAAGGGCCATCCTGCCTGACGCTGCAGTGCCACTCCTAGATGGGCCAGGTGTTTGTGTCGGCCACTTGGGTCGCTTATCTTACTCACACAGCTACCTCATTGCGCCTCTTTTTTTTCTTCTTTGCGTCATGTGCTGTTTGGGGAGTAGTTTTTGGAAGGGCTATCCTGCCTGACACTGCAGTGCCACTCCTAGATGGGCCAGGTGTTTGTGTCGGCCACTTGGGTCGCTTATCTTACTCACACAGCTACCTCATTGCGCCTCTTTTTTTTCTTCTTTGCGTCATGTGCTGTTTGGGGAGTATTTTTTGGAAGGGCCATCCTGCCTGACACTGCAGTGCCACTCCTAGATGGGCCAGGTGTTTGTGTCGGCCACTAGGGTCGCTTAGCTTACTCACACAGCTACCTCATTGCGCCTCTTTTTTTCTTTGCGTCATGTGCTGTTTGGGGAGTATTTTTTGGAAGGGCCATCCTGCCTGACACTGCACTGCCACTCCTAGATGGGCCAGGTGTTTGTGTCGGCCACTTGTGTCGCTTAGCTTAGCCATCCAGCGACCTTGGTGCAAATTTTAGGACTAAAAATAATATTGTGAGGTGTGAGGTGTTCAGAATAGACTGAAAATGAGTGGAAATTATGGTTATTGAGGTTAATAATACTATGGGATCAAAATGACCCCCAAATTCTATGATTTAAGCTGTTTTTTAGGGTTTTTTGTAAAAAACACCTGAATCCAAAACACACCCGAATCCGACAAAAAAAAATCGGTGAGGTTTTGCCAAAACGCGTTCGAACCCAAAACACGGCCACGGAACCGAACCCAAAACCAAAACACAAAACCCGAAAAATTTCAGGTGCACATCCCTAATTAACACACACCGACACACTCGCACATACTTACCTAGTGTCCCACGTAGCCCCTCGGTCCTCTTGTCCATGTAGAATCCATGGGTTCACTGCAAAAATATGTAAACAAAAATCAGCCACAGAGCAGAAATGCACTGTTTTAAAAATGTCTGACAGTCGAAAAAGACACCCCCCCCCAACCCTGTATGCCATCCCACTATTATAATGAGATAGTCAAAATCTCACATAAGCCAAAATCGTAAGCACACATAGTACAGATCTCAAGAAAAGTTAGTCAAAATCTGTGCTTTCTGGCCTCCGGGGAGTTCAAGGGAAATCGCAAGTAAAAATCGAACATAGCAAGGATCTCACCGTGTGTAGACACCCTTAAGGTGTGTACACACGGTAAGATATTTTCTTCCGATTCTGACTATATAGTCAGAATCGGAAGAAAATATAGTGCAGATCGCAAGGTGACAGTCACCTTGCGATCCCGATCCGATGCCGATGCGCGGCCCCGCGCGGTCGGCATCGGAAGAAAAAATAGGCTGTGCAGGCAAGTCAATCCTGACTATCTCTATAGAAGAGATAGTCAGGATTGAAATCGCACATAGCCAGCATCGCAAGCACAGTTATTATGTGCTTGCGATACTGGCTAAGTGCCGACCCGGCCCCCTGTCGCACGGTGAGAATCGGATAAGTCCGAATCTCACCGTGTGTATGCACCCTTAGGGTGTCTACACACGGTGAGATAAATCTGTGAGATTTTGACTATATAGTCAAAATCTTATGAAAAGTTAGTGCATATCTCATGGTGCTAGGCAGCTTGCAGTACAGATTCGATCCCGATGCGCGCTCCCGTGGGGTCGGTATCGTAAGGCTAGATAGACTGTGCAGGCAAGTCAATCTTGACTATCTAGTGTACAATCTAGTACAAAGTATAGTCAAAATTGGCACTTAGTCAAAATCGTACATAGACAAAATCTCAAGCACAGCAGTGGCGCACCCAGGGGGGGTTTCCGGGCACCCAGAAACCCCCTCCACCAAAAAAAATATATATATATATTTATTTTTTTTGCGGCATGAGTATTATTAATGGCTGTCTAGCATCCTCTGCAGCCTGCTGTCTTCCTGGTGGCACTTGAAGTGCTTAATAAAAGTTTATTTTAATTACAGTACATATATATCCATGTGCATACATATATACACACATGTATATACATACATATAAACACACACACACACACACACACACACATATCATATATATACATGTGTATATACGTGTACTGTATATATATATATATATATATATATATATGCATGTTTAATATGCTATGTGTATATGTATATATGTATGTATATGTATATATATATATATATATATATATGTGTGTGTGTGTATATACGGTATATATATGTGTGTAGATATAGATATAGATATATATATTACACACAGACACACTAGTTTTACGGACCCAGCATATACTGGGTCACCTCAGTTCCCACCCCCGTGCTTGGCTCCACCCAGTTCTGGAAACCCCCCAATGCAAATCCTGCGTTTGCCACTGCACAGATAGTCAAAATCTGTACAATCTGTGCTATCTGCACTCTGGGGGAGTTAAAGGGAAATCGCATAGTCAAAATCGAACATAGGGGGTCATTCCGAGTTGTTCGCTCGGTAAATTTTTTCGCATCGCAGCGATTTTCCGCTTAGTGCGCATGCGCAATGTCCGCAGTGCGACTGCGCCAAGTAAATTTGCTATGCAGTTAGGTTTTTTACTCACGGTTTTTTCTTCGTTCTGGTGATCGTAATGTGATTGACAGGAAGTGGGTGTTTCTGGGCGGAAACTGGCCGTTTTATGGGTGTGTGCGAAAAAACGCTACCGTTTCCGGGAAAAACGCGGGAGTGGCTGGAGAAACGGAGGAGTGTCTGGGCGAACGCTGGGTGTGTTTGTGACGTCAAACCAGGAACGACAAGCACTGAACTGATCGCAGATGCCGAGTAAGTCTCGAGTTACTCAGAAACTGCACAGAGATGTCTTATAGCAATATTGCGAATCTTTCGTTCGCAATTTTAAGAAGCTAAGATTCACTCCCAGTAGGCGGCGGCTTAGCGTGTGCAAAGCTGCTAAAAGCAGCTTGCGAGCGAACAACTCGGAATGAGGGCCATAGCAGGGATCTCACCGTGTGTACACACCCTTAGATTTGGGTGGGTTATTTTGTTTCCGTGCAGGGTAAATACTGGCTGCTTTATTTTTACACTGCAATTTAGATTTCAGTTTGAACACAACCCACCCAACTCTAACTCTCTCTGCACATGTTATATGTATCTGCCCCCCCCCTGCAGTGCACAGGGGGGTCATTCCGAGTTGTTCGCTCGCTAGCTGCTTTTAGCAGCATTGCACACGCTAAGCCACTGCCCTCTGGGAGTGTATCTTAGCTTAGCAGAATTGCGAACAAAAGATTAGCAGAATTGCGAATAGAAATTTCTTAGCAGTTTCTGAGTAGCTCCAGACTTACTCCTACACTGTGATCAGTTCAGTCAGTTTCGTTCCTGGTTTGACGTCACACACACGCCCAGCGTTCGCCCAGACACTCCCCCGTTTCTTCAGACACTCCCGCGTTTTTCCCAGAAACGCCAGCGTTTTTTCACACACTCCCAGAAAACGGCCAGTTTCCGCCCAGAAACACCCACTTCCTGTCAATCACACTACGATCACCAGAACGATGAAAAAGCTTTGTTATGCCGTGAGTAAAATACCTAACTTTTGTGTAAAATAACTAAGCGCATGCGTTCTGCGAACCTTGCGCATGCGCAGTAAGTGACTAATCGCAGTGTAGCGAAAATCGGCAACGAGCGAACAACTCGGAATGACCCCCATGGTTTTGCCCAACTGCTAACAAATTTGCCACTGCGATCAACTTTGATTTAGGCCCAATATACTATAAGACTCCCTGATTCCTAAAACATTGTATTTAATAATTCAAAAATACTTCTGTCAGGACCGGTTTCAATATAGCAGGGGTTTCAAGCTTACACTTTCATTTTTATCCTGGAAAGGAAACCAATCCATTCGGTCTGTTGCTGTTTTAAGGTTTATTTCTTTTTGAAAGGGTGGGGATGCTGTCCCTTTGAATTTATTACTCTGTGCACTGTGTCATTCAGTCGGTGAAAAGTGCTTGAAAATAGAGTTATGTGATGGAACTCTGCAAGCAATGCATAAATAAGCTTTACACATAAAAGTGAGGTCAACACCAAATGGTCGACATACAGGATATATGGTCGACATGGTCAAAAAGTCAACAGGTTCAAATGGTCGACATGGCAATGATCGACACCGCATATGGTCGACGTGAGCCTTTGGGAATTTTTCATTTTTAGGACTTTATCATACATTACCATCCACGTGGACAACTGAGAATGGCAACCTGTGCCGAGCGCAGTGAGCAGAGAGAGGCACCTTGACCAAAGCTTGGCAAGTGAAGCGGGCCAGGCTAGGAAACTAATTGGGGGTCAACATGCTACATCAGGCATTCCCAACCACAGTCCTCAAGGCACACTAAGGGCTGAAACACATGAGCCGGATGGCTTTTTCCCGTGCCGGCATTGTAGTTAACAGTGTGAGGTGTAGGGTCCCTTCACACTGCACGGCCCCGGCCCGGATGTCAGGTTGCAGCCAGAAATATCCACTGGAAGGTCCAGCTGCCGGGCCGGCGCCGTGCTGTCTTTGCAGCCAGTGGACCGTGTGTGTGAAGGGGAGCTTTCACACACAACGTTTTTTTCCAAGCCGTGTCTAATGCTGCGCATGCGCACAGCATCACACACGGCTCAAAGCCGATGTGTGTGAAAGACTCTGCCGGTTTCTCCCGAATGGCAAAAAGCCAGACAAAGTTTGTCCGGCTTTTGCCATCCGGGAGAAACCGGCGCGTGTGTTACAGCCCTAACAGTGCAGGTTTTAGTGATATCCAGGCTTCAGCACAGGTGACTTAATTAGTAGCTCAGTTATTTTGATTTAACCATCTGTGCTGCAGCCTGGATATCACTAAAACCTGCACTGTTGGTGTGCCTTGAGGACCGTGGTTGGGAATGCCTGTGCTACATGATGGAAGGGAAATTTTGACACCAAAAAAAAAACATCAAAAACTCATGTCGACTTTGTCATGTGTCAACCATTTCCATGTCGACCCTTTCAACCTTTTAACCCTGTTGACCTTGTGCATGTTGACCATTTAGTGTCCACCTAGACAATTGTGACCGTCTGACTGTCGCCCTTTGATTTATAACAAAAAATGACATGTCATAAATAGTATCGCAATGTCCCCTCACTCACAATTTATGTGTAAGATATAAAGAAGAACAATGGCCCTCATTCCGAGTTGTTCGCTCGCTAGCTGCTTTTAGCAGCACTGCACACGTGAAGCTGCCGCCCTCTGGGAGTGTATCTTAGCTTAGCAGAATTGCGAACTAAAGATTCGCAGAATTGCGCATAGAAATTTCTTAGCAGTGTCTGAGTAGCTCCAGACTTACTCAGCCATTGCGATCAGTTCAGTCAGTTTCATTCCTGGTTTGACGTCACAAACACACCCACGGTTCGCCCAGACACTCCCCCGTTTCTGCAGACACTCCCGCGTTTTTCCCAGGAACGCCAACGTTTTTTCGCACATGCCCAGAAAACGGCCAGTTTCCGCCCAGAAACACCCACTTTCTGTCAATCACAGTACGATCACCAGAACTATGAAAAATCCTCGTTATGCCGTGAGTAAAATACCTAACTTTTGTGTAAAATAACTAAGCGCATGCGCTCTGCGAACCTTGCGCATGCGCAGTAAGCGCTTAATCGCAATATAGTGAAAATCGGCAACGAGCGAACAACTCGGAATGACCACCAATATACAGTAGGAAGTATTTCAGGGGGAAAATTAATATTAATGAAAGAGATCATACTAAAGGAGGAGGATGTTGGACTTTACTGTGTCGTTTACACTTTTCCATAGTACACGTCCTAAACATGTTTCCTCCTCTTCTCAAATTGAGACTAATAGGCCCTAAACACTGGGCGATAATATTCAAAGATATGAATGATCTTGTTCATTAACGAACGAGATACCGTTCATATCTTTGAGTGTGGCGGCACCAACGATGAACGATGCGCGGCCCCGCGTTTGTTCATCGCTGGTGCCCTGTCGCCTGTGCATGCAGGCCAATATGGACGATCTCGTCCATATTTGCCTGCACTTCTATGGAGCCGGGTGATGGGGGGGAGTGAAGACACTTCACTCCCACCGTCACTGCCCCCCGCCGCCGGGTCGCCCTTCAGCCGTATCCGCCGTCGGGCAGCTCGGCGGCGGATCGATCAATGTGTAGGGCCCTTAACATTTAGATTTTTAGAGACTTTTCCAGAATGCGGAGAGGAGGCAAACACTTTGATATGAACTGGGCAGATGCCCTTCATAAATGACCTTTTGGGCATCTTAGTGTATTTAAGGGTTATGTAAATGGTAACAGCCGGACTATTAACATATCACAAACAGTATGTGGATATCAGAGCTCCATATTAGAGCTAATAAATCCTAATGCAAATAAAACAGAATTATGAATTAATTTATTTAAGTACATCAGCACCCCTAGGCTAATTAGCTCTCTTGTATGGAGTGGTGTTTATATATGAAATGCATGCATATGCAATTTTCCTCCTGATATATCTTGCAAAGATCTATTTAATTTGTGCTAACCACATTTCTGTTGTTCTTTTCCCGTGTGTTAATTATCACCTGTAAATAAATTGTTGTTTTTTGGGGGATTTGAATTGGATTGAACAGGAAAACAACAAATTAGAGACCAGTGACATACCAATCCACAAAAGTGATGACAGAAGTCTTATTTAGTAGATCTATTTCCTTGCTGTATATATTATTCAAAGTCATGGAAAAATGTGTTCATTCCCAAATCAGCAGTTTTCACAAAACAAATTTCCTTAGTCCTTTTAAATCTGGCTTTCAACCAAACTATTCCACCATACATCTGTAATAAAATTTAGTACGGAGAGGTTCTGACGCTAATCTATTCCATTGCCTATGGTCCTGTCCAGTTATTAGGGGTTCTTGAATCCATGGGGGTGATTCAGACCTGATCGTAGATGTGCTAAATTTAGCACATCTACGATCAGCTTCCAGAGTCCGCCCCGCATGTGAGGCCCTGCCCCGTTGCACAAGTACAAAAGCATAGCACAGTGGCGATGCTTTTGTACTGGTAGAGTAGCTCCCCACCAGCGCAACTCCTGCGCGCTGGTAGGGAGCTACTCATCGCTGCTCGGGTTGCATCGGCTGCGTGTGATGTAACGCAGCCGCCTCGGCCCGCCCCCCCCCAACGGTCCGGGCATTCCTGCATTGCCCAGACTGCGCCCCCTAAATGGCGGCCAAATGCCACCGGCCCTCCCGCCCAGTGACCGCCTTTGCCTGTCAATCAGTCAGAGGCGATCGCAGGGCTAAGACAGCCGTCGGCTGTCTGTCATGAACCGACACATGCGCAGTTCAGACCTGATCCCTGCTGTGCGAACACGCACGGCCGCAATCAGGTTTGAATTAGCCTCCATGGCTGGAGGTTTGCTTTGAATACTGTACTTGACTCAATTATGTTCCCTTGTCCCCTGAATGGGCTTTCTTAGGGATACTTCCGCAAGGCATAAAAGTTTCTAAAGGTGGGAAAATATGCAAGAAAGTGCATCCTCCAGTTATGAATCCAAATAGACCCCCCCTCTTTAGATTTATTTAGGGAGAAATAATTTTTCCTTGTGTCTATGGATTGGTTAGAAGCTTCTCTCCAGAAGGAGAACCATACAAATATTTTTTTCAGGTACGGGAAAGCTCAGTCTACCTCTGTTAAGGAACATATTCGGAAATGCTTTCAATCAACACTTTGGTATGAAAACCATATGTTCCTAGAGGACCCTCGTATCATTTTATGTTTCTCAACCTGGTTTTCTCATATTCTTTATTTAATGACTTGAAACGCATATGCATGTACACGTTTCATCTATTATATTTCTAACACCATTTTATTTTTAAATTCTTTAGTATATCAATATTATAATTTTTACCAAAGTTTTATATTATGTATATGTATGCTTATTGTAACATTGTAACACATTTACTGTGACACTTTTCATTGGCATGCATTTACTCGGGATCAGTATGAGATCCCAGCGCATGGGATACCGGCACTCCAAATACCGACGCCAGGATCCTGATTTTGAAGAAGCCAACAGGGGTGAGTAAGGTGTGTTCTCCCCTCTCCCCAACCCCCTAACCCTCCCTTCCCACAGCCTAACCCACCGGCGAGTTCATGAAACCCTGCCACCAACCAAAGCAAAAGGTGGCAGGGCAAAGAGCTCTTTATATGAGTCAGCGGATGGAGGGACAACAGAAAGTCATCCACAGCTACACAACAAGCCATGACATTGGGAAAGGAGGGGGGTTGTACCTTAGCCCACTGCAGTGGAGAATACTTTCCATCTTCTGCAAAGTGTTGAAACCCTTCAAAGTAGCTACATGTGAGTTCAGACACTGCCAGCTTGAGTCAGGTGATTCCCCTTCTTAGACTTCTGGAAAATCAGCTTGAGAAATTGAAGAAAGAGATGAAAAGTATGTTGAACTTGTAGATCAAGTCCTTTATTTGCTTCACCAGGATCCAAGGGTTGACATTTTCTTTAAATCGGATCACTACATTTTGGGGACTGTGCTTAATCCTAGGTTTAAGTCATATGTCATGTTTTTTCTTCCAATTGACCCAGATCTTAAGAGAGGCAAAGTACTCGTAGTAAACAAGTTGGCAGCTCAAGTGGTAGATGACACAACAACGTCTCCTCCTTAAGTTTCTCTGGCAATTTTTGCTTCCAGGAAACAAAAACAGCTTTCCCAAGAGAGCCAGTGGAGATGAGGGGTGTCAATACAACATTTTGACATGTGATCGCTTCTGAAAGAATTGGCCAAAATTAGTAACACCTCTACCATAACTCTATCTGATATGGTCAACATAAAAAAAACTGGTAGAATATTATTTAGATGACACTGTACAAATAGGCATGTCACAGAGTCCTTTTGAGTACTGCAAGGGAAAAAAGGCAATATGGAGGCCCTTGTTCAAACTCGCTTTACATTACTTGAGCTGCCCACCCTCCAGTCTGTACTCAGAAAGAGTTTTCAGCACAGCTGGGAACCTTTGTCAGTGATCGGCTCAGGAGGCAACTTCCTGAAAATGTGGAAAAGATGATGTTCATCAAAATTAACTGGAAATTCCATGAGGAAGACCTTTACTGGCAATTACAACAAAGTACAGAGACTTCTGTAAGGGTGGATTCCAGCGGGGATTAATTAATATTGTGTGAAGATGTTTACACTAATGAGGGTGAGGGATCGGATGAGGAAAATTACTTCTTCCAACTGTAGAAAGGATTATTAATATTATTATTATCCTTTATTTATATGGCGCTACAAGGGTTCCGAAGCGCCCAATTACAGAGTACATAAACAAATAATTAACACAGGAAAACAGTGATCTACAGTTGAAGACAACATAGTACAAGTACAGGGTAAATAAACATAGCTACATCAGCAGATGGCACTGAAATAAGTATCAGGATTGCAGAAAACCACAGGATTTTGTGCAGGCGAAGATTATTGAAGTAAAAAAAGGATAAGCACATGAGGTAAGAGGGCCCTACTTGTGAAATCTTGCATTCTAAAAGGGAGGGGCAGATAGATACGGGTGACACAGATGGGGTAGACAGAGACCGTGGAACAGAGGGTTAGGATGAGATTTGGCTGGGTTATGTGAAGAAGTTGGTCTTGAGAGCCCGTTTGAAGTTATGTAGAGAGGTGGAGAGTCTGAGGGGGAGAGGTAGAGAATTCCAGAGAAAAGGAGCAGCACATGAAAAATTATGGAGGTAGGAGTGAATGGAAGTAATCAGTAGGCAGGAGAGTCAGCATGCATTAGCAGAGCAAAGAGTACGGATGGCAGTGTAAAGGGAGATAAGGTCAGAGATGAAAATGGGAGTGGAGTGGGTGAGGGCTTTGTAGGTGAGTGTGAGAAGCTTGAATTGGATTCTGAAAGGTAAGGGAAGCCAGTGAAGGGCTTATAAGAGAGGGGAGGTGGACATAGTGAATTTGGTGAGGAAGATGAGCCAGGCTGCAGCATTTAGGATAGATTGCAGTGGAGATAGGCATTTGTCAGGGATGCCAGTCAGGAGGAGATTACAGTAGACTAGTCTGGAGATGACCAGTGAGGGGATAAGGGCATCATGGGTCAGAAAGGGTCTGATCCTGGAAATATTTTTGAGATGAAAACTGCAGTTTTGTGAGAAGTGCTGAATGTGTGGTTTGAAGGAGAGGAAGGAGTCAAGGATTACTCCAAGACAGCGCACTTGGGGGCTAGAGGAGATAGTTGTGCCATCATGAAATAGTGGGTGGTGACGTTGTGTTGGAGGGTGGGAAGATGATCAGCTCAGTCTTAGACATGTTAAGTTTAAGAAAGCACTGGTACATCCAAGAAGAGATATCAGAGAGACAGTTGGAGATACAAGTGAAGAGAGCGGGGGAGAAGTCCGGGGAGGAAAGGTAGATTTGAGTATCATCAGCATAGAGATGATATTGGAAGTCAAAAGAACTAACAAGCTCACCCAAAGAGGACATATATAGAGAGAAAAGGAGAGGACCAAGAACAGAACCTTGGGGGACACCTACAGTTAGTGGAAGTGGAGGGGGGGTAGAGTCACACAAAACGACACTGCAGCCACAAAAGTAGCAATCTCTGTCGCTGAAGTACTTGGTTTGTTAAACTGTGCATGTCCTTTTTAATATCCATCATAAGGGAGGGTGGGAGGGCCTTAGGACAATTCCATCTTGCGCCACTTTTCTTTTCTGCCACTGCTGTGTGGCAATGTTTCATAGATGTACTATAAACCGCCGTGTGTTTGTGATGCTGCTCTGTCACCTAATAACAAATCAGTTTGATGAAGTCTTTGGCCTAAATTGGATGAAAATAATATTGGGAGCTATGTGGTGGTCAAAATTTATTGGAAATTACTGTAAATTAATGTTATTGAGGTTAAAATACTGTAGGAATAAAAAAAAGTCCAACTTATGTGATATTAGCTGTTTTTATAAAAAAAAAAAATTTTACAAAAAAATATTGATCCAAACCCAAAACACGTGAGGCAGTTTTGGCAAACTGAATCCAAATCTAAAATCCAACGATGAATTAGAACCAAAACCAGCAAAAATAGGCCGGCACAAAGCACTAACATACATAGTTGTACAGTTCAGCGGTCAATCTACAATCAGCCAATCAGAGATGTTATGTGGTTAGCATACTCATCATCAGGATACCGGCGGTCACAATACAGATGCCAGGATCCTAATGGGGGCACCATATCGCCACTGGTATACCGGCGAGGTAAGTGATTCCTCCTCTATGGGTGTCCATGACACCCACAGATGGAGAATATAACCTGTGGCGAGCTAAGCTCGCCACTGAGCCTGCAAGGGGCTTAGTTGCACTCGCCCCCTGCCGACATTCCACCGATCGGTATGCCGATGTCGGTATACTGACATTCGCCATCCCGTGCGGCCGTATATCATACCGAACCCTCAGAGATGGCTAGCTAATGCTGGGAACTGCCATCATTAGTGTACATCTGCACGAGCCCATAGGTAGCTACAAGTTATTCCGCTACTGAAAGCAATATCAGCATTTTTGTGTGTGACTGTCTCAGTTCGCAATTCACTCTTATGGTACTAGTATGCACCAGTGACGTGTAGTGAGGTCAATAGTTGTGGAGGTACTGGCTAGTACAGCAAAATTTACTGCATATACCACCCCATATACAGCATAAGCAGCACAGTAATCGGCTTCAAGCACAGCATTATATGCAGACACATCATACTGCCTCCACACAGCTCAGTCCTCACAGAAAAGACTGCCTCCACAGTGTGCCGCCGGGTAATATATAGCACAGGGTAACACATGGCACATGGAAACAAATGGCACAGTGTATGGCAAACCATACATGTTCTGTATTTAGTCAAATGCAATGCCAGAACTACTATATAAATAGTGCCTGATAGCTCATTATACATATTACCTAGCTAGAGCATTGCGTGCACTCACATAAGCCTCCAACTGGCAATCCAGAGCTCCAGCCGGTGAACTTCCAGTCTGCATTCCACCGTGACCATAAGTCCATGCGTTCTACCCATTAGTCGGGTGCATTCACAGTATATGTGAGGTAATCGTATATTGGCTCAAATACTAAGCTAACAACTTTGTCCATCTAGTGGGCATACTGTATATCATATCATAGCAATCAATGAAATCACCAGACCCACAGTGGAACGCAAACATGAAATGGCCTATAAGTTCCACAGTCCAGAATTCAAGACAGAGCTATTAATGGGTGGAAATTTAGGGGTCTATTTACTAAGTCTTGAATTTAGATAAAGTCGCTGGAGATAAAGTACCAGCCAATCAGCTCCTAACTGCTATGCCACAGGCTGTGTTTGAAAAATGACAGTAGCCAATTGGCTGGTACTTTATCTCCAGTGACTTTATCCCCATCCAAGGCTTAGTAAATAGACCCCTAAACATGGATCACGATTTACGAAGTGTCAAGGATCTCAGTAGATCACTGGCCAAAAATAAAAATTGGAATAAGCACAACTGTCAAGAAACAATGTACAGATGTCAGGAAACATGTCAAAAACGTTTACAAATTCTTTTGTACAGTATCCTTAGCAATAATGGCTTGTCCAAACACAATTGATATTTAAAGTTTAGTAACCTCCAATATATTCTTGTGATCACCTCATGTACATCTACTGCAGGAATATATTCAAATGGTTGCATTCGTGGAGGCTCCTAGGAGCCACCATGTCCTATGTATGGATCCATCTGACTCTCCCTTTTAATTAACAAAAGACCTCAATCGCATCCCCTCCTTAGAGATGGTATCCAGTCGACAATTATGTATTACTTTGGACTGATCTTATTTTCCTGGGAAAAAGCCAGGCCAGTGAGACTGGGTCTGTGCCTAGCTGTGGCAGCCAAGCCAAACTAGACTGGAGCCTGTGATATACTTGGAGAGACTTTGCAGACTAGCTGCCAAAGGATAGTCAGGGGCAAAGCAGTGAGTCTGTGACTTGAAACGGGGCTAGGTTGATTTTGTTTTGTTTATGCTGACAGTAAAGCATTATTTATTTTATTCACTGAAAAAAACTGTGTATGGACGTTGCCTATTCACCTAGAAACTGCACCAAATTTACCCCTCTACCAAACTAACTACCCCATATCCTCACAATTGGTGGTGAAGTGACTTGCAGGAGGTCTACACAGAAAGTAGATTATGGCAACGTGATGGAAATATGGATGCTTACTGCATCTGCATTATTTAATGCCATCAAGGTGGTAAGAGGCTACAAAGCCTATTTAGTGTTTAAGTGGAACATTGCCTATAAGCAAAAACGTTATGCAAAGAGGGAATGTATGGAAATTGTCAGCTATGAAGTATAGACTGTGTCTTTGAAGAGAAATATGTGAAATTACAAATATTGGACATTTCTGCAAGCAAAAAAATAACAAAGTGTTTAACATTAATTGCACCAGGGGAGGTACTAATGAACAAAAGTTCATCACTTTACAGTACTCTACATCCGTGGCCGTGTCTTCTTTAATCTGCATGTGTGGCTGCAAATTATCAATGGTTTAACCATCAAAGGTTTCCACTGATGGTTAAAGGCCATCAACCATTAATTATATGACCCCACTACTGGACAACCGTATCCATAAAATCTTCAGTCTTACCCTGTGTCTACTCATCTACAGGATTGACTGTTGGAGCCTCTGGCTGTTTGTGCCTGCTTGAATGAAATGCTTCAGCAATGGTAATCTTAGTATCTTGCTATTTTACATCCTCTGCACCCAGGGAATTCAAAGTGACCCTGTAAAATAATGTGTAATGGCCTTATATGGTAAGTGTGATTACATTTTCAGTAGATGGATTCAAATCAATAGGAGGTGGCCACCCATATGGGTGGTGCCATGTATCATGTAAATGTTGGCCATCCGCTAACTACATCCCTGTCAAATTGCTCGATATTATTGTGAACATCGTTTAATTTGTTACAATGCAATACATGATACTTCAATACAAAAAATGATTTGCTTTTACAGTGAAATCATATGACTAACATTTAGTCCCAGCCATCCACAACGCGTCAGCTACTGCGGCTCACTAGCCATCTACTCAAGCACTGTACAACACTCTTCGCACCCAACTTTGAAAACTGCAACTCTGATCACTGTCATTTACCGTTAAAACGTGTTGTATGGTATGTCCAAAGTCATAGGGGTAAATTTATTTAAGTGTGAGTTTTTTTTAGAAGTGGAGATGTTGCCCATAGCAACCAATCAGATTCTACTTAACATTTAACACCTTCTAGAAGATAATCGCTACAATCTGATTGCTTGCTATGGGCATAATGTCAACAGCAGTGACTTACAATGTCAACATTTCACTTATCAACATTTTGAGAATGTCAACACTTTGTCTATCAACATTTTAACAATGTTGACATTGTCATTGTCAAACTTTTGACTACATCCCACTATAACGTGTTGTCGACAGTAATGGCCCACAAAATATTGCCATTCGTTAGTCTAAAGAGGTAACAGCTGATATATCGGAATATTTGAGCTATCCACACCACAGTATTAAATAAGCTTAAAAATCTGCACAAAGTGCAAGCCACTGAAGTTTTCCGTAATGGGATTTTGGCTTTGCTATATGCAGTGCTTTTCCATTGATGCCATCTATATAAAATATGACCCTGTCTTTGCATATTTCATTTGCAGCTTCATGATTTTACAAGCTACTCTGTTAAACTGTATGTCTGATCCCACAAATCTGATCCCTTGAACCAAAGCATAATCCTAACAAGCTCCCAATAGCAGCTGAAGCGTAAACTGTGAAACATTAATTAGCTGCTCAGCCTCAGGGTTTTGTGAACACGACTTTATGTCTTGTTTTTACTTACTCAGCCAGTGTTAATATACATCCCAAACCTGAGGAGGCTACTCTTTACATAGGTAAGGTACATACAACAGTATAAAGATAGTACCAATAATTAGAGATGAGCGGGTTCGGTTTCTCTGAATCCGAACCCGCCAGAACTTCATGTTTTTTTTCACGGGTCCGAGCGACTCGGATCTTCCCGCCTTGCTCGGTTAACCCGAGCGCGCCCGAACGTCATCATGACGCTGTCGGATTCTCGCGAGGCTCGGATTCTATCGCGAGACTCGGATTCTATATAAGGAGCCGCGCGTCGCCGCCATTTTCACACGTGCATTGAGATTGATAGGGAGAGGACGTGGCTGGCGTCCTCTCCGTTTAGACACTTGATTTACTAATTTTGGGGAGCATTAGGAGTACTCAGTAGTGTACAGTGCAGAGTTTTGCTGATAGTGACCAGTGACCACCACTTTTATTTATAATCCGTTCTCTGCCTGAAAAAAGCGATACACAGCACACAGTGACTCAGTCACATACCATATCTGTGTGCACTGCTCAGGCTCAGGCCAGTGTGCTGCATCATCTATATATATTATATATCTGTCTGACTGCTCAGCTCACACAGCTTATAATTGTGGGGGAGACTGGGGAGCACTACTGCAGTGCCAGTTATAGGTTATAGCAGGAGCCAGGAGTACATAATATTATATTAAAATTAAACAGTGCACACTTTTGCTGCAGGAGTGCCACTGCCAGTGTGACTAGTGACCAGTGACCTGACCACCAGTATATAATATTAGTAGTATACTATCTCTTTATCAACCAGTCTATATTAGCAGCAGACACAGTACAGTGCGGTAGTTCACGGCTGTGGCTACCTCTGTGTCGGCACTCGGCAGCCCGTCCATAATTGTATATACCACCTAACCGTGGTTTTTTTTTCTTTCTTTATACATACATACTAGTTACGAGTATACTATCTCTTTATCAACCAGTCTATATATTAGCAGCAGACACAGTACAGTGCGGTAGTTCACGGCTGTGGCTACCTCTGTGTCGGCACTCGGCAGCCCGTCCATAATTGTATATACCACCTAACCGTGGGTTTTTTTTCTTTCTTTATACATACATACTAGTTACGAGTATACTATCTCTTTATCAACCAGTCTATATATTAGCAGCAGACACAGTACAGTGCGGTAGTTCACGGCTGTGGCTACCTCTGTGTCGGCACTCGGCAGCCCGTCCATAATTGTATATACCACCTAACCGTGGTTTTTTTTTCTTTCTTTATACATACATACTAGTTACGAGTATACTATCTCTTTATCAACCAGTCTATATTAGCAGCAGACACAGTACAGTGCGGTAGTTCACGGCTGTGGCTACCTCTGTGTCGGCACTCGGCAGCCCGTCCATAATTGTATATACCACCTAACCGTGGTTTTTTTTTCTTTCTTTATACATACATACTAGTTACGAGTATACTATCTCTTTATCAACCAGTCTATATATTAGCAGCAGACACAGTACAGTGCGGTAGTTCACGGCTGTGGCTACCTCTGTGTCGGCACTCGGCAGCCCGTCCATAATTGTATATACCACCTAACCGTGGGTTTTTTTTCTTTCTTTATACATACATACTAGTTACGAGTATACTATCTCTTTATCAACCAGTCTATATATTAGCAGCAGACACAGTACAGTGCGGTAGTTCACGGCTGTGGCTACCTCTGTGTCGGCACTCGGCAGCCCGTCCATAATTGTATATACCACCTAACCGTGGTTTTTTTTTCTTTCTTTATACATACATACTAGTTACGAGTATACTATCTCTTTATCAACCAGTCTATATATTAGCAGCAGACACAGTACAGTGCGGTAGTTCACGGCTGTGGCTACCTCTGTGTCGGCACTCGGCAGCCCGTCCATAATTGTATATACCACCTAACCGTGGTTTTTTTTTCTTTCTTTATACATACATACTAGTTACGAGTATACTATCTCTTTATCAACCAGTCTATATATTAGCAGCAGACACAGTACAGTGCGGTAGTTCACGGCTGTGGCTACCTCTGTGTCGGCACTCGGCAGCCCGTCCATAATTGTATATACCACCTAACCGTGTTTTTTTTTTCTTTCTTTATACATACATACTAGTTACGAGTATACTATCTCTTTATCAACCAGTCTATATATTAGCAGCAGACACAGTACAGTGCGGTAGTTCACGGCTGTGGCTACCTCTGTGTCGGCACTCGGCAGCCCGTCCATAATTGTATATACCACCTAACCGTGGTTTTTTTTTCTTTCTTTATACATACATACTAGTTACGAGTATACTATCTCTTTATCAACCAGTCTATATATTAGCAGCAGACACAGTACAGTGCGGTAGTTCACGGCTGTGGCTACCTCTGTGTCGGCACTCGGCAGCCCGTCCATAATTGTATATACCACCTAACCGTGGTTTTTTTTTCTTTCTTTATACATACATACTAGTTACGAGTATACTATCTCTTTATCAACCAGTCTATATATTAGCAGCAGACACAGTACAGTGCGGTAGTTCACGGCTGTGGCTACCTCTGTGTCGGCACTCGGCAGCCCGTCCATAATTGTATATACCACCTAACCGTGGTTTTTTTTTCTTTCTTTATACATACATACTAGTTACGAGTATACTATCTCTTTATCAACCAGTCTATATATTAGCAGCAGACACGGTACAGTGCGGTAGTTCACGGCTGTGGCTACCTCTGTGTCGGCACTCGGCAGCCCGTCCATAATTGTATATACCACCTAACCGTGGTTTTTTTTTCTTTCTTTATACATACATACTAGTTACGAGTATACTATCTCTTTATCAACCAGTCTATATATTAGCAGCAGACACAGTACAGTGCGGTAGTTCACGGCTGTGGCTACCTCTGTGTCGGCACTCGGCAGCCCGTCCATAATTGTATATACCACCTAACCGTGGTTTTTTTTTCTTTCTTTATACATACATACTAGTTACGAGTATACTATCTCTTTATCAACCAGTCTATATATTAGCAGCAGACACAGTACAGTGCGGTAGTTCACGGCTGTGGCTACCTCTGTGTCGGCACTCGGCAGCCCGTCCATAATTGTATATACCACCTAACCGTGGTTTTTTTTTCTTTCTTTATACATACATACTAGTTACGAGTATACTATCTCTTTATCAACCAGTCTATATATTAGCAGCAGACACAGTACAGTGCGGTAGTTCACGGCTGTGGCTACCTCTGTGTCGGCACTCGGCAGCCCGTCCATAATTGTATACTAGTATCCAATCCATCCATCTCCATTGTTTACCTGAGGTGCCTTTCAGTTGTGCCTATTAAAATATGGAGAACAAAAATGTTGAGGTTCCAAAATTAGGGAAAGATCAAGATCCACTTCCACCTCGTGCTGAAGCTGCTGCCACTAGTCATGGCCGAGACGATGAAATGCCAGCAACGTCGTCTGCCAAGGCCGATGCCCAATGGCATAGTACAGAGCATGTCAAAACCAAAACACCAAATATCAGTAAAAAAAGGACTCCAAAACCTAAAATAAAATTGTCGGAGGAGAAGCGTAAACTTGCCAATATGCCATTTACCACACGGAGTGGCAAGGAACGGCTGAGGCCCTGGCCTATGTTCATGGCTAGTGGTTCAGCTTCACATGAGGATGGAAGCACTCAGCCTCTCGCTAGAAAACTGAAAAGACTCAAGCTGGCAAAAGGCAAAGCACCGCAAAGAACTGTGCGTTCTTTGAAATCCCAAATCCACAAGGAGAGTCCAATTGTGTCGGTTGCGATGCCTGACCTTCCCAACACTGGACGTGAAGAGCATGCGCCTTCCACCATTTGCACGCCCCCTGCAAGTGCTGGAAGGAGCACCCGCAGTCCAGTTCCTGATAGTCAGATTGAAGATGTCAGTGTTGAAGTACACCAGGATGAGGAGGATATGGGTGTTGCTGGCGCTGGGGAGGAAATTGACCAGGAGGATTCTGATGGTGAGGTGGTTTGTTTAAGTCAGGCACCCGGGGAGACACCTGTTGTCCGTGGGAGGAATATGGCCGTTGACATGCCAGGTGAAAATACCAAAAAAATCAGCTCTTCGGTGTGGAGGTATTTCACCAGAAATGCGGACAACAGGTGTCAAGCCGTGTGTTCCCTTTGTCAAGCTGTAATAAGTAGGGGTAAGGACGTTAACCACCTCGGAACATCCTCCCTTATACGTCACCTGCAGCGCATTCATAATAAGTCAGTGACAAGTTCAAAAACTTTGGGTGACAGCGGAAGCAGTCCACTGACCAGTAAATCCCTTCCTCTTGTAACCAAGCTCACGCAAACCACCCCACCAACTCCCTCAGAGTCAATTTCCTCCTTCCCCAGGAATGCCAATAGTCCTGCAGGCCATGTCACTGGCAATTCTGACGAGTCCTCTCCTGCCTGGGATTCCTCCGATGCATCCTTGCGTGTAACGCCTACTGCTGCTGGCGCTGCTGTTGTTGCCGCTGGGAGTCGATGGTCATCCCAGAGGGGAAGTCGTAAGCCCACTTGTACTACTTCCAGTAAGCAATTGACTGTTCAACAGTCCTTTGCGAGGAAGATGAAATATCACAGCAGTCATCCTACTGCAAAGCGGATAACTGAGGCCTTGGCATCCTGGGTGGTGAGAAACGTGGTTCCGGTATCCATCATTACTGCAGAGCCAACTAGAGACTTGTTGGAGGTACTGTGTCCCCGGTACCAAATACCATCTAGGTTCCATTTCTCTAGGCAGGCGATACCGAAAATGTACACAGACCTCAGAAAAAGAGTCACCAGTGTCCTAAAAAATGCAGCTGTACCCAATGTCCACTTAACCACGGACATGTGGACAAGTGGAGCAGGGCAGGGTCAGGACTATATGACTGTGACAGCCCTCTGGGTAGATGTATGGACTCCCGCCGCAAGAACAGCAGCGGCGGCACCAGTAGCAGCATCTCGCAAACGCCAACTCTTTCCTAGGCAGGCTACGCTTTGTATCACCGCTTTCCAGAATACGCACACAGCTGAAAACCTCTTACGGCAACTGAGGAAGATCATCGCGGAATGGCTTACCCCAATTGGACTCTCCTGTGGATTTGTGGCATCGGACAACGCCAGCAATATTGTGTGTGCATTAAATCTGGGCCAATTCCAGCACGTTCCATGTTTTGCACATACCTTGAATTTGGTGGTGCAGAATTTTTTAAAAAACGACAGGGGCGTGCAAGAGATGCTGTCGGTGGCCAGAAGAATTGCGGGACACTTTCGGCGTACAGGCACCACGTACAGAAAACTGGAGCACCACCAAAAACTACTGAACCTGCCCTGCCATCATCTGAAGCAAGAAGTGGTAACGAGGTGGAATTCAACCCTCTATATGCTTCAGAGGTTGGAGGAGCAGCAAAAGGCCATTCAAGCCTATACAATTGAGCACGATATAGTAGGTGGAATGCACCTGTCTCAAGTGCAGTGGAGAATGATTTCAACGTTGTGCAAGGTTCTGATGCCCTTTGAACTTGCCACACGTGAAGTCAGTTCAGACACTGCCAGCCTGAGTCAGGTCATTCCCCTCATCAGGCTTTTGCAGAAGAAGCTGGAGGCATTGAAGAAGGAGCTAAAAGGGAGCGATTCCGCTAGGCATGTGGGACTTGTGGATGCAGCCCTTAATTCGCTTAACAAGGATTCACGGGTGGTCAATCTGTTGAAATCAGAGCACTACATTTTGGCCACCGTGCTCGATCCTAGATTTAAAGCCTACCTTGGATCTCTCTTTCCGGCAGACACAGGTCTGCTGGGGTTGAAAGACCTGCTGGTGACAAAATTGTCAAGTCAAGCGGAACGCGACCTGTCAACATCTCCTCCTTCACATTCTCCCGCAACTGGGGGTGCGAGGAAAAGGCTCAGAATTCCGAGCCCACCCGCTGGCGGTGATGCAGGGCAGTCTGGAGCGACTGCTGATGCTGACATCTGGTCCGGACTGAAGGACCTGACAACGATTACGGACATGTCGTCTACTGTCACTGCATATGATTCTCTCAACATTGATAGAATGGTGGAGGATTATATGAGTGACCGCATCCAAGTAGGCACGTCACACAGTCCGTACTTATACTGGCAGGAAAAAGAGGCAATTTGGAGGCCCTTGCACAAACTGGCTTTATTCTACCTAAGTTGCCCTCCCACAAGTGTGTACTCCGAAAGAGTGTTTAGTGCCGCCGCTCACCTTGTCAGCAATCGGCGTACGAGGTTACATCCAGAAAATGTGGAGAAGATGATGTTCATTAAAATGAATTATAATCAATTCCTCCGCGGAGACATTGACCAGCAGCAATTGCCTCCACAAAGTACACAGGGAGCTGAGATGGTGGATTCCAGTGGGGACGAATTGATAATCTGTGAGGAGGGGGATGTACACGGTGATATATCGGAGGGTGAAGATGAGGTGGACATCTTGCCTCTGTAGAGCCAGTTTGTGCAAGGAGAGATTAATTGCTTCTTTTTTGGGGGGGGTCCAAACCAACCCGTCATATCAGTCACAGTCGTGTGGCAGACCCTGTCACTGAAATGATGGGTTGGTTAAAGTGTGCATGTCCTGTTTTGTTTATACAACATAAGGGTGGGTGGGAGGGCCCAAGGACAATTCCATCTTGCACCTCTTTTTTCTTTTCTTTTTCTTTGCATCATGTGCTGATTGGGGAGGGTTTTTTTGGAAGGGACATCCTGCGTGACACTGCAGTGCCACTCCTAGATGGGCCCGGTGTTTGTGTCGGCCACTAGGGTCGCTAATCTTACTCACACAGTCAGCTACCTCATTGCGCCTCTTTTTTTCTTTGCGTCATGTGCTGTTTGGGGAGGGTTTTTTGGAAGGGACATCCTGCGTGACACTGCAGTGCCACTCCTAGATGGGCCCGGTGTTTGTGTCGGCCACTAGGGTCGCTAATCTTACTCACACAGCTACCTCATTGCGCCTCTTTTTTTCTTTGCGTCATGTGCTGTTTGGGGAGGGTTTTTTGGATGGGACATCCTGCGTGACACTGCAGTGCCACTCCTAGATGGGCCCGGTGTTTGTGTCGGCCACTAGGGTCGCTAATCTTACTCACACAGCTACCTCATTGCGCCTCTTTTTTTCTTTGCGTCATGTGCTGTTTGGGGAGGGTTTTTTGGAAGGGCCATCCTGCGTGACACTGCAGTGCCACTCCTAGATGGGCCCGGTGTTTGTGTCGGCCACTAGGGTCGCTAATCTTACTCACACAGCTACCTCATTGCGCCTCTTTTTTTCTTTGCGTCATGTGCTGTTTGGGGAGGGTTTTTTGGAAGGGCCATCCTGCGTGACACTGCAGTGCCACTCCTAGATGGGCCCGGTGTTTGTGTCGGCCACTAGGGTCGCTAATCTTACTCACACAGCTACCTCATTGCGCCTCTTTTTTTCTTTGCGTCATGTGCTGTTTGGGGAGGGTTTTTTGGAAGGGCCATCCTGCGTGACACTGCAGTGCCACTCCTAGATGGGCCCGGTGTTTGTGTCGGCCACTAGGGTCGCTAATCTTACTCACACAGCTACCTCATTGCGCCTCTTTTTTTCTTTGCGTCATGTGCTGTTTGGGGAGGGTTTTTTGGAAGGGCCATCCTGCGTGACACTGCAGTGCCACTCCTAGATGGGCCCGGTGTTTGTGTCGGCCACTAGGGTCGCTAATCTTACTCACACAGCTACCTCATTGCGCCTCTTTTTTTCTTTGCGTCATGTGCTGTTTGGGGAGGGTTTTTTGGAAGGGACATCCTGCGTGACACTGCAGTGCCACTCCTAGATGGGCCCGGTGTTTGTGTCGGCCACTAGGGTCGCTTATCTTACTCACACAGCGACCTCGGTGCAAATTTTAGGACTAAAAATAATATTGTGAGGTGTGAGGTATTCAGAATAGACTGAAAATGAGTGTAAATTATGGTTTTTGAGGTTAATAATACTTTGGGATCAAAATGACCCCCAAATTCTATGATTTAAGCTGTTTTTTAGTGTTTTTTGAAAAAAACACCCGAATCCAAAACACACCCGAATCCGACAAAAAAAATTCGGTGAGGTTTTGCCAAAACGCGTTCGAACCCAAAACACGGCCGCGGAACCGAACCCAAAACCAAAACACAAAACCCGAAAAATTTCAGGCGCTCATCTCTACCAATAATACTAGATAGTGAAATGAATACAGCTGATTGAGGAATTCGTATGAATTTCAGTATGGTCTTTAGGAGTCCAATCCCAGTGATATGAAAGTACGCAGAAAAGATTGACTGCGCTCAGGCACTCATTGTTCCAGAACTGTTTTATGGCAAAAGGGCTGTGGATGCTCCCTTTGACCATCAGTATCACATGCAGCATGCTATAGTACACACATGTACATACTGCAGTTGCTACATAACTGTGTTCTGTTTATTCTCAACAAACAATGTTGCTGCTAATTTGTACCTTTCCAATTGGACTGCTCTCCCCTGACCATTGTGCCACTGGGATGTAGTTATGTGAGCAGTGTCTCTACACTGCTACACATCGGTAATGGGGCAGGGGAGAAAGAAAAGTAACAAGCGCTCTTACCTATCCTGAATCTGTCCTCCGTCCAGCTGGTAGGGTTCGATGAGGAAAACTGTCCCTTTGCTATACACAGTTCACTTTCTCTTTTTTGTTAATGGTGCTGATACTCTATCTATCTGTCTGTCTATCTATCTATCTATCTATCTATCTATCTATCTATCTATCTGTTCTCTCTATAATGGAAATATCTTCTGGGAGTCTTACAATACTTACTAGTCGGCTCAATAAATCTCCCACATTATGGGTATCTGTACTAAGCAATGTATTTTAAAAACTCAAAGGGAGATAATGGTAAATGCAAAATTAGGCTTGTTTTGCATTAAATCGAACCCGCTCATCTCTATTAAATATTATACCCTTTTAAATATGGCAGGCAAAATATGCAGAAATAGAGAACTTTGAAAATCAACTGCTTATTAAATATATCCCTATGTTTTGCTTAGCTAGATATTAATAGGGACAAGGGCTGTATTGTAGTGTTTCTACTATTTGTTGCCCTCTTTTTTCCTCTAAACATTTTCTTTCCAGTTTCTGAGATATTGGGGGAGATTTATCAAAGCTTAAAGAGAGATAAAATATTAACTAACCAGCTAACTAGAGATGTGTGCCAGACCATTTTTGTTTGTGTTGGCTCTAATTCATCAGAGGGTTTTGGTTTTATCTTTGCATAAACTGCATCACTGGTTTTGGTTTTGGATCTGGATTTAAAAAAAATAATTGATAAAAACAGCTAAAATTATTTTATTTTTTCAATCCAAACTGAATCCAAAGCACTAAATTCAGATTTAAAATCCAAATTCTAAACCGCGGGTGAGATTCAAGCTGGGACTTGGTTTGGTTCTAATTTTCTCCGGAGATCCGGCACGGAATCCCGTGGAGAGACGTTGCTACCTGGACTCTATCTGTGTGCACTTTCAGTAACTACAGCCCTTCTGGTAATCACTGTATATTTTCATGCTTCACATGTGAGAAAGCGTCAGATTCTGAACTGTCCTTTGTTCCCCACATTCAATCTGTCTCAAGTTCATGTTACATACATCTAAGAAACCTATCCAAAATATGACCATATCTTACACAAGATACAGCAAAAACTCTGATCCACGCTCTCATTATCTCCCGCATGGACTATTGTAATAATCTCCTGACTGGTCTTCCCAAACATAGGCTCTCACCACTGCAATCCATTTTGAATGCAGCTGCAAGGCTTATCTTCCTCGCTAGACGTTCATCGTCTGCAGATGTGTTCTGTCAGTTCCTCCATTGGTTACCGGTATTGTACGGTATTAAATATAAAATACTTTTACTGACATACAAGGCTATTAACCAAACTGCACCAACATACATCTCTTCACTCATCTCAACATATCTTCTTCGCTTTGCACAAGATCTGCGTCTCTCATCCACGCGCATTACGTGTTCACACTCAAAATTACAGGACTTTATCCGGGCTTCACCCACTCTGTGGAATGCCCTCCCACGCACAATAAGACACCTCTAGTCTCCAAACCTATAAACGTTCCCTGAAAACTCACCTCTTCAGACAAGCCTATCAAATTCCAGACCCACCCACATAACATTCAATGCTTCCCTATCTAATTACATCCTCTCTGTACAGGACACATAACCTCACATCTATTTTGTCTTTCTTTACTCTCACACACTCCTGACCCTTTGCCAAGATTGCTAGGTGATCATATCATACAACCCATTAAGAACCTAGCAATCTGGTGGATCACTATGCAATAGGTAGCCTGTATCCTTGTGTATCAATGCCTATTTCCCTATAGAGTGTAAGCTTGTGAGCAGGGCCTTCCTACCTCTGTCTGTCTGTTTTTACCCAGTTTTGTTCCATTACTGTTGTTCTAATTGTAAAGCGCAATGGAATATGTTGCGCTATATAGGAAACTGTTAATAAATAAATAAATAATAAATAAAGACAAGTGGCTTTTCACTCTTGTTCATACATACCACAACCAGCCTGGAGATTTACAACTGAGATCGTGATTTACAATTGAGGAAGTATGAAAACTTGGTCCTAGTTTATGTGAGCCATCACTGCTCAGCAGTTCTCACCACATATTAAAGCCACTGACTTATTTCCTCACTTGGGACCTCTTAACCCGTTACAGGTATATGGGGGGATCCGATCAGGATCTCGGCGGTCGGGATCCCGGCAGTTAAATGCTGATGCCGGAATCCTGACACTGCTCTGAATGTCGGTGCCGGCATCCCAACTAGGATCACAATCCCGGTGCAGAATCCCGGTGGGGGGAGAGTTTAGACTGCGGGGGGAGGGTTAGGGTTAGACTGCGAGGAATGGCGGTTTAGGTTTAGGCTGCAGGGAGGGAGGGTTAGGTTTAGGCATACCCGGGGAGGGTGAGGCTATGGAAGGGGTAGGGTTAGGTTTAGGCTGCGTGAAGGGGGGATTAGATTTAGGCACCACCATGGAGGGTTAGGATTGGGCTGCGGGGGGGTGGGGTGGGGGGGTTAGGGATAGGCTGGGGAAGGGAGAGTTGGAGTTAGGGGGCCTTGGGGAAAGGTAAGTATACTTACCCAGCCCCTGTTGGCATTATCTCCATCGGGATTATGCGGTCGGTATTCTGATATGCTGACTGCCAGCATTCCAACCACAGGCATTTCAATCCCAACCATATGTGGAATACCATCCTAATGTTTGTATTGAATTTGTTAGTTTGGAACATACAGTAGATGAGAAAAACCTATGCTACCAGAAAACAACACAGATATGCTAATGAGCAAGCGATTGATTCATTAAAAGCAGTATTTTGCATAGCAATGATCTCCGTATTATGTGTGCTGATTTAATACATAGAATAAAAAAATTTAAATGAATAATTGTATTATTATTTTGGTAAGCTGGTCTCTTGAAGCTCTGTCATGATCCAAACCTGTCTATATTGATTAGAATCCTTTCCTACATTACTAGCACTGTCTAACGTTATAATTCTCAATATCTCCATTCATGAGATAAGGGAGGAGTATTAGCGCCATATGATTAAGTTGTATACAGGATACATTTATTGTTCTAAGGATATTACAAATAGATATGTGCATTTCAGATCCCCAGAAATCCGAATCCACACAAATTTTGTGGCTCTGAACCGAACCAAAACCCGTCCGGATCTCCAAGGAGATCTGATCCGAACGGCTCGGTTATTCCTGTGATTTTGAATTTGGATTTTTAATCAAAATTTCAGGTTTTGGATTGCAAATATTACATGCATTTAGCTGTTTTTATTGATTTTTTTAAATAAACTTTCTATCAATTATCACTATTATGTATTGATTTTGAATCGCCTCAAAAACTAAATCCAAAACACGAGTATGAAATCAGAACCAAAACCAAAATACGGGGGTCCATCTCTCTCTCTCTCTCTATCTCTCATATATATATAAAAAAAATTCCCCACATACTGCACATCACTTTTATTGAGAAATTATGATAATCTTTAGCAGAACAATTGTCATCTACCATTTTGATTTTTCCTATCTTTTCATTCACATGATTAGAAAATACCTTTTCTGAAGGTTTATTTAGGACTACATATAATTAAATATATTATAGATGGTTTGAGCTACAGTATCATATGGGTAGTGATTTGTGTGTTTTTTTGTGGAAGGTTACGTAGTTTTGATACTCCTTTTCATATATCACCCTTAAAGGTTATGTACCATTTGTTTTGTACTCTTGCTATCTGGTTTTTGATTCCCCTTTTGCACTTTAAGGTATTTTCCTCTATATTCTTTGAAATACAGGTCACAGCACAGTTTTTTCATACTCTTCCACTTGATTAACGACATGCAAGTATCCTGTCTTAACTCTTCTTTCCTACTGAATGAATATATTAGGGGACAGTTGCTCATGCAGGGGACACATGAACCTATATAGGGGATAAGTGGATTCTATACTTGAGACATATAGCGCATATGGCATAATATTATGACTATGGAGTTTGTGATTCTGCATTATGTATATCTAAGCGTACATGATTATTTATACTGCATGAATATATAGTAGGATAAGTGTGCAAATGACTGGAAAACAGGGGTGCAGCTAGAGTTGGGGCATATAAGGCATGTGCCCTGGGTGACTGAAAGGGGGAATCCCTGTAAGGGAGCATTGTAGCTGTGATCCATGGTAATAAAGACACAGTCTTTAGCAGGGCAGCCAGAGCACTCTACTCAGCTGCTCTGTAAACAGGGGATCAGGGAAGAAAGACATATAGTCATCTCCTCCCAGGTGCCTTGTGCTGCAGCAATAAGCTGTATGGTCCCTTTCTCCCTCTTATTCACTTATAGCCTCAGAGTCTACTGAACTTGCCAGTGCCTTCTTCATGAACAATGGTCTGCTGTGGCTCAAGAAGATAAGATTACTACCAGGTTAGTAAGGGTAAATCGTGTGTGTGTGTGTGTGTGTGTGTGTGTGTGTGTGTGTGTGTGTGTGTGGGGGGGGGGGGGTTCTCTAGCTTATGGTAGTACCATAAAGAATAAGAGAGTAAGGGGGTCAATGCTTTACATGGGTTAATTAGTGGGTTGATGTAATGTACATGAATGGAATTATTTGATGTTGGGGCTAATTAATAATAGCGATTATGGAGGTAATGATAATACAGAAGTTAATTATATTAATTATGTCATGATTGCACACGCACTCAGAACTCCTTCCAGGGTCGTGACGTTGGTGTTTTGCAAATTATCCTAACAATAAACTTTACCGATCTGCCACCACCAAAAGAATTAATCAAGGAAGGAACCCTTCCCACAGCAGCCCTTGGGTTAAGCTCACAGTATACAGTATATGCTTTAAAAATAATGTGTCTCACAAGGCTGTTGGTATAAGAAAACAGACGAACAGAACTAGAAAATAAGTTTTAATTTCAATAATAACTTCAAAGCTTACAGTTACATAAAAGAGTTACAAAGAGTATATGGTTATTTACAAGTACACACAGATTACAGACAAATCCAGAGAAAAACAAAAAAGGATACAAACACAGTTCAAGTATCCCCTTTCAGAACCTTTATAAATAACACTGAGAATAAAGGCTCTCCTGGTACAAGTTGGTCATTCTAGCCCTGTAGCTACCTTAAGTGAATGGCACTGATTTAGCTACAGCACACTTTTATTTCTCTCTCCAGCACAACTGCTCCTTGACACACACACACACACACACACACACACACACACCTTTGGGATTTAATACTTTCAATACCAGAATTCTGACCCAAACACGCTCTAACTACCGTCCCATTTCTCAGCTTCCAGGTCCCTCCAAGCTACTTGAGAGACTTGCCTACACTCGCCTTACACACTTTCTTAACTCCCACAATTTATTGGACCCACTTCAGTCAGGCTTTCATGCCCAACACTACACAGAGCCTGCAGTGACCAAAGTAGTAAATGATCTGGTCACTGCTAGATCAAAAGGCAATTACACACTACTAATTCTTCTAGATCTCTCTGCTGCTTTTGACACTGTTGACCACTCTCTTCTCATACAAACACTAGAGTCCCTAGGTCTTCAGGACACAGCCCTTTCTTGGTTCTCATCCTACCTATCTAATCACTCTTTCAGTGTCCATTTCTCTGAATCTACCTCCTCTTCTCTACCTCTATCAGTTGGAGTACCGCAAGGCTCAGTCTTAGGTACTCTGCTGTTCTCAATCTATACCTCATCTCTTGGTAAACTAATCAGCTCCTTTGGATTTCAGTATCATTTGTACACTGATGATACTCAAATCTACCTATACTCCCCAGATTTATCATCATCTGTATTGGCTCGTGTCACTGGATGCCTGTCTGCCATTTCATCTTGGATGTCATCTCGCCACCTCAAACTCAACATTTCCAAAACAGAATTAATTATTTTCCCACCAGCCAAGAGTAGTTACCAACCTGATATCTCCCTAACTGTTGGCAATGCGACTATCCACCCCACCCCACAAGCTCGCTACCTAGGTGTCACCCTTGACTCTGAACTGTCCTTTGTTCCAACATTCAATCTGTCTCTAAATCATGTTACATGCACCTTAAAAACATATCCAAAATACGCCCTTATCTTACACAAGACACTGCAAAACCTCTAATCCATGCACTCATCATCTCCCGCATTGATTATTGTAATAGTCTCCTTACTGGTCTTCCCAAACATAGGCTCTCACCATTAAAATCCATTTTAAATGCAGCTGCGAGGCTAATCTTCCTCGCTAGATGTTCTTCGTCTGCTGATCCGCTCTGTCAGTCCCTCCATTGGTTACCGGTATTCTACCGTGTTAAATATAAAATACTTTTACTTACATACAAGGCTATTAACCAAACTGCACCATCATACATCTCCTTACTCATCTCAAAATATCTCCCTACCAGACCTCTCCGCTCTGCACAAGATCTGCGTCTCTCATCCACATGTATTACCTGTTCCCACTCAAAATTACAGGACTTTACCCGGGCTTCACCCACTCTGTGGAATGCCATCCCACGCACAATAAGACTCTCCTCTAGTCTCCAAACCTTTAAACGTTCCCTGAAAACTCATCTCTTCAGACAAGCCTACCAAATTCCAGACCCACCCACATAACCTTCAATGCTTCCCTATCCAGTTACATCCTCTCCGTACAGTCCATATAACCTCACATTTTGTCTTCCAACATTGCTGAGTGATCATATCATACAACCCATTAAGAACCAAGCAATGTGGTAGACCATTATGCAATAGGTAGCATCTATCCTTGAGTATCAATGCCTATTTCCCTATAGATTGTAAGCTTGCAAGCAGGGCCTTCCTACCTCTATGTCTGTCTGTCTTTGCTCAGTTTTGTTCTATAACTGCTGTTCTAATTGTAAAGCGCAACGGAATATGCTGCGCTATATAAGAAACTGCTAATAAATAAATGTGTCTGACGGTCATTTGTGTGCTCTTAACCCATGGTTCCCTGACAGATAAGCAGGGGCTACAGAGAATTCACAATATAGTTTGTTCGATGTGTCCAAGATGCTTGATCAGTTCAGCCATATGGCAGGAAAACCCCTTATCAGCACATCCCTTTGTCTTTAAAAGAACTTGTCCTATGTCCAGCCTTGTTGGCTCTAGAGAACACATTTGTAAAGGAAAGTGTCTCCTATCCTTGACCTCATGCTGTGAGGAGCAAACTTACTTTTGGTAATGGCTTTTGGTTTAGCACATACACTGGATAGTTAATTACAGGCATGTAATTTAGCAACAGTATGAAAAGAACATATTTCATATACAATATACATGATTAGGTTATACATAGGAAATTGTTATTTTCATGATTCCTTTGTCACTCCACTGACATTTATTGCATAAATGTAAACATTCCAGCCTTCTTGAAATTTTCTATAGCTGAACATACAAGTCATTTAGTTACCCAATTTATTTACTACCAGTTATTTATATAGCGCAGCGCTTTACAGAGAGTATTTGGTCATTCACATTGGTACCTGCCTAAAGAAGAGCTTACAATCTATATTCCCTACCACAAGCACACACATACACATTCATGCTAGTGTTAATTTTGTTGGAGCCAATTAACTGGCCAGTATATTTTTGGATTGTGGGAGGAAACCAGAGTAACCGGAGGAAATCCACACAAGCATGGGTAGTATATACAAACTCCACAAAGTTAGGGCCATGGTGTGAGTCGAACCCATGACCTCAGTGCTGTGAGGCAGTAACACTAACCATTACACCGTCCGTGCTGCCTACCTGATACAATTTATAAATATATACATAGGAGATCATGATAACACATACTGTTACAAATGCCATTATTAATATGCCCAGTCTAACATGAAATGGAGTTTATCTTAACAAATTATATTGAATACGGTTGTAACAAATACAGTATGCTGAAGTAGTTACTGGTTCTTGAGGAAGGGTTTATTGGTGAGGGAATATTGTATGCTGAAGTAGTTACTGGTTCTTGAGGAAGGGTTTATTGGTGAGGGAATATTGTACAGTAATCAAAAATACTTATATAGTGGTCACTGATGCTCTCTGTATTTAAATGGCAGCCACTGGTGAGCTCTGTATTATATCGCAGTCATTAATGCTCTCTACTATATAGCAGTCACTAATGCTCTCTGTATGATATGGAAGTCACTGATGTACTCTATATGACAGTCACTTATGCTCTCTGCATTATATGGCAGCCACTGATGTTATCTGTATTGTATGTTGGTCACAGCTACTTTTTATTGATGTGGATCATCAAATCTAGGTCGACAATGTTTAGGTTGACCACTATAGGTCCACAGTCACTAGGTCTACAAGGTTTGAAGGTCGACAGGGCTGGTTGACATGTGATAGGTCGACAGGTGAAAAGGTCGACATGAGTGTTTTTTTTGTGTGTCGTTTTCTGCGTACAGTGACCGGGAAGCCGAATTAGTGCACCGTGTCCCCTCGCGGCTTCAGGCAAGGTGCCTCGCTCCGCTACCACTTTGCTCGGCACAGAGTACCGTTCCAATCGTAGTCCACGTGGATTGTTAAGTATGAAAAAGTTTAAAAAAAGAAAAAAAAGTGAAAAACTCATGTCGACCTAGAAACCCTGTCGACCTTCAAACCCTGTCGACCCAGTGACTGTCGACCTAAACATTGTCAACCTAAACAGTGTCTACCTTCAGACTGGATCCCACTTTTTATTGTGTGACACTGATGTTGTCTGTATTATATGGCGGTAACTGTAATGTTCTCTGCATTATATGGCAGTCACTGTGGTGCTATATGTATTGTACACAGAGGCGTAACTAGAGTTTTTGGAGCCCAGGGGGCAAGATGTAAAATGGCGCCCCCCCCCCCAAAAAAAAAAAGCACACACAAAGAGGCATGTGCGCGCTGAAAAAATGGGCGTGGCCACACACCAGAAGGGGTGTGGCAACGATCCAGAAGGGGTGTGGCCACTGAAAATGGCCCACAGTGCCAGTTACATTGCCCCACAGTGCCAGATACAATGCCCCACAGTGCCGGACACATGCCCCGCAGTGCCGGATACATTGCCCCACAGTGCCAGTTACATTGCCCCACAGTGCCAATTACATTGACCCACAGTGCCAGTTACATTGCCCCACAGTGCCAGATACAATGCCCCACAGTGCCGGATACATGCCCCACAGTGCCAGTTACATTGCCCCACTGTGCCAGATACATGCCCCACAGTGCCAGTTACATTGCCCCACTGTGCCAGATACATGCCCCACAGTGCCAGTTACATTGCCCCACTGTGCCAGATACATGCCCCACAGTGCCAGTTACATTGCCCCACTGTGCCAGATACATGCCCCACAGTGCCAGTTACATTGCCCCCCTGTGCCAGATACATGCCCCACAGTGTGAGATACATGCCCCACAGTGCCAGATACATGCCCCACAGTGCCAGGCCCCACTCAGTGCCAGTTACATGCCCCATTTGGTGCCAGATACATGCCCCACTGTACCTGTGCCCTCCCCCCGTTCACTCACCGTCCGCTTATGTGAGGGGAGGAGAGCGCATCGCCTCTACTTCCCCTCACCGCCTCTCCTTCCCCTCACCGCTCCGTCCAGGTCTCCCGTCCCGTCTCCGGCGGCTGTGTCTGGCGCCGGTTCGCTAGCCAATCAGAGCTTGCGGACCGGCAGCCAATCAGGAGCCGGTCCGCAAGCTCTGATTGGCTAACGCCGGAGACCGGACACAGCAGCGCTGCTGGCAGCGCTGCTAGTGCTGGCAGCGGCGGTGAGGGGAGGGAGAGACGCTGCGCTCTCCTCCCCTCACATTTAGGGTTGACGGGGGCGAGTGGGGCATGATGCCCTGGCCGCCGGCGGCGCCCCCCTCTCCTGGGCCTGCCAAGGCGCCCAGGGCACGTGCCCCACTCGCCCTACCCTAGATACGCCTCTGATTGTACAGTGTGTCCCTGCAATGCTCTTTGGTGTGTGAGGTAGTATAGTACAGGCAGATACCGTTTTCTGTGGTTTTTCTCTACACTATGGGCAGTCATTGTGATATTCTCTGCATTATATCGAGTTACTCTGATGTTATCTGCATTGTATGGTGATCACTGATGCTCTCTATTATATGGAGGTCACTGATGTTCTCTCCATTGTACTGTGGTCACTATGAGGTTCCCTGTATTTTATGGTAGTCACCATGATGCTCAATGTGTTGTGTACAGCAGTTGTCACTGCAATGTTCTTTGGTGGGTGAGGGAGTGTAGTAAAAGCAGTGATACTCCTTTGAGTCCTTAAAGCAGAGGAGCCGGCATGCTCCGTTTAAGGGTTAAGTAACGCCAGAACCAACGAATAAATGCAGCGCCTTACATGCTGGCACCTTATTGTAATGGGTTTTGCCTTCACCCTACAAACATTTCAGTCTTTATAATGTTAATGTAAAGACTACGGAAGGAACTTATTATGTACAGTGTACATGATTGTAGTAACACACTCCATGGTGCCTGCATGATATTTTGTTTCCTAAGTAAAAGAGGACTTGCAAAACCTTTATTTCTTTAAAAATATAAGTGGAAAATTACAATTGAAGGAGACTGATGGTGGTTAAGTATTTTTGGGCATTTCCCCAATGAACCTGTCCTTGTTCCCCTCCTCTAACTTCTGCATCCTAGTATTCCTAGTACCAGTGATCATGCATTAGTATTTATTATGTTGACTGTTTGACTTCTAGCTGGAGTTACAGACATCTGAATACATATGATGAATTACTGCTCAACATTCCAGCAAACAGGGAAATTACTGCATGAAGGTGTAATGGAAAAAAAGCCACTCAAGCAGTGCATAGTTCTCCATAAACAGGCCAAATACTCACATCTCCAGCACTGTTTTGTCTATATTAAGTGAATCTCACAACAGATGCAGAGGACCGGAGCCAGGTCCCACAATTGGGAAATCACCTGCTGCCAGAATCGCATTAATAGTTTAATTTTAACTTAGCATGTGACTTCTTAAAATGATGCAGGTGTCAGGATCTAAGAAGTGAAGCCAATCTACAAATAGGGGAAAGATATATGGAGGGGGAAGGTGATATTGATACCAGTAAAACATGCTTTAAAAATTAAAAACAACAACTGTGCACAAAGACCCTCAATCAGGTTAGGTCGCAAATGTCTGAAAATTACAAACAGGTGATTTTCAGGCATTTGCACATCTGCAGCGGCCGCACAGCGCATGTGCAAACTTTCACAGTGTGACTGCATCCCTGGGGGGCGTTATGTGGGTGTGGTCCGGACAATGTAGGCATGTCCGGACAGTTTTAGGGGCGGCTGTGTGATGTCACACGCAGCCACTGTCGGGAAAACATGGCTGCGGTGCGCCTACCTTCGTAGTCAGGCTGAGCAGGGTTTGACCCTAGTTGCCGCCATAGCAATCTAATTGTGATGTGATCGCAATTAAATTGCGATCGCATTGCTGGGCGGCACTTCTCATGCTGGGTGGCTTAGCCCTGTCCTGGGCGGCCCCCAGCATAAGATTTTTTCAGTAGCAGATTTTGCTATTTAGCAGAATCTGCTACGTGTACTCAATTAGGCCCAACATGCTGCCTTAATGTGCTACTCTGTTGATTGCTTTAGTATTCAGCAAATGTAAAAGTTATGTAGGTTAACTGAATCATATCAGAAAATGTGGACAGATCTCTAAGGAAAAAAAATAATTTGGTCTTTAAGTAGATAAGATAAGTAACCTATTTTTGTGTAAATGCAAATATCATTGTGATATAATAGTCTTTTGTGATTTCCTAATTGTATAATCTGATTTGTCTCAAATTTCCCATTTTTCTATTTCTACCTGCAAACAATTCAGAGTCTCCCAGCTGATTGGCTTGTTTGCATTTCATGTGATTGGTCAGATTTTCTAGTGGGTTTTAATTTTTGTAAAATATTAAATCACTAAAATGTCTGAGATTTGTCTGAACTGATTCTCCCAACGCGAAGTTCTCGAATAGTGTAATAGATATCATATCAAATACATTAGAGACAGTGCTCATTTTCCTGCTAGTCTGTAATGGTCAATAAAGGCTCATAATGGTAAAAAAAATAAAATAATTAGGTCTCTCCTGCTATCTTTTTGCATTATCGTAGCAATGATCACAGCCAGAGGTGAACAAAGCCAACGCCAGGTTTCTGTTGCTGTATAAATATATATATATATGATAGTTTGTTGCTCTCTGTTTTACATGTGAACACTTAGAACTGTGCAGGAAAGTAACCTGTTTTACTTATTCAGTTTAAATTACGATGAAAGCAAATTTGTGACTTGTGAAGTGTCAAATTTTGTGCCCCAGATTCTGAACAAATGGATTTCCAGCTCCCTAAGGAGCATCTGCTTTCTTCCTGAGGAGAGTTCATGGAAGTTCTTCTTATATTTGGCAAGCTGTAGAACCATTAACAGATGAGAAAACATATCTCACCCATCTAATCTGCTCGGCATCAGTTTGCCTATTTGTGCAGAAAGCAGCCATTTCTGGTACAAGCAATGAAGAGAAAACAGCTATAAACCTCATGCACAGAGATTTCTATTTTATTTATCTGTCTACCGAGTGCTTATTGGTGTTTTTCCAGCATTAATTAATGGGCGTCCCCACCCAACAAAAAAATAAATACAACAACAACAAAAAAGCAATTTAATCTTCAGGGAAGTTAGGAAAACATTGCTATGGGAACTCATGAACAGATTTGTTCAAAAAGGGGTCCGTCCATTTATCATGCAAGCAGGAAGCTATAGCATGGGACGTATTAATATCTCAGCCGCCAGACTGGGGGAGAAAACCATTCATCCTCTGACACGATCTCTGTAAGGGTGGGATGTACTAAGGGTAAAATGCAGTCAAAATTCAGAAAACTACCATGTACAGAGATTTGCTGCATTCCCCATATGGATCAAGCTCTGGCCAATCTCCGAAACTTCATGTATGCTCTTTACATGGTGCTGCTAGTACTTTGTGGTACCCTATAAATAAATAATAATTTGAACATGATAAGGAAAATTATATTTGCTTTATTAGAGAGGGTGCATACCAAAATCTCATTTTGGTTTGGGGTGTCTGAAATGCCTACACTTTGCTGAACCAATTTGTTCATAGACAGAGTCAGGTGTGGCTGCTGTGTGTGCCCTCTCATCTTCCCGCCCCCTCCTTCCCTGCAGCCTGCATGCTGGCCAGTCACTGAGTCACAGGCTGCAGCTTTGCATTCCATTGGACAGCCTCTGGCAGCCTAACACTGTCCTGTGATGCCAGCGCCTGTCTGTTACTGTTAGTGTGTGGGTGGCTGGTGCTGTTGCAGTCTGCTGCACTGCTGATCGGATCGGTAACAAAAATCCACACACCATACTTCCAAACCAACCCTGGCTGCATCTATTAGTGTTGCAAAAAAAAAACCCATAGAGTTTTAAGATGAACGCAATATGTTCATAATTGCTCCAGCTTTGCATGCTGGGAACTAAATGTATACATTCACCTATAGGCATCTTTGCAAGCGGATCACACCTATCTACGTGCTTGGTCTGACACACATCATCATCATTAGTGCATAATTGTAACAGCCCTATCCTTGGCAGTGGCGGAACTAGCGCGCGGTGGGCCCATGTGCGACAAAATGCTTTGCCCCCCCCCGCCCCCCCCCCATCCCATCCAAGTCTACCCCCTCACCCCTGGAGAGGATCTGGTGAGGGGGACCTGCTCAGGGCCAGAGAAATGGATACCTAGCAACAGTGCCGTAACTAGATATTTTAGCACTGTGTGCAAGAAATGGTATCGGAGCCCCCCCCCTACTCCATGCAAAACAGGGGCAGTGCGCGCCTTCGGCGCGCACAAAAAATAGGGGCATGGCTTTGTGGGTAAGGGGTGTGGCCACAAAATAATACCAATTCATATAACGGTGCACAGTAGTCTCCATTATTAAAATTACGCCGCACGGTAGCACCACTACACTAGGTAGAGCCCCTTTTACACTTACGGCAGACAGATTCCCCTTTTTACACATTACGGCAGACTTAGTCAACCTTTTACACATTACGGCAGACAGCGTCAACCTTTTACATATTACGGCAGACAGCGTCAACCTTTTACACATTATGGCAGACAGCGTCTCCTTTTCATTACGGCAGACAGCATCCCCTTTTTACACATTACGGCAGACAGCGTCCCCATTTTTACACATTACGGCAGACAGCGTCCCCATTTTTACACATTACGGCAGACAGCGTCCCCATTTTTACACATTACGGCAGACGGCGTCCTCATTTTTACACATTACGGCAGACGGCGTCCCCATTTTTACACATTACGGCAGACGGCGTCCCCATTTTTACACATTACGGCAGACGGCGTCCCCATTTTTACACATTACGGCAGACGGCGTCCCCATTTTTACACATTACGGCAGACGGCGTCCCCATTTTTACACATTACGGCAGACGGCGTCCCCATTTTTACACATTACGGCAGACAGTGTCCCATTTTTACAAGGCAAGAGATGCAAACTCAATATAAAAATAAATAAATAAAATAAATAAATAAATATATATAAAATTATACATATGCAAAACAATTAAAGACATTTAAAATAACGAATTCCTACCAGGGGCTGTTGCTGCACATAGGGAATGACCAGCAGCTCCTGCAGCACCAGCATTTTATTACAATGCAGGAGGACGTGTGGAGGAGGAGGCGCTGGAAAGAGGAGGAGATAGGAGAGCGTTCCCTCCTTTCAGAAGCAGCCAGTGAGACCAGTAGGGTTTGTATGAGGGAGGGACGGCCCCTCCTCCCTCTCCGGCCGGGACCCCTCCTCCCCCTTCAGCTGAGCTGCCGCAGGCGCTGACTGTGATAACACAGGTGGCGGGCGGCAGCGTAGCTGGTGCCCCTGGTCTATGTGTGACACGGGCGGCGGGGGGGAGTGTAGCTCGCGGCCGCGGCGGCATGATACAATGAGTCATTGTGACTCATTGTAATGCCGGCGGCTGTGGGCCCCTTAAGTGCGGCGGGGCCTCAGTGCAATGCACTGGCTGCACTGCCAGTAGTTCCGCCCCTGATCCTTGGTGCAAAACACATGTCTGAAAATTAGTGATGTGCACCGGAAATTTTTCGGGTTTTGTGTTATGGTTTTGGATTCGGTTCCGCGGCCGTGTTTTGGATTCGGACGTGTTTTGGCAAAACCTCCCTGAAATTTTTTTGTCGGATTCGGGTGTGTTTTGGATTCGGGTGTTTTTTTAGAAAAAACCCTCAAAAACAGCTTAAATGATAAATCATAGAATTTGGTGGTCATTTTGATTCCATAGTATTATTAACCTCAATAACCATAATTTCCACTCATTTTCAGTCTATTCTGAACACCTCACACCTCACAATATTATTTTTAGTCCTAAAATTTGCACCGAGGTCCCTGGATGGCTAAGCTAAGCGACAAAAGTGGCCGACACAAACACCTGGCCCATCTAGGAGTGGCACTGCAGTGTCAGGCAGGATGGCACTTCAAAAAAATAGTCCCCAAACAGCACATGATGCAAAGAAAAAAAGAGGCGCACCAAGGTCGCTGTGTGACTAAGCTAAGCGACCCAAGTGGCCGACACAAACACCTGGCCCATCTAGGAGTGGCACTGCAGTGTCAGGCAGGATGGCACTTCAAAAAAATAGTCCCCAAACAGCACATGATGCAAAGAAAAAAAGAGGCGCAATGAGGTAGCTGTGTGACTAAGCTAAGCGACACAAGTGGCCGACACAAACACCTGGCCCATCTAGGAGTGGCACTGCAGTTTTCTAGCGAGAGGATGAGTGCTTCCATCCTCATGTGAAGCTGAACCACTAGCCGTGAACATAGGCCAGGGCCTCAGCCGTTCCTTGCCACTCCGTGTCGTAAATGGCATATTGGCAAGTTTACGCTTCTCCTCAGACGCTTTTAATTTTGACTTTTGGGTCATTTTACTGAACTTTTGTTTTTTTGGATTTTACATGCTCTCTACTATGACATTGGGCATCGGCCTTGGCAGACGACGTTGATGGCATTTCATCGTCTCGGCCATGACTAGTGGCAGCAGCTTCAGCACGAGGTGGAAGTGGATCTTGATCTTTCCCTATTTTACCCTCCACATTTTTGTTCTCCATTTTTTAATGTGTGGAATTATATGCCAGTATCAATAGCAATGGCCTACTACTATATATACTGCGCACAACTGAAATGCACCACAGGTATGGATGGATAGTATACTTGACGACACAGAGGTAGGTAGAGCAGTGGCCTTCCGTACCGTACTGCTATATATACTGGTGGTCACTGTCAGCAAACTGCAAAACTAAAATGCACCACAGGTATAGAATCTATATGGATAGTATACTTGACGACACAGAGGTAGGTAGAGCAGTGGCCTTCCGTACCGTACTGCTATATATACTGGTGGTCACTGTCAGCAAACTGCAAAACTAAAATGCACCACAGGTATAGAATCTAGATGGATAGTATACTTGACGACACAGAGGTAGGTAGAGCAGTGGCCTTCCGTACCGTACTGCTATATATACTGGTGGTCACTGGTCAGCAAAACTCTGCACTGTACTCCTCCTATATAATATACTGGTGGTCCCCAGTCCCCACAATAAAGCAGTGTGAGCACAGATATATGCAGCACACTAAGCACAGATATGGAGTGTTTTTCAGGCAGACAACGTATACTGGTGGTCACTGTCAGCAAAACTCTGCACTGTACTCCTCTTATATAATATACTGGTGGTCCCCAGTCCCCACAATAAAGCAGTGTGAGCACAGATATATGCAGCACACTGAGCACAGATATGGAGTGTTTTTCAGGCAGACAACGTATACTGGTGGTCACTGTCAGCAAAACTCTGCACTGTACTCCTCCTATATAATACAGCTGCTCCCCAGTCCCCACAATTAAGCAATAAGCAGCACAAATATTATTAATAAACGGAGAGGACGCCAGCCACGTCCTCTCCCTAACATTTTCAATGTGTTATGATTCCAGTACTCCTGACCGGAGGAGATCTTATGACAATGGCCAGAGTACTGGAAGGAAATGCTGGTTACGGGAGCAGGAAAGACTAGTTGCCCCTGGCGCCCTAACTCTATTGTCTCACCCGTGCTATCGGAAATCCCTTGCGAGACTATGGTTTCTTGAGCCCCTGGCAGCCACGTTTGAAAGGCGGATTATGTCTGCCCAACTCCGGTGCCCCCCGGTCTTAGTGAGAGACAAAGGGAAATCCGAGGCAGGATGATGACAAGAGGACTTCTGACTACAACAGGCCAAGGGCAACAAGCTAACTAACCAAACTTGAAGTATGCGCGGAAAAACCGCCAGATAAAAGGACAACCAAAATCCACTAGTCCATTACTCCTACCCAGCACCGCTGGATACCAGAGTGGATCTGTGGGAGCGGAATCCTCCGCAAAAGCTCCGAAACACAAATAATAAATAATAAGTAATAAAGCGGCCAAGCCGCAACACACGGCTACGCCGCGACTCACGAACACCACTGGATGTTTAACGGTGCTCAGTCAGGACTCTAGGAACAGATGACGACTTCCGAGTGCAGGACAACTGAGGACAGGAACGACCGGATACAGCAGAACTGGAAACACTCTCAGCAAACAGATACAGCATGCAGGAAGCTATTACCGGCGTCTGTGTGAGGCACTGCAAGAGCATATAAACCGAAGCCCTCCAATCAACTGCTGCCAGTGCTGATTGCATGAATGCCGTGCAGCTGCCTTGCTGCACGGCCAGGAAACAGGTGCCCTTACTAATTTAAATGGACCCAGCAACGGGGAACGCGGTCCGCCAGTGGCGTCCCCGTTGCTAGGGTCCGTGCGGCTCCGTGCGCCCGGCGTCTAGCGTTGCCAGGGAGCCGGCGGCTGTACGCGCACGGCGTCCCTGGTTGCTAGGCGCCGGGCCGCACCGACGAGCGGACCCCGGCGCCTAACAGTACCCCCCCCTTGAGGAGGGGTCAAGGAACCCCTAAAGCCAGGTTTCCGAGGAAATTCCCGAAAAAATGCCCTCTTGAGCCTCGGGGCATGGAGATCCTTATCCAGGACCCAAGACCTTTCCTCTGGACCATAGCCTCTCCAGTGCACCAGAAAATAAAGCCGACCCCAGGACAATTTGGAATCGAGAACCTTCTCCACCAAGAACTCCTGTTGTCCCTGTACATCTACTGGTGATTTCCCCTGAGAGATCTTCCGAGGAAATCTACTGGAAGAAACGTATGGTTTCAACAGGGAGCAATGGAACGTATTTCCGATCCGGAAAGCTCTTGGTAAACGTAACCGGAAAGCAACTGGGTTGATTTTTTTAATAATATGAAATGGTCCAATAAATTTGGGGCCCAATCTAGCTGAGGTTTGTCGAAGTCTAATGTTACGAGTCGACAACCATACCCTGTCTCCCACCTTAAAAGTGCAAGGACGTCGGAGCCTGTCCGAAAAAATTTTCTCTCGAAATGCTGCTTTTCTGAGGGCAAGGTGCACTTTTTTCCAAATAACTCTGAGATGAGAGGTTAAGGTTAGCGAGGAAACAGAAGAATGTTGAAAAAAAGAATTAGCTCTGGGGTGAAAACCAAAAACTGAAAAGAATGGAGACACATTAGTGGAGGAATGACAAGAATTATTGTAAGCAAACTCCGCCAAAGGAAGAAACTCGGACCAATCATTCTGGAGTTTGGCTGAGTACAAACGCAAATACTGTTTTAATGATTGATTAACTCGCTCGGTCTGCCCGTTGGATTGGGGATGGTAACCGGATGTTAAAGACAATTTCATCTTTAATGAGGCACAAAAGGACTTCCAGAATTGTGCAATGAATTGTGGACCCCGATCAGAAACAATATCAGTGGGCAACCCATGAAGTCTGAAAACATGGCGGAGAAACAAAACAACCAATCCCTGGGCAGATGGCAGTCGGGGAAGAGCAATGAAATGAGCCATCTTGCTAAAACGGTCCACTACCACCCATATGACTCGGAATCCGGCTGACAGAGGGAGGTCTACCACAAAATCCATGGAAATATGAGACCATGGCCTGAGAGGAACATTTAAGGGCATAAGTTGCCCGATAGGCAAGGAACGGGGAACCTTATGCTGTGCACAGACCTGACAAGAAAAAACAAACTCCTTAATGTCTTTAGAAAGACCAGGCCACCATACTGAGCGGGAGACTAATTCCAAAGTCTTAGAGATCCCCAGATGCCCGGCAACTTTGCTATCATGAAATTCAGTCAAAACAGTAGCTCTCAAAAACTCAGGGACGTAAAGACGACCAGCAGGAGTATTTCCAGGAGCTTGATGTTGAAGCTGCTTTAACTGGGTAAATAAATCTTGTGTGAGGCCTGCCCAAATGACTGAAGACGGAAGTATGGGAGTAACAGGACTGTTATTATGAACTGGAAGAAAACTGCGTGACAGGGCATCCGCCTTGGTATTCTTGGAACCTGGCCTAAAGGTGATAATAAACTTGAAACGAGTAAAAAATAAAGCCCAACGAGCCTGCCGGGCATTCAGCCGCTTAGCTGATTCGATGTACTGAAGATTTTTGTGGTCAGTCAATACTGAAATGGTATGTGTTGCTCCCTCAAGCCAATGTCTCCACTCCTCGAAAGCCCATTTAATAGCCAGTAACTCCCGGTTACCAACATCGTAGTTGGATTCAGCGGATGAGAATTTCCTGGACATGAAGGCACAAGGATGTAGTTCCAGAGACTCCGGATCCTTTTGAGATAGGATAGCCCCCACTCCAACCTCCGAGGCATCAACCTCAACAATGAAGGGCAATTCTGGGTTGGGATGTCTGAGGACTGGAGCTGAGACAAAAGCTTGTTTCAAGGCCTGAAAGGATAACTCAGCTTCACGTGACCAGTTGGTAGGATCCGCTCCCTTCTTAGTCAGTGCCACCATGGGAGCAACCAGGTCGGAAAAAGAATGAATAAATCTTCTATAATAATTCGCAAACCCTAAAAAGCGCTGAATTGCTTTTAAGTTGGTGGGTTGCGCCCAACTAAGGATGGCTTGGCGCTTCTTAGGTTCCATGCAGAATCCCCGAGGGGAAATAATGTACCCTAAAAAGGATACCTCCGTGACATGAAACTCACACTTCTCCAGCTTGGCATATAGATGATTTTCACGTAATTTTTGAAGAACCTGACGCACCTGGGTAACATGTTGTTCAATTGAGTCAGAATAGATCAGGATGTCGTCTTAGTAAATGACCACGAATCTTCCTAGAAAGTCACGGAGCACATCGTTAATGAGATCCTGGAAAACTGCCGGAGCGTTAGACAAGCCGAACGGCATCACCAGATACTCGTAGTGACCCGACTGAGTACTGAAAGCCGTCTTCCACTCATCTCCAGACTTGATTCGGATGAGGTTATATGCTCCCCTCAGGTCAATTTTAGAAAAAATCACAGCCGAACGCAGCTGATCAAAGAGGACAGAAATCAGCGGCAGAGGATAAGTATTTTTAACTGAGATCTTATTCAGGGCTCTAAAGTCAATGCAAGGTCTGAGTGATCCATCTTTTTTCTCCACAAAGAAGAAGCCTGCACTTAAAGGGGATTTAGATGGCCTGATAAATCCTTTCCCTAGACTCATTCATGGCCGCAGTTTCTGGCCCGGATAAAGCATATAACCTTCCCTTTGGCAATGTGGCACCGGGAATTAGCTCAATAGCACAATCATAAGGCCGATGGGGAGGCAGAATGTCCGCATTGCCCTTGGAAAACACATCAACAAAGTCCTGGTATTCCACGGGAATGGGTTCGGGAATGGCAGCAGCTATTCTAACGGGAAACATAATACAGGTTGAGTATCCCTTATCCAAAATGCTTGGGACCAGAGGTATTTTGGATATGGGATTTTTCCGTAGTTTGGAATAATTGCATACCATAATGAGATATCATGGTGATGGGACCCAAGTCTAAGCACAGAATGCATTTATGTTACATATACACCTTATACATACAGCCTGAAGGTCATTTTAGCCAATATTTTTTTATAATTTTGTGCATTAAACAAAGTGTGTCTACATTCACACAATTCATTTTTGTTCCATATACACATTATACACACAGCCTGAAGGTCATTTAATACAATATTTTTAATAACTTTGTATATTAAACATAGTTTGTGTACATTGAGCTATCAAAAACAAAGTTTTCACTATCTCACTCTCACTCAAAAAAGTCTGTATTTCGGAATATTCCGTATTTCGGAATATTTGGATATGGGATACTCAACCTGTACATTCCTTATTACAGATGGTACCCCATTGTGAAATCTCCCCCGAATGCCAATCAATGATGGGATTATGAAAGGCCAGCCAAGGGTGACCCAGAACCACTGGAACTGCTGGGCAATGGGTAAGGAAGAACTCGATCTTTTCGGAATGAAGAGCTCCTACCGTAAGTAGTACAGGAGGTGTACAGAGGGAAATAACCCCATTGGACAAGGGACTCCCATCTAAACCATGCATGGTGATACACCTACCCAAGGCTAACTGAGGAATACCTAAGGCCTTGGCCCAAGTTAAGTCCATAAAGTTCCCTGCAGCTCCACTGTCGACAAAAGCCGACACCGAAGAACTGAGGCTGCCAAAGGAAACTTTAGCTGGGACTAAAAGGGAGTTATTCGAGGAGATAAGCTGCAGACCAAAGTGAACCCCCTCACAATTCACTTGATCGAGGCGTTTCCCGACTTGTTCTGACAAGTACGGGCAAAATGTCCCTTACCCCCACAGTACAAACAAAGACCAGAGTTTTGCCTTCTGGCTCTTTCTTCTGGAGACAGTCGGGAGAGACCCATCTGCATGGGCTCCTCTACGTCCTCAGGAATGGAAAATACACATGGAGTAGTCCTGACTGGTGCTCCTTTTTCAGCCCTCCGCTCTCTGAGACGTCGATCAATCTTAATAGAAAGCTCCATGAGTTTATCGAGAGTCTCAGGAGCGGGATACTGAAGGAGACTGTCTTTTATAGACTCAGATAAGCCGAGGCGAAACTGACTGCGCAGGGCTGGGTCATTCCAGCCACAGTCGTTCGACCAACGGCGAAACTCTGTACAATAAACCTCTGCAGGATTTCTACCCTGTCTGAGAGCGCGTAACTGACTCTCAGCGGATGCCTCTCTATCAGGGTCATCATACAAAAGTCCTAAAGACCCCAAAAAAGCGTCGACTGACAACAATGTCGGATCCTCTGCTTTTAAACCAAATGCCCAGGTCTGAGGATCCCCCTGGAGCAAAGAAATAATGATTCCATCCCGCTGAGATTCAGTACCTGAGGAGATCGGTCTTAAACGAAAATAAAGTTTACAGGATTCTTTAAAATTAAAAAACTCCTTCCTATCACCAGAAAAACGGTCAGGCAAGTGCATTTTTGGTTCAGTGACTACCCTCGGGGAAGTTCGTAAAAGATCTTCCTGCGACTTCACCCGCAGGGAAAGATCCTGAACCATCTGAGTAAGTTCTTGAATCTGGCTGACTAGGAGCTGACCAGAATTTGGCCCTAAACCTGTGGGATTCATGAGGCCGATAACTCTTACAAAACTGAATAAGGAAAAAATCAAACCCTGTTTAATTTTAAGTTTTGGTTTGGGCCGGTAATAATGTTATGATTCCAGTACTCCTGACCGGAGGAGATCTTATGACAATGGCCAGAGTACTGGAAGGGAATGCTGGTTACGGGAGCAGGAAAGACTAGTTGCCCCTGGCGCCCTAACTCTATTGTCTCACCCGTGCTATCGGAAATCCCTTGCGAGACTATGGTTTCTTGAGCCCCTGGCAGCCACGTTTGAAAGGCGGATTATGTCTGCCCAACTCCGGTGCCCCCCGGTCTTAGTGAGAGACAAAGGGAAATCCGAGGCAGGATGATGACAAGAGGACTTCTGACTACAACAGGCCAAGGGCAACAAGCTAACTAACCAAACTTGAAGTATGCGCGGAAAAACCGCCAGATAAAAGGACAACCAAAATCCACTAGTCCATTACTCCTACCCAGCACCGCTGGATACCAGAGTGGATCTGTGGGAGCGGAATCCTCTGCAAAAGCTCCGAAACACAAATAATAAATAATAAGTAATAAAGCGGCCAAGCCGCAACACACGGCTACGCCGCGACTCACGAACACCACTGGATGTTTAACGGTGCTCAGTCAGGACTCTAGGAACAGATGACGACTTCCGAGTGCAGGACAACTGAGGACAGGAACGACCGGATACAGCAGGACTGGAAACACTCTCAGCAAACAGATACAGCATGCAGGAAGCTATTACCGGCGTCTGTGTGAGGCACTGCAAGAGCATATAAACCGAAGCCCTCCAATCAACTGCTGCCAGTGCTGATTGCATGAATGCCGTGCAGCTGCCTTGCTGCACGGCCAGGAAACAGGTGCCCTTACTAATTTAAATGGACCCAGCAACGGGGAACGCGGTCCGCCAGTGGCGTCCCCGTTGCTAGGGTCCGTGCGGCTCCGTGCGCCCGGCGTCTAGCGTTGCCAGGGAGCCGGCAGCTGTACGCGCATGGCGTCCCTGGTTGCTAGGCGCCGGGCCGCACCGACGAGCGGACCCCGGCGCCTAACACAATGCACGAGTGAAAATGGCGGCGACGCGCGGCTGCTTATATAGAATCCGAATCTCGCAAGAATCCGACAGCGGGATGATGACGTTCGGGCGCGCTCGGATTAACCGAGCCATACGGGAGAATCCGAGTATGCCTCGGACCCGTGTAAAATGGGTGAAGTTCGGGGGGGTTCGGTTTCCGAGGAACCGAACCCGCTCATCACTACTGAAAATAAGTGTATTTATGCTTCCGGACAAATCTGAACAGCTCACCATTCCCAGTAGATATGCATCAGAAATCCATACTACTTTGCATTGCCTGTACTTCTGTACATCTGGTACTGGAGAAATTGCAGTGTGAAAATACACAAGATATCCTCTGTTTATGGGCGTACTTTCAGCTGTGCATCAACGCCATAGTGATCCACAATATTGGATTGAATTACCAACAAAAATCTAAATATTCAGTTATACCAAACAATTCACCATCGAAAAGAAAACATTCACTAAGATGATCAAGATTGCGAGAAAGAATTTATAAGAGGTCCATAAATGTTATCAAATAAATATTATTGAAATTATTTCACTTTTTATGAGCATAAAGTAAATAATGTTTTCAGTTTTGTTTATATGTACAACCTCTTTATACATAAGGGTTGATTGAATTGGGTGGTATTCATATGACCGACGGTCACATGACCTCCACCAACATACCGCCACCTCACTATCCCGACGGTCGGCATGCCGACCAACAGGGACAATTTCCACTTGTAGGTGTCCACGACACCCATAGACTGGGAATAGAACCTGTGGCCACCTGGGATCCCCCTCCCCGCCAAGATCCCGGCGTCGGTGTGCTATATCACGCCCGATTGAATTAGCTCTGTGCAAGTAAGCTGCACTTATGCTAGCTCCGGACTCTCTGACTGATGTTTGCAGCCACGTAGGGCTGCGTACAAAATTCTGGAAGTCTTTGGGGAGATCGGGATGCGAGAGGGGTAAGTTAAGGTGCCATTGCAACAGCGTGGAAAGTGCCCCCCTTGAGGCTAATTGAATCGACTCCATAGAATTCCTTTATAGTAAAAAAAACAACTTTTTTTTTTAATCTAGAAAACGGGAACTGTTATAGAACACGAAATGAAATGAAAAGTGTATATCATTGTTTCACATTTGAATTTCTCTCATCCGATGTGATTTAAATCCGTGAATGAAAGAAAGCAATTGTTATTCTTAAGCAAATATCCACTGTTCACTTCCAGATTTTTAAATTATTATAGCCACAGGAATAACATAAAAATATGCCATTATGGGAGAGCAGGCTATAGATATATCATGTAACAAATATAAATGAATTCACACATAAAATATAATAAAAAAGATTTTTAATAAACAATATTAAATATATCAGTCACACACGTAAAATAAGAACTTATTCCAAATGCAGTCTAGATAGCATCAATTTGAGCAAGTCTGGTCATTTAATAATAACGGGCTCAATTGCACATAATGGGTCTGGTTCTGAGTCACATGGGCCTTTGACTAATTTAGCACATTTTGGAGGTCATTCAGCAGCAGTAACTTGTTTATGAACTGTGGGGACAGAAAAAAAAATGTGAATTTTTGTCTGTTCGTTGCAGCATCACACAAAAAATGACTAGTTGAATTTGGATCTTGTTTTTTTCACTATTGTATAGCTTAGGGACCAAGAAAGAAACTGAGGTATGTATTATCTCAATGTGACATCAGGGAGAGGAGACATAAAGGAAAAACAGACGCTTGACACTCAGCACACTGAAAGTTGGTGTTCTGATCATGTTTCTGCTGAATTTTACTTAGCCCAAGCTATGCAACGGAACCTGACTTAAAGTGACTGCCCTGCAGAGGAGCCTAATTGAGGCAGAGATTCTAACGGGATATGGCGCAGACGAGACTGTGTTTATACCACATATACCCCTAATCCCCAACAATCTTCATTTTCAATTCAAGCGCCTGCAGTTTCTTGTAAGCGTCTGCTTCGCTATGCAATCAACAAGTTGCAGGGGCAAACGCTCAGGGCTGCAGACGTAGATCTCAGGACCAGCTGCTTCTCCCATGCACAGCTTTACGTGGCTTGCTCACAAGTTAGCAGACCCAAGCATCTTTTTGTGTTAATCCCTAAAGGAAAAACTGCAAATATTGTTTAAAATTTGTTTTATGATCAATGTGTACAATATAAAATATACATCACAATACTAGATGGCACTACTGTCTTTGTAAAATTAGTTACGCTGAGCAATAACAGACATTCACGAAGCCATGGGCAAAAGCTAGTATACAATAAATGGCCAGCTTAGGTATAAAAATTTGGTGTGTCAATAACAGTAATTCTTATTCTCCGCAACGCATATACTAAGCAAAGCATTACAGATCACCTGAGGGACTGATAATATAAGAGTATGAAGCATAGGCTTTTCTATAATGGGTGAAAGGAGTGCGGTGTACACAGGCCCCTGGGCCAGGGGGGCCCACACGGCACACCCTGCACCCATATATTATACTTACCCCTCCAGAGTACCACGGTGGCAGCACTGCACTACAGATACAAATCACTTGGAAAATGTCCGCCGCACCCATTTCTGAGTGATTTGCGCATGCGCACTGGAGATGTCACTGGGAACAAAGTGAAGGCACCTGCGCATGCGCAGTATACTGGCATAATGCTAGAGTCTCAGAAAGGGGTGGTGATTCCACACTAGTCAAAGGTGTAAAAGATACAATGAGAACAAAAACCGGACAACGTAATAGAATAGAGAAAGGTTCCTTAATAAGTGCACTTGGTGGTGCGCCTTGAGTCAGAGGTAAGTACTGTATATGAACAAAGAGCAGACAAAAAGAAGACTCTTGTGTGGGCGCACTCTTATTCAATTGGTAAATACCATGAGATAAATGAAGAAAGGACAAAATATAACTTTTATTATTCTATCATTAAAATAAATTTGTATCCAACAGACAAAGGACAAATTTTAAACATTAAATACGAGCAAATTAAGAATGAGATCTGGCATGAGCACTGACGTATGGTAGTAGAGAGAAAGGACTTGGTAATCTGAACACCAATGAGAGTGCACCTAAATAAGAAAATAGATTGAGGCTCGGGATGAAGCCTTAGGAGCAGGGTCGTCTTTCCGTATGGGCTCAATTGGCTCTTGCCCAAGGGCCCCAGGAGTATAAGGGCCCTAGGCTGATAGCTGAGGGTCCCCTCTTTCCAGGGGTACCATATTTTTGAAAATCGGCCTTGGGGAACCGGAGATATCCAACGTGAAAGCAGTGGTCCCCATCCAAGCCTGTTAATTGCTCTTCCCAGCCAGATATCTCAGGTTCTGTCTGACTTAGAGTTTTTCTGAGGGTATAATCCAAAAGCTGGAACTCTCCCCTTTTGCTGGACGCTGGCAGCTTGTCTCTACTGTGCCCAGAACCAGAGATATCAGCCTTCCAGCAGCTGGTCCCTGCTCCAGCTCCACGCGCCTGGTATACAGTTTTATATATTCATTGGAGGATTGCTCTGGCTCCTGAACTCTGATACCCAAGTCCCCAAAACCTTCTGAAAAGTGGGAATCTCTAGTTTTTTATCCCATTCAAAACAAAGAAATATATTTTCAGGAACTTGAGATATCTGCAGTCAAGCAAGCTGCCCTCCCACCAGAAAATGATGAATATTAAGCCTACTCCACTATCCATCCCTCCCCTGTGTATTAAACACCCCCTACCACCCCGGAAGTCATGTACTGGGGCCCCTTCATTCAGCCCAATGCCCTCTTCTACAGTTTAGTGTTCTCCCTCCCGCCCCATCTGTGCAGTAAAGGAGCAATTAGCAGAAATTACTGCTCCAGGTCCTACATGCTGAGCGGAAGATAGAACACCCCCTACCACCCACGGGACATCAAAGCTGCCGCTGATAGCACCCCCCACCCCTACCGCTGGAGGATGGGTAGGGGGCCCAATGCATTGCTGTGCCCAGGGGCCTACACTGCCGTTAAGACGGCCCTGCTTAGGAGAGATAGAAACAGTGGACCTGCTGTCTACGTTTAGGCAGGTGGATTTCGATACTGGATGACAGAAGATTAGCAAAACAAAATTTGTTTTTCATAGAGAAGTACTGTCTACAAGTGGGTGTAACAGAGTCTACCGATCTGCTTGTGATATTACTGCTTGTGGACAAGCCCGATAGACGGGCGAAACAAGTTTTCCTACAGGACCCTATTCATCGGTAAACCACTCTGGGAGCCCCAGTGACACTGGTACACCAAAAGATCAGGATAATATGGTATAAACCCATCATTATGCATTGTGTGGGCACATTGCTCCTTTATGTGCTGGATAGCATAGATCCATGGAATAGGATTGCATTTATAACTAAGCCATCTGCAACACTACCTGTGTACACTCACAATCCAATCTATAGAGGTAGACCGTCCACGGGGCGGCATCCTGCACATATCACATCCTTGCCTGTCAATAAGCAGATTTCCCTTTGTTTTCATTACAAACAGCAGGTTGAATCCCTTAGTGTGCATGATCAAGAGTTATTGATAACCCACATTCTATTTGTACTACAGTAACCCAGTAGATCACCTTGCATTAACTATTTAGTACCCATAAGCCGATCACTGGTGCATAATTTAACTGAATCTGGATGCAAAACTGATCTTTGGGCTAACTGTGGGCATTCCTTATTACTAAAATATACACAAGGAGGATATCAGCTGTCTATGCACTGCACCATTGACCCATAAGGGGAACTCAAACAAATCACATACTGTAATATCACAAGCAGATCAGTAGACTCTGCTACACCGTACATGTAGCGTGCAAAAGCTCAACACTTCTCTCTACAAAAAAAAAAATTTGTTTTGCTAATCTTCTGTCATCCAATATTGTTCTCTTTATAAATTGTATTCTCCCATTTATAATCTATTTGCTGATTTTCTTTCCTTCCTTATCTTCACTTATTCTATGGACTCTCATCTATGATCCAGGTGGTGAAACATGATACCGTATAGGCATTTATCGAAATCTGTCTGCCTAATGTAGACAGCAGATCCACTGTTTCTATCTCTCCTAAGGCTTCATTCCCAGCCTCAATCTATTTTCTTATTTAGGTGCACTCTCATTGGTGTTCAGATTACCAAGTCCTTTCTCTCTACTACCTTACCTCACCGCTCATGCCTGATCTTGTCTGATCTTGGAAGCTAAACAGTGTTGGGCTGGGTTAGTACTTGGAAGGGAGACCTCTAAGGAATACCAAGTGTTGTAGAGACTCATGGCTAAATATTGCTGTGGGATTCGAACATAAAACTAACAGCAGAATTACCACTTACCTTCCTTCACTCTATTCTTATTGGTGAATCTCAGCCATTTAGTATCACAAATTTGTCTGTAAAATCCAGCTGCACGGCTACCAAGACAGTACCATTCAATATTGATGTGTAGGCATCCCAAGGTATTGATTAACCACTAGGGTCTCATTAATACAGAATTTTCTGTACTGGTCAGGGTGTAATAGATGTAGTACTTCTTGTGTCTACATCCATACATACCACTCTACATATAGATTGACCAGAACATACCCTCATTTTTTAATCAATTCTTAATTTGTTTCGTATTTAATGTTTCAAATTTGTCTTTTGTCTGTTGGATACAAATTTATCTTAATGATAGAATAATAAAAGTTATATTTTGTCCTTTCTTCAATTATCTCATGGTATTTACCAATTAAATAAGAGTGTACCCACATAAGAGAGTCTTCTTTTTGTCTGCTCTTTGGTCTACATGCTAGAGTCTACACGCTGACAGGAAGGAAGGGGCCTGAAACAGAGACTGCACACGGGCCCTCTCCACTCTTAAACTGCCCCTGGTATGAAGGAGTACTGTAAAGCTGTTTCAGTCTTCGGATCATATAGGGGTCTTACAACACGACTTAAACTTTCTTAATCATGTTCAAAATACACAGGTATATTAATCCATGTGCCTCGCTAGTAAATACTATAAAAATGGATTGGAGCTACTCTTTCCAGTAGCATACTGAATCATGGGTAACATATATCTATATAGAGATAGAGAAACAAAAGGATCCTTTACAGACAAATCCATTAAATTTGAATATGGTCACAGATGGAAGATTTCTCCCATCAGATGTTTGTACCGAGTTACCTGAGTTACTGCATCACTACGGTACTGTATATTAACAGAGTAAAATAATTCAAATGAATGAGTAAAAGAGACTGATCATTATTCTGAAGTAGATATCCAGTCTTCACTTCATCTAGATTTCCTCAACGTTTGATTAGGTGCATAATTCCCCAGACTTCTTCAGTGAGCTAGTAAAGAAATTAGAATCTCATTATTTTATGGTCTTGTCTAAAATACCACAAAAAAAATCCTTGTGATCACCAAATCTATATATTTTGTTTTCTAAGCTCTATTTCTAGAAATGTCAAAATAAAATTTAAGGACGTATAATTGATATATGGGGGTCAACACATTTTTTTTCTCTACTTAAACATTTTATAGCTGCTAAATATATAACATACCTCAAATAGATTTATAAAATATAATACCACAGATTATTACCTCTATCTATCTCTCTCTCTCTCTCTCTCTCTCTATATATATATATATATATATATATATTCTCCTGTCATATATAAGAAAGATGTGGCAAATAAAAGGAAAGCAGAGTTCTTGCGGTGAGGTGCACATTAAGCCTGCAGTACATTATTATTATTATTATTATTATTATTCTTTAAATGAAGCAATTCATTTAGGTATTTGTTAGTGTTATAAAAGAACAACTATTAGGTGAATTAAGGTCAGTTCTGTGGAAATTTAAAACATAAAGTATTTTATTAGCTACAGCAGGGGTGGGGAACCTCCGGCCCGCGGGCCGTATACGGCCCGTGAAGCCATTTGGTCCGGCCCACCAGCTTGTGTCAGTGAGACACGCTGCCGCTCAGTCCAGCGGCAGCGTGTCTCAGCTGTCAGAACAGATAGGAGAGCGCGGCTGTCGGGTTGGAGCGGCGGCGTGTAGTAATTCAAACCAGCCGCCGGTCCGTGAGCCAATCAGAGCTCGCGGACCAGCAGCCAATCAGGAGCCGCGGCTGCCGGTCCGCGAGCTCTGATTGGCTCTCGAACTGGCGGCTGGTTTGAAGTACTACACGCCGCCGCTCCCACCCGACAGCCGCGCTCTCCTCCGTGTCCCGCCGAAAGGAGCACGGTAAGCAGCACGGAGGGGAGAGGGGAGGGGGGAGGGCATCTGTATACCTGGCACTGTGGAGACATTTGTATACCTGGCACTGTGGGGGCATCTGTATAACTGGCACTGTGAGGGGCATCTGTATACCTGGCACTGTGGGGGCATCTGTATATCTGGCACTGTGGGGGCATCTGTATACCTGGCACTGTGGGGGCATCTGTATACCTGGCACTGTGGGGATATCTGTATACCTGGCACTGTGAGGGGCATTTGTATACCTGGCACTGTGGGGGCATCTGTATACCTGGCACTGTGGGGGGCATTTGTATACCTGGCACTGTGGGGGGCATCTGTATACCTGGCACTGTGGGGGCATCTGTATAACTGGCACTGTGAGGGGCATTTGTATACCTGGCACTGTGGGGGCATCTGTATACCTGGCACTGTAAGGACATCTGTATACCTGGCACTGTGGGGGCATCTGTATACCTGCCACTGTGTGTCATGACTGAGGTTTTGTGAACCCGGTGTTAGTGAAGTCTGTGCGGGCGACTGGAGAATTATATGAATACTACCACTGACCTGGTTTGGGAGTGTTGTGGACTCGGGGTTTCTTCTGGTGACTGGGAAGAGGAACCGCAGCAGAGATGGCTGAATCTAGGTTCTCCTCATGCAGGATTAGGTCGGCAGACAGGAGGCACGTGTGGACGCTGAAGGTCTCCTGAAAGACAGAACTGGAAAGGCGCTGATGAATCAGTGAAGAATACCAGGTACAACTGCACTAAAGTGCACCGGATGCTTGGAGACACTGAGGCGCTTGGAGGACACTGAGGTGCTTGGAGGACACTGGGGTGCGTAGAGACACTGGGGTGCGTAGAGACACTGGGGTGCGTAGAGACACGGAGATGCTGGAAGCACGGAGATGCTGGAGGCACGGAGGTGCTGGAGGCACGAGGTGCTGAGACACGGAGGTACTGAGGCACGGAGGTACTGAGGCACGGAGGTACTGAGACACGAGGTGCTGGAAGCACGGAGGCGCTGAGGCACGGAGGTACTGGAGGTACGAGGTGCTGAGACACGAGGTGCTGGAAGCACGGAGGCGTTGAGGCATGGAGGTACTGGAGGCACGGAGGTACTGAGGCACGGAGGTACTGAGACACGGAGATGCTGGAAGCACGGAGATGCTGGAGGCACGAGGTGCTGAGGCACGGAGGTGCTGGGAGGCTCGGAGGTACTGAGGCACGGAGGTGCTGAGGCACGGAGGTGCTGAGGCACTGAGGTACCAAGGCACGGAGATACTGAGGCACGGAGGTGCTGAGGCACTGAGATGCTGAGGCACTGAGGCACGGAGATGCTGAGGCACAGAGATGCTGAGGCACGGAGATGCTGCAGGGATACGGGAACTCTGGAGATCACAACTACAACAGCAGTAAAGATGAACCACGGCAGCTGTGGTTTTCAGTTGAGACTATGGAATATAATACTGTGCCTTTAAGATGAACCACTGCAGCTGTGCCTTTACTTTGAGACTCGTGGAAATAGTGATCATCAGTGGCAACACAAAAGTAAACCAAACAGGGTAACAAGGAACAGAGTTTTCTCAGGAACTAGAGTATAAAGGTTACCTTTAGGGAGCTCAGCTTGAAGACTCACACATAGCTGTGAGTGTGACACAAGGAACTGGCCCAGTTTCTAACTCAGCCTCCAAACTTATACTTCCTGGTTCTTGGTGATTGGTGAGCAGGATTAGGTGATGCAGAGAGTCTCAGGCTGGCAGAGGATTGGACAACTCTGGATCAGGTGAACAGTCACTGTCATGTGACTACTCCAGACTAGGCTGTGATGTAGAATGAGGCCTAGCAGGCCGAGAGAACACTGAAGCCTGAACTTCATATTACTGAATTCAGCCTCACACAGGAGATCACCACAGGTGGAGCTAATTAACTATTACCTTTCAGGCAGAGAACTCAGGAAAACTCATAGTGCTGACAAGCTGTTTAACTCAGTGAGTAAAAAGACACAGGATCCGGAACAGATGGCAGGGGTAAGTCACCAAATATGAAACCTACAGTCAGGATTGTGACAGTATCCCCCTCTTCAAGGGTGGACTCCGGACACCCATCTTGAATCTTAGAGGAACTTGAGAATTCATACGGAAGAATTTAGGACCTTCGTTGATGCCTCTTCTTCTTACGGGAACATTTGGTTTTGACCAGGGAGAGTGGAATCAATGGAAACATAACCAACACTTAAATCAACAGGCTGTTGTCTTTGTACTGTTTTCCAATTCTTGGCATTCCTAAAATTCCTAATGTTTTGGTTCATCAAGGCATTATCTAGCTCAGAAAGCGATGGGTCAGAAAACAGAGCATTGGCTGAATGTTCTGAAGACTGAGTGGAGGATGAAATTGGACTCAAGGAAACAGATGCCACTGAAACAACATTAGACTGAGGTACCCATTCAGACATTAGGTCAATAGCCTTGGTATTTTTCTTGACTTTAGATGCTACAGCAGAATTATCCCGACATCGAGGAGAAGAGGTATTAGAATTCCCCGCAGAAGCTGTGGACTCAGTGCTAGAAGACAAGGAAACAGAAACAGAGACAGACTGAAGTCTAATTTTAGAACTAGATGGTGGAAGTCCTTTACTGGGACCAACTGACAAAAGTTCTTTACTCGGACCAATGCTTGGAATCTGTTTGAGTCCAGATGAGCTTGAACAGACTGAAACTGGAGAAATCTTTGGCTGGACGAGTAGGACTGGATTGGATCCGAGGATACTTGAATTGGCAGGGGCAAAAGGAGACTGACCAGGCTGGTCCTGGAGTATTGCTGGACCAGCTGAAACTGGGACGGGCTGTCCAGGCTGGGCCTGGAGTATTGCTGGACCGGCTGGAACCGGGACGGACTGACCAGGCTGGACCTGGAGTATTGCTGGACCGGCTGGAACCGGGACGAACTGACCAGGCAGAGCCTGGAGTATTGCTGGACCGGCTGGAACCGGGACGGACTGACCAGGCTGGACCTGGAGTAATGCTGGACCGGCTGGAACCGGGACGAACTGACCAGGCAGAGCCTGGAGTATTGCTTGACCGGCTGGAACCGGGACTGACTGACCAGGCTGGGCCTGGAGTATTACTGGACCGGCTGGAACCGGGACGGACTGACCAGGCAGGGCCTGGAGTATCGCTGGACCGGATAGAACCGGGACGGACTTACCAGGCAGGGCCTGGAGTATAGCTGGACCGGCAGGAGCCCCCTCATCACGGGGCTGGGCTGAGGCAAGAACCCCCTCTTCACGGGGCTGGGCTGAAGCAAGAGTCCCCTCTTCACGGGGCTGGGCTGAAGCAAGAGCCCCCTCTTCATGGGGCTGGGCAGCACTCTGTAGACTCTCTGGCTGGGCAGCACTCTGTAGACTCTCTGGCTGGGCAGCACTCTGTAGACTCTCTGGCTGGGCAGCACTCTGTAGACTCTCTGGCTGGGCAGCACTCTGTAGACTCTCTGGCTGGGCAGCACTCTGTAGACTCACTGGCTGGGCAGCACTCTGTAGACTCACTGGCTGGGCAGCACTCTGTAGACTCACTGGCTGGGCAGCACTCTGTAGACTCACTGGCTGGGCAGCACTCTGTAGACTCACTGGCTGGGCAGCACTCTGTAGACTCACTGGCTGGGCAGCACTCTGTAGTCTCACTGGCTGGGCAGCACTCTGTAGTCTCACTGGCTGGGCAGCACTCTGTAGTCTCACTGGCTGGGCAGCACTCTGTAGTCTCACTGGCTGGGCAGCACTCTGTAGTCTCACTGGCTGGGCAGCACTCTGTAGTCTCACTGGCTGGGCAGCACTCTGTAGTCTCACTGGCTGGGCAGCGCTCTGTAGTCTCACTGGCTGGGCAGCGCTCTGTAGTCTCTCTGGCTGGGCAGCGCTCTGAAGACTCTCGGGGGCTGGACCCTCTGAACCCCTCACTGGGGCTGAAGGCACGGACGCCCCTCCTTGGGCTGAAGACACGGACGCCCCTCCTTGGGCTGAAGACATGGAAGTCCCTCCTTGGGCTGAAGACACGGAAGCCCCTCCTTGGGCTGAAGACACAGAAGCCCCTCCTTGGGCTGAAGACACGGAAGCCCCTCCTTGGGCTGAAGACACGGAAGCCCCTCCTTGGGCTGAAGACACGGATGCCCCTCCTTGGGCTGAAGACACGGATGCCCCTCCTTGGGCTGAAGACACGGACTCCTCTGTGACTCTAAATGGCTTGAATATTCTTCTCTGGACACCCAACTTGGGATAAGGTCTTTTAATCACCGGACCCCAGTCATAAATTTGAGTCTCTTTCAGAGTAGCCATCTTGATACCCCTGTCAGCAGTAGCAGGATCGGCTACTGTGGATGACTTGTAGACATGAGCACTGTGAAACTGAGATTTGTCACCATTCCCTGGCTTACGAAGAATGCAATCTTTAACAAAATGACCGGAATTTCCACAGTAAAGACAGAGGTGTAGCTCCCTACGCCGCTGGCGTTCAGCTTCAGAGAGTTTGGGCCGTGGATAGCTCTGATGAACAACTTTTCCTTGCACAGAGGAAGAGACTCTATTAACTGGATGGGACAAAACAGGATCAACAACGTTGGTAGTATTTCTGAAGAGATCAGGCATCACAGAAAGAATACTAGACAAAAGTTCTTGTAACTGTAATAACATCTGGAAGAAAATCTGCAGTTGGTCAGGAGTCTTAGTGCAGAAGGTCAGAGAATCTCTGGTGAAAGAATTCCACTGCAGACACTGTGCTAATTGATGCTGAGTCGACTCCAAACCCTCCAAGCGTCCTGCAATATTGCTTAGGCGGTCCTGCGTCAGACAAACACTTTCGGCCGGGTCCATGTGGCCAGTTCCTACTGTCATGAATGAGGTTTTGTGAACCCGGTGTTAGTGAAGTCTGTGCGGGCGACTGGAGAATTATATGAATACTACCACTGACCTGGTTTGGGAGTGTTGTGGACTCGGGGTTTCTTCCGGTGACTGGGAAGAGGAACCGCAGCAGAGATGGCTGAATCTAGGTTCTCCTCATGCAGGATTAGGTCGGCAGACAGGAGGCACGTGTGGACGCTGAAGGTCTCCTGAAAGACAGAACTGGAAAGGCGCTGATGAATCAGTGAAGAATACCAGGTACAACTGCACTAAAGTGCACCGGATGCTTGGAGACACTGAGGCGCTTGGAGGACACTGAGGTGCTTGGAGGACACTCGGGTGCGTAGAGACACTGGGGTGCGTAGAGACACTGGGGTGCGTAGAGACACGGAGATGTTGGAAGCACGGAGATGCTGGAGGCACGGAGGTGCTGGAGGCACGAGGTGCTGAGACACGGAGGTACTGAGGCACGGAGGTGCCGAAAGCACGGAGGTACTGAGGCACGGAGGTACTGAGACACGAGGTGCTGGAAGCACGGAGGCGCTGAGGCACGGAGGCACGAGGTGCTGAGACACGAGGTGCTGGAAGCACGGAGGCGCTGAGGCACGGAGGTACTGGAGGCATGAGGTGCTGAAACACGGAGATGCTGGAAGCACGGAGATGCTGGAGGCACGAGGTGCTGAGGCACGGAGGTGCTGGGAGGCACGGAGGTACTGAGGCACGGAGGTACCGAGGCACGGAGGTGCTGAGGCACTGAGATGCTGAGGCACTGAGGCACGGAGATGCTGAGGCACAGAGATGCTGAGGCACAGAGATGCTGCAGGGATACGGGAACTCTGGAGATCACAACTACAACAGCAGTAAAGATGAACCACGGCAGCTGTGGTTTTCAGTTGAGACTATGGAATATAATACTGTGCCTTTAAGATGAACCACTGCAGCTGTGCCTTTACTTTGAGACTCGTGGAAATAGTGATCATCAGTGGCAACACAAAAGTAAACCAAACAGGGTAACAAGGAACAGAGTTTTCTCAGGAACTAGAGTATAAAGGTTACCTTTAGGGAGCTCAGCTTGAAGACTCACACATAGCTGTGAGTGTGACACAAGGAACTGGCCCAGTTTCTAACTCAGCCTCCAAACTTATACTTCCTGGTTCTTGGTGATTGGTGAGCAGGATTAGGTGATGCAGAGAGTCTCAGGCTGGCAGAGGATTGGACAACTCTGGATCAGGTGAACAGTCACTGTCATGTGACTACTCCAGACTAGGCTGTGATGTAGAATGAGGCCTAGCAGGCCGAGAGAACACTGAAGCCTGAACTTCATATTACTGAATTCAGCCTCACACAGGAGATCACCACAGGTGGAGCTAATTAACTATTACCTTTCAGGCAGAGAACTCAGGAAAACTCATAGTGCTGACAAGCTGTTTAACTCAGTGAGTAAAAAGACACAGGATCCGGGACAGATGGCAGGGGTAAGTCACCAAATATGAAACCTACAGTCAGGATTGTGACACTGTGGGGGCAATTGTGGATCTGGCACCGCACTATTGGGGGCATATGTGTATCATGTCCCATTTTAACTGGCCACACACAGTACCTCTAAGGGGCAGACCTACTGGGGGGCAGGGTCATTTTTTAAGTTGAGAATTTTTGTATGGCCCCCGAAGGATTTTATAAATATCCAAATGTCCCTCGGTAGAAAAAAGGTTCCCCACCCCTGAGCTACAGTATACATTACAATTCTATTCACAATTATTAAATGGTACTTAAAGACTTAACGTACATGGTCAGATCACATGTGACCGCATCGCCCCACTGTGTCCCCCATTTTTTGAGGAGGAGATCCGTTAATGTGCAAAATATAATGTTTAAATATTGGGGGGAAAAAAGATTTTTTTCAACTATATTAAATGAAAAAAATAAAAAAAACAATGTTATGAATGGTTTTGAAGGGGAAAAAATCATCAGTTAAGTGGTTAAAAAGGTTAAAAAAAGAGTGAAAAGATACCTACTAAGGGGGTTATTCAACACGGATTACAGATTCTGCTAAAAAGCAGAATCTGCAATCCTTTCTTTCGTATGCTGGGGGCCGCCCATCACAGGGCAAAGCCGCCCAGCATGCAGAATGGCCAGCTTAGCAGCTGTGACTGCAATTTAATTGCGGTCACAGCAACCGTGGATGACCCCCTGGGTATGCAAGTGATCAGCAACCATTTTTCTAATTGGAGCGGCTGCGTGTTACGTCATTCAGGCACCCCTAAAACACTGCCGACCCGTTTTTCCCCACAGCACTCTGTTGCTGCCCCGCGAAAGCCTCTGCCTGTCAATCAGGCAAAGGCATTCTCAGCCAATGTGATCAAATCGCATTAGCTGGTTGCACACGTGCAAGACTGAACCTATGCGTGTACATTGGCACTGGGAACGGGGGTAACCTTAGTATGCAGCATTATATAAGCCTAATATACAGTGCATCCAGAAAGTATTCACAACGTTTCACTTTTTCCACATTTTGTTATGTTACAGCCTTATTCCAAAATGGAATAAATTCATTTGTTCCCTCAAAATTCTACAAACAATGCCCCATAATGACAATGTGAAAAAAGTTTTTTTTAGATCTTTGCAAATTTATTAAAAAAATATTGAAATCACATGTACATAAGTATTCACAGGCTTTGCTCAATACTTTTTGATGCACCTTTGGTAGCAATTACAGCCTTTAGTATTTTTCAATATGATGCCACAAGCTTGGCACACCTACCTTTGGGCAGTTTCGCCCATTCCTCTTTACAGCACCTCTCAAGCTCCATCAGGTTGGATGGTAAGCGTCGATGCACAGCCATTTTCAGCTCTCTCCAGAGATTTTCAATCGGATTCAAGTCTGGGCTCTGGCTAGGCAACTCAAGGACATTCACATAGTTGTCCTGAAGCCACTTCATTGATATCTGGCTGTGTGCTTAGGGTCGTTGTCCTGCTGAAAGATGAACCATCACCCCAGTCTGAGGTCAAGAGCATACATAAGTATTCACTGCCTTTGCCATGAAGCTCAAAATTTAGCTCAGGTTCATCCTGATTCCACTGATCATCCTTGAGATGCTTAATTGGAGTCCACCTGTGGAAAATTCAGTTGAAAGTATTGAGCAAAGGTGGTGTATACTTATGTACATGTGATTTCTTAGTTTTTTATTTTAATAAATTTGCAAAAATTGTGTGTCGAATTTTGAGGGGAAAAATTAATTTATTCCATTTTGGAATAAGGCTGTAACATAACAAAATGTGGAAAAAGTGAAGCGCTGTGAATACTTTCCGGATGCACTGTAACTCCCGTCTGTGAAGTTGGGAACCTATCTTATAAAGAACATTTTAGCAAAATAATTTAGAACAAAATATGAAAGAAATATGATAAAAGGAAAATAATAATTGTGGTATATATAAAAAAAGGAAACTGTGGTCAATTTTTAAACTCTTAATGTATAAACTGTTGCCACCTTCTGAGTATTATTGGGGATTTTATCCTCTTGTTATTAAAGTGTATAGGGCTTTTAGTCCATAACCACATGTTGTTGTGGCTTTGCTTATTATTTAAACTGTGGCAGGAGTCCAGTAGCAACATTGCAACAGATACAGTACTTGCCATTTGTAACAGTATCCTTTTTATTTAATATATACAATTTGTGTTTCACTTGTTGCTGTTGTTTGTAGTAATACCTCTACATTGTCAGGGGTCATCCTATTAGGTGCGAGTTTGTCTGAGAGATTTTGTATCATGAAACTCGCACAAACCAGAGACATGTGAGATCCAGGTAGAAATGCTAGATTGTCGCTGTGAAGTTGCTTGACTTTTCTACAAAAAGCAACATGTGAGAAGAGTATGAACAATGGGGAAACCATCCTGGACCAAAAAAATTAGCGTCTGAGATAGCAGGTCTTTCCAGCATTTTGGGGTATGGAAAAAATGGCCAAATTATGCTATTTAAACCACCACAATTGCAAGATAACTCATTGGGCAGGTGTACCATATGTTCCGCACTGTGTGCCAACATTTTTACTGCAGTATAAAGATTTTCCCTACCTTTTCACCAGCCAGCCCAAGGGGGTGCACACAAAAACATATGATCTTTCCCTGAAAAAGCTATGTGAATTTGAAATTGGATTGCAAATGCAGTATGAGCTTGCTGTGACAACTGCTTACAGGACCCAACATGTTCCTGACTGACCCATGGACATAACCAAGTTGAATTCCAATTTCCCAGCCTGAATTGTGTGACATTATATTTTTCGGTAAGAGGAGTGTGTAGAGGATGTTATAATGGTAAGGGACACTGTAATGTGGCACAATATGAACTGGAGGGCAGTGTAATATGTCATAATCTAATCTGCTCATTGTAATATGCAGGGCACTACACTATTATCTCAGTAGGGGAACAAAAAATGTATAGTTTTGAATTTTGGATAAGGGATACTCAACCTGTATAATGCTACATAAGGTAATAATCTTAATAAGAATGGGAGGCAGTTATGTGACTGGCGGTCAGGAGACCGCCGGTCACAATACCGACGCTTGAATCCCAACCCCTTATAGTCCTGACAGTCGGGATGCCAACTAACAGGAACTATTCCCACACGTGGGTGTCCATAATCTGTGGCGAGAGCAGCTAACCACCAAGCCCACAAGGGACTTGTTCTGCTCACACACACACCCCCTTCCCCCCCTGCTGGGCATCTGCAAGCCGGGGTTCCAGCGTCGGTATGCGTGACCGGCAGTCTTCTGACCGCCAGTCACGCATACCCAACCTATAAGAACTGTGGCACTTTAATGTGTGATATAAACAGTTTTCAGGCAAATAATTCCGCCATGGTGTGGCGTTGGAGTACATGCTCCTGCGGCAAAAAAAAAGAGAGCCAGAAAATGGACACAGGCAGTGAAAGGAGAATGCATTTGCTGCCACACACATGGAGGGGGAATATTTGTGCTTGGTTAGCGGGTAGATAAGCTCCTGTCACTCATTGTTGTGTGTCAGATTTGCCAGCGATATTCATGGGTGTGTACTGATGCACACAACTACGAGCACTAGCAGACAATAGAAGTGTGTCAGTGCACATTCCCGTGATGTGTACATGCCATACTGCTCTTTTGATCAAGGATGTGTAAGGACATTGGACTATAGGACTAGGGCACTACTATCGTTCAGAAAATTAACTAGAGCACTATTATAGGCTATACAATTAATAACTGCTGCAGATAGGAATCTCTCAAGAAGCTTTGGGACAAGGGTCCCTTCAATATGTTACTACGGAGGCCATAAAGTTCTGGCTACACACCTGGGTTGACCCTATAAGATTTGTTCATGTATGAGATTTACTCTTATTTATGTATTGTGTTTGTTTAATAATACAGAGTTATTAGCTCTTAATGCCAGGGAAATCAGAAGTACAGAACAGAGAGACAAGAGCTCCCGCAGTAATTAAGTACTGTAACTGGTAAGGTCCAGCAGGGGTGTCTGGAAGAAAAAGGGGAGGAGAGCCAATCTGGAGGCCAGCTGGGACAAGCCCCCTTTAATTACAATAGAAACTATAAGGTTTGTTGGGGCTGTGCCTCTTCCGTATAGCAAAAACTAGAAAGTATAAGAAATATACCAGGTAGGCGCTTGATAACAGGACCAGTCTTTTAAAAAAATAACAATTTATTACACATTAAAAAACACTTATACAACACACAATTATGAATAATACTATTCAAATGTTACCCTGAATCACGGAATAATAAGTCTGAGTTAACACATTAATGTGTGAAAGTGAGAGTCCCTGGAGTTTATAACAGTATTCAAAATATGAGAAATTGATCAAATATAGTTACCACCATTACTTGTAGCAAGCAGTGACTCTCAGTAATATTTCAGTCAGTCTCAACGCCAAGAGTATATGGATAAATGGTGGATATTCAGTCTATAGGCAATCTATAGGCAGGCTATATATAGGTTTATCCTCTGTATCCTAATGCACAGATAATATAGGAGCCGAGTAATCACTGGATAACTGATGTATACCTGATGTGGCAATGCGACCGCTATGGGTGGCCATTGGTGAACAGGCAGCAGATGCGTTAGTGTGGAGAACCACTGAGAGCGAGTCCAGTCACGGTAGGTGGCTGTTAATGAGCAGGCAGCGGATCTGGTAATGTGGAGAGCCACTGGGAGCGATCGCTGGTGTCTAGCAGCGGATCCAGAAATGTTCACAGTCGCTCGTAGAGGTAATGCACCAGGTGCGGCGGTACAGGGGGCTGCTGAGAACAGCTTCTGAAGACAAATACCAGGTCCAGTGGTATACAGAGCCGCTGGATGTAGAGCAGAAAAACTTGCTGGAGCAAGAAGCCGGCACATGCAGCCGCTGATGTACAGGCTACACAATGGCCCTCATTCCGAGTTGATCGCTCGCTCGCTAGCTGCTTTTAGCAGCAGTGCAAACGCTAAGCCGCCACCCTTTGGGAGTGTATCTTAGCTTAGCAGATGTGCGAACGAAAGATTAGCAGAAGTGCTCGATAAAATTTTCATGCCGTTTCTGAGTAGTTCCAAACCTACTCCTAGCTTGCGATCACTGCAGACAGTTTAGTTCCTGTTTTGACGTCACATACATGCCCTGCGTTCGGCCAGCCACTCCCCCATTTCTCCAGGCACGCCTGCGTTTTCACCTGACACACCTGCGTTTTTAAACACACTCCCGGAAAATGGCCAGTTACCTCCCAGAAACGCCTCTTTCCTGTCAATCACTCACCGATCAGTAGTGCGACTGAAAAGCGCCACTAGACCTTGTGTAAAACTGCATAGTTTTGTGTGAAAGTACTTCGCGCGTGCGCACTGCGGCCCATACGCATGCGCAGAAATGCCACATTTTAACCTAATCGCCGTGCTGTGAACGAAAGCAGCAAGCGATCAACTCGGAATAAGGGCCAATATTCGCTCCAGAGGTCTCCCCTCAACGCATTTTTACACACTTGGGGGTGGCTTTGTCAAGAGGCAGAGTTCCCTTTAATTACAAACTCTGTGCAGCCAGAGCGCTACATGTCCCTATGGACCCACAATTCCCCACGGCCACCCGGTGTTCCTGTTGCCTAGGTGATCATCGTGGAAACTGCAGGGCGGAAGCGTTATGACATCCTGGTCGCCTAGAAATGACTGGAACTAGCGATGAGCCACCGCAGCGGCTCGTAACAGATAAATTTACCCCTAACAGCTAAAAATTATTCACAGCTTCCTTTTTTAACATACTATAATTTTTGTTTTTTTGCTTCTTTCACATTTCCTTTCAATGATTTTGCTAAGGTGTTCATTATAAGACAGTGTTCCGGCTTCATGAGAGTTAAATTTGGCTTATATGATGTTGCAATACAATTAAGAATATTTTCTCCCTTTTTTAACCTTTTAACCTCTTTAAGTACCATTTAATATACTGTACGTGAAAACATTTTTTAATGTATGTCTAATAAAATATTAAATATTATATATTTTAAATATCCATAAAAGTGACCTAAATTTGCCTAATATTTGTTCTTTTATACTGTATCAATAACCAATAACTAATTAAATTTCTCAATGTAAATGATAATATATTAGACTAGTTGTGCAGCTCACCACAAGACTCCTTTTGTTTGATATGTATTATTATTGAAAGTTCATAAGGCAGCACTTCCTATAGTAATGTGAATTACTGTACAATGGAGGTAATTCCAAGTTGATCGCAGCAGGAAATTTTTTAGCAGTTGGCCAAAACCATGTGCACTGCAGGGGGGGGGGGGGTAGATATAACATGTGCAGAGAGAGTTAGATTTGGGTGGGTTATTTTGTTTCTGTGCAGGGTAAATACTGGCTGCTTTATTTTTACACTGCAATTTAGATTGCAGATTGAACACACCACACCCAAATCTAACTCTCTCTGCACATTTTATATCTGCCTCCCCTGCAGTGCACATGGTTTTGCCCAACAAAAATCCTGCTGCGATCAACTCAGAATTACCCCCAATATTCTGACACTGGAAACAATAGCAGCTTTCCTCTTTGTTATACTGGAAACAATAGCCTCAATATACAGTATATTTTACAGAAACAAGAAAAAAGGGCAGCAGATAGAGCAGTGTGTATGCCATGTCTTCTGGTCAGCTCTTCTGCAGTGTATACCCAGCTTACAACTTGGTGATAGGTTGCGCGTTATGTACTGTACAAGAAAGAGCCCCAAAAAGTTGTCCCATTTTCTGCACCTGACCCTGAGGATCTCCATAGGATTTTTAGAGGTCTTACTTGTCTACCATGGCATATTTGATAAAGTGAAAACAGAATATATGAAGCTAAATGGTGCTAGGAAATTAATTTGAGAATGGAATTGTCAAGTTTCTTTTTAACCCAAAATCACTAGTAACAAAAAAATGAATGCGTACATCTATCCTATTGGATAAGAGAAACCATAGAATACAACTAATGAGAGAAATTTAATTGGAGTAACACTAACTGTTGTCGACTAGGGATTAAACACTTAAATGCTTCAATTATTGGTGTGTAGATGGATTGTTCTCCAGCCATCCATCAACAACAAAGAGGGAAAAAGTTTTACTTAGGCCTGTACCAAACTGACAAACACAAGACGTCACATCACAATGTTGACAGTTGTTATGTTCAAAATGTTGACATGTCATGTTGACATTGTGGGCATGATTCAAATGATTTTTTGGTCAGCAGCCACTAGATGGCGCAGAACGGAGATATTAAAATGTAGCTCTGTTCGGGCGGCGAACGGCTGCCAGTGTCTTCATTTCACCTCACACCCGCCGAGGTCGGTGAGCTGAAATGTATGAAAAGTGATCCGTCTGGGTGCCCAAGCACCACTTTTCCCGATCGTGCCTTAGCGGCTAAACCCAAAACTAATTGGCGTGATCAGTGCGATAGGGGGCATAAAATGAATATTTCCCCCTGTTATTTCCCATCACTTTAGACGGGAGATAGGGGGTGGTAACATTTGAATTACTCCCCTATAAATGTTGACCAAGTATACCACCCCCAACAAAAACAGTAAATTAAACAAAGTTCTACCACTTAGTTATAGTAATATGAATTCTGCTCTGTGCCAACACCGCTCTTTGCATGGAAATGTCCAGTAACACTATTGGTTATGTAACATAAAAAGAAAACACCACCTGGGGGTTTATTTACTAATATTCGTGTTTGAGTCGATTTGTGTTGTGTTTAAACTCTTTTTTTATCGGGTGCATTTTACTGCAACTTTTCTAATCCTGATACGGTAATTTACTAAGCTGCCGAGTTTGCCACATTCGTGTTTTCCGATGCCAATGTGATTCGTAATGTCAGGCAGTGTTTTACGGGAGTGATTAGTAAAACACTGCCTGACAAAACACAATGAATCCCGGCCGGATCTGTGAGATCCGTGCAGGGCTTCATTGTGTACCTTTAAAAAATTGTTTAAAGTGTTATATAACTTTATTACATACATGAACACTTACATTCATACATACTTACCTATGTTGACACGAAGAGTCGGTCCCGTTCTCCACGTAGAATCCAAGGGGTACCTGTAAATAAAATTATACTCACAACAATCCTGTGTAGATCGGTCCTCTTCTGTTTGTAATCCTTGTACTTGGCAAAAAAAACCGAAAAACCCGGACCACGCACTGAAAGGGGTCCCATGTTTACACATGGGACCCCTTTCCCCGACTGGCGGGACCCCCCGTGACTGCTGTCAAAGAGGGTCCCTTCAGCCAACCAGGGAGCGCCACGTCATGGCACTCTCCTGATTGGCTGTGCGCACCTGAGCTGTCAGTCAGGCTGCGCACTGTAGAGATACAATGTAGCGCATAGGTGCTCCATTGTATTCAATGGTGGGAACTTTGCGGTCTGCGGTAGACCGCGAGGTTAAGTGGGGTCAACCACAAGAGTGACTTTACTTAACCTCGCGGACTATCAGCCCCCCATCCGCTGCCCTTGGATGGGGGGACAGCCTCGGGCTTCACCCCTGGCCCTTGGGTGGCTGGAGGGGGGGACCCCTTGATTTAAGGGGTCCCCACCCCTCCAGGGTTCCCTGGCCAGGGGTGACTAGTTGGTGATTTAATGCCAGGGCCGCAGGGACCAATATAAAAGTGTCCCCCGGATGTGGCATTATCTCTCTGACTAGTGGAGCCCGGTGCTGGTGGCAAAAATACGGGGGACCCCTACGTTTTTTGTCACCCGTATTTTTGGCACCAGGACCAGGCGCAGAGCCCGGTGCTGATTGTTTAAATATGGGGGAACCCCTGTCAGTTTTTTCCCCGCATTTTTACAACCAGGACCGGCTCAAAGAGCCCAAGGCTGGTTATGCTTAGGAGGGGGGACCCCACGCAATTTTTTTTTCAATTTTGATACTAAACAGACCCTTTCCCATAGATAACCATGCACAGATCTCACTGATCCGTGCATGATTATCCAAACTCGCCTGGAAAAAGCAGGTCTATTTTTTTGCTGCTTTTCTTAACGATTCGCAAAAAAAACACCTGCACTTGAGCATTCAGAGACTAACACCCAAATATGAATTAATAGTAAATTCCCGTGTTGTATGAACAACATGAAAGCCACGTTTGACCGATGATCTATTCATTCGTATTTCTGAACTTTGCCATCAAAACCATTACGAATAGCCCAAACACTGCTGAGTTTTGTGTTTAGTAAATTCCCGTGTTGCCACTTTAAAAAAAAAACACAAATCGGACAAACTCGGATTATTAGTAAATATTAGTGATGTGCACCGGAAATTTTTCGGGTTTTGTGTTTTGGTTTTGGGTTCTGTTCCGCGGCCGTGTTTTGGGTTCGAACGCGTTTTGGCAAAACCTCACCGAATTTTTTATGTCGGATTCGAATGTGTTTTGGATTCGGGTGTTTTTTTCAAAAAACCCTAAAAAACAGCTTAAATCATAGAATTTGGGGGTCATTTTGATCCCATAGTATTATTAACCTCAATAACCATAATTTACACTCATTTCCAGTCTATTCTCAACACCTCACACCTCACAATATTATTTTTAGTTCTAAAATTTGCACCAAGGTCACTGGATGACTAAGATAAGCGACCCAAGTGGCCGACACAAACACCTGGCCCATCTAGCAGTGGCACTGCAGTGTCACGCAGGATGGCCCTTCCAAAAAATACTCCCCAAACAGCACATGACGCAAAGAAAAAAAGAGGCGCAATGAGGTAGCTGTGTGACTAAGATAAGCGACCCAAGTGGCCGACACAAACACCTGGCCCATCTAGGAGTGGCACTGCAGTGTCACGCAGGATGACCCTTCCAAAAAATACTCCCCAAACAGCACATGACGCAAAGAAAAAAAGAGGCGCAATGAGGCAGCTGTGTGACTAAGATAAGCGACCCAAGTGGGCGACACAAACACCTGGCCCATCTAGGAGTGGCACTGCAGTGTCACGCAGGATGGCCCTTCCAAAAAATACTCCCCAAACAGCACATGATGCAAAGAAAAAAAGAGGCGCAATGAGGTAGCTGTGTGACTAAGATAAGCAACCCAAGCGCCCGACACAAACACCTGGCCCATCTAGGAGTGGCACTGCAGTGTCACGCAGGATGGCCCTTCAATAAAATACTCCCCAAACAGCACATGACGCAAAGAAAAAAAGAGGCGCAATGAGGTAGCTGTGTGACTAAGATAAGCGACCCAAGTGGCCGACACAAACACCTGGCCCATCTAGGAGTGGCACTGCAGTGTCACGCAGGATGGCCCTTCAAAAAAATACTCCCCAAACAGCACATGACGCAAAGAAAAATGAAAGAAAAAAGAGGTGCAAGATGGAATTGTCCTTGGGCCCTCCCACCCACCCTTATGTTGTATAAACAGGACATGCACACTTTAACGAACCCATCATTTCAGCGACAGGGTCTGCCACACGACTGTGACTGAAATGACTGGTTGGTTTGGGCCCCCACCAAAAAAGAAGCAATCAATCTCTCCTTGCACAAACTGACTCTACAGAGGCAAGATGTCCACCTCATCATCATCGTCCGATTCATCACCCCTTTCACTGTGTACAGCCCCCTCCTCACAGATTATTAATTCGTCCCCACTGGAATCCACCATCTCAGGTCCCCGTGCACTTTCTGGAGGCAATTGCTGCTGGTGAATGTCTCCACGGAGGAATTGATTATAATTCATTTTAATGAACATCATCTTCTCCACATTTTCTGGAAGTAACCTCGTACGCCGATTGCTGACAAGGTGAGCGGCTGCACTAAACACTCTTTCGGAGTACACACTGGAGGGAGGGCAACTTAGGTAGAATAAAGCCAGTTTCTGCAAGGGCCTCCAAATTGCCTCTTTTTCCTGCCAGTATAAGTACGGACTGTCTGACGTGCCTACTTGGATGCGGTCACTCATATAATCCTCCACCATTCTTTCAATGGTGACAGAATCATATGCAGTGACAGGAGACGACATGTCAATAATCGTTGCCAGGTCCTTCAGTCTGGACCAGATGTCAGCACTCGCTCCAGACTGCCCTGCATCACCGCCAGCAGGTGGGCTCGGAATTCTGAGCCTTTTCCTCGCACCCCCAGTTGCTGGAGAATGTGAAGGAGGAGCTGTTGACGGGTCACGTTCCGCTTGACTTGACAATTTTCTCACCAGCAGGTCTTTGAACCCCTGCAGACTTGTGTCTGCCGGAAAGAGAGATACAACGTAGGTTTTAAATCTAGGATCGAGCACGGTGGCCAAAATGTAGTGCTCTGATTTCAACAGATTGACCACCCGTGAATCCTGGTTAAGCGAATGAAGGGCTCCATCCACAAGTCCCACATGCCTAGCGGAATCGCTCTGTTTTAGCTCCTCCTTCAATGCCTCCAGCTTCTTCTGCAAAAGCCTGATGAGGGGAATGACCTGACTCAGGCTGGCAGTGTCTGAACTGACTTCACGTGTGGCAAGTTCAAAAGGTTGCAGAACCTTGCACAACGTTGAAATCATTCTCCACTGCGCTTGAGACAGGTGCATTCCACCTCCTTTGCCTATATCGTGGGCAGATGTATAGGCTTGAATGGCCTTTTGCTGCTCCTCCATCCTCTGAAGCATATAGAGGGCTGAATTCCACCTCATTACCACCTCTTGCTTCAGATGATGGCAGGGCAGGTTCAGGTGTTTTTGGTAGTGCTCCAGTCTTCTGTACGCGGTGCCTGTACGCCGAAAGTGGCCCGCAATTCTTCTGGCCACCGACAGCATCTCTTGCACGCCCCTGTCGTTTTTTAAATAATTCTGCACCACCAAATTCAAGGTATGTGCAAAACATGGGACGTGCTGGAATTTGCCCAGATGTAATGCACGCACAATATTGCTGGCGTTGTCCGATGCCACAAATCCCCAAGAGAGTCCAATTGGGGTAAGCCATTCTGCGATGATCTTCCTCAGTTGCCGTAAGAGGTTTTCAGCTGTGTGCGTATTCTGGAAAGCGGTGATACAAAGCGTAGCCTGCCTAGGAACTAGTTGGTGTTTGCGAGATGCTGCTACTGGTGCCGCCGCTGCTGTTCTTGCAGCGGGAGGCAATACATCTACCCAGTGGGCTGTCACAGTCATGTAGTCCTGAGTCTGCCCTGCTCCACTTGTCCACATGTCTGTGGTTAAGTGGACATTGGGTACAACTGCATATTTTAGGACACTGGTGATTCTTTTTCTGAGGTCTGTGTACATTTTCGGTATCGCCTGCCTAGAGAAATGGAACCTAGATGGTATTTGGTACCGGGGACACAGTACCTCAATTAAGTCTCTAGTTGGCTCTGAAGTAACGATGGATACCGGAACCACGTTTCTCACCGCCCAGGCTGCCAAGGCCTCAGTTATCCGCTTTGCAGCAGGATGACTGCTGTGATATTTCATCTTCCTCGCAAAGGACTGTTGGACAGTCAATTGCTTACTGGAAGTAGTACAAGTGGTCTTCCGACTTCCCCTCTGGGATGACCATCGACTCCCAGCAGCAACAACAGCAGCGCCAGCAGCAGTAGGCGTTACATTCAAGGATGCATCGGAGGAATCCCAGGCAGGAGAGGACTCGTCAGACTTGCCAGTGACATGGCCTGCAGGACTATTGGCTTTCCTGGGTAAGGAGGAAATTGACACTGAGGGAGTTGGTGGTGTGGTTTGCGTGAGCTTGGTTACAAGAGGAAGGGATTTACTGGTCAGTGGACTGCTTCCGCTGTCGCCCAAAGTTTTTGAACTTGTCACTGACTTATGATGAATGCGCTGCAGGTGACGTATAAGGGAGGATGTTCCGAGGTGGTTAACGTCCTTACCCCTACTTATTACAGCTTGACAAAGGCAACACACGGCTTGACACCTGTTGTCCGCATTTGTGTTGAAATAATTCCACACCGAAGAGCTGATTTTATTTGTATTTTGACCAGGCATGTCAATGGCCATATTCCTCCCACAGACAACAGGTGTCTCCCCGGGTGCCTGACTTAAACAAACCACCTCACCATCAGAATCCTCCTTGTCAATTTCCTCCCCAGCGCCAGCAACACGCATATCCTCATCCTGGTGTACTTCAACACTGACATCTTCAATTTGACTATCAGGAACTGGACTGCGGGTGCTCCTTCCAGCACTTGCAGGGGGCGTGCAAATGGTGGAAGGCGCAAGCTCTTCCCGTCCTGTGTTGGGAAGGTCAGGCATCGCAACCGACACAATTGGACTCTCCTTGGGGATTTGTGATTTCGAAGAACGCACAGTTCTTTGCTGTGCTTTTTCCAGCTTAAGTCTTTTCATTTTTCTAGCGAGAGGCTGAGTACTTCCATCCTCATGTAAAGCTGAACCACTAGCCATGAACATAGGCCAGGGCCTCAGCCGTTCCTTGCCACTCCGTGTCGTAAATGGCATATTGGCAAGTTTACGCTTCTCCTCAGACGCTTTTAATTTTGATTTTTGGGTCATTTTTTTACTGATCTTTTGTGCTTTGGATTTTACATGCTCTGTACTATGACATTGGGCATCGGCCTTGGCAGACGACGTTGATGGCATTTCATCGTCTCGGCCATGACTAGTGGCAGCAGCTTCAGCACGAGGTGGAAGTGGATCTTGATCTTTCCCTATTTTTTTAACCTCCACATTTTTGTTCTCCATATTTTAATGCGCACAACTAAAAGCCATCACAGGTATACAATGTAGATGGATGGATAGTATAGTATTATATTACTTATGGATGACGAGTGACGACACAGAGGTAGGTACAGCCGTGGCCTACCGTACTGCTATATATAATATACTGTATAATAATAACGGACCTGGTGGACACTGTCAGTAGACTGCTAAACTAGTATGAAGAAAAAAAAAGCCACCACAGGTATACAATGTAGATGGATGGATAGTATAGTATTATATTACTTATGGACGACGAGTGCACTGACGAGTCGACGACACAGAGGTAGGTACAGCCGTTGCCTACCGTACTGCTATATATAATATACTGTATAATAATAACGGACCTGGTGGACACTGTCAGCAGACTGCTAAACTAGTATGAAGAAAAAAAAAGCCACCACAGGTATACAATGTAGATGGATGGATAGTATAGTATTATTATATTACTTATGGACGACGAGTGCACTGACGACACAGAGGTAGGTACAGCCGTGGCCTACCGTACTGCTATATATATATATACTGTATAATAATACCGGACCTGGTGGACACTGTCAGCAGACTGCTAAACTAGTATGAAGAAAAAAAAAGCCACCACAAGTATACAATGTAGATGGATGGATAGTATAGTATTATTATATTACTTATGGACGACGAGTGCACTGACGACACAGAGGTAGGTACAGCCATGGCCTACCGTACTGCTATATATATATATAATATACTGTATAATAATAACGGACCTGGTGGACACTGTCAGCAGACTGCTAAACTAGTATGAAGAAGAAAAAAGCCACCACAGGTATACAATGTAGATGGATGGATAGTATAGTATTATTATATTACTTATGGACGATGAGTGCACTGATGACACAGAGGTAGGTACAGCCGTGGCCTACCGTACTGCTATATATATATATATATATATATATATATAATGTATAATAATAACGGACCTGGTGGACACTGTCAGCAGACTGCTAAACTAGTATGAAGAAAAAAAAGCCACCACAGGTATACAATGTAGATGGATGGATAGTATAGTATTATTATATTACTTATGGACGACGAGTGCACTGACGACACAGAGGTAGGTACAGCCGTGGCCTACCGTACTGCTATATATATATATATATACTGTATAATAATAACGGACCTGGTGGACACTGTCAGCAGACTGCTAAACTAGTATGAAGAAAAAAAAAGCCACCACAGGTATACAATGTAGATGGATGGATAGTATAGTATTATTATATTACTTATGGATGACGAGTGCACTGACGACACAGAGGTAGGTACAGCCGTGGCCTACCGTACTGCTATATATATATATATATATACTGTATAATAATAACGGACCTGGTGGACACTGTCAGCAGACTGCTAAACTAATATGAAGAAAAAAAAAGCCACCACAGGTATACAATGTAGATGGATGGATAGTGTCAAAGTCAGAAAAATATCACGCTACACATTGCCATATTTGCACCTCATGCGTGACCCGGCTGCGCGTGCATGAGCACTTCCGTGCGTGCGCTTACTCGCTGTTGCGTGCACCCGCGGGCACACGGTATGCGCATTTACGGTAGAGTTTGTATACGTCTAGCGTGCGACTCAATCGTAACATATTTTAACCATATAATGTATTTTGTAGATCATGGTCCCTTTGATAGAATCTGAAAGTTTAGTTAATGTAGCATGTTCATAGACAAAGAGATCCCTCTTTGTTTGATACGAAGGGTCAGACAGGGGTTATACAGTGGTGTTTAGTATCCATCGGAAGAGTATTTAATTAGCAATATTCCGGTGTTGGTTTGAAGCGGATTAATCGCTCGTGCGAATAGTTATGGACATAAGAAGTTTATGAACATTTACTGTATTTGCACTTTATTACCCATGCGGCGGGAAAACCCAGTTTCCCACCCACCTGAGCAGTTAGGAATAGTCACAGCCCACCTGTATGAATCAACCTATGACCTTTTGTTATAATGCGAAGACGAATTCCTGTGTCCAATGAACAATAAGAATATAGGGACCATTGTACTGTATTGTGTGTAGTGTATAAAAGGACAAGCCGATCTGGGCCAGCTCTCTACTCTCTTCAACGGTTCTCATTGCTGATAATCGGGAGCTGGATATCCAGAAGGCGCATGCGATTGTTTCCCTTTGTGCGTAAGTTTCTCTGCAACCATATTGTCTCTTATTTAATGTTATAAGCCATTCTCTCTCTCCTTCCCCCTTAAAAGTAATTGTATCTTTATTGTATTTTATGTGTAGTGATTCGGTTAGGTATTTTATGTTATCTTGGTAGTGTATAACTTGTATTGTATTATTCTTTTGCAATTGAACGTTCATTCATTTCCTTAAAAGGCGTTAGACCCTTAGACCGGTATTTGACTGTTTATTATATTGCTAAGGGGTTCTCTGAGCGTCACATATGCTCATACAGCTTTTAAACTAACAAGGTTACACTGTGTTGCATTTACACCTTATCACTGCACAAGGGTTTACAGTATAAGTACATTGTTTATGGTATAGTTAAAAAGGTTTAACATTGTGAGCGTCAGCGCCGCTGGTGATCTCCTCGTGGTCCCGAGCGTCCGCTACGCTGATAGCGTATCAATACGTTAGTCGGCAGCCTATAGCGTGCTTGCCTGTACGCTCTAAGCCGTGAGCGAACGTGCCACTTGTGCGTCTCGACCACGGCTAAGCGTTAGATACGCAACGTGCGTACCCTTACGGTATTCCATACGCCAATAGCGTACTGTGTTCTTTAACCTTTTAGAGAGTTTTCAATAAGATAAATATCGGGCTTTATCAATAGTATAGTATTATTATATTACTTATGGACAACGAGTGCACTGACGACACAGAGGTAGGTACAGCCGTGGCCTACCGTACTGCTATATATATATATAATGTATAATAATAACGGACCTGGTGGACACTGTCAGCAGACTGCTAAACTAGTATGAAGAAAAAAAAAGCCACCACAGGTATACAATGTAGATTGATGGATAGTGTCAAAGTCAGAAAAATATCACTATGCACACTGCCATATTTGCACCTCATGCGAGCTCCCGCTGCGCGTGCAAGAGCTCTTCCGTGCGTGCGCATACTCGCCTTCGCGGGCACCCGCAGGCGCACGATATGCGCATTTACGGTAGAGTTTGTATGCGTCTAGCGGGCGACTCAATCGATATATATTTTAACCATATAATGTATTTTATAGATTATGGTCCCTTTGATAGATTCTGAAAGTTTAGTTAATGTAGCATGTTCATGGACAGAGAGATCCCTCTTTGTCTGATACAAAGGGTCAGACAAGGATTATACAGTGGTGTTTAGTATCCATCGGAAGAGTATTTAATTAGCAATATTCCGGTGTTGGTTTGAAGCGAATTAATCGCTCGTGCGAATAGTTATGGACATAAGAAGTTTATGTCCATTTACTATTATTTGCACTTACTTATCCATGCGGCGGGAAACCTAGTTTCCCACCCACCTGAGCAGTTGGAAGTAGACACAGCCCACCTGTATGAATCAACCTATGACCTTTTGTTTTAGTGCGAAGACGAATTCCTGTGTCCAATGAACAATGAGATTGTAGGGACCATTGAATTGTATTGTGTGTGGGACATAAATAGACAAGCCGATCACATCCAGCTCACTCTTCAACGGTTCTCATTGCTGATAATCGGGAGCTGGATGTCCAGAGGCGCATGCGATCGTTCCCCTTGTGCGTAAGTTTTCTCCGCAATCATATTGTCTTTCTTGTTATTCTGAGCCATATCTCTCTCTCTATCTCTCTCTCTCTTCTCTTTCTCTCTCGTTTCTCTTATATAGTTATTGTACTGATATTGTATTTCCTGTGTAGTTATCTGGTTAGGTAGTCTATGTTATATTGTAGTGTATGACTTGTATTGTATTATTCTTTTGAACGTTCATTCATTTCCTTAAAAGGCGTTAGACCCTTAGACCGGTATTGTGTGTTTATTGCAGTGGGTAATAGGAGCGTCTCTATCGCTCAAACAGCTTTAGTGTAAACCAGCTTAAACTGTGTTAGATTTTAACCTTATCACTACAAAAGGGTTTACAGTATAAGAATATAATTTCTGTGTGTTACATTCAAGGCCTACTGATTGTTATCTTGTGAGCGTCTGCGTCTGCGCCGCTCGTGATCTCCTCGTGGTCTCGAGCGTCCGCTACGCTGATAGCGTAGCATTACGGTAGTCGCTCACCTATAGTGTGCCCGATACCAACAGCGTATTCTCGCGAGCGTTTGTGTCGCTCGAGCGGCTCGCTCCCGATACAGCGTCCGCTACGCTAAGAGCGTACCCTTACGGTACCTCGTGCGCCGGTTGCGTACAGTGTTTCTTAACCTCTGTATAGTGTGTTAAATAAGATAAATATTTGGCTTCATCTAGTCGGCAGCCTATAGCGTGCCTGCCTGTGATCCCTTGGCCGTAAGCGAACGTGGCGCTCGAGCGTCTCGACTACGGCTAAGCGATTGTTACGCAACGTGCGTACCCTTACGGTATACCATACGTAAATAGCGTACTGTGTTCTTAGACCTCTTAAAGGGTTTTAAGTAAGATAAATATTTAGCTTTATCAATTGGCGGCTCTTCCGTCCTTCACATATCTCTGCTAGGTAATTCCAGCAGACATTATCCATCAGCAAAGGGCGGGAGATCATATTCCTCGTAGTGCTGTCTGGATAAGCGTCTGCTTCGCTTAGTAAAGGGTGCTGAGGGAATCCGGAACCGGAGGTAAGAACAACACGCTAGTGTCTTTTAAAACTGTTTATTTCTGTCTTGCGTACGCACGCACGCACATATCTGCATTTCTTTTCATTCGTGTATTTTCATATATCACTCTTCTGTTTGCCATTCTATAATTGATAAACGTGCTAAGAGAGATTTGCCGCTATTTCATAGTTAAAGTATAAAAGTAATACATTAAGAGATAAATTGCAAAGCACACACGCAGCTCTGCCTAAAGATACAAGGAGAGATTGGTGTGGTGTTCGGTAGATGATCAAGGATCATCTACATTGATAAACGTGTACATTGTGTTACGGTGGATATTTGCTTTGTGTACACGTGTCTCTAACAAAGGGTGAGATTTGCGTACGCAACTCAAAGGCCGACGCACGCAGCGTATATTACGCAACGGAGCGTCCGGGTATGCCCACGTAACTCAAATCACACGCTAGTGTTATTGTAACAGGCGAAAAGGTGGCAACGCGATAAATAGCGCAAATCTATTTTAGTGTCCGAAATTTAGATTAACAGATCCTTCTCCAAATTTACAACACATCTGGTCTAAAGGAAAGAAAATTTCTGCGCAGAAATAGAAATAGAAACAAAAGTGTACATGTGGTGAGTGAGTGTTTGCATATATAAGTTTATACAATTTTGAGGTTTGAACCACAGGAAGTCGAGTTCTCGCAGGGTACATACATGTAAGTGACGTGCATGGTGGCAAGGGAGGCATCCTTTGTTAAACATAAAATCTGAGCATTAGAGTACAGCAGACCAGGAGGTCTATTGTAGCACAGACCAGGAGGTCCGGAATTGACCAGGAGGTCCAGGTACAGCAGACTAGGAAGTCCGCTATAAATAGAGAAGAGAGCACAACCCAGGGGGTTGGTGTAGAACCCATATAGGCCAATAAAGCTCATGCTGAAGGAATTCGCAGCCGCAATTTTCGATTCCACTGGTCGCTCCGCACATAAGATTAGTTGCTTATGTGCTGAACGATTGTACCGCACGTAATTGTGTGCATTAGTAAATCTGACCAGTACCATTTGTGTACGAAACGGGTCACAAACACTATTTGTACATTCTGACGTGATTTGTGTAATTTTTTATTTTCTGAAGGGAAGTTCGCTGGTCACTCAGGAATTATCCAACAACCAATAGTTACTGGAAAGGGTCAATGCTCTGCGGAACACACTCACATGTTCCAGTAAACGAAGGTTCATAGGGGCCCTGGGTCGAGTACGCCAGCACTAGGGCAGTGTGTAGGTCGTATTGGTCGGCGTGGGCGAGTGAGTGGGGTACTCGGTAAACCGCCACCGTCAGCCTATCGTGAACATTTTGGTTTTTGTAAGGGTTCGCTGAAGACCCTGATTGAAGGTCAGAGGTGGTGAAAGCAACACCTGCAAGTTATGGGGGCCAATTGTTCAGGTAGGGGGCGATCAACCTCGGTTCGGGTTGATTCAGTAAACCGACCAATCGGGTCGGCAAGGTACGTAATGTGTGAAAAATACGGTTCACACACAGAGGTTTTATGTGATGAATGGGAGAGAATGACTGTGCATGACGGGGAGAAGTTCCCAAGAGTAGGCAGCTTTAGCCCAGAAGTGTTGCAAAATCTAAGGAGGAGGATATGTCTCATTAAATCAACAAAGAGACGAATCAAACATTATGATTATTTGCAGTTATGGCAACAGGAGGGTGAAATACAGAGAGGATTGGCTCAGGCGGCGGGATCTAATCCTACCAGGAAACTGATAGCCACGGCCCCGCCGCCACCATACATATCAGGAGAGAAATTGGTTGCGGAGAATGACGCATTAGGGTGTAACAAACAAACACTTAGCAACTGTGTAAATGTTAATAAATTAACCAATGCAAGTATTAACCCGTGCAAGTTGTACCCTGTTTTGAACTTTCCCCAGGAGTGTGATCAAGAGGACGAATCGGCAACCATATCGGCGCTCTCTCTAGCAGCCACCATATCAGAAACAACAGTAGGCACGGCCCAACCCTTAAGATTAGTAACAAAGCCCCCTAGCGGAGGGACAGGTGAGGTCGTATCAACGGGTAAGTACGGCACCATACACTATGCTGAAACCATTTCACCACAGGCTGTAGAATCTACACAGAATGAGGTTATTAAACTTGCTCCCGTGAGGGTAATAGCAGTTCCAAATGGGAAAACGGACACTACAGGAGTCACTCCTATCAGGAACATTGCCATGTACAGCCCGTTTTCCCGAATGGAATTAAGAACCATAGTGTCTGAATTCCCTGATCCTAGAAAAGATCTAGTTGCTAGCCAGAAATACATCAGAGACCTAGGGAACACTTTAGAGCCCAATAACAAAGACTGGCAGGTATTGCTGAGGGCTTGTTTACCCTCCAATGTCGACTCGGCTCAATTTTTAGCTGACTGTGGATTGGATCAGGATGTACCTCTTACAGATGTGTACAACAAAGACAATGTAAAAAGGATAAGTTTACAGTTAAAGGAGTATTTTCCAGCTGTAGTTAAATGGAACAAGATTTTCTCCATTAAACAAAAAGAGTCAGAAACTGCTGCAGAATATTTTCACAGGGCATTATTAGATATGGCAAAGTACACAGGCATAGAGGACATTAAAACAAACATAAACCATCGAGAGGTAGCAGTATCTGTACTAATGGATGGTTTAAAAGAGGCATTAAAGACAAGGGTACAGACCACGCAACCATGTTGGCGAGGTCTGTCGGTGGCTACTTTGAGAGAGGCAGCTGTGGATCACGATCGGAATATCACCAGACACAGGGAATTACAAGGTGATAAGTTAATGGCCGTAAGTATACAGGCCCTGACCACAAGGCAGCCTTTGTATAGATCACCAAACCCTGTGGGTAAGTCAAATGTGGTAACCTGTTATTTTTGTCATAGAGAGGGACACTTTGCACGAGACTGTAAATCAAGAAACATACAAAAGCCTTATCAACCCCCTAGACAACGACACGACACACGACATTGGGAGCAGGGTCCGCAGAAACGGAGTTATGAGCCACATGCAGGGGAAACAAAAAGATACCCCCCGAACAGAGACTGGCAAGCCTCTGGTAGTTCCCATTTAACCCCTTCACAAGTAGTTGCTGCCAGCGGGATTCAGGGAGGTCACCATACCCAATAGGGGTGTGGCCATACCTGTAATCTGCAGCCAGTAAAATTGATTGCAAGTCTTGGTAGTGAACCCGAAATTGCAATAAATGTAGCTGGTAAATCATTAAACTTTCTTGTAGATACGGGGGCTGCCAAATCAGTGATAAATTCGACAGTGGGCATGAGAACCACTGGTAAGACAATTCCAGCCGTAGGAGTAACGGGAGTAGTCCAGCATTACCCTGTTAGCAAACCAGCTGAGATTACAATAGGGCCTTTACATACCAAGCATTCCTTTTTGCTGGCTGCAACGGCACCGACTAATCTCCTGGGAAGAGACTTATTGTGTAAAATGGGGTGCGTCATTTATTGTACTCCTGAAGGTGTATTCTTGGACATACCTGAGAATCACGCTCAGGAAGTGCGAGACATGTTAGACTCCCCATCAAAATTAATGTCACATACCATTATGACAAATAGGACTCCATCCCAAGTAGAAGAAATGACATCCCAGATACCAGAGTCACTGTGGACTAAAGACGGACAAGACACTGGATTGATGGCAAACGTAGCTCCAGTAGTTGTGCAAGTAAAAGATGGTAGGATAGCTCCAAAAATCCCACAATACCCTCTGAAGCCAGAGGTGGAGTTAGGAGTATACCCAGTAATAGAGCGCTTGCTACAACAGGGCATTCTGGTAAGAACGTCCAGCACTGCCAATAGTCCCATCTTCCCTGTGAAAAAGAGTGGGGGGAGGGGTTACCGGCTAGTGCAGGATCTAAGGGGGATTAACAAAATAGTTGAGAGTCAGTTCCCCGTAGTGCCAAATCCAGCTGTCATCCTTATGCAAATCCCTCCCACTGCGAAATTTTTCACTGTTATTGACCTCTGCTCCGCTTTCTTTTCGGTACCTCTGCACCCTGACAGCCAATACTTGTTTGCATTCACATACAGAGGAGTCCAATACACATGGACTCGATTACCACAAGGTTTCATAGACAGTCCAAGTATATTTTCCCAGGCTTTGCATGATTGTTTACAGTCTTTCCAACCAGAGAGTGGATCAGTATTAATACAGTACGTGGATGATCTACTACTGTGTTCTGATTCAGTGGAAGCATCCCTGAAGGATACGAAACAGCTCCTGTTTCATCTTTCAGACACAGGACATAAGGTTTCCAAAGACAAGTTACAATTATGCCAAACTAAAGTAAAGTATTTGGGACACTGTCTAACACAAGGACTGAGACACCTGACCGCTGATAGAATTCAAGCAATTAGAGACATGACTCTGCCACAAACCCAGCAACAGATCAGAACATTTTTAGGAATGTGTGGGTATTGCCGTAACTGGATCCCAGGATTTTCCATTCTAGCATTACCTTTGCAGGAGATGGTTTCCTCAAACAAGCCTGATCGGATTTCGCATACAGACGAGTCCGAGATGGCATTTGAGAGACTTAAACAGTGCCTAACGCAGGCACCAGCATTAGGTATGCCAGACTATGGGAAACCCTTTGAGCTGTACGGAACAGAAAGTGCTGGCTGCGCGGCAGGCGTCCTAACCCAGAAGCACGGTGATGCCAGCAGGCCAGTAGCATACTACAGCGCTCAGCTAGATACGGTAGCGCGATCCCTCCCCACATGCTTGCGAAGCGTTGCTGCGATAGCATTGCTAGTAACGAAAAGTGAAGATGTAGTGCTAGGTCACAACCTCACAATTCATACACCACATGCAGTGTCAGCCTTGCTAAATTCTGCCCAAACCAGGCACGTCTCATCAGCGCGGTTTACAAGATGGGAATTGGCACTAATGGCCCCCATAAACATCACCATAAGGAGATGCAGTGCATTAAATCCTGCAACATATCTCCCAGGTGTGCCTGGACAGGCACAAAGGGTGGAGGATGAGAGTGGTGGGGAAGGAGAATTTAATACAAAGGAGGACACACATGATTGTATGGAATATTTGACCCAAAATTTTACCGCAAGGCCTGACATCAGTGACAACCCACTGGAAGATGTAGATCTGACCTTCTACACGGATGGTAGTTGTCACAGACAGTCGGACTCGGGAGACTTGTGTACTGGATACGCAGTCGTAGATGACCAAGGCACCATAGAAGCAGAACCGCTAGGCCCACCTCACTCAGCCCAGGTTACTGAACTGGTCGCCCTAACCAGAGCATGTGAATGGGCTAAGGGCAAATCAGCCAATATCTACACCGACTCTAGATACGCATTCGGGGTAGTCCATGATTTTGGAGCCCTATGGCGCCTCAGAAATTTCATGACGGCAGCTGGTACACCGGTAACGCATGCAGCTCACATCAAAAGGCTTCTAACAGCGATACAGGAACCCGACAGAGTGGCTGTTATCAAGTGTAAAGCACACACATATAGCCAAGACCCAGTATCACTTGGTAACAGCCGAGCAGATGAAGCTGCTAAGTTAGCAGCTGGTACCCCCAGACAGACAGACACCACACAATTGATGGTATTTAATACCATCAACACACAGAAGCTGTGTGAAATGCAAAATTTGTGTTCCACACAGGAAAAGGCAGTCTGGAAGGCAAAGGGATATGGCCAGGAGTCCTCAGGACTCTGGACGGATGGACAAGGTAAACCAGTGGCCCCCAGAGCATATCTTCCATGTTTAGCTGAGGCAGCACACGGGCTGACTCATCTGGGCAAGGAAGGAATGTGTAAGTTGGTAAGAGCATATTGGTGCGCCCCAGGATTTTCATCTCATGCAAGTAAGAGAGCAATGTCATGCCTTACCTGCTTGAGAAAGAATATCGGAAAGGCAATACCAACAGAACCATCGCATATCCCACCTACAGGCGGTCCTTTTCAGGTAATACAGATTGACTTTATCCAATTACCCCCTTGTCGAAATTTGAAATATGTACTTGTTTTTTATAGATGTGTTCTCAAATTGGGTCGAAGCATTTCCGGCGGCCACAAATACCGCTATGTTTACTGCTAAGAAAATGGTGCAGGAATTTGTATGTAGATATGGTATCCCTAGAATAATTGAAAGTGATAGGGGTACCCATTTTACAGGTGATGTCTTTCAAGGAATGTGTAAGTTGATGGGAATTGATAGCAAGCTGCACACTCCATACCGTCCACAGGCGAGTGCGAAGGTGGAAAGAGTGAACAGCACTATTAAAAATAAACTGAGCAAAGTTATGGCAGAGACAGGATTGACATGGCCAGAAGCTTTACCCATTGTACTATACAGTATCAGAACCACTCCCAGGTCCCCTCTTAACCTGTCTCCCTTTGAAATCTTGTTTGGTCGACAACCGCATGTTATGATTAACCCTCAGGATGATTTGAAGTGTAACAATGAAGTGACTGTAAAATACTTGATTAACATGAGTAAACAGCTAAGGAATCAAAATGATAATTTGAAGTTGGTGATTCCTGATTTACCAGATAGTAATTGTCATGACATTGAACCTGGGGATTATGTAATGATACAGAATTTTCTACGCTCAGGTTGCCTTATTGACAGATGGGAAGGACCATACCAAGTCTTATTGACTAGCACTACAGCATTGAAGGTTGCAGAGAGAGAGACTTGGGTTCATTCGTCCCATTGTAAGAAGGTTGCTGATCCAGAGAGGTCCCGTGATAAGGAACAGACGGTAGAGGAAGTTGTATCACTGGAGTGTCTGTTCCAGGAGGACTGAGGCGGCACCTGAGCATTGAGAATCACAAGATCAAAAGCAGTTGTTGATTCCCTGTTTCCCTTTTATTGTTTTTCTCCACTTCCCATCCCCTCTCCCTCAAATTATTTTTTCCCCCTTCTCATTCTTCTCCGTTTCCTCCTACAAGATGGACTTGCCTCAAGAGACTGTGATCCGGATTTTCCTGTTGACCATGATGTTGACCAGAGCAGTCTGTTCCGGCGAGAGTACCATGGAGGTCGAGAGAGGTTCTGGAATGGGTTCTGATGACAGAGATGGAGGCGTAGTTTTCCGAGAACAACATAATCAACAAGCAAAGGTGAGTATCAGAAAACGATCCGATAACATTGACCATAGAAGGAATTGTGAAGGATTGTTAGCTGAAGAAAACTGTATCTGTAGGCTCTGTGACAATGTAGTTGAGGATGGGTGCATCAAGAAATGCCAATCCAGTTTTAATATCCACATGGACCGGCATCCATTGAGTGACTATCACTCCTTAGTGGGTAGTGTGTTAAACCAAACAGATTGTTGGGTATGCTCTCAAGTACCTCAAGGCCATAGTAAATCAGGCTTAGTACCATTTCCTTTAACGATAGGGGAGGTACTTGAGCTAAGTGGTGGGAGGCCGGTGGACAGGAGGTTTAATATCTCCAGTCCTCCTAGTTTGAAGCTCCACCAATATCATGTGGATAGATCCCTAGTATGTTTTAACATTTCCAATCCCCGAAAGCCGGGAAATTGGGAAGTGTCATGGAGTAACCAAACCATGGCCTTTTCATATAGAGCAGATAGAATGCCGACAGATACAGAGCTTATACGCCACATAGCCAGTAGAGGAAAATCTTTCCGATATAGGTATACCCTAGGAAGTAGGATTACGAGAGTTGGAGAGGTATCACCAGGATACTGTGCACATATCGTACAAGCTGATACGTGTACTAGACAGATGGGAGAATTAGGGTTAGGAGATTTCACATGGAAGATGTGTAATATGGTTATGTCCTACTCCGTCCCATATGTTCTCCCCGATGATGCATATTTCATATGCGGGAGGAAGGCGTATAAGTGGCTTGCCCCAAACTCTGAAGGATTGTGTTATATTGGAAAAGTACTGCCTGAAGTAATGACTGTATCACATGCCAAAATGAAAGATATACACCGTGTTGCCCAAGCTCCTTATACTCACACTCATTACGAGCACGTAGTTAAACGGCACCTGATAGAAAGAACAGAGCATCCGGCCTCTGACATGATCCATGAATCCACCGGGATTCAGTTTCTACTTGCGTTAGACATCACTCGCACCGCCAGAGGAGTGTTGAATTATAAATACATATCTGCGCTCGCAAATTTGTTAGACAATATCACAGAAATGTATGATGACACTTTTAGGTATACTGGAAGAGAGCTTCAAGCTTATAAAACAGAACTGGTTCAGCATAGAATGATTCTCAATTATCTCACGGCAGTGACAGGTGGATATTGTGTCACACTGGCAACGCAGTACGGCGTGAAATGCTGCACATATATAACAAATAGTACCGAGGACCCGGTCGAGGTCATAGACCAAAAGATGGACGATATTCTCCAATTAAAGTGGGAATTTCGCAGGAGACACAATCTCACCCTTGCTGCTGTGGGTAATGAGCTGACTGGTTGGGTGTCATGGTTGAACCCGCGAAATTGGTTCTCTGGTTTAGGAGAATGGGCTCAAGGAGTCATAATGGATGTAGGGAAGTTTCTCCTATGTATCTTAGGTGTTATCATAACGATTGGCTTGATATTTAGATGCGGTCAGGCTTTAATGAAGTGCAAACGTAGTACCAGGGTAATGAGTTTAAGGAGTGAGGAAATTGTAATTCCAATGGATTTGATTTATGACCCAACGGTAGAGACAATGATGTGATGAAAATGCGATTATACGGTCCGTTTCTTTCACCTGTTTTTCCGTTTTCTCCAAGGTAAAAAGACCCACTTGGACGAGGAATTTGACGAGCCTGTATACAGACAACTGATGGATTAAAGAAGAAGTTTTGACAACCTTATACACAGATATTTGATGAACTATGCCATAGACCCCCAGTTTCCCTAGAAATTTTAAAATTACGCTAGCCCAACATTTTTGTAAGTCTATGGACATTGACAAAGCTTTTGCTCACACCTATTGGCAAAAGCCCAAAGAAGACTGCATTCAACAGACACCGAACAAGACTTCAACCGACAAATGTTCATTAACCTAACATAGAATACCACTGCATTTACCATAATTGTGTCTTATCTTCATCTCTACAACCTTCAGGTAATGACACACATAGTCGATAGGGAATACAGGCACAGATATCAGCAATCACATATTCCCCCATTCATGTATCATCAACTAAAATGTGCTTCCCCATTTTGTTACAACCACAGCCGAAAAGAGCTCGGTAAAGTTTGACAGCCCATCCACAGACCCGTACCACGGGATAAGAAGGAATTCAAATGTATACTTCGCAATACCTCGAAGCTTGATTTAAAACACGTACGGCACGATGATACATGACCCCCCCAAACATGGATTCATACACACATGCTTCTGCTATCTCACTAGGTCATACCCTTTTCCTACCTTCTCCTCTCCTCCCCTACCCAATCATGGAAAGGTATTTACACTTGACATATATTTTTCTCTTTTTGAAATGTTTTAGGAAGTGGCAGTTATTGTTGACTGCCAAAGGGTGGACTGTCAAAGTCAGAAAAATATCACTATGCACACTGCCATATTTGTACCTCATGCGAGCTCCCGCTGCGCGTGCAAGAGCTCTCCCGTGCGTGCGCATACTCGCCTTCGCGGGCACCCGCAGGCGCACGATATGCGCATTTACGGTAGAGTTTGTATGCGTCTAGCGGGCGACTCAATCGATATATATTTTAACCATATAATGTATTTTGTAGATTATGGTCCCTTTGATAGATTCTGAAAGTTTAGTTAATGTAGCATGTTCATGGACAGAGAGATCCCTCTTTGTCTGATACAAAGGGTCAGACAAGGATTATACAGTGGTGTTTAGTATCCATCGGAAGAGTATTTAATTAGCAATATTCCGGTGTTGGTTTGAAGCGAATTAATCGCTCGTGCGAATAGTTATGGACATAAGAAGTTTATGTCCATTTACTATTATTTGCACTTACTTATCCATGCGGCGGGAAACCTGGTTTCCCACCCACCTGAGCAGTTGGAAGTAGACACAGCCCACCTGTATGAATCAACCTATGACCTTTTGTTTTAGTGCGAAGACGAATTCCTGTGTCCAATGAACAATGAGATTGTAGGGACCATTGAATTGTATTGTGTGTGGGACATAAATAGACAAGCCGATCACATCCAGCACACTCTTCAACGGTTCTCATTGCTGATAATCGGGAGCTGGATGTCCAGAGGCGCATGCGATCGTTCCCCTTGTGCGTAAGTTTTCTCCGCAATCATATTGTCTTTCTTGTTATTCTGAGCCATATCTCTCTCTCTCTATCTCTCTCTCTCTCTCTCTCTCTCTCTTCTCTTTCTCTCTCGTTTCTCTTATATAGTTATTGTACTGATATTGTATTTCCTGTGTAGTTATCTGGTTAGGTAGTCTATGTTATATTGTAGTGTATGACTTGTATTGTATTATTCTTTTGAACGTTCATTCATTTCCTTAAAAGGCGTTAGACCCTTAGACCGGTATTGTGTGTTTATTGCAGTGGGTAATAGGAGCGTCTCTATCGCTCAAACAGCTTTAGTGTAAACCAGCTTAAACTGTGTTAGATTTTAACCTTATCACTACAAAAGGGTTTACAGTATAAGAATATCATTTCTGTGTGTTACATTCAAGGCCTACTGATTGTTATCTTGTGAGCGTCTGCGCCGCTCGTGATCTCCTCGTGGTCTCGAGCGTCCGCTACGCTGATAGCGTAGCATTACGGTAGTCGCTCACCTATAGTGTGCCCGATACCAACAGCGTATTCTCGCGAGCGTTTGTGTCGCTCGAGCGGCTCGCTCCCGATACAGCGTCCGCTACGCTAAGAGCGTACCCTTACGGTACCTCGTGCGCCGGTTGCGTACAGTGTTTCTTAACCTCTGTATAGTGTGTTAAATAAGATAAATATTTGGCTTCATCTAGTCGGCAGCCTATAGCGTGCCTGCCTGTGATCCCTTGGCCGTAAGCGAACGTGACGCTCGAGCGTCTCGACTACGGCTAAGCGATTGTTACGCAACGTGCGTACCCTTACGGTATACCATACGTAAATAGCGTACTGTGTTCTTAGACCTCTTAAAGGGTTTTAAGTAAGATAAATATTTAGCTTTATCAATAGTATAGTATTATTATATTACTTATGGACGACGAGTGCACTGACGACACAGAGGTAGGTACAGCCGTGGCCTACCGTACTGCTATATATATATATATATATATACTGTATAATAATAACGGACCTGGTGGACACTGTCAGCAGACTGCTAAACTAGTATGAAGAAAAAAAAAGCCACCACAGGTATACAATGTAGATGGATGGATAGTATAGTATTATTATATTACTTATGGACGACGAGTGCACTGACGACACAGAGGTAGGTACAGCCATGGCCTACCGTACTGCTATATATATATATAAAATGTATAATAATAACGGACCTGGTGGACACTGTCAGCAGACTGCTAAACTAGTATGAAGAAAAAAAAAGCCACCACAGGTATACAATGTAGATGGATGGATTGTATAGTATTATTATATTACTTATGGACGACGAGTGCACTGACGACACAGAGGTAAGTACAGCCATGGCCTACCGTACTGCTATATATATATATATACTGTATAATAATAACGGACCTGGTGGACACTGTCAGCAGACTGCTAAACTAGTATGAAGGAAAAAAAAAGCCACCACAGGTATACAATGTAGATGGATGGATAGTATAGTATTATTATATTACTTATGGACGACGAGTGCACTGACGACACAGAGGTAGGTACAGCCGTGGCCTACCGTACTGCTATATATATATATATATATATAATGTATAATAATAACGGACCTGGTGGACACTGTCAGCAGACTGCTAAACTAGTATGAAGAAAAAAAAAGCCTCCACAGGTATACAATGTAGATGGATGGATAGTATAGTATTATTATATTACTTATGGACGACAAGTGCACTGACGACACAGAGGTAGGTACAGCCGTGGCCTACCGTAGTGCTATATATATATATATATATACTGTATAATAATAACGGACCTGGTGGACACTGTCAGCAGACTGCTAAACTAGTATGAAGAAAAAAAAAGCCACCACAGGTATACAATGTAGATGGATGGATAGTATAGTATTATTATATTACTTATGGACGACGAGTGCACTGACGACACAGAGGTAGGTACAGCCGTGGCCTACCGTACTGCTATATATATATTTATAATATACTGTATAATAATAACGGACCTGGTGGACACTGTCAGCAGACTGCTAAACTAGTATGAAGAAAAAAAAAGCCACCACAGGTATACAATGTAGATGGATGGATAGTATAGTATTATTATATTACTTATGGACGACGAGTGCACTGACGACACAGAGGTAGGTACAGCCGTGGCTCACCGTACTGCTATATATAATATACTGTATAATAATAACGGACCTGGTGGACACTGTCAGCAGACTGCTAAACTAGTATGAAGAAAAAAAAAGCCACCACAGGTATACAATGTAGATGGATGGATAGTATAGTATTATTATATTACTTATGGACGACGAGTGCACTGACGACACAGAGGTAGATACAGCAGTGGCCTACCGTTCTGCTATATATATATATATATAATATACTGTATAATAATAACGGACCTGGTGGACACTGTCAGCAGACTGCTAAACTAGTATGAAGAAAAAAAAAGCCACCACAGGTATACAATGTAGATGGATGGATAGTATAGTATTATTATATTACTTATGGATGACGAGTGCACTGACGACACAGAGGTAGGTACAGCCGTGGCCTACCGTACTGCTATATATATAATATACTGTATAATAATAACGGACCTGGTGGACACTGTCAGCAGACTGCTAAACTAGTATGAAGAAAAAAAAAGCCACCACAGGAGTGTTTTTCAGGCAGACAAACGTATACTGGACTGGTGGTCACTGTCAGCAAAACTGTGCACTGTACTCCTGCTATAACTGCTCCCCAGTCCCCACAATTAGGCAGTGTGAGCAGTGCACTCAGCACAGATATATCATGCAGCAGTGCAGCACACTGAGCACAGATATGGTGGAGCGTTTTTTTCATGCAGAGAACCAATGGATTAAGCTGGTGGTCACTACTATTATAATCAAAACCCTGCACTGTACTCCCTAACAGCTGCTCCCCGTCCCCAATCCTCCCCACAATTATAACTAAGTCACTCTGTGTCTTTTCTACTATAACGGAGAGGACGCCAGCCACGTCCTCTCCCTATCAATCTCAATGCACGTGTGAAAATGGCGGCGACGCGCGGCTGCTTATATAGAATCCGAGTCTCGCGAGAATCCGACAGCGGGATGATGACGTTCGGGCGCGCTCGGTTTACCCGAGCCACACAGGAGAATCCGAGCATGGCTCGGACCCGTGTAAAAAGGCTGAAGTTCGGGGGGGTTCGGTTTCCGAGAAACCGAACCCGCTCATCACTAGTAAATATACCCCCTGGACTTCACCATTCCAAAAACAATATATTCAACCCAATCGGTTTGTTCATCTGTAATGATAACAGTTTGGAAATAAATGGGCAAAATCTGGAACACAGTACTGCTGTTAGTACACAAAGCATTGACAGAAAAAAACAGGAATAAAAGTGCCCACATGTTAAACTGTGAATGCCTCCCAAAATGTGCCATCTCCACACTGGCCATTTCATTTAAATAGTTCTATCCCACAAAACAAAATATAGTTTTTTTTCCCATTTACAATAAGTGCAAAAGCATCGCAGGATGGCCATCATGACAGTATAAATCAGCTATAAGAGAAGATAGGTGTCCTTATCGCTAAAAAAGGGTGTGCCAGTGGTGTATATTTTGAGCATACCTTGAGAGATCCCAAAAAAGTCTACGTACAATTTCTAAGGGTAGTGGAGATTATGGATAATTTCCCTGAATGTGCGTAAATGGATTTTGCGGATGACTTCCCTTTGTGACTTCAGTACAGTGAGCTCAGACAATTTGAATAGGTGGTATTAGCACAGTGGGCTAGAAGCTTCTGTTCTAATCCAGTTCTTGATAGAAGAGGGACTCTGTTACGGCTTTTATCCAATTAGAAAAGAGCCGCTTACAATACCTACTGGAGCTCACTTCTATTGTTATTTTTAAATCAGGTGAAAATAATTCAGCATGTAGTAGGAAGATTAGAATTAGTTACATAAATCCCTTTTAGAAATATTGATGAGGCTCCTTCTCCCTAAACAAATAAATGGCTACACCGCAAGGATATACAAAGTCATTTTCCCAGTCATGTGTGTTTAGAAGTATAGGTTTCTTTATCAAACATCAGAGGGCATATGTCCGTGTTTGCCGGATATGTGGGATGCCGGATGATCTCTGAGGTTTTCTAAAGTGGAAATCATTTACAGTACAAGGCAAAACCATGCCCTTGAGATGATTGCCGCTTTAAAAAATCTTCGAGATTGGCCGACATCCTGCACCTCCAGCAAACTCGGACCCTATTACATACTGTAGGCCACATATATTCATAGACTCTAACACAGATGTACATTAACTAAGCAAGCATAAAATAACATTATAACAAATCGTATAGTTTAACATGGAATACAATATATAGTAAATGCATATTACTGACTTTGCGAGTCTTTCTTCTGGGAAATCCTGAGATCACTGACGTCAGGACCGGCCCACTGGGTTACAGGGGAAATCACCGGTGGGCCCCACTGCCAGGGAGCCCACCTCCTGCTCTAAGGATCAGGATCTAGACTGTGCACTTGAATTATACATTATACATATGTTACCTTATACTGTACTATGGTGTATTTTCTACAGTGCATTGCTGTTATTAATCTGTTATTAATCTAATACATTATCATGCATGCAGCTGCTGAATTTACTGTATATAATTATGAAGGGGCCCAGACGTTGCACTCTCTAATGGTTAGTAAAACCAATGAGGTGGCAGGCCACACACCCTCAGTAGACTGGCCACACCCCTAAACATAGGCCCTTACCACTGCATTCCCCCCCGGTGGGCTCTACATGCCACAGTCCGACACTGTCTGACGTCCCAGATTGAGTGACACTGTGCATCGTGTCTTCACCCCTCCCTCTCCCTCTCCCCACACCACACACACTTCACTGCAGAAGTGGACGGGATACTTTATGGTTTTCTACTCTCCCGGGATCCCCGGATATCTTAGCGTAAATCCGGATTCTCCCGGACATTCCAGGAGAGTAGGTTAATATGTATATATGTAATTATACAAATTATTGGTGAAAAATCATCTCAGATCCATATCATAGTAATCACTAAAACGAGCAAGTATAAATGTGAACAAAATATTAACCCTTTCTCTCCTTTGGTTAAAGCGACACTTCCACCACTACTCCACTAACATTATTATTTTTTTTATCCAGTCTTGGGGAATAAAAGTATTAAGAGTTTTCAGTGGGATTTTCTGTTTAACCTGTGTGAAATAAACAGTAGAACAAACCTTTTAGGAACAAACATTTGTTGAGATTTTTCTAAAACATACTTTTTCAAAATTATTATTGTTTGTAATTCTTTATTTTAGTTGATCAAAGCAGACATGTCAAAATGACATTAGACCGATAATAAAACAGAAAATACATTATATTATATTCACCATATCTGTATCCTCTGCAGTTGCAGCCCAAACATTGCAGCTAACAGATGGTTTAAAAGGCTTTGTTTGATGTAACATCTCTACACAGCCGTTCTGAGGAAGAGGGCTCTTCCAAATGTCACACATTGCTCATAGTGACATGTATGATAAGTCAGACTAATGTTGCTCCCTCCCAAATGGGGCTACTCATGTTGTGTGATAAATGGTAGGTACACAAGTTTGTGATTAATAACTCACCTGCTAGCACAGAGCTATAAGCTGCATAGACACTTCTTATACTGTAGGTGTATCTGTACTGTACTGTTTGTATTAAAGGTGTAAGTTAACCTTAAATGCCTTAAATATGTTTAATACAAGTCTTCAGTAACAAATACCATGAGACTGAATGTAAACAGCAGGGTAAATACTAGTCGTGGATTTGTAAACTATACATTGCTCCTTTAACTACATTATAAAGTTAAACAAAAAGGGTCTTAAATGAATACTAGAAATACTCTGTAATACCTACAGGGTGTCTTCACCAGTTCATAATATTTGAAGAATCAATGAATAATGAAACATGTTATCCCTGTCTACAGCCTGTAAATGGAAACGTAACTTTGTATGTGTTAGAATGACAGCCACAGTAAACTGGTTAGCATCACAGGACTCCCCAGGATCTCCACCACTTTCATGTGACCTCTCAGCATCATGCCCTGTAAATCATACAGGCTAGTTGAGTGATTGACAGGCAAGAAAAGAGACTGTGCTTACGTTGTCTAGGAATCCTAGGATGATGTGCTACATGGGCTGATGCAGAGATATCAGCATTTGCACTCCAAATTGTAGGAGCAATAAGCATTCATTTAAAAAAATCCATAACTGTGTACAGTGTCAGACTGGGGAATGTAGGGCCCACCAGGAAAATGCAGTGGTAGTCGCCCATGTTAGGGGTGTGGCCAGTCTGCAGAGGGGGTGTAGCCTGCTACCTCATTGGTTTGACTAACCATTAGAGAGTGCAACGTCTGGGCCCCTTCATAAATATATACAGTAAATTCAGCTGCTGTATGCATGATAATGTACCAGATTAATAACAGCAATGCACTGTAGAAAATACACCATAGTCCAGTATAAGGTAACATATGTATAATGTATAATTCAAGTGCACAGTCTAGAACCTGATCCTTAGAGCAGGAGGTGGGCCCCCGGGCAGTGGGGCCCACCGGTGGTTTCCCCTGTACCCCTGTGGGCCAGTCCAAGCCTGGCTGTGTATATTTAAAGCATCAATTATCTTAAGATGCGTGCCTCTCAGCAACAGTAGCACAATGACCTGGCTCATGTCACATTCTCCTATGTCCCACCTATGCCGATGTTTTTAAGCACTTATTTTATTCACAAGAAATGCATTTGTTATTATGCAGGTCAGGTTCACTTTTTTTTATTTTTATTGAATGTATGGCAGGGACGTGTAATGAGGTAAATGGCTGAGGAGGCAGTAGCTAGTACCAGAGCCAGATTTACATACAATATATGAGCCAAATGGTTCATGTGGGCATTATACAGTATACACAGGTGCAGCAATATATACTGCTGGAAAGTTCGGTGAGTGTTGATCAGAGATATGTGGAGAAGGGTATCCGGTCTCTAGGTCGACCATACTTAGGTCGACAGTGTCCAGGACGACCACTATTGGTCGACATGCATTAGGTCGACATGTACAAGATCGACATGACAAAAGGCCGACATAAGTTTTTCCCCTTTTTTTTCATTTTTGGACCGTTTTCATACTTTACGATCCACATGGACTACCCGTGGGAACGGTAACCTGTAACGAGCGCGGCAGCAGTGGAGCGAGGCACATTGCTCGAAGCAAGGCGAGCGTAACAAGGCATGCGAGGGGACACAGTGCACTAATTGAGGTTCCCGGTAACTCTACCAAGAAAACAACATCAATTATTTTTTTTAAACTCATGTCGACCTTTTGTCATGTTAATCCTGTAAATGTCGACCTAATGTTTGTGTAGACCTATTTCAGGAGTCAACTTCATTACTGTCGACCAATAGTGGTTGACCTAGACACTGTCGACCTAAGTCTGGTCGACTCTATGATCCACACCCGTGGAGAAGATAGACAGGGGAGGCACTGCCTCACCTGCCATAGACTTTTTACTCTAGAGTTATGACTATACAAATTATGAGAATAATACGAAGAAGATATTTCTAATATATTCTTTGTATTTTTCATATACTTTATACAGTCAAAATTCGGGCGTATACAATAGCATGACAGGAAAGGGTCTGCCTCACCTCACTGCACATCACTGTTGTATGGTCATATTTAGAGCGATCGGGTTTTGCTGTGCATAGCAGGAGAGCAGAAGCACATTTCACTGCTGTTGGCTTTGTAAAAGCAAAAGTGAACTTGACCTGAAAAGGCAAATACTTGTGTACCTGTGTGTATGTGTCTATTGACAGGAGTACATGGGCTTTGACCCATGAGGATTCCGTGTTAGATGGGAATGTGTCTGATTGGTACTGTAGTTGTAATACCCTGGCATTAGTAAAGGTATATATATGTAAAGGTTATGAAAATTGTCACAACTGAGGGCCTGAGCTGACGGGAGGCAGCCTCAGTTGTAGGGGCTGAGATGTACCGGAACCTGGGAGGTTGTATCAGACCCCTGGACATGTAAGTAACATGAATAATAACTGCCCAAAGGCGTGACCACGACAACTTGGATAAAAGTCAATTATGTTTATTATGACAACTCCGCAACACAGCAGCAGTAAAAGAAAACGTAAAAGTCAGCAAAGAATAAATACAGTTCCTGGGTACTACAGGATGGCAGGAGCCACAGGGCACTGGTAGTGTGAGATAGTTCTTATGATCTTCTAGATGGAAAGTCCTTACCAGGCCCGACTGTAGCAATGGAGATAACCCAGGATTGTGCCAGCTGGTGTTCCAGGAAAAGCTGGGTTGCTGAAGATAAAACAGCTGCTGTGGATACTGGCTGGAACCAGACTGTTGTTAGCACGGAGTGGATACTGGCTGGAACCAGTCAAATAATAAATGAACTTGGGAGCGATGAAATATGAACTGAAATGTAGAACTTGAGAGCGGAGAAATAATAATACCGGTGGAGAGTGGTAAAGTGTAGAAAGGACACCGGCCCTTTAAGGGAAGCTGTACTCTGCTGGAAGCTGAGCTGGAAGCAGGTAATGTTGTAGCTGGAAACAGATGAATCCACAATGGATTGGAGAGTCAGGCTACACCGCAGGTGGAATGCTGGTGCGGGTCTCTATGGTGGAAGTCTTGAGACAGGAGCTGGAACCTGGAAGACAATCACAGGAGAGAGACAAACAGGAACTAGGTTTGACAACCAAAGCACTGACGCCTTCCTTGCTCAGGCACAGTGTATTTATACCTGCAGCAAGGAAGGGATTGGCTTGGCAATTATGCAGATTAAAAATACTGACAACAGATTGGAGGAAATGATCAGCTGACAGAATCCAAGATGGCTGCGCCCATGCAGACACTTGGAGGGAAGTTTGGTTTGTAATCCATGTGGTAATGAAAACAGTAATGGCGGCGCCGGCCACTGGAGACAGGAGACGCCAGGCTGACAAGTGCACATCCAACCACGCGGACACAGCGGAGGCCGCGGCTGACGTATTCGCCACTCTGACACTCTGCATGCAGAAGCTCAGGGACGGCGGCGGAGGCCGCGGGAGACGCCATGCCAGATGTAATAAGGCGTTACTGTGACAGCGTCTCAGAGAGACAGGAGAGGATGCAGGAATGTGAACATTAGGATAACAGATGGGATCCGGTCCTGGAGCGCTGAGCCAGCCTTAGGAGGCATCTGATGGGTAAGAAATGGCGTCCAGATACCCGGATCGTGACAGCACCCCCCCCCTTTAGGAGTGGCCCCAGGACACTTCTTTGGCTTTTGAGGAAACTTGGAATGGAATCTCCGGACCAAGGCAGGAGCATGGACATCAGAAGCATTGGTCCATGAACGTTCCTCAGGGCCGTAACCCTTCCAGTCAATAAGATACTGTAGTTGACCGTAACGGTGACGTGAGTCCAGGATCTTGGCCACTTCATACTCAACGCCTCGTTGAGTTTGGACTTTCGGAGTTGGAGGAAGTGAGGAATGAAACCGATTCAAGATCAGCGGTTTCAACAGGGAAACATGGAATGTCCTGGGTATTTTTAAGAAGGGAGGCAACTGAAGTCTGTAAGCAACAGGATTGATGACTTGTTCAATCTTGAAAGGACCGATATAGCGAGGTCAAACTTCATACTGGGAACTCTTAACCTCAAATTCTTCGTGGATAACCATACCCGATCACCCACCTTGAGAGCAGGAACTGCTCGACGCTTCTTATCCGCAAACTTCTTGTACCTGAACGATGCCTTGAGCAGAGCTGATCGTACGCTCTTCCAGATATTGGCAAACTGATGCAAGGTGATATCCACTGCGGGAACAGAAGTTGCTGGAAGCGGTTGGAACTCAGGGACTTTAGGGTGGAATCCAAAGTTAGTGAAGAATGGTGTTGAAGCAGATGAAGAATGATACTGGTTGTTATGACAGAACTCGGCCCAGGGAAGTAATTGAACCCAGTCATCTTGAGAGGAGGACACATAGATGCGGAGGAAGGCCTCCAAGTCCTGATTCACCCTCTCGGTTTGACCATTGGTCTGAGGATGGTAAGCCGTGGAAAACTTTAGCTTGACTTGAAGGACTTGACATAAACTTCGCCAGAATTTGGCTGTGAATTGAACTCCTCGATCTGAGATAATTTCTTCAGGAAGACCGTGGAGTCGGAAGATCTCTTGTATGAATACTTGAGCCAACTTGGAAGCTGACGGAAGACCGGTGAGAGGAATGAAGTGTGCCATCTTGGTGAACCGGTCAACTACCACCCAGATGGTATTGAACTTGTTGCACATGGGTAAGTCTGTAATGAAATCCATCGACAAGTGGGTCCATGGTCGACGGGGAACGGATAGTGGAACCAGTTGCCCCGCAGGCGACTGGCGGGATACTTTATGTTGGGCACACTTTGGGCAAGATGCAATAAACTCCAAGACGTCCTTTTTCAGAGTTGGCCACCAATAGGACCTAGAGATAAACTCCAGGGTTTTTTGGATACCTGTATGTCCGGCAAAACGGGAAGCATGGGCCCAATGCATGAGCTTCTTCCTTAGCATCGGCTTCACAAAACTTTTCCCTGATGGGGGCGTAGAGTCCATCCCTACCGTGGAGAATGCCAACGGATTTATAATAGGATGCTTGTCTGAAGACTCTGACTCATTTTCTTGCTCCCATGAGCGGGAAAGGGCATCGGCCTTGCGATTCTGAGAGCCCGGACAGAACTGGAGTTTAAAGTCGAACCTGGAAAAGAAAAGTGCCCATCTGGCCTGACGAAGGTTGAGACATTGTGCGCCCTTCAGGTATAAAAGGTTCTTGTGGTCTGTAAGTATGGTGATTGAATGAGAAGCTCCCTCCAACAGATACCTCCACTCTTCTAGAGCGAGCTTGATGGCTAGCAACTCCTGGTCGCCAATGGCATAGTTGCGCTCAGCTGGGGAGAACTTCCGGGAGAAGAAACTGCAAGGGTGTAAATGGCCATCTTTAGCCCTCTGAGATAACACCGCTCCTACTCCAACGGAGGAGGCATCCACCTCTAAGATGAAAGGAGAGTCGATGTCAGGCTGTTTCAGAACAGGCGCAGAGATGAACCTTTGTTTTAAAAGATGAAATGCTTGCATGGCTTCTTCAGACCACTTGGACGGGTTAGCACCCTTCTTAGTGAAAGCAGTAATAGGCGCCACAATGGTGGAAAAGTCTCGTATAAACTTTCGGTAATAGTTGGCGAACCCTAAGAACCTCTGGACCCCTTTGAGGGTTAAGGGTACCGGCCAATTTTGGATTGCTTGTAGTTTCTCAGGATCCATCTCTAGTCCGGAACCGGACACAATGTACCCTAGAAACGGAATGGACTTGACTTCAAAGACGCATTTTTCTAATTTGCAATAGAGATGATTGACACGGAGACGGGACAGAACCTCTTTAACCCAAAAACGATGTTCCTCTAAATCGTTGGCAAAAATGAGGATATCGTCTAGATAGACCACGACATGACGGTATAGAATGTCTCTGAAGATCTCATTGACAAAATGCTGGAAGACAGCTGGAGCATTGCTCAATCCGAAGGGCATGACGAGGTACTCATAATGTCCGTCACGGGTGTTAAAGGCGGTCTTCCACTCGTCACCCTCACGGATCCGGATGAGATTGTATGCACCTCGCAAGTCCAGCTTTGTAAAGATGGTAGCTCCGCTAACTCTGTCAAAGAGCTCAGTAATCAGGGGTAAAGGATAACGGTTCTTGATGGTAATGTCGTTCAAACCTCTGTAGTCGATGCACGGCCGCAGACCACCATCTTTCTTTTTTACAAAAAAGAAGCCTGCGCCGGCTGGAGAAGAAGAAGGTCGAATGAACCCCTTTGCTAGGTTCTCTTTAATATATTCCTCCATAGAATGCGTCTCAGGCAGAGACAATGGATAAGTTCGGCCTCGAGGTGGAACCTTCCCTGGAACGAGATCAATCGGACAGTCCCATTCTCTATGAGGAGGAAGGATATCAGCAGAAGCTTTACTGAACACATCCGTGAAATCTTGATATGGAGGAGGTGGAACATCAGACGACCTGGGGGAGGAAGAACAGACAGGCAATACTTTAAACAAACATGTCTCAGCACAGGAGGAACCCCATGCCAGGATTTGCGTAGTCGTCCAATCAATTGTAGGATTGTGAAGACGGAGCCATGGAAGGCCCAGGACCACAGGATGTGTGGCTCTTGGAATCACTAAAAAAGAAATAAGTTCGGAATGAAGAACTCCCACTCTCAGACGAACTGGTAGAGTCCTTAAAGAAATAACTGCATCAAAAATTTTGCTGCCATCCACGGCAGTTAAAGAAATGGACGAAGGAAGTCTCTCGGTGGGTAGGGACCACCGTTTAACATAGGCTTCGGTAATAAAGTTCCCAGCTGCTCCGGAATCAAGGAGGGCAATGACGTTCCGATAACGTTGAGCAACTTGAAGCGAGACTGGGAGATTACAATCTTGAGGAGATGGAGAGGAGATCATTACTCCTAGCCGGCCCTCTCCTTGGCGAGCTAGGATTTGGAGTTTCCCGGACGTTTGGGACAGGCATTAATGGTGTGAGACGGAGCTGCACAATAAAGACAGAGAAACTCGGAGAGGCGTCTTCGGCGCTCAGCAGGAGTTAAACGGGAACGGCCAAGTTGCATGGGCTCATCTTTAGATGGTGACAGTTGACGAGGAGGAGGAGCAGAAGATTTTGGAGCAGATGATCTTCCACGCTCAGTTGCTCTCTCTCTGAAACGTAAATCAACTTTCGTGCAGAGTGAGATTAGCTCATCTAACTTAGAAGGTAAGTCTCTGGTAGCTAACTCATCTTTAATACGCTCAGATAAGCCATGCCAGAATGCAGCATACAGGGCCTCGTCGTTCCATGCCAGTTCGGATGCCAGGATCTGGAACTGTATCAGATATTGTCCTACAGTACGTGACCCCTGGCGTAAACGGAGAATCTTGGATGAAGCTGAGGTTACCCGGCCTGGCTCGTCGAAGATGCGCCTGAATGTTGACACGAAGGCAGTGTAGGAAGATAGCAGGGTGTCGGACCTCTCCCATAACGGTGATGCCCAATCAAGGGCTGAGCCACTGAGAAGAGAAATAATGTAGGCAATTTTTGTACGGTCACTGGGAAAATTGCCAGGTTGTAGCTCAAACTGAATCTCACACTGGTTGAGAAATCCCCTGCAAAATCTTGGAGATCCGTCAAATTTTGCTGGCGTTGGAAGATGAAGACGTGGAGCAGAAATGGGTAAGGTGGGTGGGGTTATAGCTGGAGTCACTGTGGTTGACGCACCAGACGCGCCTGATCCACGGAGAGTTGTCTGAATCCCATCCAGCCGAGTAGAGAGATCCTGGAGACAGCGGATGATGTGGCCCTGTGCAGCCTCCTGATGTTCTAGTCGGGCTGCCAGTTCTTGCATCGGCCTGGCCGCTTGATCCTGGTCTCCGGCTGGATTCATTAGGTCAGTGCTTACTGTCACAACTGAGGGCCTGAGCTGACGGGAGGCAGCCTCAGTTGTAGGGGCTGAGATGTACCGGAACCTGGGAGGTTGTATCAGACCCCTGGACATGTAAGTAACATGAATAATAACTGCCCGAAGGCGTGACCACGACAACTTGGATAAAAGTCAATGATGTTTATTATGACAACTCCGCAACACAGCAGCAGTAAAAGAAAACGTAAAAGTCAGCAAAGAATAAATACAGTTCCTGGGTACTACAGGATGGCAGGAGCCACAGGGCACTGGTAGTGTGAGATAGTTCTTATGATCTTCTAGATGGAAAGTCCTTACCAGGCCCGACTGTAGCAATGGAGATAACCCAGGATTGTGCCAGCTGGTGTTCCAGGAAAAGCTGGGTTGCTGAAGATAAAACAGCTGCTGTGGATACTGGCTGGAACCAGACTGTTGTTAGCACGGAGTGGATACTGGCTGGAACCAGTCAAATAATAAATGAACTTGGGAGCGATGAAATATGAACTGAAATGTAGAACTTGAGAGCGGAGAAATAATAATACCGGTGGAGAGTGGTAAAGTGTAGAAAGGACACCGGCCCTTTAAGGGAAGCTGTACTCTGCTGGAAGCTGAGCTGGAAGCAGGTAATGTTGTAGCTGGAAACAGATGAATCCACAATGGATTGGAGAGTCAGGCTACACCGCAGGTGGAATGCTGGTGCGGGTCTCTATGGTGGAAGTCTTGAGACAGGAGCTGGAACCTGGAAGACAATCACAGGAGAGAGACAAACAGGAACTAGGTTTGACAACCAAAGCACTGACGCCTTCCTTGCTCAGGCACAGTGTATTTATACCTGCAGCAAGGAAGGGATTGGCTTGGCAATTATGCAGATTAAAAATACTGACAACAGATTGGAGGAAATGATCAGCTGACAGAATCCAAGATGGCTGTGCCCATGCAGACACTTGGAGGGAAGTTTGGTTTGTAATCCATGTGGTAATGAAAACAGTAATGGCGGCGCCGGCCACTGGAGACAGGAGACGCCAGGCTGACAAGTGCACATCCAACCACGCGGACACAGCGGAGGCCGCGGCTGACGTAATCGCCACTCTGACACTCTGCATGCAGAAGCTCAGGGACGGCGGCGGAGGCCGCGGGAGATGCCATGCCAGATGTAATAAGGCGTTACTGTGACAGCGTCTCAGAGAGACAGGAGAGGATGCAGGAATGTGAACATTAGGATAACAGATGGGATCCGGTCCTGGAGCGCTGAGCCAGCCTTAGGAGGCATCTGATGGGTAAGAAATGGCGTCCAGATACCCGGATCGTGACAAAAATAATATTACCCTCACAGAGGGAAAGTACTTTTTAATTATAAACCCCTCATGGGGGGTAGATGGCACAGACGGAACGGTTGGTGGCCCAACCGTAACATGGTAGCGTGACCCCAGAGACTGATTCACTGTTCTAGTACAGGAGGGCTCGCAGCGCTGTAAAGAGAGGAGATGTAGAGCATGGGGTGAGCGGGAAAAAGCCGCCCGCGAGAGCCAGAAGGGAGGAGGAGAACGAGCGCGGGGACGGTGAGGAGAGCAGCATGTGCCTGAGCAGCGGTCCGGGAATAGAGTGTGCGCAACGAGTGATGGGACTGAGCCGTTCGGCTCTCCAGAACCCCAGTGCCCTTACCGAAAAGGAGTCTCGGCGAGGACGTCAGTGGGAGCGGCTTGTGGGCGGCAGCTGTACCCGGTCCCAGGAGCTGACTGAGGAGGCGGCTTGAGCGCTCGATGCGCTGCGGGAGGAGAGTTCTGGCTGGACAGTGTTAAGAGATCCAGCCCGAGAGGAGCCTTCGAGGAGGCGGCCCAGCAACGTGTGACCAACCGGAGCAGTGAGTGCAAGTACAAAGGGAAGCGGGAGGTGGCTCCAGACACCCCATATAAGGTTAGGGGTGGGCCTGTCTGGATTACATCAAAGGAGGGTCGCCCCTCAGAAGGGAAATTACTGCATAGACTATACAGCAGTGGCATCACACTGAAGGGGAAACTACGACTTTGGTTCCTTAGAGACTACACAACAGGGGCATCCCACAGAAGGGAAAGTTAATGCAGTACTGAAAGCCAGATTTGTCAGTAAAAACCCCACAGTGAATGGCATTTATTGCAGTACTTTCTAGTTCCACCCTGGTTCAACAGTGACATTTAGCAAGCAGGATAATAAGACAAGTTGAGTGAACAGAATCAACAGAGTATGTCCACATACCCTAAATATCCTTATTCAGCAGAAAGTTACAGTTTGTGACAACTCGAGGGATAGACTTACCATTGTAGTGGTGCAATTACAGTAGTAAATAAGAGTTCCCCATTAACTTTTCGTGGCGTGATAGTCACACACAGGAGACTCTCCTCTGCACGTATTAACCCGTTTCACAGGACCACGAAAGGAAGGACAGCGCAGTATAGTTCTACAGAGATCAGCAAAGGAAAGGCCTATTCATTTTATTCCCAAACGGGTACAATTGAGATAAAGATTTCACAATATGCATGGTTCTAACGGTACCGCATTGTTGAAACTGTTCAGAGTTGAGGACTTCATGTGCACCAACGGTATGGCCATTAGACACTGCGCAGTATAGATGTTCATGGGTGGACAATGGTATTTAATATAATGTTAGATTAGTTACCCCGGAGGCTACTGAAAGGTCTGAACGGTTAAGACTAGGCAGTTATTTAAAGAGCTCAAAGTGAATATATCCATTACAGTGTTAGATCGAGTAGTATGTTGATTATAAGTTAACGTGGTTTCCTTTTCAGTCAAGATCGGGCTCCACTGAGGTCGTTGGTTGCAGCTAAATAAAACTTGTCTTTGATGTTCATATACTTGGTGGTATAGACCAATTGTCATCAAAATGTATCTGCGTACCTTGTCATAATAAATAAAGAGAATTGTAATTTTCTGTCTATTACCTTATACCTGTTACTGTGCACTATTCACCTCACTCCATTGTGAATGAAAGAACTATCCCAAGATAAACAGGTACCTCAAAATAGTATACCTTAAGTACTACATTTAGTAAGAACCATATCTTACACTCCGTTCGAGTGGTACACAAAAATTGGCGTCCACGAACAGGATACGAAAAGTACGTACGGCAGAATAATGACGGAACCTCAGAATCCGGCATCATCTTCAGGTCGAAGATTATTACCAGCATCACCTGGACAGAGGTCATTAACACCGACAAATGAGTCACCAAACAAGGAAGGGTTGGCAGCGACACAGACAGCGGCAATCACCATGCCGTATTATTTCGGCACTTCATGGCTTCCAATCTACTCGGGAGATACTCGGTCAAAGGGTACAAGTACTTTCAGAGACTTTAGAGATAAAATGCGCTCAATGTTTAAGCTGTACCCACTAAAAGAAGAACAGAGGGTACAGATAGTGTTGGGGCAATTACAAGGCTCGGCCTTACGAGAAGCCAAAGCATGGGAGGAAGAAGAGAGGAACACAGCAGAAGGCATTTTCAAAAAGCTAGAACGCATCTTCAACTCCAGAACCCTTGCTGATCTTAAAAGTCGACTATATGCAAGGAAACAACACCCACAGGAGTCGCTGAGGGAATTCACTTTAGGCTTACAGGAGGCCATGCGGGCCATTCAAGCGCATGTGATGAAAGAAGTAGAGCAGGTCGATGAGACCCTTATCAACTTATTAATCGAAGGGGCTCAAGGTGATTCGATTCGTGCTCAACTCCGAATGTGGAGGCGACAAAACCCTGTGTGTATGTTCCCGGAAATCAAGGAGGCTGTGCTGGACATTCTAGGGTTGAACCAGAATTCGGATATAGAATACAACCTGTCCACAGAATCAGAGGAGAGTGGAGAGTTGGAGGAAGTTAGCTCATACATGACTCCCGACTTGGCAATTAAGAAGAAGCTAGTCACTCAGCAAGTACAAGTAGACCAGGATCCGATCGGGGCTCTTACCAATGAGGTCACTGAAATGTTGAGAGAATTTAAGGAAATTCGCCTGGAACAGGCTGGGACTCGTCGGCGGGACTGGCGCCAGGAACGTGGAGGAAGGAATAGGGCCCGATGGGAAGTTCCCCGTGAAACGGGTCGACGTCCAACTGACCAGTTCGACCAGAGCGGAAGACCCATATGCAGAGGTTGTCAACAGGCAGGGCATGTTGAAAGAAATTGTCCCCAGGGTGATTTAAATGGAGGAACCCCGAGGCGAGGGACCGACCCTCGGGAGGAAACACAGCAGTAGGTCCTGTGTCACAGGAATGGTGGCCCCGGTATGTTGGAGAATGCCCCCGGTTGAAGATCAGGGTTAATGATGTGGAAGTAATGGCTTTATTAGATACGGGCTCACAGGTCACCACTATTCAAATGCCAGAGTTTTGTCGACATTGGGATGAGGGAGAAATAGTGACACCACCTACCACCTGGTTACAACTGCTGGCAAGCAACAGACAGCCGATTGTCTACCGGGCTATTGAGAGGCAGAACTGAAGATTGGCCAGGCGAAACTCCCGAGACAGGGGTGCTTAATAACCACCAACTGGAACGAGCACTAACCCCCAGTAATTCTTGGAATGAATGTCCTGAAGAACTGCCCGGAGGAATGGGTGGAGGCTCTAAAGATGGAGATGCGGACTGCGGCCCCAAGGGAACAGAAAGCCCTACAACAGACGGTGCGGTTGTTGGACGGACACAGCAAATTCGCCAATTCTTTAGGAGAAGTTGGAAAGGCTAGGATTGCTGATAGACGGCCGGTGCTGCTCTTACCAAACTCTGAACATGACGTTTGGTGTAAGGCCAGGATTGGGCAAGGAGGAAAGGATTACGAGGTAGTAATTGAGAGTTGTGACTCGGGTGGGCAACAACCATTCGCAATAGCCCGAACCTTGGCAAAAGTGGAGCGAGGAAGAGTACCGATCCGCATTCTCAATCCACATAGCTACCCTATTCGACTCTTTAAGCACTATCCGGTAGCCCGAGTAATGCAGGTGGATTTCCAGGACATACTGGGACAGAGCGTGGCAACAGTAAACCAAGGAGCAATAACAGAGCCGAACGCTGTCGCTGGTGACGAGGTTCCGTGGTGGAATGAGATGCAGATTGGAGATGTAGATACCCCGATCGAGCAATGAAGAGGGGTACTCCAAGTGGTGCGACGTAACGCAGTAGCCTTCAGCCAACACCCTTCGGATTTCGGGCTAGCGGAAAATGTATATCATTACATCCCCACAGGGACAAATCCTCCTATTAAAGAGAGACATAGACCTTTGCCTCCAGCAATGTACCAACCAGTTCGAAATATGCTGGCCGAGATGAAAGAGGCGAAAGTAATCCAAGAGAGTCACAGTCCCTGGGCGGCCCCAATCGTTATCGTGAAAAAGAAGGATGGTAGTCTCCGTTTTTGCGTGGATTACCGCAAGCTGAACGCAATAACGCATAAGGATGCTTATCCGCTGCCCAGGATTGAAGAATCTCTAACAGCCTTGAAGACAGTGGCCTATTTCTCCACGTTAGACCTTACGAGTGGATACTGGCAGATTCCGATGGCCCCTGAAGATCGGGAAAAGACTGCTTTTACTACCCCAATGGGCCTGTTCGAATTCAACAGGATGCCGTTCGGACTCTGTAATGCCCCAGCCACATTTCAACGGGTGATGGAGCACTGCCTGGGACATCGTAATTTCGAAATGGTACTGTTATACCTGGACGACGTGATAATCTTTTCCAAGAGTTATGAGGAACACCTTAAACATCTAGAAGAGGTGTTCACCCAGCTGGCCAAGTCGGGCTTAAAACTCAAGCCATCAAAATGCCACCTACTAAAACCCGAGGTGCACTATCTAGGGCATATTGTCAGTGCCGAAGGTGTCAAACCCGACCCGGAAAAGATCAGAGTGGTGCGAGATTGGCCGGTGCCCAAAACGGTGAAAGACGTCCGAAGCTTCTTAGGCTTTGTCGGCTACTACCGGTGCTTTATCGAACACTTTGCAAGGGTGGCAGCTCCACTTCATGAACTCTTACGTGGTAGATCTGGTCAGGAGAAGAGGAGTACGACTGTGATCGCCTGGTTAGAGGAACACCAACGCTCCTTCAATCAATTGAAAGCTTCCCTGACAGAAGCTCCATTGCTTGCCTATCCAGACTATGACAAGCCCTTCCTAGTTTACACGGATGCGAGTCACCGAGGGCTAGGGGCGGTGCTGTCTCAAATGCAGGATGGACGTGAGCGAGTAATAGCATATGCTAGTCGAGGTCTCCGCAAGACTGAACGAAACAATGAAAATTATAGTACTTTCAAATTGGAGTTGCTTGCCCTCATCTGGGCTGTCACGGAGAAATTTAAAAATTACCTAGCCGCCACACCATTTGTGATAGTCACTGATAACAACCAACTGGCACATCTATCTACTGCCCATCTGGGAGCACTCGAACAGAGGTGGATGTCGCGCCTGTCCAACTTCCGTTACACTGTAAGCTACAGAAGTGGTAGATCCAATGGGAATGCTGACGCCCTGTCTCGGTTACCCACCACCAATCTCGCCGAGGGGGGAAAAGATCAAGCGGAAGAGGTAGAGATTCCTGTATTTAAGCTTGTGAGGAAGACAACTCAGACAGTCACCTCTGACCCAGTTACCGCCAATACCGTATCAAATCCTGAGAGCTTAGAGCCGGACACCCTGCTGTTTGACTGGAAACGAATTCAGGGGACCGATCCAGTGCTGTGTCAATTAATGGACTGTTAGGCGCCGGGGTCCGCTCGTCGGTGCGGCCAGGCGCCTAGCAACCAGGGACGCCGTACGCGTACAGCCGCCGGCTCCCTGGCAACGCTAGACGCCGGGCGCACTGAGCCGCACGGACCCTAGCAACGGGGACGCCACTGGCGGACCGCGTTCCCCGTTGCTGGGTCCAGTTAAAATGATTGTGCACCTGTTTCCTGGCCGTGCAGCAAGGCAGCTGCACAGCATTTATGTAATCAGCCCTGTCAGCAGCTGATTGGAGGACTCCTGTTTATATGCACTCTCAGGGCTTCTCACAGATGCCGGTAATAGCTTCCTGCATGCTGTCCTTGTTTGCTGAGAGTCTGTTTCCAGTCTTGCTGTATCCGGTCGTTCCAGTCTCCAGTAGTCCTGTACTCGGAAGTTGTCATCTTGTTCCTGGAGTCCTGACTGATCACCGTTTAACATCCAGTGGTGTTCGTGAGTCGCGGCTTTGCCGTGTGTTGCGGCTTGGCCGCTTTACCATTTATTATTTGTGTTTTGGAGCATTTTGCGGAGGGTTCCGCTTCCACAGGTCCACTCTGGTATCCGGCGGTGCTGGGTAGGAGTATTGGACAAGTGGATTTTTGGTTGTCCTTTTCCCTGGCGGTTTTTCCGCACATACTTCAGGTCTTTGCTAGTTAGCTTGTTGCCCCTGGCCTGTTGTCAGTCAGAGATCCTCTTGTTATCATCCTGCCTCGGATTTCCCTTTGTCTCTCATTAAGACCGGGGGGCACCGGAGTTGGGCAGACATAATCCGCCCTTCAAACGTGGCTGCCAAGGGCTCAAGAAACCATAGTCTCGCAAGGGATTTCCGATAGCACGGGTGAGACAATAGAGTTAGGGCGCCAGGGGCAACTAGTCTTTCCTGCTCCCGTTACCAGCATTCCATTCCAGCGCTCTGGTCATTGTCATAAGATCTCCTCTGGTCAGGAGTGCTGGGAATCATAACATGGACATTATCCGTCAAAAGCGCCGGCTAACCAAAGTTCAGCGAGCTGCTGCTAACCCTGAATTGGTGAAGTTACTTAGACACCGTGATCGAATTCAGATTAAACATGGATTTATAACTCGGGAAAGCCTGGATCCCGGCACTCATCAAACCATCACCCAAATTGTTGTACCCCGACCAAAAAAGTGATCTCCTTCTCGATTCTTATCATAACCAGTCTGGCCATTTTGGCACTCAGAAGACAGAAGCTGTCCTCCGTCGGAGGTATTTCTGGGTTGGAATGAAGACGGATATCGAAGAATGGTGTCGTAACTGTGTGACCTGTAGCCTTAAGCGAAACTCCGATCCAAAACAAAGGGATTTGTTGCATCCCATTAAAAGCTGCCGCCCATTGGAAATCGTGGCCTTAGACCACGTCAAACTTGACTCCAGTTCCAGTGGTTTTCAATACGCTCTGACAATTACGGATCACTTTAGTAAATTTCTAGTTGTTATACCAGCCCGTGATCTGACTGCCAAAACCACGGCTGACCTTTTTCTGAGACACTTTGCTCGACCATACGGGTACCCTGAGCGAATCTTAACGGACCAAGGCCCAGCATTCGAGTCTCAGCTGTTCCAAGAACTTTGCTCACTGTACGGATGCAAGAAAATTAGGATGACCGCCTACCATCCACAGGGAAATGGGCTATGTGAAAGAGCCAATCAAACCATCATCGGACTTCTCCGGAGCTTATCAGCAGAAAAACGCGCCCAGTGGCCGACCTACCTGCCCGAATTGGCCTATTTCTATAATAACACCGAACACTGCTCCACAGGGTTCACACCCTTTTATTTGCTTTTCGGCTGACAGGGCAAATTACCCAAAGATTTGGAACTGCTCCCGGAAGTGAATGAGCCCATTGATTTACAGACTGATTGGGTGCGAGCACACCAACACCGAATAAAAACGGCTCAAGAGATTGTGGAGTTGAGAATGGCAGTCGTACACCACCGTCAAGAGAAGTATTATAATGCCCACGGCCGAGCTACTATCTTGCAAGTTGGTGACAAAGTCTGGAGGAAGAAGCACCATCGTGTTAGCAAACTGGATGCCATGTGGGAGGAAATTCCATACGTTATAGTCGGGATCAGTACATAATCCCTCTGGACGGGATCCCGGCGGTCGAAATACCGACGTCGGAATCCCGACCACACAATCCCGACAGGGGGGGCGAGCGGAACGCAGCCCCTTGCGGGCTCACTTTGCTCGCCACGCTGTGGGCACGGTACCTCGCTACGCTCGGCACACTATTATATTCTCCCTCTATGGGTGTCGTGGACACCCACGGAGGGAGAATATGTCGGGATTGTGTCGGTCGGGATTCCGTCGTCCGTATATCGACCGCCGGGATCCCGTCCAGTGGGATGTTGACTGCATCCCTTATAGTCGGTGTTCCAATGGGTAATAGCTATACATACTGGATCCGTCATGGTCACGGAGGACCAGTCAGAGTTGTATCCAGAGACCAAATAAAACCCTGCACTCTGGAAGTCCCAAGAGTGGGAAAAGACTCAGCTGTGACAGAAAGACAAGAAACCCCAGGAAGCATCCCCTTACATGACCCCATGGAACTCCTGTTGTTTATGGGTGGCACAATTCCGACGAGCTACGTGGAAATGTTAACCCCAAAACTCAGAGTAGAGGGATCCATTGAATGTCTTGATTCTTTATATATTGAAAATGTTCAGACCGAGGATGAGGTATCTATCCCGGCCAAAAGGAGATCGAAACGCAGTACTAGAGGCACATTGCCCCTAAGGTATCGCGATTGAAGTGCGATGATATGTACTGATAACTCCTACATTTATAAATGAATGTATATATGTATTAATCTTGAACTGTTATACAAGAATTGAAGACGTTTAGTATAACTTGTATTTAACGTTGACATAGCTGGGAGGCATGTAATACCCTGGCATTAGTAAAGGTATATATATGGTAAAGGTTATGAAAATAATATTACCCTCACAGAGGGAAAGTACTTTTTAATTATAAACCCCTCATGGAGGGTAGATGGCACAGACGGAATGGTTGGTGGCCCAACCGTAACATGGTAGCGTGACCCCAGAGACTGATTCACTGTTCTAGTACAGGGGGGCTCGCAGCGCTGTAAAGAGAGGAGATGTAGCGCGTGGGGTGAGCGGGAAAAAGCCACCCGCGAGAGCCAGAAGGGAGGAGGCGAACGAGCGCGGGGACGGTGAGGAGAGCGGCGTGTGCCTGAGCAGCGGTCCGGGAATAGAGTGTGCGCAACGAGTGATGGGACTGAGCCGTTCGGCTCTCCAGAACCCCAGTGCCCTTACCGAAAAGGAATCTCGGCGAGGACGTCAGTGGGAGCGGCTTGTGGGCGGCAGCTGTACCCGGTCCCAGGAGCTGACTGAGGAGGCGGCTTGAGCGCTCAAAGCGCTGCGGGAGGAGAGTTCTGGCTGGGCAGTGTTAAGAGATCCAGCCCCGGAGACGCCTTCGGGGAGGCGGCCCAGCAACGTGTGACCAACCGGAGCAGTGAGTGCAAGTACAAAGGGAAGCGGGAGGCGGCTCCAGACACCCCATATAAGGTTAGGGGTGGGCCTGTCTGGATTACATCAAAGGAGGGTCGCCCCTCAGAAGGGAAATTACTGCATAGACTATACAGCAGTGGCATCACACTGAAGGGGAAACTACGACTTTGGTTCCTTAGAGACTACACAACAGGGGCATCCCACAGAAGGGAAAGTTAATGCAGTACTGGAAGCCAGATTTGTCAGTAAAAACCCCACAGTGAATGGCATTTATTGCAGTACTTTCTAGTTCCACCCTGCTTCGACAGTGACATTTAGCAAGCAGGATAATAAGACAAGTTGAGTGAACAGAATCAACAGAGTATGTCCACATACCCTAAATATCCTTATTCAGCAGAAAGTTACATTTTGTGACAACTCGAGGGATAGACTCCACAGACTCTCCAGGAGTTGGCGGATGCTTTAGTCCAGTTCTGGGAGGAGATCCCTCAGGAGACCATCTGCCACCTCATCAGGAGCATTCCCAGGCGTTGTAGGGAGGTCATACAGGCACGTGGAAGCCATACACACTACTGAGCCTCATTTTGACTTGTTTTAAGGACATTACATCAAAGTTGGATCAGCATGTAGTGTGTTTTTCCACTTTAATTTTGAGTGTGACTCCAAATCCAGACCTCCATGGGTTAATAAATTTGATTTCCATTGGTAATATTTGTGTGATTTTGTTGTCAGCACATTCAATTATGTAAAGAACAAAGTATTTAATAAGAATATTTCATTCATTCAGATCTAGGGTGTGTTATTTTAGTGTTCCCTTTATTTTTTTGAGCAGTGTGTATATATATATATATATATATATTTATATATCTGTGTAGGTGCTAATATATCCCACCAGATGGAGTGTGGGCGCTTGTATTTATCGGGTGTACTATGGTATGCCGGCGCCCAGTATACCGGCGCTGGCATCCGAACCTCCGGTATACCGGCAGTGGGGTGAGTGCAAAAAAATACCTTGCGGGCTCGTTTCGCTCGCCACTCTGCGGGCACTGTGGTGCGCTACGCACGCCATGCTATTTATTCTCCCTCCATGGGTGTCGTGGGTGCCCCAAGAGAGAAAATAGTTGTCGGTATGCTGGCTATCGGGATTCCGGCGCCGCTATGCTGAGCGCTGGGATCCCGACAGCCGGCATATCAAGTGCCACCCGTATTTATCAGGCTCGCCTCACACTCTCTGCAGAGGCATACAGGATTTGCAAAGGAGGGTTTCTGTATATGAGCCGGCTCCCCGCACCTACCTTGTGATGCCACTACTCCCACCGGTGGTGTATAAACCTAACCGCCCATCCCCGCTGCCTAAACCTAACCGCCCCTCCCCTACCGCCTCACTAAAAACCCCTCCCATGGCCCCACTGTGTGGTGCCTAAAATTAACACCCTCCTTTTCCATCCCTAAACCTAACCCACCGGCTGCACTTATGGACCTGATGCTGGCTGTCATGATTCCAGTGTTGGTCTCCTGCCCCTTTCAGAGTTGCGGCGTTGGGTTTCCAACAGGTGTAAGTTTTTAGGATTTAAAATGGACACTCTTTATTGGAGCATTTATTATGCTCAGTACTGACTTCGCCTTCAGCCCTGCACAGGAATGAGCATCACTTGCTCTTCTGCATGTTTTGTGTAACAAAAAAAGCTTTCCTGACCTGCCACATTGTAGGAAGGCGGCTGTATCTGCTTTGTGACTTGTCTGCTCATTCTGGTCCTAGGTTCCGGCTTTCTGATTAATTAGTATTCTCAAATCTCCGCTACATAATTCATTGTGTGCTTTCCTCCTGAGGCATTGTCGCACAGGCAGATAAGGTTTAATGTAAGCTTCTAGCTTTGTGTGCAAAACACATTATGGCATTTTTCATAATTATCCCTAAAGCAATTAACAGACAGAGAATTAATGAAAGGAAATGTGCTGTGATACCACTAGAAACAGTGAAAGGTAACTGTGAAATGTAGAGCATACAGTAGGAAAGAAAGATCTGTGCTGAAACCGACCCAGCCATTGCCAATCTGTCTCAGTGGCTTCTAATAAGGACCTGTTGTGAGTTGAATGGGATGCTTCTGCAGGTGTTATATTTAATAGGGAAAAATTTCTTGTTGAAAAGTGTATGTTTATGGTAATGAGCTCTTTATGATATTTATGGAAACTATGATTTTCTGGACAATTTGCCATTGGTCAGTTGGATAAGGAATGTTATTTTGTTGTTCAAAACTATTTTGATAAAAAAAAAATGACTACAATATCATAAAAACTAAAGCATATGGTAGCACAAAGCTGATATGGCATCAAATTTAGGGTTGGGTATGTATAAAAAAAAATGTTTCCATAAAATTGCATGCACAAGTCTCTGGGAACATTGGGGGTCATTCCGAGTTGATCGCTCGCTAGCAGTTTTTAGCAGCCGTGCAAATGCTATGCCGCCGCCCACTGGGGAGTGTATTTTAGCTTAGCAGAAGTGTGAACGCTTGTGCAGCCGAGCTCTGCAAAAACAGTTTGTGCAGTTTCAGAGTAGCTCAGAACTTACTCAGCGCTTGCGATCACTTCAGCCTATTCGTGTCCGGATTTGACGTCACACACCCGCCCAGCGTTCGCACAACAACGCCTGCGTTTTTCCAAACACTCCCTGAAAACGGTCAGTTGACACCCAGAAATGCCCACTACATGTCAATCACTCTGTGGCCATCAGTGCGACTTAATTCTTTGCTAGATCCTGTGCAAAATCACATCGTTCGTTGTACCTGTACGTCGCGCGTGCGCATTGCGGGGCATACACATGTGCAGAAATGCCATTATTCGCCCTGATCGCTGTGCTGTGAAAATCGGCAGCGAGCGATCAACTCGGAATGACCCCCATGGTCCCTGTACCACGTTCCTGGGGATATCTCTATTGCTCATGCGCGAATCACCGGAAAATTGCAACCGTGGCCAAGAAAAACCCAGGGACAGTGGTAGGTGTAGTGACTGCTCAGTGCAAACCCACCCCCCTTTCCCCCAGGCAGTGGCAGTTGTAGTGACTACTCAGTGCAAACCCACCCCTCCTCTTCCGGGACAGTGGCAGTTGTAGTGACTGCTCAGTACAAACCCACCTCCTCTCCCAGGACAGTGGCAGGTGTAGTGACTGCTCAGTGTAAACCCACCCACCCCTCTCTTGGGACAGTGGGAGGTGTAGTGACTGCCCAGTGCAAACCCACCCCCTCTCTCCCTGGACAGTGGCAGGTGAAGAAACACTCCCCCCAAAGTTTAAATTCTTATACAATACACCACCACCACAGCATCAATCACCATACAAACTTACTGTAAAGTACGTAGTTAGCTATCTCTGCTGGCCTGCCCCCTTAAGCTCCACCAAGAGTTAGATGTGACAGTGATACAGGCAATAAAACTCAAAATGCATTGGCCGCTTCCTACACAAACAAAAATTGTGCTGGCTGGGAGAGGGCACCCTGGGAGGAGTGTTTGTATTGCTCTTCTTCAACTGCACACACAGCCACACAGTGGAGAGAGCTACCGCGCGCAACAGTGTGACATCATCATGTCACGCACATACACTGGGGAGGCGGAAACTAAGCAGCCATTATCCTCCCAGTCAGTGACACCATTACTGACTGGGTGGACATTAATCAGCTGAATCGGGCAGTATTAAGCACGCAGCGGTGGAACTAGTGCTTGTGCATTGCACCAAGGCCCAGTGCTGTAAAGGGGCCCACAGCCACTGGCATTACAAAGAGTCACACTGACTCCTTGTATGTTACTGCCAGCAGCTACACTGCCTGCCGCCAGTGCCCCGGTATAACAAAGCAGCAGCGCATAATCGGGTCCCAGCATGAGAGGGAGGAGGGGCCGTTCTTCCCTCTTCTCCCCTCTCGAGCGCGTCTGCCCCACAGATGTGCCTACTGTAAAATGTGAAGGGTGAGGAGGGACGATCTCCCATCTTCTCCCCTCGCCTCTCGAGTGCCTCCTCCTTCTCCTCCCAGACGTGCTGCTGCTGATGTGCGCTGAGGGTAGTGATGGGTAGTTCATGACTGATTAGTTCAAAATGAACTAATCTTCAAAGGGAACTAGTTCGTTCAGTTCACAGCTCTGGCAAAGATTAGCTCATCAGGGAGTAAAGCAGGTGGGAGGAGTTAGACACAGACAGAATAGAGCCAGAAGCTGCATTAGGCTACTCACTGTCTCACTCACTGGATTTTACTTCCTGAATCTGATCCTGTAAAATGAAAGTTAAAAGTACAACACAGCCCAGCAATACAGATCTAATAAAAAAAAATAGCATCTGCACGGCCTAGCCAAAGTCTATGTGTGTCTGTGAGTGAGCATGTGTGGTCATGCTGCTCACTTTTCTGTGATACAATCACTGTCGTATTAGTCCAGATGTCCAAACACTTGCTGCTGCTTCTGGTTCTGGGTCCTGGGCATACTGCTGTGCTAAATCTTACTGGGTGTGTAGGTGCTGCTGCTGCAGCACTGTTATTCAGCTCTCTCATGTAATACATCTCTGCTGCCACAGGTGGCACTGCTGTGCTCAGACATGGGGGTAAATTTACTTAAATGGGAGTTCTATTTAAGATAGGATGATGCCCAAAGCAACCAATCAGATTCTGCTTCTCATTTATCTAGCACCTTCTAGAAGATAATACCTGGAATCTGATTGGTTGCTATGGGCAACATCCCATCTTAAATAGAACTCCCATCTTAGTAAATTTACCCCATTGTGTGGACTCTGTGGAGCTGATTGAGCTACATTGTCCTGACGACTCATGAGTCATTCTCCTTGCAAGTATTTCAGCAGTTCACTGATTCATACAGATCACTGATCAGCTCTCTGGCTCAATGACTCATACAGCCATAACAAGTCAGTACCTTGCCTCCAAGCCACCATGTGTGGCACTGCTGTACTCAGCATATGCATTGTACTGTGTGGAGCTGATCCTGAACTGCAATTCCCCCAGTATATTAGGTGACAAGTTACACTCCCAATCAGCTAAAGACACAGTGCTGAGTGCTGCATGCTATCCTGTAGGGTCTGATTACTGTACACAACACAAGACATAGGGGGATATTATGTACTATGAACCTTCAAGTGACATAAAGTAGAGCAGTTGTCCCTAGCAACCAATCAGCTTCTATCACTTTATAGACTGTTGAAGATAAATGACAGAAGCTGATTGGTTACTTTGCAGCAGCTCCACTTTATCTCTCTCTAAGATCTGTTACATTGGGGCAAAGGGACATTTTTTTCTTTTACTTACTGTATTTTAAAGCAGAAAAAAGTGACTTCTTACATTACTCTGAATTTGGGTCTTTCACTTGCATATTATGACTACTGTAATTAAAAATTAATATCAACAATTGGATTAATTTTGCAGAGATAAACATGTCACTATAAGGTTGCTATATAAGTTATTGCTTTTCTTAAATATAAAAAAATCTGACATAATAAATATATCTGATCATCTGAACAAGACTATGGGGGTATATTTACTAAAATTCATATTTTTCCGAATGAGGTTAAAGTTCAAACACGAATGACATCGAAAGTGTAAAATTGCAACTTTTCGAATTTATTACGACTAATTTACTAAGCTGTCGTATTCTGCATTTTCGTATTTTCCGATGTCGATGTCATTCGTATTTTTTGGCAGTGTTTTATGGGAGTGAATTGTAAAACACTGCCGACATTAACACAATGAATCTCGGCCGGATCTGTGAGATCCGTGCTGGGCTTCATTGTGCACCTTTCGTAAAAAAAAAACATTGTTAAAAATAAAAAATAAAAATGCGTGGGGTCTCCCCTCCTAAACAAAACCAGCCTCGGGCTCTTTGAGCCGGTCCTGGTTGAAAAAATATGTGGGGGGAAATGACAGGGGTTCCCCCATATTTAATCAACCAGCACCGGGCTCTGCGCCTGGTCCTGGTTCCAAAAATACGGGGGACAAAAAGCGTAGGGGTCCCCTGTATTTTTGAAACCAGCACCGGGCTCCACTAGCCAGGTACATAATGCCACAGCCGGGGGACACTTTTATATTGGTCCCTGCGGCCCTGGCATTACATACCCAACTAGTCACCCCTGGCCGGGGTACCCTGGAGGAGTGGGAACCCCTTAAATCAAGGGGTCCCCCCTCCAGCCACCCAAGGGCCAGGGGTGAAGCCCGAGGCTGTCCCCCCCATCCAAGGGCGGCGGATGGGGGGCTGATAGACTTTTTTTTAAAGATGTGAATATTGTTTTTAGTAGCAGTACTACAAGTCCCAGCAAGCCTCCCCGCAAGCTGGTACTTGGAGAACCACAAGTACCAGCATGCGGTGGAAAACCGGCCCGCTGGTACCTGTTGTACTACTACTAAAAAAATACCCCAATAAAAACAGGAGACGCACACCTTGAAAGTATAAGTTTATTACATACATGCACACCGCCAAACATACATACTTACCTATGTTCACACGAGGGTCGGTCCTCTTCTCCATGTAGAATCCATGGAGTACCTGTTGGAAAAAGTATACTCACATAATCCAGTGTAGATCGGTTCTCTTCTGTTTTTTGTATAATCCACGTACTTTGCAAAATAAAAAAATGAACACCCGACCACGCACTGAAAGGGGCCCCATGTTTTCACATGGGACCCCTTTCCCCGACTGCCAGGACCCCCCCCTGACTCCTGTCTAAGAGGGTTCCTTCAGCCAATCAGGGAGCGCCACGTCGTGGCACCCTCCTGATTGGCTGTGTGCTCCTGTAGTGTCTGTCAGGCAGCACACGGCAGTGATACAATGTAGCGCCTATGCGCTCAATTGTAACCAATGGTGGGAACTTTGCGGACAGCGGTGAGGTTACTTTCGGTCAAAATGAACTAATCTTCAAAGGGAACTAGTTCGTTCAGTTCACAGCTCTGGCAAAGATTAGCTCATCAGGGAGTAAAGCAGGTGGGAGGAGTTAGGCACAGACAGAATAGAGCCAGCAGCTGCATTAGGCTACTCACTGTCTCACTCACTGGATTTTACTTCCTGAATCTGATCCTGTAAAATGAAAGTTAAAAGTACAACACAGCCCAGCAATACAGATCTAATAAAAAAAAATAGCATCTGCACGGCCTAGCCAAAGTCTATGTGTGTCTGTGAGTGAGCATGTGCGGTCATGCTGCTCACTTTTCTGTGATACAATCACTGTCGTATTAGTCCAGATGTCCAAACACTTGCTGCTGCTTCTGGTTCTGGGTCCTGGGCATACTGCTGTGCTAAATCTTCTACTGGGTGTGTAGGTGCTGCTGCAGCAGCACTGTTATTCAGCTCTCTCATGTAATACATCTCTGCTGCCACAGGTGGCACTGCTGTGCTCAGACATGGGGGTAAATTTACTTAAATGGGAGTTCTATTTAAGATAGGATGATGCCCAAAGCAACCAATCAGATTCTGCTTCTCATTTATCTAGCACCTTCTAGAAGATAATACCTGGAATCTGATTGGTTGCTATGGGCAACATCCCATCTTAAATAGAACTCCCATCTTAGTAAATTTACCCCATTGTGTGGACTCTGTGGAGCTGATTGAGCTACATTGTCCTGACGACTCATGAGTCATTCTCCTTGCAAGTATTTCAGCAGTTCACTGATTCATACAGATCACTGATCAGCTCTCTGGCTCAATGACTCATACAGCCATAACAAGTCAGTACCTTGCCTCTAAGCCACCATGTGTGGCACTGCTGTACTCAGCATATGCATTGTACTGTGTGGAGCTGATCCTGAACTGCAATTCCCCCAGTATATTAGGTGACAAGTTACACTCCCAATCAGCTAAAGACACAGTGCTGAGTGCTGCATGCTATCCTGTAGGGTCTGATTACTGTACACAACACAAGACATAGGGGGATATTATGTACTATGAACCTTCAAGTGACATAAAGTAGAGCAGTTGTCCCTAGCAACCAATCAGCTTCTGTCACTTTATAGACTGTTGAAGATAAATGACAGAAGCTGATTGGTTACTTTGCAGCAGCTCCACTTTATCTCTCTCTAAGATCTGTTACATTGGGGCAAAGGGACATTTTTTCTTTTACTTACTGTATTTTAAAGCAGAAAAAAGTTACTTCTTACATTACTCTGAATTTGGGTCTTTCACTTGCATATTATGACTACTGTAATTAAAAATTAATATCAACAATTGGATTAATTTTGCAGAGATAAACATGTCACTATAAGGTTGCTATATAAGTTATTGCTTTTCTTAAATATAAAAAAATCTGACATATTAAATATATCTGATCATCTGAACAAGACTATGGGGGTATATTTACTAAAATTCATATTTTTCCGAATGAGGTTAAAGTTCAAACACGAATGACATCGAAAGTGTAAAATTGCAACTTTTCGAATTTATTACGACTAATTTACAAAGCTGTCGTATTCTGCATTTTCGTATTTTCCGATGTCGATGTCATTCGTATTTTTTGGCAGTGTTTTACGGGAGTGAATTGTAAAACACTGCCGACATTAACACAATGAATCTCGGCCGGATCTGTGAGATCCGTGCTGGGCTTCATTGTGCACCTTTCGTAAAAAAAAAAACATTGTTAAAAATAAAAATGCGTGGGGTCCCCCCTCCTAAACAAAACCAGCCTCGGGCTCTTTGAGCCGGTCCTGGTTGAAAAAATATGTGGGGGGAAATGACAGGGGTTCCCCCATATTTAATCAACCAGCACCGGGCTCTGCGCCTGGTCCTGGTTCCAAAAATACGGGGGACAAAAAGCGTAGGGGTCCCCTGTATTTTTGAAACCAGCACCGGGCTCCACTAGCCAGGTACATAATGCCACAGCCGGGGTACAATCAAGGGGTCCCCCCTCCAGCCACCCAAGGGCCAGGGGTGAAGCCCGAGGCTGTCCCCCCAATCCAAGGGCGGCGGATGGGGGGCTGATAGACTTTTTTTTAAAGATGTGAATATTGTTTTTAGTAGCAGTACTACAAGTCCCAGCAAGCCTCCCCCGCAAGCTGGTACTTGGAGAACCACAAGTACCAGCATGCGGTGGAAAACCGGCCCGCTGGTACCTGTTGTACTACTACTAAAAAAATACCCCAATAAAAACAGGAGACGCACACCTTGAAAGTATAAGTTTATTACATACATGCACACCGCCAAACATACATACTTACCTATGTTCACACGAGGGTCGGTCCTCTTCTCCATGTAGAATCCATGGGGTACCTGTTGGAAAAAGTATACTCACATAATCCAGTGTAGATCGGTCCTCTTCTGTTTTTTGTATAAGCCACGTACTTTGCAAAATAAAAAAATGAACACCCGACCACGCACTGAAAGGGGCCCCATGTTTTCACATGGGACCCCTTTCCCCGACTGCCAGGACCCCCCCCCCTGACTCCTGTCTAAGAGGGTTCCTTCAGCCAATCAGGGAGCGCCACGTCGTGGCACCCTCCTGATTGGCTGTGTGCTCCTGTAGTGTCTGTCTGGCAGCACACGGCAGTGATACAATGTAGCGCCTATGCGCTCAATTGTAACCAATGGTGGGAACTTTGCGGACAGCGGTGAGGTTACTTTCGGTCAACCACTGTCCGCAAAGTTCCCGCCATTGGTTACAATGGAGCGCATAGGCGCTACATTGTATCACTGCTGTGTGCTGTCTGACAAACACTACAGGAGCACACAGCCAATCAGGAGGGTGCCACGACGTGGCGCTCCCTGATTGGCTGAAGGAACCCTCTTAGACAGGAGTCAGGGGGGGGTCCTGGCAGTCGAGGGGAAAGGGGTCCCATGTGAAAACATGGGGCCCCTTTCAGTGCGTGGTCGGGTGTTTGTTTTTTTATTTTGCAAAGTACGTGGATTATACAAAGAACAGAAGAGGACCGATCTACACTGGATTATGCGAGTATACTTTTTCCAACAGGTACCCCATGGATTCTACATGGAGAAGAGGACCGACCCTCGTGTGAACATAGGTAAGTATGTATGTTTGGCGGTGTGCATGTATGTAATAAACTTATACTTTCAAGGTGTGCGTCTCCTGTTTTTATTGGGGTACTTTTTTTAGTAGTAGTACAACAGGTACCAGCGGGCCTGGTTTTCCACCGCATGCTGGTACTTGTGGTTCTCCAAGTACCAGCTTGCGGGGGAGGCTTGCTGGGACTTGTAGTACTGCTACTAAAAACAATATTCACATCTTTAAAAAAAGTCTATCAGCCCCCCATCCGCCGCCCTTGGATGGGGGGGACAGCCTCGGGCTTCACCCCTGGCCCTTGGGTGGCTGGAGAGGGGTCCCCTTGATTTAAGGGGTTCCCACTCCTCCAGGGTACCCCGGCCAGGGGTGACTAGTTGGGTATGTAATGCCAGGGCCGCAGGGACCAATATAAAAGTGTCCCCCGGCTGTGGCATTATGTACCTGGCTAGTGGAGCCCGGTGCTGGTTTTAAAAATACGGGGAACCCCTACGCTTTTTGTCCCCCCGTATTTTTGGAACCAGGACCAGGCGCAGAGCCCGGTGCTGGTTGATTAAATATGGGGGAACCCCTGTCATTTTCCCCCCCATATTTTTTCAACCAGGACCAGCTCAAAGAGCCCGAGGCTGGTTTTGCTTAGGAGGGGGGACCCCACGCATTTTTTTCCTGCAAATTTAACACTTTCCCACCCCTTCCCACTGATAAACATGCACGGATCTCATGGATCCGTGCATGCCTATCAGAACACGGTAAAAAAAAGCAGGTCTGTTTTATTTTAGCATTTTTTTACGATTTGTATTGTTTCACAGCAGTGTTTGGCTATTGCCGGCAGTGTTTGTGAATTACACTTTTTAGTAAATTACCGAGTTCTACCAAATAACAGGCGTATTTGACCGATGGTGTATTCATTCGTATTTTTTTTCTTTGAGTTCCAAAAAAATACGAATGCCCTCATCACTGCCGTGATTTGAGTTTAGTAAATTCCCGAGATGACACTTTGAAGAAAAAACACCATCTCGTCAAAATCGGGAGCTTAGTAAATTTCCCCCTATAACTCCCACAATGAGCTAGTATTAGACCTACTCTATGTGTAATAGTCTAGACTAGTTCTAAATCCATTCACTCCTTTCAGTCTCAGAGTCTGAGTGAAATGATGAACTAAATGAACTACATGAAGTAATCTTCTGAACTAATCTTTTCAGTGAACTAGATCATAATGAACTAATCACCAAAGTGAACTAGTTTCCCATCACTAGCTGAGGGCCCTTCCAATGAGGAGGAGGGGCCTATCTCTCTCTGCTTCTCCCCCATACACAATAATACAGGCTGTGTGGGACTGCTCGGCTAGAGGTGGGGAGGGGCTCCTCACTCCCCTTTCATACTTATATTCCACCCCCTCCCACTGACGTCCCTGGTGCCAAAAGTTAATGGGAGGCACTCACTGGCCATCTCCATGTACAGAAACTCCATTGTACAAGCCACAGAGGCCAGGTAAGAAAAAAACAATGCTAGAGTACTACAAGTGGGAAGTGCTGCTTAGCCTCTCTCTCTTTTTGTCTCTGTCCTCTCTCTTCCTCTTGCCACCCTCTCACTTCCTCTACCCTCTCACTTGTGCACTTTCTCTCCCATGGCCCCCTTTCTCTGGTGTCTCTTTCTCTCCCCCTCCTCCTCTCTCCTTCCCCTCTCTCTCTCTCTCTCCTTCTGCCCCCCTTTCCCTCTCCCCATCTCCCCTATCTCTCTCCGTCCCCCATGTCTCTCCATCTTTCCCTTCTCCTTGACTCTCTCTCCATTTTCCCGCCTCTCTCCATCTCTCTCATTCTCAATCTACCCCCTCTCTCACTTTCTCTGACTCCCACCTTCTGCCCCTCCTTCCTCTCTCTCTGTCTCCCCCTCTCTCCATCTCTGTCTCTCTCTCTCCCTCCATCTCCTGTCTCTGTTACCCTGCACCTCTCTTCCTTCCTCTTCTCCCTTCTCTCTCTCGCTCTTCCTCGCTCCGTCTCCCCCAACTCTCTCTCCGTCTCCCCCTCTCTCTATGTCTGCCTCTCTTCATCTATCCCCTTTCTCTATTTCTCAGTCTCCCCCACTCTTCCACCCCCTCTCCCTATCTCCGCCCCTTTCTCTATCCCTCTGGCTTTTGTCTCCCTCTCTCTCTCTGTTCCTCTGCACTTCTTCTTCCCTCTCTCTCTCTCTCTCTTTGGACGGGATGTACTGTACTAAGCTTGTCCTCGGCACTAAATGCTCTCTTACTGCTCTGGGTACTTCTCCATGCTTACCCCTCTCCTGCCGCCCGACGCTGCCTTTCTCTTCCATTCTTTATGCATCACGTGTCCTTTCTGTAATGTTACCTGCCCCCATTGTCCACCTATTGGTCCTCCTTTAGCTCCAAATGCACCAAGCCCGGAGTGGCCGCAGTAGAGGGGTGGCGGGGCTACTGTTCTTACCGGCGGTGATTCACAGAGAAAACCTCATAAGAGAAAGGCAGCACCGGGTGGCTGGGGAGGGAGGTTAGCGTGGAGAAGAGTGCTCAAGCCGGTAATAGGCCATTTAGCGTCGTGGACAAGCTTAGTACATCCCGCCCTCTGTCTCCCCACCCCTCTCTCGCTCTCTTCCTCTCTCCATCTATCACTTCTCTCTCTTTCTCAGTTTCCCATCTTTCTCTGTTCCTCTCCCCATTTCTTCCTTCCTCTTCATACCTCTCTGTCTTCCCTCCATCCCCCCCGTGTGTGTGTGTGTGTGTGTGTGTGTGTGTGTGTGTGTGTGTGTGTGTGTGTGTGTCTCCATCTATTCTATACTGTCTCTCTCTCAGTCTCCCCTTCTCTGTCTCTCCATCTCTGCCCCTCTCTGTCTCCCCCTCCCTCTCCCCATATCCGCCCCTTTTTCCATCTCCGCCCCTCTCTCCATCTCCGCCCCTCTCTCTCTCCCTCTGTCTCCCATCTCTCTCTCTATTCTTCTGCACCTCTCTTCCTTCCTTCTCACCCCTCTCACTCTCTGTCTGCCTCTCTCCATCTACCTCTCTCTCTCTCTCTCTCTCTCTCTCTCTCTCTCTCTCTCTCTCTCTCTCTCTCTCTCTGTCTCCCCCTCTCTCTCTCTGTTTTCCTGGGCAACAAGAAAATAGGGTAAGTGCCTAAGTGCAAGAGCTATTACGCATAAAGTGAGGAGACAGATGACAAATCTGGTCAAATCAAAAGGTTTTTTTTAGTTATGGCCCTCATTCTCAAGGTTAATTACATTGTTATAGTTGAACTAATGATTGCTTTTTCCATTAAATAAGGTACAGTAATATAATGCAAAGTGTGTGAATAGATAGAAATATATCTCTAAGTTATGTAGATATAGTAGCTTCATCTTTATTCTCAGAAACACAGTGTTACAGAATCAGTATGGGTGTTTTCTCCAAATCAGTAATGTGTGTCAAGTAGACGCAACATAGATCACTTGTTTTTCTATATTGTTAATTATATACACTAATATATCATTCCAATACTTGTGCTTTTTATTTTTTACTACATATATTAAAAGTTTAGTACAGTACACATCGCTGGAGTAGTTCTTATTGGAGCCCTGTGCTAGCCCCACCTACAAAGCTGTGATGTCATCAGAGGATTTTTTCAGGAGAAGTGTAGAGAGCTACCCAGACACTCCAGGGGCTCTACACATTGCAGGATCCAAGCTTGGTGCATCCTTTGTATGCTCTGAGCAGCACTTCCAGGCACCTTGCTAAAAAGATGCAGCAGGGCCGAAACTAGGATTTTTGTCACCCGAGCTAACCCTGTGTGGACTCAATGTTCACATTTGCCTATATATGGGAGAGTTTGCGTTCTATGAAATCCTGCAGCATATGTAACTTGGAGAATGTGCAGGTAGATGGGTGATACACTTCCCAACGTTTTATTTACCCGGATCGCGGTTATACTCCGCGATAACTGTAGAGATGAGCGGGTTCGGTTCCTCGGAATCCGAACCCGCCCGAACTTCATGTTTTTTTTCACGGGTCCGAGCGACTCGGATCTTCCCGCCTTGCTCGGTTAACCCGAGCGCGCCCGAACGTCATCATGACGCTGTCGGATTCTCGCGAGGCTCGGATTCTATCGTGAGACTCGGATTCTATATAAGGAGCCGCGCGTCGCCGCCATTTTCACTCGTGCATTGAGATTGATAGGGAGAGGACGTGTCTGGCGTCCTCTCCATTAGAATAGAGATAGATTAGATAGAGAGAGAGAGATTGTGCAGAGTCGCAGACAGAGTTAGTTTACCACAGTCAGTGACCAGTGCAGTTGCTAGTTAACTTTTATTTAATATAATATATCCGTTCACTTCTCTCTGCTATATCCGTTCTCTGCCTGAAAAAAAAAACGATACACAGCACAGTCAGTCACACAGTGTGACTCAGTCTGTGTGCACTCAGCTCAGCCCAGTGTGCTGCACAGTCATCAATGTATAAATTAAAAGCTTATAATTAATTGTGGGGGAGACTGGGGAGCACTGCAGGTTGTTAGCAGGAGCCAGGAGTACAATTATATTAATTAACAGTGCACACTTTTGCTGCAGGAGTGGTGACCAGTGCCTGACCACCAGTATAGTATTGTTGTATACTACTAATATCTCTTTAAATATCAACCAGTCTATATTAGCAGCAGACACAGTACAGTGCGGTAGTTCACGGCTGTGGCTACCTCTGTGTCGGCACACGGCAGGCAGTCCGTCCGACCAGAATTGTATTATTTATTATTATATACCTACCACCTAACCGTGGTTTTTTTTTCATTCTTTATACCGTCATAGTGTCATCCTAATTGTTACGAGTATACTACTATCTCTTTATCAACCAGTGTACAGTGCGGTAGTTCACGGCTGTGGCTACCTCTGTGTCGGCACACGGCAGGCAGTCCGTCCGACCAGAATTGTATTATTTATTATTATATACCTACCACCTAACCGTGGTTTTTTTTTCATTCTTTATACCGTCATAGTGTCATCCTAATTGTTACGAGTATACTACTATCTCTTTATCAACCAGTGTTGGGGGCTGGTCTGGCTCTGTGGGGCTGGTCTCTTCAAAGTGCTGCTGGGATTTCTAAGTGAGTTGGATACAGTATAAAGGTGAACTCTGATTAATCTCTGTCTATCCATACAGAGATATTAATTTTGTGAGAGAAAGTAATCTGATTCTGATTGATTGATTGTATCTATACTGTTTCTTTTTGTTTTAATACATTGTACTGGGTTTTTTTTTTGTTTTTGTTTTTCTTTTGGAGGGGAAAAAAAAAAAAAAGTGTGAGGTGATAGCCTGAGGGGTTAACTCAGGTGTGAGTAATCAGGAGTAATCAGGAGGGTGAGGGGCTGATTGAAGCAGCTGGGTGAGCCTATATAAGCAGTGACCAGACTCTTTGAGCCTGCTCTGTGGGGCTGGTCTCTTCAAAGTGCTGCTGGGATTTCTAAGTGAGTTGGATACAGTATAAAGGTGAGTTAGAATACAGATAAAGGTGAGTTTTATAATACACAATCAGGAACACACATTTACAGTACCATTAAACTTCTGGTGAGACTGCAAGGGGCTGACCGAGTGAGTGAGAGGGTCTCTTACTTGGAGTAGCAGAGGGGCTGTGATTGTGCGGGTGTGAGGGGCATTTTTTTTTTTTTTTTTTCTTAGCAGGAGCTGGAAGCCGAGTTTAAAGGAGGAGCAGTGAGCTGGTACAACTGCAACTGCTAAGTGGAGTATAGGTGCCGCAGGTGAGAGCACTACGGCTGCATAAAAGTGAAGGACCAAGAACCGCACAAAGATAGATAAGTATAAACCAGCTTAATTATTGTATAAGTGATATTGCTTGTCTTCTATTTTTTATTTTTGCTGCTTTTTCTTTGAGTGTAACAGGGAGTTAGACCTTGCAAACAATATGGGAGGGGCTGTGATTGAGGACCTCACTCAGTGCATGTCGTGCATGATGTATGCACACCTGGAGCTACCGGCCCAGTGTGAATACATCTGCACGAGGTGTGTGCGAACTGTTGCCCTGGAAGCCCAGGTAACTGATCTAGAGCAAACGGTTACGCGACTGAGGGGGATTCACAATCTCGAGCGTAGTTTAGACAGAACGGTGGAGGAGTTGCGGGAGGGGTCACTGGTAGAAGAGGATGATGATCAGGTAGCCAGTTGGGTCACAGTTAGAAGGAAGAATAAGAGGGGGAGGCACGACATCTCCGAACTATCAAACCCGAACAAATTTGCCCGATTGGACGAGGAATCGGAGGATGATAGCGAAGAAATGACGGTGCTGGAGGAGACTGCTCCCTCTAGCATCCAGAGGTGCGGTCCCTCTGGCGCGGTTGGGATAAAAGATAGAGAGGTACCTAGTCAAATGGTGGTGGTAGGGGATTCTATCATCAGGAAGGCAGATAGGGCAATCTGCTACCGGGACCGTGATCGCCGTACAGTCTGTTGTCTCCCGGGTGCTCGGGTACGGCACATCGCGGACCGGGTAGATAGATTGTTGGGAGGGGCTGGCAAAGATCCGGCGGTCTTGGTGCACGTTGGCACCAATGACAAAGTTAGAGGAAAGTGGGATGTCCTTAAGAAAGACTATAGGGACTTAGGAAAGAAACTGAAGGCAAGGACATCTAAGGTAATATTCTCGGAATTATTACCCGTGCCACGCGCTAGTCCAGGGAGGCAGAAGGAGATTAGGGAGGTAAATGTGTGGCTTAGGGATTGGTGCAGGAAAGAGGGGTTTGTGTTCCTGGAACACTGGGCGGACTTCTCAGTCAGACGCCATCTCTTTTGTCGTGACGGATTGCACCTGACTGAGGAGGGGGCAGCGGTGCTGGGGGGAAGGATGGTTAGAAGGTTGGAGGAGATTTTAAACTAGGAGCCTGGGGGGAGGGTTTAGCTAAAAACTACGGGTCATGCAGTGAGAATAGTGGGGATGGCGGTAGTAAACAAAATGGGGGAGAAGTTGGGGGGAGGGTAAGAGCAGGCAGTAAGGTTATTAACATGGGTACTAAAAGGGATTTTACCAAAGCACTAACCAATGACGATTACAGGTCATCCTTGCCACATAAGGTGAAAGATGTCTCTAATGCAAGGGAAAATACTTATCTTAGTTGTATGTATGTAAACGCCAGAAGCATTACTGGTAAAAAGGGTGAACTAGAAATACTTGCAGCAAGCAAACAGTATGATATTATAGCCATTACTGAAACTTGGTGGGATGAATCTCATGATTGGACAGTCAATCTAGAGGGCTATACACTGTTTAGGAGAGACAGACTAAATAAAAAGGGTGGAGGGGTGTGTCTGTACGTAAAGCCGTTTTTAAAACCTAATATATGGGAAGATACTCAGGAGGGTACTGTAGACACTGTTGAGATACTATGGGTAGAAATTGCATGCGGGGAAAAAGGAACAAAAAAGTTAGTATTGGGTGTATGCTATAGGCCGCCTGGTATCAACGCATCTGATGATGAATTGTTACTAAAGCAAATTGAAAAAGCAGCAGGAGTAGGAGACATAGTAGTGATGGGAGATTTTAACTATCCAGAGATAAACTGGAAAAACGATTCATGTGATACTGCTAGGGGCAGTATGTTTTTAAACACACTAAATGATAACTACCTAGTCCAACTAATTGAGGAACCAACTAGGTACAATGCAATCTTAGACCTGGTATTAACAAACAATCAGGATTTGGTATCGGGTATTATAGTAGGGGAACCCATAGGAAACAGCGACCATAATATGGTCACATTCAATATCAGTTTCTACAAACAGCCCTATACTGGCTCAACTAGGACTTTAAACTTTAGCAAAGCAAATTTTGAAATGATGAGGGTATTTTTCAGGGATATTGAATGGGAAGGTTTGTTTTTAGGAAAAAATACTACGGAGAAATGGGAGGTACTAAAATTCCTGCTAGCTAAAAATACACTCAAATATATTCCTATGAGTAGCAAAAAAGGGAATAAAAATCATAAACCGATGTGGCTTAACAAAAAGATTAAGGAACTTATGGGCAAGAAAAGGCGAGCATTTAAAAAATACAAATCTGACGGGGAAGCAGAGTCATTTCAGCACTATAAGGAATGTAACAAAAATTGCAAAAAGGAAATAAGAGCGGCTAAAGTAGAAACTGAAAAACTAGTAGCAAAGGAAAGCAAAGCAAATCCCAAAAAATTCTTTAAATACATCAATAGCAAGAGATTAAAAAAGGAGAGTATAGGCCCTTTGAAGGACACGTTGGGAGTCTTAAGCAAAAATGATAATGACATAGCGAACACACTAAATGAGTTTTTTTCAACAGTATTCACTAGAGAGGACCCAATTCAGGGACTGACACACAATCTCAATAAGGACAATATCACACTGATAGGTACTTATTTAAGCGAGGAAGTAGTCTGTCACCGATTAAAACATTTAAAGATTAATAAATCACCAGGGCCCGATGGTATTCATCCAAGGGTTCTAATGGAGCTTCACTCTGAACTGGCAAAACCGCTATCTCTGATCTTTGAGGATTCAGTTATATCAGGTATGGTTCCCAAAGACTGGCGTATAGCGGAAGTAGTGCCTATATTCAAAAAGGGAAGTAAAGCTGAACCAGGTAATTATAGACCAGTTAGTCTTACATCTATAGTGGGGAAAGTATTGGAAGGTATTCTAAGAGATAGTATTCAGAAGTTCCTTGAAACCAATAAGGTCATTAAAAGGAATCAACATGGGTTTATGAAGGACAGATCCTGTCAAACCAACTTACTTGGCTTTTATGAAACAGTAAGCGCAAACCTAGATCAGGGTAAAGACGTGGATGTAATCTTTTTAGACTTTGCCAAAGCGTTTGATACTGTACCACACATGAGACTTATATACAAGCTACAAGAATCAGGGATAGGAAGCACAATATGCACTTGGGTCAAAAACTGGTTAGATAATAGGAAGCAGCGCGTTGTGGTTAATGGATATTTTTCAACTTGGACTGAAGTGCTAAGTGGTGTGCCGCAAGGCTCAGTATTAGGACCGCTATTGTTCAATATTTTCATTAACGACCTAACAGAAGGTCTAGAGAGCATGGTGTCAATTTTTGCAGATGATACCAAATTGTGTAAGGTTATAAATACAGAGGAGGATGCCGAGTCTCTTCAGAACGACTTAGTTAAATTAGAAGCATGGGCAGCCAAATGGAGAATGCGCTTCAACACAGACAAGTGTAAGGTAATGCACTGTGGTAACAAGAACAAAAAGTACACCTACCTACTAAATGGGGTAAAACTAGGGGATTCTGTACTGGAAAAGGACTTAGGTGTCCTCATAGATAGCAAGCTAAGCAGTAGTACCCAAAGTAGGACTGCAGCAAAGAAGGCTAATAAGATATTAGCATGCATAAAACGGGGTATTGATGCTAGGGACGAGAGTATTATACTCCCATTATATAAATCACTAGTGAGGCCACACCTTGAATACTGTGTACAGTTCTGGGCACCGTACTACAAAAAGGATATCCTGGAGCTTGAAAAGGTACAAAGGAGGGCGACCAAACTAATTAAGGGCATGGAGACGATGGAATACAAGGAAAGGCTTGAAAGACTAGGCATGTTTACATTGGAAAAGCGGAGACTAAGAGGGGATATGATCAACATCTACAAATATATAAGGGGACAATACTCAGAGCTTGCGCGGGACCTGTTTTTGGTTAGATCAACACAGAGGACTCGTGGACACTCGCTCAGGTTAGAGGAGAGGAGATTCCGCACAATACGGCATAAAGGCTTTTTCACGGTAAGGACAATACGTGTTTGGAATTCCCTGCCCGAGGGAGTTGTAATGGCGGAATCTGTCAACACCTTTAAGAATGGGTTAGATAAATTCCTATTGGATAAGGATATCCAGGGGTATGGTGCATAGTCATGCATTATAGTTACTATTTAGTCAAATCATCATGCAGAGGACACCACAAATAGGTTGAACTCGATGGACAATTGTCTTTTTTCAACCTCAGATACTATGTTTATGTTAGTGTACAGTGCGGTAGTTCACGGCTGTGGCTACCTCTGTGTCGGCACACGGCAGGCAGTCCGTCCGACCAGAATTGTATTATTTATTATTATATACCTACCACCTAACCGTGGTTTTTTTTTTCATTCTTTATACCGTCATAGTGTCATCCTAATTGTTACGAGTATACTACTATCTCTTTATCAACCAGTGTACAGTGCGGTAGTTCACGGCTGTGGCTACCTCTGTGTCGGCACACGGCAGGCAGTCCGTCCGACCAGAATTGTATTATTTATTATTATATACCTACCACCTAACCGTGGTTTTTTTTTTCATTCTTTATACCGTCATAGTGTCATCCTAATTGTTACGAGTATACTACTATCTCTTTATCAACCAGTGTACAGTGCGGTAGTTCACGGCTGTGGCTACCTCTGTGTCGGCACACGGCAGGCAGTCCGTCCGACCAGAATTGTATTATTTATTATTATATACCTACCACCTAACCGTGGTTTTTTTTTCATTCTTTATACCGTCATAGTGTCATCCTAATTGTTACGAGTATACTACTATCTCTTTATCAACCAGTGTACAGTGCGGTAGTTCACGGCTGTGGCTACCTCTGTGTCGGCACACGGCAGGCAGTCCGTCCGACCAGAATTGTATTATTTATTATTATATACCTACCACCTAACCGTGGTTTTTTTTTCATTCTTTATACCGTCATAGTGTCATCCTAATTGTTACGAGTATACTACTATCTCTTTATCAACCAGTGTACAGTGCGGTAGTTCACGGCTGTGGCTACCTCTGTGTCGGCACACGGCAGGCAGTCCGTCCGACCAGAATTGTATTATTTATTATTATATACCTACCACCTAACCGTGGTTTTTTTTTCATTCTTTATACCGTCATAGTGTCATCCTAATTGTTACGAGTATACTACTATCTCTTTATCAACCAGTGTACAGTGCGGTAGTTCACGGCTGTGGCTACCTCTGTGTCGGCACACGGCAGGCAGTCCGTCCGACCAGAATTGTATTATTTATTATTATATACCTACCACCTAACCGTGGTTTTTTTTTTCATTCTTTATACCGTCATAGTGTCATCCTAATTGTTACGAGTATACTACTATCTCTTTATCAACCAGTGTACAGTGCGGTAGTTCACGGCTGTGGCTACCTCTGTGTCGGCACACGGCAGGCAGTCCGTCCGACCAGAATTGTATTATTTATTATTATATACCTACCACCTAACCGTGGTTTTTTTTTCATTCTTTATACCGTCATAGTGTCATCCTAATTGTTACGAGTATACTACTATCTCTTTATCAACCAGTGTACAGTGCGGTAGTTCACGGCTGTGGCTACCTCTGTGTCGGCAGTCGGCAGGCAGTCCGTCCATCCATAATTGTATTATTATTATAATATATACCACCTAACCGTGGTTTTTTTATACCACCTAACCGTGGCAGTCCGTCCATAATTGTATACTAGTATCCAATCCATCCATCTCCATTGTTTACCTGAGGTGCCTTTTAGTTCTGCCTATAAAATATGGAGAACAAAAAAGTTGAGGTTCCAAAATTAGGGAAAGATCAAGATCCACTTCCACCTCGTGCTGAAGCTGCTGCCACTAGTCATGGCCGAGACGATGAAATGCCAGCAACGTCGTCTGCCAAGGCCGATGCCCAATGTCATAGTACAGAGCATGTCAAATCCAAAACACCAAATATCAGAAAAAAAAGGACTCCAAAACCTAAAATAAAATTGTCGGAGGAGAAGCGTAAACTTGCCAATATGCCATTTACCACACGGAGTGGCAAGGAACGGCTGAGGCCCTGGCCTATGTTCATGGCTAGTGGTTCAGCTTCACATGAGGATGGAAGCACTCAGCCTCTCGCTAGAAAACTGAAAAGACTCAAGCTGGCAAAAGCACCGCAAAGAACTGTGCGTTCTTTGAAATCCCAAATCCACAAGGAGAGTCCAATTGTGTCGTTTGCGATGCCTGACCTTCCCAACACTGGACGTGAAGAGCATGCGCCTTCCACTATTTGCATGCCCCCTGCAAGTGCTGGAAGGAGCACCCGCAGTCCAGTTCCTGATAGTCAGATTGAAGATGTCAGTGTTGAAGTACACCAGGATGAGGAGGATATGGGTGTTGCTGGCGCTGGGGAGGAAATTGACCAGGAGGATTCTGATGGTGAGGTGGTTTGTTTAAGTCAGGCACCCGGGGAGACACCTGTTGTCCGTGGGAGGAATATGGCCTTTGACATGCCAGGTGAAAATACCAAAAAAATCAGCTCTTCGGTGTGGAGGTATTTCACCACAAATGCGGACAACAGGTGTCAAGCCGTGTGTTCCCTTTGTCAAGCTGTAATAAGTAGGGGTAAGGACGTTAACCACCTCGGAACATCCTCCCTTATACGTCACCTGCAGCGCATTCATAATAAGTCAGTGACAAGTTCAAAAACTTTGGGTGACAGCGGAAGCAGTCCACTGACCAGTAAATCCCTTCCTCTTGTAACCAAGCTCACGCAAACCACCCCACCAACTCCCTCAGTGTCAATTTCCTCCTTCCCCAGGAATGCCAATAGTCCTGCAGGCCATGTCACTGGCAAGTCTGACGAGTCCTCTCCTGCCTGGGATTCCTCCGATGCATCCTTGCGTGTAACGCCTACTGCTGCTGGCGCTGCTGTTGTTGCCGCTGGGAGTCGATGGTCATCCCAGAGGGGAAGTCGTAAGCCCACTTGTACTACTTCCAGTAAGCAATTGACTGTTCAACAGTCCTTTGCGAGGAAGATGAAATATCACAGCAGTCATCCTACTGCAAAGCGGATAACTGAGGCCTTGGCATCCTGGGTGGTGAGAAACGTGGTTCCGGTATCCATCATTACTGCAGAGCCAACTAGAGACTTGTTGGAGGTACTGTGTCCCCGGTACCAAATACCATCTAGGTTCCATTTCTCTAGGCAGGCGATACCGAAAATGTACACAGACCTCAGAAAAAGAGTCACCAGTGTCCTAAAAAATGCAGCTGTACCCAATGTCCACTTAACCACGGACATGTGGACAAGTGGAGCAGGGCAGGGTCAGGACTATATGACTGTGACAGCCCACTGGGTAGATGTATGGACTCCCGCCGCAAGAACAGCAGCGGCGGCACCAGTAGCAGCATCTCGCAAACGCCAACTCTTTCCTAGGCAGGCTACGCTTTGTATCACCGCTTTCCAGAATACGCACACAGCTGAAAACCTCTTACGGCAACTGAGGAAGATCATCGCGGAATGGCTTACCCCAATTGGACTCTCCTGTGGATTTGTGGCATCGGACAACGCCAGCAATATTGTGTGTGCATTAAATCTGGGCCAATTCCAGCACGTCCCATGTTTTGCACATACCTTGAATTTGGTGGTGCAGAATTTTTTAAAAAACGACAGGGCCGTGCAAGAGATGCTGTCGGTGGCCAGAAGAATTGCGGGACACTTTCGGCGTACAGGCACCACGTACAGAAAACTGGAGCACCACCAAAAACTACTGAACCTGCCCTGCCATCATCTGAAGCAAGAAGTGGTAACGAGGTGGAATTCAACCCTCTATATGCTTCAGAGGTTGGAGGAGCAGCAAAAGGCCATTCAAGCCTATACAATTGAGCACGATATAGTAGGTGGAATGCACCTGTCTCAAGTGCAGTGGAGAATGATTTCAACGTTGTGCAAGGTTCTGATGCCCTTTGAACTTGCCACACGTGAAGTCAGTTCAGACACTGCCAGCCTGAGTCAGGTCATTCCCCTCATCAGGCTTTTGCAGAAGAAGCTGGAGGCATTGAAGGAGGAGCTAACACGGAGCGATTCCGCTAGGCATGTGGGACTTGTGGATGCAGCCCTTAATTCGCTTAACAAGGATTCACGGGTGGTCAATCTGTTGAAATCAGAGCACTACATTTTGGCCACCGTGCTCGATCCTAGATTTAAAGCCTACCTTGGATCTCTCTTTCCGGCAGACACAGGTCTGCTGGGGTTGAAAGACCTGCTGGTGACAAAATTGTCAAGTCAAGCGGAACGCGACCTGTCAACATCTCCTCCTTCACATTCTCCCGCAACTGGGGGTGCGAGGAAAAGGCTCAGAATTCCGAGCCCACCCGCTGGCGGTGATGCAGGGCAGTCTGGAGCGACTGCTGATGCTGACATCTGGTCCGGACTGAAGGACCTGACAACGATTACGGACATGTCGTCTACTGTCACTGCATATGATTCTCTCAACATTGATAGAATGGTGGAGGATTATATGAGTGACCGCATCCAAGTAGGCACGTCACACAGTCCGTACTTATACTGGCAGGAAAAAGAGGCAATTTGGAGGCCCTTGCACAAACTGGCTTTATTCTACCTAAGTTGCCCTCCCACAAGTGTGTACTCCGAAAGAGTGTTTAGTGCCGCCGCTCACCTTGTCAGCAATCGGCGTACGAGGTTACATCCAGAAAATGTGGAGAAGATGATGTTCATTAAAATGAATTATAATCAATTCCTCCGCGGAGACATTGACCAGCAGCAATTGCCTCCACAAAGTACACAGGGAGCTGAGATGATGGATTCCAGTGGGGACGAATTGATAATCTGTGAGGAGGGGGATGTACACGGTGATATATCGGAGGGTGAAGATGAGGTGGACATCTTGCCTCTGTAGAGCCAGTTTGTGCAAGGAGAGATTAATTGCTTCTTTTTTGGGGGGGGTCCAAACCAACCCGTCATATCAGTCACAGTCGTGTGGCAGACCCTGTCACTGAAATGATGGGTTGGTTAAAGTGTGCATGTCCTGTTTTGTTTATACAACATAAGGGTGGGTGGGAGGGCCCAAGGATAATTCCATCTTGCACCTCTTTTTTCTTTTCTTTTTCTTTGCATCATGTGCTGATTGGGGTGGGTTTTTTGGAAGGGACACCCTGCGTGACACTGCAGTGCCACTCCTAGATGGGCCCGGTGTTTGTGTCGGCCACTAGGGTCGCTAATCTTACTCACACAGCTACCTCATTGCGCCTCTTTTTTTCTTTGCGTCATGTGCTGTTTGGGGAGGGTTTTTTGGAAGGGACATCCTGCGTGACACTGCAGTGCCACTCCTAGATGTGCCCGGTGTTTGTGTCGGCCACTAGGGTCGCTAATCTTACTCACACAGTCAGCTACCTCATTGCGCCTCTTTTTTTCTTTGCGTCATGTGCTGTTTGGGGAGGGTTTTTTGGAAGGGCCATCCTGCGTGACACTGCAGTGCCACTCCTAGATGGGCCCGGTGTTTGTGTCGGCCACTAGGGTCGCTAATCTTACTCACACAGCTACCTCATTGCGCCTCTTTTTTTCTTTGCGTCATGTGCTGTTTGGGGAGGGTTTTTTGGAAGGGACATCCTGCGTGACACTGCAGTGCCACTCCTAGATGGGCCCGGTGTTTGTGTCGGCCACTAGGGTCGCTTATCTTACTCACACAGCGACCTCGGTGCAAATTTTAGGACTAAAAATAATATTGTGAGGTGTGAGGTATTCAGAATAGACTGAAAATGAGTGTAAATTATGGTTTTTGAGGTTAATAATACTTTGGGATCAAAATGACCCCCAAATTCTATGATTTAAGCTGTTTTTTAGTGTTTTTTGAAAAAAACACCCGAATCCAAAACACACCCGAATCCGACAAAAAAAATTCGGTGAGGTTTTGCCAAAACGCGTTCGAACCCAAAACACGGCCGCGGAACCGAACCCAAAACCAAAACACAAAACCCGAAAAATTTCAGGCGCTCATCTCTAGATAACTGTCTGTCCCAGTCCCAACCGTGGAGTGTGCATGGTCTATGATCACATACGGGATAGCACTGGTCTGGCTGAAGTTCCCTGCTCATCAGCATGCAAAGGGTAGTAGGTACCAGAGGCAAACACAGGACTTACTTGGGAGGTGTTTCCGAATTGCACACATATACATAGCACACCACACACATACACATTACACACACATACATAGCACACTGTACACATTGCATACACAGCACATCACACACCCACATACACAACTCACTACACAAACATACATAGTATATCCCACATATACAGTTCACCACACACATACACATTGCACACACACACGTCTACAAAGCACAGCACACACACATATTGTACATTGCTCACCACACACACATACATAGTATATCACACATACACAAACATTGCACACCACACACACACATACACACACCGACCTCTTTCATTTAACAAAATGAATGCAGGCAAATAAATACAGCCCCCCCTCTCCCCGCCAGCACTCCGAGACACACAGTGACCTGCGGCTCAGGGAAAGAGTGCAGAGAATACAGGGGCAGATTTATTAAGCTCGGTGAAGTAATAAATTGGAAGGTGATAAAGGACCAGCCAGTCAGCTCCTAACTGTCATTTTTGAAACCCAGCCTGTGACATGGTAGTTAGGATCTGATTGGCTGGTCCTTTATCACCTTCCACTTTATCACTTCACCTGCACAGTTCAGCTGCCTGCGCTCAGCTACGTCTCTCCTGTGCCCTGCATGTTCATAAGAGATCGGGACCTTCTCTGCGCCCCCTCACATCCAACACCCTAGCCCCGTCCCTTGTTGCAGTCCTGGATGGATGCCACTTCCAAGGGCCCTTCGCCCTGGGCAATGGCACTGCTCACACACCTCTTCCTATGGCCCTGACCGTATTTAAACCTTATTGTGATAAAGTTTTGGGTGGAGCCATCTATACTGTAAAAGATCTCTGTCAGAATTTACGTAAGCTTTGATTTTAATAAAGGAATCTCTGACCATTCAACATTCTACCTTCATATTTCCATAATAATTTCTCTAACAGTGATGTTGCACCAGTGTAAAGAGCATTGTTATCTGATGGGATAGTAGTAGTAGCTTGAACAGACAGAATCCTCAGTGTCCATTTCAGGACAATAATGAAATGAAAGGAGAAGTGCTAATTGTGGGTGATTCCAATATGTCTGATGTGGACTGGGATCTGACCATTACTAAATTAGACATCACTCTTCACCAGTGGCGGCTGCTCTCCGTAAGCTGCAGCTTAGACCACAAATAGCGAGGGGGGGGGGGGCAAGTTTAATACTTGTATATAACTTTATAGTACCTTTACAGTTGGTTATGGCTGGCTGGATGTCTGTCCTCGGGGATCAGCAGCACCGTTTTGTATATCACTGCCACTGCTGCACCGGCCAGGGCACAGCACTCAGCATTTCCTGCCATTTTGTTGATCACCACATGCTATATAAACTGGAACCTGTTCAGATTATGCCTTGAGATAGAGACCTAGGCCAATATTTACTAATATTCGTTTTTGAGTCGGTTTGTGTAGTGTTTAAAGTAACTCGTTTTGTATCGGGTGCATTTTCATGCAACTTTTTGAATCCATATATACGCAAAGTTACTAAGCATTCGAGTTTATTGTTTTCGTGTTTTCCGATGTCGATGCCAGTCGGTTTTTTTGACACATTTGCGGCCGTCATTGTCGTATGCGTACGTGTTTTTGTTGTTTTTGCTGGGTTCTTTTCTAAGTTAAATGCGGCAGGGTTTTTTTTTCCCGCGGCCGCATTTTCACTTTTAGTTTCGATTTTCATCCCCGTTCGTGATTGGTTGTGTTTCAGATGGTAGGAGTGTCTGTGCGCAACCATATAAATACGCTCCAAACCGTCCGCACCTCATGGGTTTAGTTAGTGGTGAGGAGGGAGGTTGTGCTGTGGAGGTTGGTGAGTAGTTGGTTTGGTGAGGAGTTTTTTGGGCGATTTCTGAGTGTAGTATTGTGTTTGAAAGTAGTCTTGTCATTCTTATAGTCTTGTTTTTTGTGGTTTTGTCTAATTTTTGGTCCAAGTATTTATTTATAGTCCCTTGTCACTGTGTGTGTGTGTGTGTGTGTGTGTGTGTGTGTGTGTGTGTGTGTGTGTGTGTGTGTGTGTGTGTGTGTCAGTGTGTGTGTGTGTGTGTGTGTGTGTGTGTGTGTGTGTGTGTGTGTGTGTGTGTGTGTGTGTGTGTGTGATTTGTGCAGTGGTAGTGGAGGAGTGTGTTGTTTGTCTTTTTATTTTTCTGTGTTAAGTGTTTAGACACACAATTATGTGTGACTCAAAGGTGGGTGAGGTGGAGGGTGTGAGTGAGGGGGAGGAGGTCAGTCAGGTGGAGGAGGTGAGTGTGAGTGACGTTAGTGAGGTGGAGGAGGTGGGTGAGGTTGCTGCAGCAGCCTCAAGTGACAGTGATAGTGACAGTCAGAGAGCTCCGCAGCCACGCACTACTACTAAGACTGGGCATAATGTAAAATTTAGTTATGCAGAAAATGTGGCATTGGTGCGGGAGCTGATGAAGTATCAGCGGCAGCTATTTGGGCCTGAGTCAGCCAAGGTGCCAACACGGAGGAAGACGGTGTTGTGGGCGAAAGTAGTTGCTGCTGTAAATAGTGAGGGGGTGGTGAAGCGGTCGGAGGACACGTGCCGCAAACGGTACTATGACATAAAGCGACGTGTCAAGTCCAAAATGGCCAAGGAGGTGAAGTCGGCTCGCAAAACCGGTCGTGATCCGCCCTTTATTGCCACATATCTGGACTATGAGGAGCCCATGCGGACTATAATACCTCCAGAAGTAGTGTCTGCAACCCATGTCCGGGATTCCGATCGCCCCAGGAAGGATGGTGAGCATGTGTATTTGCCTTAACATTCTATGACATTACTTCTGGCTTACTGTATGTTTTAAATGTGTGTCATGTGACGTTGCATATTACTCCCATCTTCAAGTGTGCGTCATCAAATACATTGTTTTGGGTCATGTTTCATACAAAAGTCAATGTAACGTCTTACTTGCTTGTATGTCATGTGGTTTTTGGACAGTACATTTTCCATGTGTAGTTTGGACTTGGTGTGTCATTGAATTGTCCCGCAATAATGTTTTCCTTTTGCACATTGTACATTTTGAAAGTTGGAATATGTTTTTTATTTCAGTTATCCATGTGCAATGTTTCCAAATCAGTGGTTGATATGTTAGAGGCTGGAGTAGTGCAAAGTATCTTTGAAGGCAGTTACATGTGTAATTTCATTAGTACTCAATGTAATATTGTTTAAGTTAAGGCCACTATTTGCAGGTTCATTTTGAGTCTGTATTTGTACGCTGACACAACAACTGCAGACTTAGTTACCTTACTGTTTTTAAAAAAAAATTATTTATTAGTTTTTTTTTGTTGGCCTCATATTGTGGTAATGTGTGTTTGGAGTGCCACATCACAGACCTATTTCTATATTGCATCTGTAATTTTTTTCCCTTTTATTAGAAAATGAAGCTGTGTGTGTTTTGACTTGTTAGTGTATGTTTTTGGAATTGTGTCCTATGTCTGTGTCCTGTATATGATTCCCTGTGTTGCACTTTCAATAGTGCATATGGCTATTGGACGATGTTTTGGGTTTGATGTTGTGCTTTTTGTGTTTAATGTCCTTATTTTTAAATTCATAATAAAACATCAATTTTTTAAAGATGTAATGTTTATAAGCATAATGGGTGGATGTATTAACAATAGCATGAATATTTTTTTTATTTTTTTTTGGATTTACAGTGTTGAAAAAAAGCAGTACTGGTAGTCCTACAGTCACTCCCATCACATCTGATGATGATGACGCTGCGGAAGCAGGTAAAGTGTCCATTGTAGTATAGGTTAGGTTTGTAAATGAATGGCCATAACAAAATGTCACTTTCAATACCAGGTCCATCCAAAGAAGTCTTAAGCAGCAGAAGGCGCACTTCTGGAACACACCACAAAAAACATCTGCCAGCAAAGAAAGCAAGGTCTGATGTCCAGGGCCAACCACAGCAGGCTACCCCGCCACGAAGATTATCTACTGTTTGTTCGGTGCCCCCACTCCAAATTTTGGACACACCTCCAAGACGCCAACCACACTCCCCTTGTTATGATTCCAGTACTTCTGACCAGAGGAGATCTTATGACAAAGGCCAGAGTACTGGAAGGGAATGCTGGTTACGGGAGCAGGAAAGCCTAGTAACCCCTGGCGCCCTAACTCCGTTGTCTCGCCCGTGTTATCAGAAATCCCCTGCGAGACTATGGTTGCTTGAGCCCATGGCAGCCGCGTTTGAAGGGCGGATTATGTCTGCCCAACTCCGATGCCCCCTCAGGTCTTAATGGGAGACAAAGGGAAATCCGAGACAGGGTGATAACAAGGGGCCCTCTGACTAAACAACCAGGCCAGGGGCTACAAGCTAACTAAACTTAAACCAGAAGTATGTGCGGACAAACCGCCAGGGAAAAGGACAACCAAAATCCACTAATCCGTTACTCCTACCCAGCACCGCTGGATACCAGAGTGGATTTGTGGGAGCGGAATCCTCCGCAAAAGGCTCCGAGACTCAATATAACAAATGATAAATAGTAAGCGGTCAAGCCGCAACACACGGCTACGCCGCGACTCACGAACACCACAGGATGTTAAAGGTGCTTGGTCAGGACTCCAGGAACAGATGACAACTTCCGAGTACTGGACCACTGAGGACAGGAACGACCGGAAAGAGCAGGACTGGAAACACTCTCTGCAACAGATACAGCAAACAGGAAGCTATTACCGGCGTCTGTGAGAAGTCCTGAGAGTGCCTTTAAATGGAAGCCCTCCAATCAGGTGCCAGACAGGGCTAATTACAAACATGCCGTGCAGCTGCCATACTGCACGGCCAGGAAACAAGTGTGGTAATTAACTTTGGACCCAGCAACGGGGAACGCGGTCCGACAGTGGCGTCCCTGTTGCTAGGGTCTGTGCGGCTCCGTGCGCCCGGCGTCTAGCGTTGCCAGGGAGCCGGCGGCTGTCCGCGTACGGCGTCCCTGGTTGCTAGGCGCCGGGCCGCACTGACGAGCGGACCCTCTGCGCCTAACAGTACCCCCCCCCCTTGAGGAGGGGTCAAGGAACCCCTAAAGCCAGGTTTCCGAGGAAATTCTCGAAAAAATGCCCTCTTGAGCCTCGGGGCATGGAGATCCTTATCCAGGACCCAAGACCTTTCTTCTGGACCATAACCTCTCCAGTGTACCAGAAGATAAAGCCGACCCCAGGACAACTTGGAATCAAGAACCTTCTCCACCAAGAACTCCTGATGACCCTGTACATCTACTGGTGATTTCCCCTGAGAGATCTTTCGAGGAAATCTACTGGAAGAAACGTATGGTTTCAACAAGGAGCAATGGAACGTATTTCCGATCCGGAGAGCTCTTGGTAAACGTAACCGGAAAGCAACTGGATTGATTTTTTTAATAATATGAAATGGTCCAATAAATTTGGGACCCAATCTGGCTGAGGTTTGTCGAATTTTAATGTTGCGAGTCGACAACCATACCCTATCTCCTACCTTAAAAGTGCAAGGCCGCCGGAGCCTGTCAGAAAAATTTTTCTCCCGAAATGCCGCTTTTCTGAGAGCAAGGTGCACTTTTCTCCAAATGAGTCTGAGATGAGAGGTTAAGGTTATCGAGGAGACAGAGGAATGTTGAAAAAAGGAATTAGCTCTGGGGTGAAAACCAAAAACTGTAAAGAATGGAGACACATTGGTGGAGGAATGACAGGAATTGTTGTAAGCAAACTCCGCCAAAGGAAGAAACTCAGACCAATCATTTTGGAGTTTGGCTGAGTACAAACGCAAATACTGTTTTAATGATTGATTAACTCGCTCAGTCTGCCCGTTGGATTGGGGATGGTAGCCAGACGTCAAAGACAATTTCATCTTTAATGAGGCACAAAAAGACTTCCAAAATTGTGCAATGAATTGTGGACCCCGATCAGAAACAATATCAGTAGGTAACCCATGGAGTCTGAAAACATGACGGAGGAACAAAACTGCCAATCCCTGGGCAGATGGCAGTCGGGGAAGAGCAATGAAATGGGCCATCTTGCTAAAACGGTCCACTACTACCCATATGACTCGGCATCCGGCTGACAGAGGGAGGTCTACCACAAAATCCATGGAAATATGAGACCATGGCCTGAGAGGAACATTCAAGGGCATAAGTTGCCCGATAGGCAAGGAACGGGGAACTTTATGCTGTGCACAGACCTGACAAGAAAAAACAAACTCCTTAATGTCTTTAGAAAGACCAGGCCACCATACTGAGCGGGAGACTAATTCCAAAGTCTTAGAGATCCCCGGATGCCCGGCAACTTTGCTATCATGAAACTCAGTCAAAACAGTTGCTCTCAAAAACTCAGGGACATAAAGACGACCAGCAGGAGTATTTCCAGGAGCTTGATGTTGAAGCTGCTTTAACTGGGTAAATAAATCTTGTGTGAGGCCTGCCCGAATGACTGAAGACGGAAGTATGGGAGTAACAGGACTGTTATCATGAACTGGAAGAAAACTGCGTGATAGGGCATCCGCCTTGGTATTCTTGGAACCTGGCCTGAAGGTGATAATGAACTTGAAACGAGTAAAAAATAAAGCCCAACGAGCCTGCCGGGCATTCAGCCGTTTAGCTGATTCGATGTACTGAAGATTTTTGTGATCAGTCAAAACTGAAATGGTATGTGTTGCTCCCTCAAGCCAATGCCTCCACTCCTCGAAAGCCCATTTAATAGCCAGTAATTCCCGGTTACCAACATCGTAGTTGGATTCAGCAGATGAGAATTTCCTGGACATAAAGGCACAAGGATGTAATTCTAGAGAGTCCGGATCCTTCTGAGACAGGATAGCCCCTACTCCAACCTCCGAGGCATCAACCTCAACAATGAAAGGCAATTCTGGGTTGGGATGTCTGAGGACTGGGGCTGAGACGAAGGCTTGTTTCAAGGCCTGAAAAGATAACTCAGCTTCACGAGACCAACTGGTTGGATCCGCTCCCTTCTTAGTAAGTGCCACAATGGGAGCAACCAGGTCGGAAAAAGAATGAATAAATCTTCTATAATAATTCGCAAACCCTAAAAAGCGCTGAATTGCTTTTAAGTTGGTGGGTTGCGCCCAACTAAGGATGGCTTGGAGCTTCTTTGGTTCCATACAGAATCCCCGAGGGGAAATAATGTACCCCAAAAAGGATACCTCCGTGACATGAAATTCACACTTCTCCAGCTTGGCATATAGGTGATTTTCACGTAATTTTTGAAGAACCTGACGCACCTGGGTAACATGTTGTTCAATAGAGTCAGAATAGATCAAGATATCATCTAAGTAAACGACCACGAATCTTCCAAGAAAATCACGGAGCACGTCGTTAATGAGATCCTGGAAAACTGCAGGAGCGTTAGACAGGCCGAATGGCATAACCAGATACTCGTAGTGACCCGACTGAGTACTGAATGCCGTTTTCCACTCATCTCCTGACTTGATTCGGATGAGGTTATATGCTCCTCTCAGGTCAATCTTAGAAAAAATCACAGCCGAACGTAGCTGATCAAAGAGGACAGAAATCAGCGGCAAAGGGTAAGTATTTTTTACTGAGATCTTATTCAAGGCTCTAAAGTCAATGCAAGGTCTGAGTGATCCATCTTTCTTCTCCACAAAGAAGAAGCCTGCACTTAACGGGGATTTAGATGGCCTGATAAATCCTTTCCCTAGGCTCTCTTTAACATACTCATTCATGGCCACAGTTTCTGGTCCGGACAATGCATATAACCTTCCCTTTGGCAATGTGGCACCAGGAATTAGCTCAATAGCACAATCATAAGGCCGATGGGGATGCAGAATGTCTGCATTGCCCTTGGAAAATACATCAACAAAATCCTGGTATTCCACAGGAATGGGTTCGGGAATGGCAGCAGCTATTCTGATGGGAAACGTAATACATTCCTTATTACAGATGGTACCCCATTGTGAGATCTCCCCCGACTGCCAATCAATGATGGGATTATGAAAGGCCAGCCAAGGGTGACCCAGAACCACTGGAACTGCAGGGCAATGGGTAAGGAAAAATTCAATCTTTTCGGAATGAAGAGCTCCTACCGAAAGTAGAACAGGGGGTGTACAGAGGGAAATAACCCCATTGGACAAGGGACTCCCATCTAAACCATGCATGGTGATACGCCTACCCAAGGTTAACTGAGGAATACCTAAGGCCTTGGCCCACGTTAAGTCCATAAAGTTCCCTGCAGCTCCACTGTCAACAAAAGCCGACACCGAAGAACAGAGGCTGCCAAAGGAAACTTTAGCTGGGACTAACAGGGAATTATTCGAGGAGATAAGCTGCAGACCAAAGTGAACACCCTCACAATTCACTTGGTCGAGGCGTTTCCCGACTTGTTCGGACAATTACGGGCAAAATGTCCCTTACCCCCACAGTACAAACAAAGACCAGAATTTTGCCTTCTGGTTCTTTCTTCAGGAGACAGCTTGGAGAGACCCATCTGCATGGGCTCCTCTAAGTCCACAGGAATGGAAAAAACACAAGGAGAAGACCCGACAGGTGCTCCTTTTTCAGCCCTCCGCTCTCTGAGACGACGATCAATCTTAATAGAAAGCTCCATGAGTTTATCGAGAGTCTCAGGAGCGGGATACTGTTAGGCTCCGAGGGTCCGCTCGTCAGTGCGGCCCGGCGCCTAGCAACCAGGGACGCCGCACGCAGACAGCCGCCGGCTCCCTGGCAACGCTAGACGCCAGGCGCACGGAGCCGCACAGACCCTAGCAACGGGGACGCCACTGTCGGACCGCGTTCCCCGTTGCTGGGTCCAAAGTTAATTACCACACTTGTTTCCTGGCCGTGCAGTATGGCAGCTGCACGGCATGTTTGTAATTAGCCCTGTCTGGCACCTGATTGGAGGGCTTCCATTTAAAGGCACTCTCAGGACTTCTCACAGACGCCGGTAATAATGTTATGATTCCAGTACTTCTGACCAGAGGAGATCTTATGACAAAGGCCAGAGTACTGGAAGGGAATGCTGGTTACGGGAGCAGGAAAGCCTAGTAACCCCTGGCGCCCTAACTCCGTTGTCTCGCCCGTGTTATCAGAAATCCCCTGCGAGACTATGGTTGCTTGAGCCCATGGCAGCCGCGTTTGAAGGGCGGATTATGTCTGCCCAACTCCGATGCCCCCTCAGGTCTTAATGGGAGACAAAGGGAAATCCGAGACAGGGTGATAACAAGGGGCCCTCTGACTAAACAACCAGGCCAGGGGCTACAAGCTAACTAAACTTAAACCAGAAGTATGTGCGGACAAACCGCCAGGGAAAAGGACAACCAAAATCCACTAATCCGTTACTCCTACCCAGCACCGCTGGATACCAGAGTGGATTTGTGGGAGCGGAATCCTCCGCAAAAGGCTCCGAGACTCAATATAACAAATGATAAATAGTAAGCAGTCATGCCGCAACACACGGCTACGCCGCGACTCACGAACACCACAGGATGTTAAAGGTGCTCGGTCAGGACTCCAGGAACAGATGACAACTTCCGAGTACTGGACCACTGAGGACAGGAACGACCAGAAAGAGCAGGACTGGAAACACTCTCTGCAACAGATACAGCAAACAGGAAGCTATTACCGGCGTCTGTGAGAAGTCCTGAGAGTGCCTTTAAATGGAAGCCCTCCAATCAGGTGCCAGACAGGGCTAATTACAAACATGCCGTGCAGCTGCCATACTGCACGGCCAGGAAACAAGTGTGGTAATTAACTTTGGACCCAGCAACGGGGAACGCGGTCCGACAGTGGCGTCCCCGTTGCTAGGGTCTGTGCGGCTCCGTGCGCCCGGCGTCTAGCGTTGCCAGGGAGCCGGCGGCTGTCCGCGTACGGCGTCCCTGGTTGCTAGGCGCCGGGCCGCACTGACGAGCGGACCCTCGGCGCCTAACACCCCTCATCTTGATTGTGAGTAACAAACTGTGATAACAATTAAAAATGTCAGATCTTTAAAAAAACATTTCCTCAAACTCATTAAGTAAATACCCATCAAAATCTGCTATACTTACCCAAGTCAGTAAAACATGAAATGGAAACCTAACAAAATGGCCTTCACAACATCCAGTAAAGATATGCATGTCCACATCAGCCATACAGTAGCACAATGTGTGGAAGATGCTGCAACAGAAACTCATGTGTAAGCTTTGCAAATAGTATGGTTGTTAGAATCATTTACACATGTGTGTTTGTCCTAACATTGCCAACTGCATACAAAAACATTACTGTGTTTTGGTTGGAGACACTATAAGGCAGCACATTATGGATTACAATGTGTTTTTAGGCAGGAGTATGTCTGATGTACCATACAACTCATGTGTTTGCTTTCAGAATGAAGTAACCAGACACATTTGCCACAAACACGCATACAGTATGTATGTATTTAAGTAATGAGTGATGATGTTGCTAGGCCGGATATCTGAAAGCACCAGTCCATTACATGTGTTCCATGTTTAGTGCTTTGTACCAATGTATTAAACATATGGATAAGTAACGGATAAATGTTTTTAATTTCAGCTTCTAGTCCTGGTACCAGCATCCCTCCGCAACAACAGCAACACAGTGACATGGATGACACAATCATGTTAGAAATGCATCCAGTAATCGAAGGAATCAGACCCCCAGCACCTGTGAGTACTCCACCACAGCAAAGCACACCACCACCCCAACACAGCCCAACAACACCAGTAACACAAGGCCCTGATCAAGTGTTCTGGACCATTTGGGCTAGACAGCAGGCCACTAATGAAGATTGCCTGCGTAGGCAGACCCAAATGTTTGCAAGCCTACCATCTCACCTCAGACGAATCAGCAGAAATCTGAGTAGACAAAATGAAACAAACACAAGAATTGCAAATACCCTGGAAATCATGCGTGCAGACATTACACATGTCATGGGCAACTTACAGCGCATAATGGAAGAACAGCACAGACAACAGCAAAGCTATATCAACATTTTAGAAAGCAATCAAATGATCAATGAATCCATGTCCAGAATTGTAGACAATCAAAATGCTGCAACACGTGAACTCAATGCCACCCTCACTAACCTCAATGAAACACTCAGATCCCTGCAGCAACAGCAAACAAGCAGCAGTTCTGGTACAACTACTCCAAATGTAACGCCAGTGTCATCACCACCAAGGCGCTCCACCAGAGCACGCCAACACGACAGTGGTAAAGGCAAAGGCCAGGACAAGCAACCACCCAAATAAACATTAAAAAAACACCCATTTTTTTAAAAAGAGAAGAGAAACAAAACACTTACCAAGTGTATGATTAACAGAATATATATAACACTTAGCTCCTTGACAATTTGTACAACATCATTAATTATAACTGGTACAAACAACAACAGGAATTTTGTACGCACATTTCTTCTTTATCATCTTTGTATTTTCTGTTAGCAGGAAACTGTTGTTTGAGCTGCACATAGATGTTAGCATGCAGAAAGCAGGCCACTTGATTTTTTTCTAATCATTACTCTTTCTAGATTCTAATCATTCTTTGAGCCAGCAGACAGACTAATTGGCAGCCAGGCAGATTGTCTTAAGCAGGCAGAAAGCAGACCACTTGATTTTTTTCTAATCATTACTCTTTCTAGATTCTAATCATTCTTTGAGCCAGCAGACAGACTAATTGGCAGCCAGCCAGATTCATCCATGACCAATACAATTTACAATGTGAATTGTAACTGTTTAACATTTTTTCTCTAGATGAATTGACAATAAAAATATAATTGAGTTGGCTAAAAGTGTCCTAATATGTTGGGGATAATATTTAGATAATTCAGTCCGAAAATGACTGACATTATTGTTGTGCCATGTTTGTGTGTGTTAAAAATAAGTAATCAGATTTAAAAACATGATGCAGAAACAACAACATTTGAAATATTTGAAAGTTGAACACAAATGTGTGTAATAATGGATATATGTTGAAAAATGTGTATTGCCTTACAAATCTACAAGTTTTGGGCTGCAAACATAAGGAAATAAATTATTTTGCATGAGAGAAGTTTGTGTCCCTTTTATGGGCATCCTAATTCAGGTTAGAATGATTTGTAAGTGTCAACACATGTAAACACGGCTGAAAAAAGCAGGTCTATTTTTTGCCGCTTTTTTTACGGATTTGCAAAAAAATACGACCGCAATTGAGCACTCAGAAACTAACACCCAAATACGAATGAATAGTGAATTCCCGTATTCTATGAAATAACAGCCGCGTTTGACCAATGGTCTATTCATTCGTATTTCTGAACGTTGTCATTCAAATCATTACGAATAGTCCAAACACTGCCGAGATTGGCGCTTAGTGAATTCCCGGATTGGGACTTAGAAAAAAAAACACAAATCGGACAAACTCGGATTTTTAGTAAATACTGGCCCTAGTGTCTCGAAACACGTTGGCATAAGAAGTACTTACCTGTAGATCTGCATGCTGCCACCCTGGAAGGAGTTATGACCCTTTTTATACTTTTTCTAATTTTATGAAACTGGAATTGAATTTGGTATAGTGTTGTCAGTATTACCATCTTAATTTCCGGTCACCTCCCTCAAAGGACAGCACAGCACACACTTTGGTAATAGATTCGTGTATCAAATTTATGTTTAGTATTTATGTAAAACTTAGAATAAAAATCAGTTTTTAAGCATTTTCATGAAAGAAACTTTTATATGGACGTTAAAGAACTCGTGAGTATGGTACGCATATGACTAGCAGATTACCATTGCCAGAGATACCTTTATACACCTGACACTACCATTGTTGTTGTAAGTGGGGTACGCCATCTTTTAGATTGTGTATATACATTCAGTATGGTCTAAAGATACCTTTATAAGAACACATTCATTTTATATAAGTGAATTTTTGTATGCATCCCATTTCTATTTCAACCTGGGAGAAAAATACCTGGTATGTGCCCCATCATTTGGAAAATGACAATTTAATCACACAGGAATAATATCCAACACTCTCAGTAGAAACATACTACACATTGTGGATCCCTCTATCTGTACATGTATCCGGAATGAGGAAACACTTTAAGAGGGATTTCCACTGACACAGAGGAGAAATCACTACAAATAATCCTGCCTGAGTATTTCATATATTAATAAGAAACATGCAGTTTTTACCTTTATTTTACTCTCCTTTCTCACTTATGACAAGTAGGGTAGAGCCATCCAGTGCCAGATCAAACCCTGTGGAGGCCTCTATGCAGTCGAAATCTCAGGGCCCCCACTGCAAATTATCTCCTAATACATTTTTAATTTTACCAACAGTCTACGAGGGTTGGGTATGCGTTACCGGCAGTCACATGTTCTATTCCCACTCTGTGGGTGTCGTGGACACCCACGAGTGGGAATAGCCCCAGCTAGTCGGCATGCCGACTGTTGGGATTGTAAGTGGGCGGGATGTAGGGGGAGGTATTGTGTCTCCTGATCGCCCGTCACATAACTACATCCCGTCTACGATATGGAAACTGTAATATGAATCTGATGTCTACGGTTTATGTACTTTAAGTTGTTAATGGGTATTGTACATTACATTAATACAGTATTTTATCTCTAGAGTCTTTAATGTAACGGTTTTGTTTCTTTCAGTTGATTCATTTCTTCTATCTTTTGAAAAGAATTTAGAAAGTTTAATTGTCATTTTCTTACAAGATCAAATCAATATTTTTTGGGGCCCTTTGTCGCTGGGCCCCAAAAAGGCGAAGGGCCCATAGCCCAGTGACTACTCTTCCTATTTAGTAATCCCTCTACCCTGTTTACCCAAGAGGTAGCCAGCCCGGTCCACAAGAGCTACTAACAGTTCACGTTTTTCAGACCACCTACTGTAGCTGGTGCATATGTGTAGTCAATACTAACTGTCACATTTTGAAACATTTAATATTTATTTATTTGTTAACAGTTTCTTATATAGCGAAGTAAATTCCATTGCGCTTTACAATTGGAACTACAGTGATAGAACAGAACTGGGTAATAACAGACAGACATAGAGGTAGGAAGGCCATGCTCGCAAGCTTACATTCTATAGGGAAATAGGCATTGATACACAAGGATAGATGTATCTATTGCATAATGGTCCAGCCAGATTGCAGGTTCTCGGTGGGCTGTATGATATGGTCCCCCAGCAATGTTGGCCTTATGTTAAATTTAAAAGAAAAAAAATGCTATATATGAGGATGTGTGGATTGTACAGAGGGGATGAAATTAGATATAAGTATTAATGAAGGTTGTGTTGGTGATTCCTGAATTTGATACACTTGTCTGAAGAGGTGAGTTTTCAGTGAACGCTTGAATGTTTGTAGACTAGAGAAGAGTCTTATTTTGCGTAGTAGGGCATTCCACAAAGTGGGTGTGGCCCAAAGAATGGCTAATAATTGTGAATGAGAGCGAATGATGAGTGTGGTTGAGAGACGTAGATCTTGTGAAGAGCGAAGAGGGTAGGTTGGGAGATATTTTGAGATAAGCGAAGAGATGTACATTGGTGTAGTTTGGTTAATAGCCTTGTGTGTGAGTAAAAGTATTTTCTATTGAATACGGTACAATACAGGTAACCAATGGAGGGACTGACAGAATGGATACGCAGACAATGAACGTCTAGCAAGAAATATAAACGTGTGGTGCATTCATTCCTAACCAACACATTCTATAGATCCACAGGTGGCCTGAAAAACATGAGCTGTTGGTAGCTCTCGAGGACCAAGGTTGGTTACCCCTAGTTAACCATAAGTACTGAGATTCTCCTTGATGTATAACCCACCCCCAGACTCCCAGTGGGAGTCTGGGGCAGGTTATTTACGAAGGAGAAGCTGTGAGCTGCGTCCTGGCCGGTGTAGCAGTAGCTGTGATAAACACAGTGGCACTGCTGATCCCGGGGACAGCCAGCCAGCAAGCGTTATATAACCATCAGTAAAGGTACTAGAAAGCTTGAAACCTTATATTTGAGTATTAACCTCCCCCCTCCAGCAGCCACCACTGGTCGTCACATTATAGATCGTTTAGGACATCTCTCAAATAAGGTGTTAGGAAACCAACCCTTTTTAGTAAAACAATCTAAGATTTAATTCTCACAAATGGAGCCATAGGAGTATTTCTTTTATGTGGCGTTTTTCGAAGCTGTCACGTATTTGCCAGTTTTGGTTGCTGGATTTAAAGGACCAATAATATTAAGTACTAAACATGCCTCGCTTTTCATTTAATATTATCAATCAGTGAAGTTACTTTACCTTGTAGTATCAAATATTAGTACTGTAGGATGGATCTTTGGGTCTAGTGGTCATCAGTCAATGTGATTTAAAATAGACCTACAACACCAGAAATGCACTAAAACAAAGGCCTTAGATATTTAAAGAAAACTGACATAAACCAAATAAGAAATCACTTCTGCAAATCTCTAGATTGAAAAAAGAAGGTTTGGAGCAATGAAGTAAACAATGCATTATTAAATGCAACAGAACTCTGCCAAATATTTTAAGGAAAAGAAAGCTGATACGGTTTTGCAAGGAATTGGCAGTTGTACAAGTGCTAAAAATGAGGATAAAAAGCATGTAATGTTCCTTTAAGACATTAATCTAACACACACTAAAACAGGATAAGGCGCAAACAAAAACAGAATGTTGGCTAGCAAAATAAAGGGTTTTTAAACATTCTTTATTATTTACATTAGTGAGGATAATTGTGAAATAATAAGGATAAAAAGTGAATGGGTATACATGTTGAAGGAGACAACAATTGTAGATGGCTTTACTCTGTCTATCTAAATGGTTTTACTCTGTATTTTCTGTTGAATATTCTAAAGGATCACCTATATTAGAATGGGAGATCAACCCCTCTGTACTGTAGTCACAAACATATTTACAGTACTACCATATACTGTAGGTATTATGGGACATTTTGGAGATTTCTTCATTTCTATAAAATTAGGTGGAAATTCACATATTCATCTACTTTTGTAGAAATTAAGTAATGGAGACATTCACTTTACAAAGGCAATGCAAGAGATATCGCAGATCTCTCCTGTTTACATTTAAGGGGTCTATTCAATGCATGTCAGATCCTCTCCGACGGAGAGGATCCGACAATGCAGTATTCAATATGTGGGCAAATCCGACTGGTTTTGACCGTTTTCGACAATGCCAATCCAACTTTTTTAAAGTCGGATTGACACTGTCAAAGATGGGACTAAAACCTGTCGGATTTGGCAGCATATCCGACAAAACACGTGGATCCACGGCTAATCGACGATACACGTGTTTTCCGACAAGTGCGGAATTGCCAACAAGTCGGAAAAATGGCAGCACCATTGAATAAGTCTAATCACGATTCAAACTAAAAAAGTCGAAAACTGACGTCTTCCCAACTAGGCGGCAGTTCCGACTTAAATTGAAGAGACCCCTAAGTCCTGATCTGATACACTGTCTCCGTACAGTAGTATGGGGACCCGAATTCAATAAACTTTGAAAACACTACATTTTTGTAACTTGACAGCTGGAAGCTACAACTTTTTCAAATGACTTTCGTTGCTGGAGCCCCTGCTCCTTCCTATGGGTTACATAAAGGGGATGTTCCATTCCTGTTCGGATCAGAACACAACCCGTTGGTTAACTTTGTACACGTGCCTGAGGTCAGTTCATGCATGTGCACTGGTCAGAGACAGCAGTGCTTGGTTTCACTGCTACCAAAATAGCAGTGCTACTTTTCATATCAGCTGTCCCCGCACTGTTTAATTATTCTGGTAATGTCACCATTGCAACTTGTAGCAAGTTGGATACTAGTTTAGTGCTGACATTCTGCTGGTAGTGATTTATAGACCCCTAAAAATTAAAAGTACATAAAGTTATTAGGTTCAGATGAAAATGACAAAAACAGTTCCACGTATAAAAACAGCATGTAGGAACAGTGCGCATATTTGGCACACAGCTCAAAAAGGGGCGTGTTCTTGCTACGGAGGGGCATGGCCACACCATAGTACCCCCAATTCAAATTACACCACACAGTACTGCAACTTTATTGACATTTTATCATGCAATAGTGTCTCTTATTCACGTTACATCGCACAGTAGTACCACTTTACCATATATACGTTACTACTCACAGTAGTGCCCCTTATTCACATTACATCACACTGAATTGCTCCTAATTCACATTACACCACACCATATTGCTCTTCATTCACATTAGACCACACAGTAGTGCCCTTTCTATACGTTATGCCACACAGTAGTGCACATTATACACATAATGCCACACATTAGTAATGCACTTCTATACATAATACCACACAGTAATGCCCCTTACACATATGGCACACATTATTAATGTCCTTATAAACATAATGCACCTTACACATTATGCCAACGTTTATTAATGCCCTTATACACATAATGCCCCTTACACATATGCCAAACACTACTGCACAACCAACTCACACACAGCACTCACATGACCGCTAACCCTGTGAACTCTGCCTCTGCTTGGATACAGATATGTCCTCATACATCTTCCCTCAATACACCATGCAGCAGGAGATGCCTGGCGTGAGTCAGCTTCAGCTCTGATAACGTCAGGCACCTTTTTTTGATGAACATGCGTCTTATTTGCATTACTAAGTAGATAGGATGCACAAGCAGATTCTGTTGATTAAAATGATAAGCAGCATACTTATATTCTGTGTGCGACTGTGGCTGTATCTGTATACGAAATGCTACATTACAGTGTTTTCCAGGAATACACTGTAATGTAGCATTTCATATGCAGATACATCCGCAGTTACACACAGAATATAGGCATGCCACATATCATTTTAATCAGCAGAAGCTGCTTGTGCCCCTAGACATATCAAATGCCATAGGCATTTGCCTAGTTTGCTTATGCCTAAGGCGGGCTCTGGTCTCACATTACAGTACAAAAATGAAAGGAATCACTATAAAAAAAAAAATATCTACTACTACTGTAGAGAGAAACAAATTCTGCTAACAGGATCTCTGCACTTTCCAAACATTCCTTCCCAATCTAAATATAGATTTTCAGTCTCAATTTCTTATCTCCTTGCTGCATTCACGGTAAACAGCCCTTCTAGTCGCACCATGCCAAGGTGGTACTAAGTAGTGCCAAGCATCTTTTTGCATTTTTGTCAGGCGAAATGCTTCTTAGACACAATGTAATGTAATAGGACGAGCAGCTTCTGCTGATTAAAATGATATGCAGCAAGCCTGTATACTGTGTATAATTAGGGCTCTATCTGCATCTGAAATGCCATGTTACAGTGTTTTCCAGGAAATCAGTGTAACGTGGCATTTCAGATGCAGAAAGAGCCGCAATTACACACAGAATATAGACATGATGTATAAAATTTTAATCAGCAGAAGCTTCGTGTGCGTCCTATTACATTACTTTGCATCTAAGACGCATTTTCACGAAAAACAAATGCAAAAAAGATGCTCATCGCTACCAAGTCACACTGCACTCCAGAATTAGTCATGTACAAAATGTGTTTTTCTTTTTTTAGTTTTAGAGATGTTGGTAATGTTTCTTCATGACATCTACCCTGGTAGTACCATAGCTCAGTCTCTTTCATGTGAGAGTTGCCAGACCAGAGCCCCTGCACATGCAAGACCCATAACAACACAATTTATGTAAAACAGATACAATAAGGATAGCAATGTATAAATGCCAGTTGATCATAAATGAAGCCAAACAATCTTGTTTTTTTGATGGACAGAAGGTAAACTTTACTTACATCCCTAAACTTAACACACAGTTCTTAGTTGCAGCAAATAACTTCAACATTCTTTTTAATACGTAACTGTCAACAGTGATATTCACATATTTTTCTTGCAGCATGTGAGTGAGCCACCTCGTGCCTCACAAGCTATCTCCTGCCTCTCTAAGCATGCACCCATGCTCTCAAACATCTTTCTGAATGCTGCTTAAATGCACTTTCTTCTCACATACAATGTCAGGCCTGTCATATCTTTTATTGCTGACCCAGGAGCCCTGAGACCCCCCTCCTTTCTGCCCAGGTCCCACTAGTTAAACGTCTGCAAGGCCCCTCCATCTACAGTCCTCTTAACAGTTTGGATCCTCCAGTCACTCAGTTCCGCCCCTAGTCCAATGACGTTTCATTCCTTGCCACAGAGGGACATATCTCTCATGTACACTCACAGAGTATACAGTACCACTGGAGACATTGTGCCTCCACTCTCATCACAAAGGGAGGAGTCATTACATAAACCTTTATGAGGTGAGTTATCTCTCCTGTTTTATTTTGTTATCACAGTCTTCTCACTTCTCACTATATTTCTGTATGTCTCTCACTTGCTCCCTATGTAGTTTGTTGTATCTCTTGCTCTGTCTTGCACCCTGTCTTCTGCTCTGTATGTCACTCTCTCTCTTCTTGCAGCCTTTCATAGAGTCATGAAATGGAATTAGTCAAACAGTTACAGAAGAACCAATAAAATATAAATCTAACTATTATTAATAACTGAGAGAAATGAAACAGAATTCATAAAATGTTTCATGGACTTGCTAAATTGCATATCATATGGATATACACAATAACATACCTCTTAAGTCCCTCACCTCAATACGAATTGGAAATTAAATTTAATAATTAGATTCAAAATCTAATTCTTGATGGATAATAACCCTCATAATTCATGGTCAGAGCAGCTTGATAGTGCTTTAAGGTAACATTATTTTGTCCACTACTGGAAAGCATAAAGATGATGAAACACTGTGCATCGGAGAGTCTAAGATCAAACACAAGGTTGCCCCTTGTGAAAAATGGATAATTAGGAGACAGAATCCCACTGCCAGGAAAGAATATATATTATACACAGGAAATTGAATTATAAATAATCATGATTTCCACTTTGTTACACTTCCATTGTCTCTCATTAGATTCCGGTTCATTTCTTCTTTCTAGATCGTCTCAGGTTGGACAGATCAGGGGCTGACGCAGCTGTTCACAGGAGGCTCATTTATTAATCGTGGCATCAGAGCGTCCTGTTCCCTGCTGCTAACACAACTATTCATACAACAAACAAGCGCAGTCTCAGAAGTGGGTCAGTTGTGTTAATCCTCAACCAGAGAGGCAGCTAGATAAATGCACCTGACACTGCCAGAAAAGAGGGAGGGGGAGAGTGGGGACAAACAGCGATAACGGAGGAAAGATTGCTTGATAGAGGAGTAAAGAAATAAAAACAAAAGTTAGAAGGATTTGAGCCATAGAGAATGAGATGATTGAATGAGGGAGAAAAAGATGTGACAGAAAGAAGAGCACGAAGAGATGTGAGGGGAAGAGCAAACGGGAGAGGGTTATGTAACAGAAGTGACTATGAAGAGACTAGAGCAAATGTTTCAGAAACCTTTGGCATTCTAGCTAATCCTGGACTACATGTATCATGATTGATGCCAATTTTTAGCACTTTAATTGTTGCTGAAGTACATTTCACATGGGGGCTTATTCAGAGGTGGAAGCAAAGCAAATAAAAAGCATGTAACTTTGCACCTTGGTAAAACTATGAAGTAGTGCAGGAGGGGCAGATTAAAAATGTAAGAAGAGCTTTACAGTTCTCCAAATCTAAATTGCAGTGTAAAAATAAATCTGTCCAGCAGCTGTAGGCTACATGCAAAAGCAACCAGTATTTACCCTTCATGCATAAAAATAAATGTATTTGCTCGCCATGCAGTGCAGCACTGTTTGTTCCCATAGTTGAGTCCCCTGATACTCAGGCAGTTCCATGTAGTTCAGGAATGCTGAAGCTCCCAGTGCTCCTTAGTAGAAGGCTATAGTGTCTAATTCATGTTTGAACGCAATGGCCAATGTTCATTCACGCAACAGAGCGGTTATCAGTAGTTGTGCATGTGCTGCGATCTCATTGCACAGGTGCTAAGGTGCAGCTGCGATCTCGCTCCCAATGAGGATTTCATGGAAAAGCGTTTGACAGGAAGTGACAGTTTGGCGGAGTTAACGAGAAGTGTACAGGGAGTGGTTATAGAAACACAGGTGTACCATGGCCATTTTTAGGGCTTACTGTATATCTGCCATCAACTGTGAGCTTGCACATGCAACAATATGGCGCCTGCGTCACTACTGCAGTGTCCAGTCTGTAGCCATAGGCCTACCGTTAACTTCAATGTTTCTCATTTTGCATATAGGCTGTGAATATGTACGCAATTGTGAATGAGTTTGTGATGGCTTCGCTGAGGGGGGGTGGGGGGCAACTTCACTTGCTAACGATAGCAGATCTGTAGCCTAGAAAATCGCAATTGTATTTGTGTGAAAACATGAATTAGGTACATTGAGACTGAGTAGCTAAAACTTAGATCAAATTGAATAAGATTGACAAGGTGCAGCAGAAGTAGAATGGATGACATACTGTATGGATAATCAAGAGTGAGCATTTTCAGACAAATCTATCCAGTACTGTCTGAAGGACACTTGTGAAGGATAAACTGTTCCTGGATGAGAATATTAGATTGCATTTTGAAAACCGATATGGAAGGAAGGGGAAAGATAAGAAAGTAACAAATGGAAACTAAAATTATCTGTAGGGAATAAAGCGATATAGGAAATGACATTTAATTGTCAATCACTAGTCACCAGTATTGCATCAAAATGCATAAAATATATGCATAAAACAATTAGAGCAATGCAAGATGTCTTATCAGAGATCTGTACTAAGAAATGAACAGGATTTCATTCATAAAACTCCTTGGGACCATTTCCAGCAGCTTCCTCAACACAGGTCATCCCTCACTGTTACCTACAGGAGAACGTAACAGGTTCCCAGAGGAGGGGGGAGGGGGGGGGGCAGATATGGGTGTAAACAGCATTGACACGGTAGTCACAGCTGTAATTACTGCTGCAACAATCTATTTACCTGACAGCGTGCACTGTGTAAGAGAGGGAAAGGCAGCAGCTGCTGGAGCACCAGAAAGTAGGACAGCTGAATACAGTACATTAGACTGAGGGAGGGATCAGAGAATGCCAGAGACAAATAGAGTAAGACAAAGGGAAAAGAGATGAGGAAAAAAATTGAGATGCAGAAACTAGCATCTAAAATAAGAGAGGAGGGAAAGGGATGAGATGCAGGCAAAAAATGTTTTAATATCAATGACAAGAACATTGAAGGATACAGAGGAGGTATTCATACAAAGGTAGAGCTATAGACAAAACAGGAAGAAAGACTCAAATTTATCAGAGAATTCTCAAAAGATATAGTGTACACACATCTGTACATCTCTGAGAATTCACTTGCACTGTTCTACAGCTTGTGATCACCAGGGAACTCTCCCACCAATTCACCTGTGTAGTGACTTGTGTGAATGCTGCCAAATGCTGAAGCATGATTTGCAAAATTCAGCAGTTATGATACTGAAGGAGCTTTCATGGCTGAATATAATAATACCTGGAACCCCCCAGAGTGCGTGTTCACAGGCAAGCAGATTGCGCATATGAACAGCTCTCATCTGAACTGCTCATTAGTGACGGTGATCCCAGATACTAATATATAATAATAGATGTAACAGAAAGAACATTGTACAGTGTGCCCTGATTAAATGTACATGAGACCAGGAGAAATTACTAAAATTAGGTTTAAACCAGGGATTAAGACCTTGACAATGCAATTTAGTACTTGATATCACACAGTAAGGCTTATTTACTGATAGTGCATTTAGGTGGAATGCCCTCCCATGCACAATAAGACTCTCCTCTAGTCGCCAAACCTTCAAGAGTTCCCTGAAAACTCACCTCTTCAGGCAAGCTTATCACATTCAAGAACTGCCCACATAACCGTCACAAATATTCATATTAGATTACATCCCCTCAGTACAGTCCACACATCCCCATATGTAGTATTTTCTTTTTCAATATGACATCCTCCTGACCTCTGGTCACCATTGCTGTGTTATATCATACAGCCCATCAAGAAATGCTTCAATCTGGCTGCACCCTAATTCAATAAATAGATAGAACCTATCCTTGTGTGTCAATGCCTATTCCCCTATAGACGTAGCCAGATTAAGGGGGAGGGGCGATGCAGAGCATACTGAACCCCGGCCTCCCCTTTGTCAGGGAGCCCCCTGGCTGGAGCACACTAACATCACTAGCTTTCCCTCTTATGCAGCAGCAGAACCAGGCAGCCAGAATGCCAGCAGGACAGTATACAGTGCAGGCAGAGACACAGAAGTATCAAGTTTCATGAGCTACCGATGGAGCTTTCTGACCAGAGGAAAGATAGGAGGGTGGAGAGAGCTGTAAGTGACTACAGGGATCCCAGTTTCTCCTCCTCCTGCCCTGGGAGTCTGGGTCCTGTGTAAACTGTTATCTAATGAGAGTCTAGAGAGGGACCTCCTGAGTTCTGTCCCATTGTGTAAGTAGTATTGAGGCTGCTGCTATTCTTGTATGTGAGAAGATAAATTATAGATTTTATTTGTCTATGTGTATTTCTAAGGTTAGGTTGTCTTTGTTCCCCTACAAGAAAATGTTATAATATAGTTGTGTTTTAATTAGGCGGTGCTATAAACAGTACCCAGGCATTATTAAACTATTAGTTTAAATTGAATATACACTATTGGTTTAAATTTAATATACTGTACAGAAACTATACATCACAACATGACCTAAATAAACAACATCAGCAATTATCTATTATCTGACTCATCCTATGGTTTAGTGCTAATGTTGCACTTATAGTCAGTTAGTAAAGTAGTCCTATTATATTCAGCATCCTACTGCTGCTTCTCAGTTTGTGTCTATGTTGCATTCATGTTGAAAAGTCAGTAAAGTAAGATTGTGTGTTATACAGTAATTGCGCTTCTTCTCTGTACTTGTTATACCAGAGGCTGCTAGAGACACGCAATGCCCATTTTAGAGAATCCAAAGTCTCTGCTTTTCTCCCACAGTACATGTGGCAAGTGGCAATAATAATTTTTTATTGTAGCTATTTGCAATGATAACAACAAATCATCAATACAAATTATGAATAAAATTTAGCTGAAGCAGCTTTGTAATATGGTTAACTTTGCCTGGCCTGTCTTAGAGGATCTATGCATGCATGATCCAGCTAACTGTAGTCACTTGCACAGTGGAAATAAAAGCAGCGAATTGGGCTTTCAGTTTCACTAATAATACAAAAAAAAACATAATAAAAATTACAACTATTTTGTCCACTGAAACAATTATTTAAAAAGAAAAACATTTTTTTTTTTTTTTTTTTTGTTATCACCATCCTGAGATGGTGGGAACCAGGGCTAGATTTTAACAATTGGGTGGATGGAGCTCCAGCTCCAGGCCTCCACATAAAAATAGGCCCATCACGATGGCAGCATGATGATCACTAGCTACCAGCTGGTCACGTGGTCGGCCATAAATCATAACTATTAAAATTGCATTTCTATTTTTCTCAGAAAATTATGCAATTTTTAATATTTTTGCTATTTTATTTAGAGAGATATTGGAGCTAATAGTGTAGGGTGTATACACCTGCCCACATGGCTCTGGCAACACCCAAAGAGTACTGATGACACCTCCCCCAGTGGTGTAACTTCATCCCAGATGCCCGAAGGCAAGATAAATGTTTTGTCCTGCTGCCCCATAAAAAAGAATTAGTATTTTAATTGACTCCTCTATACTTGCCGCTACATCACTGACCCCTCTATACTCTACACTACATCACCAACACCCTCTATATCTTACATTAAATCACTGACATCTCTGTTTCCTAAACTAAACTATTGACCCATTTATACCCTATACTAAATTACTGACCTTTCTGTACCCTACATTACTAACCCCATTGTACCCTACACTACATTACAGACCCCTCTATACTAGAGATGAGCGGGTTCGGTTCCTTGGGATCCGAACCCCCCCCCCCCCCCTGAACTTAACCCATTTAACACGGTTCCGAGGCAGCCTCGGATCTTACCGCCTTGCTCGGTTAACCAGAACGCGCCCGAACATCATCATCCCGCTGTCGGATTCTCTCGAGATTCGTATTCTATATAAAGAGCCGTGCGTTGCCGCAATTTTCACTCGTGCACTGGAGATTGAGCTGAGAGGACGTGGCAGCGTTCTCTCCCTGAAAAGCTCCGTAATCTGTGCTCAGTGTGCTGCAAATATCTGTGCTCATTGTGCTGCAAATAATCTGTGCTCAGTGTGCTGAAAATATCTACGTTCTCTGCCTGAAAACGCTCCATATCTGTGCTCAGTGTGCGGCAAATATCTGATCAGTGTGCTGCATTGTGGGGACTGGGGACCACCAGTATAAGTATATACATGATGTGGCCATTCACTGGTACCTGGTGACAGAACGTATACTGGATTCCCCCACAATGTAACTTTATATCTGTCACCTATATACATGATGTGGTCATTCACTGGTACCTGGTGACAGAACGTATACTGGATTCCACCACAATGTAACGTTATATCTGTCACCTACTGTATATACATGATGTGGTCATTCACTGGTACCTGGTGATAGAACGTATACTGGATTCCCCCACAATGTAACTTTATATCTGTCACCTATATTCATGATGTGGTCATTCACTGGTACCTGGTGACAGAACGTATACTGGATTGCCCCACAATGTAACGTTATATCTGTCACCTATATACATGATGTGGTCATTCACTGGTACCTGGTGACAGAACGTATGCTGGATTCCCCCACAATGTAACATTATATCTGTCACCTATATACATGATGTGGTCATTCACTGGTACCTGGTGACAGAACGTATACTGGATTCCCCCACAATGTAACTTTATATCTGTCACCTATATACATGATGTGGTCATTCACTGGTACCTGGTGACAGAACGTATACTGGATTCCCCCACAATGTAACTTTATATCTGTCACCTATATACATGATGTGGTCATTCACTGGTACCTGGTGACAGAACGTATACTGGATTCCCCCACAATGTAACTTTATATCTGTCACCTATATACATGATGTGGTCATTCACTGGTACCTGGTGACAGAACGTATACTGGATTCCCCCACAATGTAACATTATATCTGTCACCTATATACATGATGTGGTCATTCACTGGTACCTGGTGACAGAACGTATAATGGATTCCCCCACAATGTAACTTTATATCTGTCACCTATATACATGATGTGGTCATTCACTGGTACCTGGTGACAGAACTAATACTGGATTCCCCCACAATGTAACTTTATATCTGTCACCTATATACATGATGTGGTCATTCACTGGTACCTGGTGACAGAACGTATACTGGATTCCCCCACAATGTAACTTTATATCTGTCACCTATATACATGATGTGGTCATTCACTGGTACCTGGTGACAGAACGTATACTGGATTCCCCCCAATGTAACTTTATATCTGTCACCTATATACTAGTGATGAGCGGGTTCGATTCCTCGGAATCCGAACCCCCCCGAACTTCACCCTTTTTACACGGGTCCGAGGCAGACTCGGATCCTCCCGCCTTGCTCGGTTAACCCGAGCGCGCCCGAACGTCATCATCCCGCTGTCGGATTCTCGCGAGATTCGGATTCTATATAAGGAGCCGCGCGTCGCCGCCATTTTTCACTCGTGCATTGGAAATGATAGTGAGAGGACGTGGCTGGCGTCCTCTCACTTTGTTTCAGGGGGCTGCAGTGCAAATATCTTTATTCTGGGGACCAGCAGTATTATAGGAGGAGTACAGTGCAGCGTTTTGCTGACCAGTGACCACCAGTATTATTCGTTGTCTGCCTGAAAAACGCTCCATATCTCTGCTCAGTGTGCTGCATATATCTGGGCTCATACTGCTTTATTGTCTTGGGACCAGCAGTATTATATAGGGGGAGTACAGTGCAGAGTTTTGCTAACCAGTGACCACCAGTATACGTTGTCTGCCTGAAAAACGCTCCATATCTGTGCTCAGTGTGCTGCATATATCTGTGCTCACACTGCTTTATTGTGGGGACTGGGGACCAGCAGTATTATATAGGAGGAGTACAGTGCAGAGTTTTGCTGACCAGTGACCACCAGTATACGTTGTCTGCCTGAAAAACGCTCCATATCTGTGCTCAGTGTGCTGCATATATCTGTGCTCACACTGCTTTATTGTGGGGACTGGGGACCAGCAGTATTATATAGGAGGAGTACAGTGCAGAGTTTTGCTGACCAGTGACCACCAGTATACGTTGTCTGCCTGAAAAACGCTCCATATCTTTGCTCATTGTGCTGCATATATCTGTGCTCACACTGCTTTATTGTGGGGACTGGGGACCAGCAGTATTATATAGGAGTACAGTGCAGAGTTTTGCTGACCAGTGACCACCAGTATTATACGTTCTCTGTCTGAAAAACGCTCCATATCTGTGCTGCATTGTAGTATATAGTAGGAGTACAGTGCATCATTTTGCTGACCACCAGTATATAATATATAGGAGTACGGTACAGAAGGCCACTGCTCTACCTACCTCTGTGTCGTCAAGTATACTATCCATCCATACCTGTGGTGCATTTCAGTTTTGCACAGTTTGCTGACCACCAGTATATAATATATAGCAGTACGGTACAGTAGGCCACTGCTCTACCTACCTCTGTGTCGTCAAGTATACTATCCATCCATACCTGTGGTGCATTTCAGTTTTGCACAGTTTGCTGACCACCAGTATATACTATATAGCAGTACGGTACAGTAGGCCACTGCTCTACCTACCTCTGTGTCGTCAAGTATAGTATCCATCCATACCTGTGGTGCATTTCAGTTTTGCACAGTTTGCTGACCACCAGTATATAATATATAGCAGTACGGTACAGTAGGCCACTGCTCTACCTACCTCTGTGTCGTCAAGTATACTATCCATCCATACCTGTGGTGCATTTCAGTTTTGCCCAGTTTGCTGACCACCAGTATATAATATATAGCAATACGGTACAGTAGGCCACTGCTCTACATACCTCTGTGTCGTCAAGTATACTATCCATCCATACCTGTGGTGCATTTCAGTTTTGCACAGTTTGCTGACCACCAGTATATACTATATAGCAGTACGGTACAGTAGGCCACTGCTCTACCTACCTCTGTGTCGTCAAGTATACTATCCATCCATACCTGTGGTGCATTTCAGTTTTGCACAGTTTGCTGACCACCAGTATATAATATATAGCAGTACGGTACAGTAGGCCACTGCTCTACCTACCTCTGTGTCGTCAAGTATACTATCCATCCATACCTGTGGTGCATTTCAGTTGTGCACAGTATATATAGTAGTAGGACATTGCTATTGATATATTACTGGCATATAATTCAACACATTAAAAAATGGAGAACAAAAATGTGGAGGGTAAAATAGGGAAAGATCAAGATCCACTTCCACCTCATGCTGAAGCTGCTGCCACTAGTCATGGCCGAGACGATGAAATGCCATCAACGTCGTCTGCCAAGGCCGATGCCCAATGTCATAGTAGAGAGCATCTAAAATCCAAAAAAATAAAGCTCAGTAGAATGACCCAAAAATCTAAATCAAAATCGTCTGAGGAGAAGCGTAAACTTGCCAGTGTGCCATTTACGACACGGAGTGGCAAGGAACGGCTGAGGCCCTGGCCTATGTTCAAGGCTAGTGGTTCCGCTTCACATGAGGATGGAAGCACTCATCCTCCTGCTAGAAAACTTAAAAGAGTTAAGATGGCAAAAGCACAGCAAAGAACTGTGCGTTCTTCTAAATCACAAATCCCCAAGGAGAGTCCAATTGTGTCGGTTGCGATGCCTGCACCTCTTTTTTCTTTCATTTTTCTTTGCATCATGTGCTATTTGGGGACTATTTTTGGAAGTGCCATCCTGTCTGACACTGCAGTTCCACTCCTAGATGGGCCAGGTGTTTGTGTCGGCCACTTGGGTCGCTTAGCTTAGTCACACAGCTACCTCATTGCGCCTCTTTTTTTCTTTGCGTCATGTGCTGTTTGGGGACTATTTTTTTGAAGTGCCATCCTGTCTGACACTGCAGTGCCACTCCTAGATGGGCCAGATGTTTGTGTCGGCCACTTGTGTCGCTTAGCTTAGTCACACAGCTACCTCATTGCGCCTCTTTTTTTCTTTGCATCATGTGCTGTTTGGGGGCTATTTTTTTGAAGTGCCATCCTGTCTGACACTGCAGTGCCACTCCTAGATGGGCCAGGTGTTTGTGTCGGCCACTTGGGTCGCTTAGCTTAGTCACACAGCTACCTCATTGCGCCTCTTTTTTTCTTTGCATCATGTGCTGTTTGGGGACTATTTTTTTGAAGTGTCATCCTGTCTGACACTGCAGTGCCACTCCTAGATGGGCCAGGTGTTTGTGTCGGCCACTTGGGTCGCTTAGCTTAGTCATCCAGCGACCTCGGTGCAAATTTTAGGACTAAAAATAATATTGTGAAGTGTTCAGAATAGACTGAAAATGAGTGGAAATTATGGTTATTGAGGTTAATAATACTATGGGATCAAAATGACCCCCAAATTCTATGATTTAAGCTGTTTTTGAGGGTTTTTTGTATAAAAACACCCGAATCCGACAAAAAATTTTCAGGGAGGTTTTGCCAAAACGCGTCCGAATCCAAAACACGGTCGCAGAACCGAATCCAAAACCAAAACACAAAACCCGAAAAATGTCCGGTACACATCACTAATATATACATGATGTGGTCATTCACTGGTACCTGGTGACAGAACGTATACTGGATTCCCCCACAATGTAACGTTATATCTGTCACCTATATACATGATGTGGTCATTCACTGGTACCAGCGTTGAGAAGGTCACTCAGTCACATTTAATACATGTTGATGAGACCAGCCTTAGTGGCGGTGAGAGTAGCGTGAGTGGATCACATATTAAATTATTAATGTGAAAAAAGAACGCAAACGAGTTCAGACTTCTGCACAGCTTCTATGAGGCAGAGATGTAGTATACACAGTGCTACACTGCAGGTGCAGCAGGGCCCACAGGCTTAACTGCAGGCTGAGGGGGGTGCTAACTCCAATCTCCAGATCCAAATATGCAGGGCAGGGGGTGTATATAGTGGAAAACTGCTAGAGGGTTAAGGAGGAGGGCAGGATATACTGCCCAGACTCAGCAAACCTCTGACACCCCAGCAGTCTGGACACAGAGCTTGACACCAGGCTGCTAAGATGGTCCAGTCCCTGGCTCCAGGATCCCGGGTAGGCCGCTGCAGGGCTGGTTAGTTTAACCCACTTCACCGGGGGGGATCGGTGCAAGGCCACCACAGCTGTGGGCCTCGAGTAGGCCGCCGTAAGCAGGAGGATGGGCACCGGTTTCTGTACTTATGCGCCGGAGGTACGTCTCCAGCGGGCAAGCAGCGGTAATGGAGGCCGCGGCTTCCGTCTCCCCAGTAGGCCGCAACCCGCAGAGGCCTCCGACAGGGCTCCTGTCTCCGCAGCGCAACTGTGGGGCACAAGAGTCGGTGTTAGTGGTGGAAAAGAGGGCGAGTCAGCACCCGGAGAGCAGGTAATAAAACAGATAAGGGCACTTTTGGAAGGAGCGCAAACGTCTCACGTCTGCTCCGGAGTCCCGCCAGGCCACGCCCCCCTTGGCGACAGTATTTTGATGCTGGGAATCCCACCTCTGTTGGCATTTTGTTGTTGGTATTGTGGTCGCAAAGTGGATTCCAGCACCGTGATCCCGTTCGGCAGCATCTTAAGTGTGTCCCCATGAAACGGTATAGTATTTGGTTTACATTGGCAGCCTGATTTGTTTTTTAGGGAAAGGATGGTTTGAAAGGTTTATTTACATGGGGTGGGTGTTTACGTAAAAAAAATGGTGGAGGTCTGTCACACCCTACACTTCCATTTGGATACATTTTGCATTTTTCAGTTGTATTTAAGCAGAGAAAGTATTTCAAGTGCAATTGCAACTCTTGAAAATAAACCTTCAAACACACAAAGTGCAATATGTAATAAAGCCTCAGTGAACCTCACACCCATTGCTAAAATGAGCAATAATGAGACTAAATCATGCATTATGTTTAAAGAAAAAGTTTTCTTTAGGGAAAGGGGTAATTTTAAGCTTTTATAAAAAATAAATAAAAAAATAAGCTTTAGATTTTCTGTTTATCCGCCCATCCATTCCATTTCAGCAGCTATTGTGTTAGTGTTATACAATGACATGAAAAGAAAAACTCCATATTAAATAAGACATTTCTAAAATTTATTCTTAACCGTATATTGCAGTTTATGTACTTTACTGTATTTAACCTTTACTTCTGAAATGCAATTGTATGTCTGCAAAATGATTTGTAGTGTGACAGTTTACTGTCCAAATAGATAATTGCAGGTTAGCTACAGCTGCATTCCTACTGTGAGCTTTTGCTTTCTTGGTGCATTTTTCTTTGCATTATCTCCCCCTTTATAGTCTGCTGCAGGGGCGGATTGGCCCACTAGGACACCATGACAGATTCCAATGGGCTGGTCCCTTATCCCCCTCAGCCAGGCCGATTCACACTCAGGCTGGGCTGGCTCAGACTGATTCCAGTACTTGCGGTTCATTTGAACACAATCTGGAAGTTAGGCTAGCGGGCACTTCCAGGTGCCGCTAGCCGTGAAAAGTGGTGAAGCTGTTCTACCAATGGGGGACCTGGAGAAAGTTAACAAGCCCAGCAGCATCCTCTCTCTGGCCCCGGCCAAAAGTTTTTCAATGAGCCCAGCCCAGGAGCAGCAGCATAGCGATGATCGGAGCCGGGTTCACTGGACCCGCCGCCACCCTAGCTCCCACACTCTCTCACTGAACTAGCCAGAGCGGCAACTGAGCACTGAAGGGGACCCTGCAGAGAGGTGATTTTTAATTACATTATTTGCATTATCATGATGGTGTAAGGGTTAGGGCGTCCCCGGTCACAGTGTATGGTTTGGGGACTGGACAGAAGCAGGATGTACCTTGTTCTCAGGATGCCAGATGATCAGGCTGCACTCACAGCCAGCCCTGGGACAATCTCTAATGCAAAGTCCTTCAGCCCTATAGCTGCCCAATGTCTGTCCATGATGATGGTCCTATTTATGAAATGCGGTGACTACGTATGTAATGCGGTGTCTACGTATGTAATGCGGTGGCTATGTATGTAATGCGGTGGCTATGTATGTAATGTGGTGCTATTCGTGTTATGTAGTGCTATTTGTGTAATTCAGTACTATATGTGTAAAATGGTGCTATACATGTTATGTGGTGCTATTCATGTAATAGTGTGGTGGCTATGTATGTAATCAGGGGCGGATTGGCCACTGGGGCAGATTCCGCTGCATGGGTCCCGTTTCTATGTTTCACTACTTGTTTGTGCTCCCTCCCTGTACTGTGCTGTATGTAGTGTGTGCTCCCTCCCTGTACTGTGCTGTATGTAGTGTGTGCTCCCTCCCTGTACTGTACTGTGCTGTATGTAGTGTATGCTCCCCCTCCCTGTACTGTGCTGTATGTGGTGTGTGCTCCCTCCCTGTACTGTGCTGTATGTAGTGTGTGCACCCCCTCCCTGTACTGTGCTGTATGTAGTGTGTGCTCCCCCTCCCTGTACTGTGCTGTATGTAGTGTGTGCTCCCCCTCCCTGTACTGTGCTGTATGTAGTGTGTGCTCCCCCTCCTTGTACTGTGCTGTATGTAGTGTGTGCTCCCTCCCTGTACTGTGCTGTATGTAGTGTGTGCTCCCTTCCTGTACTGTGCTGTATGTAGTGTGTGCTCCTCCTCCCTGTACTGTGCTGTATGTAGTGTGTGCTCCCTTCCTGTACTGTGCTGTATGTAGTGTGTGCTCCCTCCCTGTACTGTGCTGTATGTAGTGTGTGCTCCCTCCCTGTACTGTGCTGTATGTAGTGTATGTTCCTCCTCCCTGTACTGTGCTGTATGTAGTGTGTGCTCCCCCTTCCTGTACTGTGCTGTATGTAGTGTGAGCTCCCTCCCTGTACTGTACTGTGCTGTATGTAGTGTATGCTCCCCCTCCCTGTACTGTGCTGTATGTGGTGTGTGCTCCCTCCCTGTACTGTGCTGTATGTGGTGTGTGCTCCCTCCCTGTACTGTGCTGTATGTAGTGTGTGCTCCCCCTCCCTGTACTGTGCTGTATGTAGTGTGTGCTCCCCCTCCCTGTACTGTGCTGAATGTAGTGTGTGCTCCCCCTCCTTGTACTGTGCTGTATGTAGTGTGTGCTCCCTCCCTGTACTGTGCTGTATGTAGTGTGTGCTCCCTTCCTGTACTGTGCTGTACGTAGTATGTGCTCCCTCCTTGTACTGTACTGTGCTGTATGTAGTGTGTGCTCCCCCTCCCTCTACTGTGCTGTATGCTCCCCCTCCCTGTACTTTGTAACGAATAAGGTTAAAAAAAGGGGTTTGTAGAATGAAAAATCAATAAAATCAGAAGTAGATTAAAGGCATGACAGCAGTGTCAGTAGACACTGAAAGTGGCCATATCAGTCCTTGTATATTCAGGGAAGGGCATTGTAGCAGCATATGCATAAAGTCGCAGGTAAACATTAGCATAACGTAAAGCAAAAGGAGCAGAGCCGGCCCTAACCAATATGATGCCCTAGGCAAGATTTTGGGTGGTGCCCCCTAGCACCGCCGCTAGTTCTGCAGGAGATGCCTGGCATGAGTCAGCTGGCAGCTCTGCTAACGTCGAGCGCCTTTTGTTTATGAAAATGCATCTTATTTGCATTACCATGTGACTATGATGCACAAGCAGCTTCTGCTGATTAAAATGATATGCAGCATGCTTATATTCTGTGTGCGACTGTGGCTGTATCTGCATATGAAATGCTACATTACAGTGATTTCCAGGAATACACAGCAACGTAGCGTTTTGTATGCAGATACAGCCGCAGTCACACACAGAATATAGGCATGCCGCTTAGCATTTTAATCATCAGAACCTGCTGGTGCCCCTAAGCATACCAAATGCCCTAGGCATTTGCCTAGTTTGCCTATGCCTAAGGCCGGCTCTGCAAAGGAGGCCCCAATTGTGTCTATCTCAGAATCCTCTTGACAGGCCCCTCCCCTTCAGACTCTGTCCCCATTAGGACTGCTTCCATAAATTTCTCAGGCTGGTGTTCGATCCCAATCCGCCCCTGGTCTGCTGTCAACAATATTGGCACTTTTTAATAAATTAAATCACACATTTTTAAAAAAAAAATTGTGTCAAATTTATTTACTTTAATATATACCATACTACACTATAAGATACATTTGATGCTGCACATTTATTACAGTAATCATAATTTTGTAGCCAGTGGCACCAAGAGGGAAGTGGAGGGAGCTTGTACTAATTACCCAAACTTGGGCTTGTTGGAGGGGCCTGGCAGTGGGCCCAGCGGGTATGGCGGGTCTGTGCCCCCCCTCAGGGCCGTCTTTTCGTATGGGCTCAATGGGCTCTTGCCCAAGGGCCCCAGGAGTATAAGGGCCCTATTCTGATAGCTGAGAGTCCCCTCTTTCTAGGGGTACCAGATTTTTGAAAATCGGCCCTGGGGAACCAGAGATATCGGACTTCAAAGCAGTGGTCCCCATCCGAGCCTGTTAATTACTCTACCCAGACAGATATCTCGGGCTCTGTATGACTTAGAGTTTTTCTGAGGGTACATTTCAAAATCTGTGACTCTCCACTTTCGATGGACACTGGCAGCTTGTCTCTACTATGCCCAGAACCAGAGATATCAGCCTTCCAGCAGCCGGTCCCTGCTCCAGCTCCACATGCCTAATATGCAGTTTTATATATTTGTTGGTGGATTGCTCTGGTTCCTGAACTGTGATATCCAAGTCCCAGTACCTCCTAACAGGTGGGACTCTCTAGTTTTTTTTTATCCCATTCAAAGCTAAGGAACTTGAGATATCTGCAGTCAAGTAAGCTGCTCTCTCACCAGAAAATAATGAAAATTAAGCCCACTCCACTATCTACCCCTCCCTTATGTATTAAACGCCCCATACCACCCTGGAAGTCGTGTACCGGGGTCCCTTCATTCAGCCCAATGCCTCCTTCTACAGTTTAGTGTTCTCCCTCCCGCCCCATCTGTGCAGTAAAGGAGTAATTAGCAGAAATTATTTCTCCAGGTCCTACATGCTGAGCGGAAGATAGAACACCCCCTACCACCCACGGGACATCAAAGCTGCCGCTGATAGCACCCCCCACCCCTACCGCTGGAGGATGAGTAGGGGCCCCAGGGTATTGCTGTGCCCAGGGGCCCACACTGCTGTTAAGACGGTCCTGCCCCCCCTTCTTATCTGTCAGTCTGTAGCACTGAAGCTTCTCTTTCCAGCCCAGCACACGCTGTGTGGTGGGCTGCGGTGGGTTCAATCCACTGGGTGCAGCAGCCTCCTCTGCCTGCAGTGGGAGGGGGGGGGGGGGGGTAACGATCACATTGATTGCAAATCGGATAGGTTTACACATGTTTTTTTAAAGGAGGCATGGCCACACCTCTGGGTCATGCCCTCCACTGCATTATCGGGGGCTGGACAGGCAGTATACAACCCTGCTTGTAGCCACAGATGTGTCATACACCTAACGTCAATATGCAATGCAGCGCAAGACTCCCAGCATGACTGAGCTGCTCCAAGCAGTGTAACATGCAGGCTTTTTCTTAAAGTTTTGCATCTTATTTGCATCGCAGATGCAACAAAGTACCACTCAAAATGTACTACTAGAGACACTGGGCTGTAACTCTAACTGCATAGAAATTTAGGGGGTGATTCAGACCTGATCACTGGGCTGCTAATTTTGCTGTCGAGCAATCAGATAGTCTCCGCCTCCAGGGGGAGTGTACATTTGCAGTGCAAGTGTGCGATCCCATGTGTACGCCGAGCTGCTAAAATCCACTTTGTGCAGTCTCTATGCAGCCCAGGACTTACTCCTACAGTGCGATGAGAAGAGGCTGATCGGGGTCCGAGCTGACGTCAGACACCATCCCTGAAAACGCTTGGGCACGCCTGCATTTTTCCAGACACTCCCAATAAACAAAAAAAGAGAGGGTTTTTGATCCTGCACCAACCTTAGATTCAAAGTACGTTATTAATCACATAGTAGCCAGAAATGGACATAGTTTATGGAAATTCCTATCTGTCCGTATGGCGGTGCGCCCAGAGTCAAAAAAGGAACAAATGTGTATGCACAAGAAAAGAAGTATGACTCTTGTTTGGGCGCACTCTTATTTTAGTATCTAAATGTCAATAGGTAACTGATAACCAAAAAATCCGGAGGTAGTCTTTGTTTCTGCTCTATGGGATACGAAGGGACTCAGTATGCCCTATAGGACCTATATATGAAAAAGTAATGAAAATATTAATATTAATGAAATGTTCAGATCTTAGTTATGCCTGGATAACCGCATATTGGAAGGTAGCTACATATTAAACTGCTTCCGTCTGCCAAAGATCTGTACAAACTGTGTTTGTATTAATGCACCCTTAGTTGGGTTGTGTAAGTGGGTGGGAAAACCCACAGTATAGGAAAATCTGATAGTCAACCCCTGTCATAGATAGTTCATGGCGATTGAGGATACAAAGGTATGGAAATAAAGTATAAGTGGTGATACTGCTGTTGGTGTTCTTCTAACAGGGAAGAAAAACCTCCTACTCCACTGGGTATTCCCTAGAGGTCGCCCATCTAGGTACTGACCCAGCCCGCCTTCGTTTTTTCTAACAGGGAAGAAAAACCTCCTACTCCACTGGGTATTCCCTAGAGGTCGCCCATCTAGGTACTGACCCAGCCCGCCTTCGTTTTAGTGAACAAGCCCGTGACCGGGTGAAACGCGTTTTCCTCATGGGCACCTGCCTGTCTGACCTTTGAATGGGTGATATCTGATACCTCATTGACTTAGAACCGATATCTAGCAGAATAACTCTGCATATATATATTTCTTGTGTTACTAAGATTGCTGGTATCTCCAGCCTTGTTATTTCCTCATGGGCACCTGCCTGTCTGACCTTTGAATGGGTGATATTTGATACCTTATTGATTTAGAACCAATATCTAGCAGAATAATTCTGTATATATATATATTTTTTGTGTTATTAAGATTGCTGGTATCTCCATCCCTGTTATGGGCATCTGCCTGTCTGACCTTCGAATGGATTGCTGGTATTTCCAGCCTAACTAGTACATATTTTTTGTGTTATCAACACTGCTGGCACAGCCAGCTAGGCTGTTTATAGACAGGTCCCCGATGGGTACCTGCCTGCTGACTTTTGAATGGGGATTATTCAATGCCTGATATTAGAATTGCTTACTTTAGCAAACTAACTCTGCAATTGTGAAACAGCTTGTGTCACCACTTGAAATTTATGTGTTAGCAGAATAATCCTGCATCATACGATAACTCGTGTCACAAATTTCTCGGGTATCTCCAACCAGGTTAATGATAAAAAAAGAGCACAGTGTGACACAACTCAGTGACATTTATTTAATGCCTGTTATTTGAATTGTTTACCTTAGCAAACTAATTCTGCAATTGTGAAACAGTTTGTGTCACCCTCAGACAATTCTCTAAACGTGTTTAATAGGGTCCCTTGCCCTTTATGGTTTTTTTGCTTTCCTAAGGCTAACCATCTCATTGACAGGTGCAGAGGGCCTATTCTAGCTGCCTCCTGCATAAGCTCCTATCATAGAAAGCAACCTCTGTTCCTGTCCAAATTGTTTCAAACAGCATGTGACAGTCTAACCAACAAGGGATTTTCCTTGTTTCCAATTACTCTATATGTCATCATCTCCTCCTTTCAGCACCCATCTTCCCACTCTATACCCCCTCCAATTTCCATCTGCCTTCCTTCTGTGAACTCTCATCCACGATTCTGGGGAGCGGGCCCCCCAGGAGACACGTCTCCTCAGTCTAACGTGGACAGCAGATTCACACCGATCCAACCGCTGCAACCTCCCTCTAACTGCAGCTACCACCCTATCCTATTCCAAACTCTTTCTGAAGAGTACTCCATCCTTCTGTTTCGGTGCACTCTCATTGGTGGCACAGGGTCAAATCTTTCTACGACCATACCCCTGCGCTCACGCCCAATCTCGTCCGATCTTGGAAGCTAAACGAAGGCGGGCTGGGTCAGTACCTAGATGGGCGACCTCTAGGGAATACCCAGTGGAGTAGGAGGTTTTTCTTCCCTGTTAGAAGAACACCAACAGCAGTATCACCACTTATACTTTATTTCCATACCTTTGTATCCTCAATCGCCATGAACTATCTATGACAGGGGTTGACTATCAGATTTTCCTATACTGTGGGTTTTCCCACCCACTTACACAACCCAACTAAGGGTGCATTAATACAAACACAGTTTGTACAGATCTTTGGCAGACGGAAGCAGTTTAATATGTAGCTACCTTCCAATATGCGGTTATCCAGGCATAACTAAGATCTGAACATTTCATTAATATTAATATTTTCATTACTTTTTCATATATAGGTCCTATAGGGCATACTGAGTCCCTTCGTATCCCATAGAGCAGAAACAAAGACTACCTCCGGATTTTTTGGTTATCAGTTACCTATTGACATTTAGATACTAAAATAAGAGTGCGCCCAAACAAGAGTCATACTTCTTTTCTTGTGCATAAACATTTACTCCCAATAAACAGTCAGTTGCCACCCACAAACGGCTTCCTCCTGTCAATCACCTTGCAAACGCCCGTGCAATCTGATTTTTCGCACCATCCCGTCGCTGACCAGTGATGTTGCTGTCCGATGTGCGTGCGCATTTCAGTGCATGCACATGCGCAGTTAGTAACTGATCACCCGCTGTGCAAAAACGCACAGCAGCGATCAGGTGTGAATCAGGCCCACAGTTTTAAACATGTACAAAGTCACAGATGCAACACAAGGAAACTAATTGATCAGTACAATATACTTGATTGCCCACAATAAAACTTTAAATAGTTGATTTACTAAATGATTGCAAGTTTCTTTAATTAGTTCTGTTCCAAATGTTTTAATTGCTGCCAGTAGCCCAGCTTTAATTTATACCCCTTACCGATAGGGTTTCATGAATGGCCTGACTAATTCATTTGAATTAAAATCAGTTGACCTACAGTATAATAAAATGAAAAAGTGTATTTCCTTAGAGATAGAGGTTTGCTAATGTCAGCGTGACCTCTGACCCTGACTGCCCTACTTTGCATGTGAGACTGTTCTGTGTGTCTTCCTTCTCAGTCCTGCACAGGATGGACGTGCCCCTGATTGTCTCCTGAAAGGTGAATGTGTACATTACAAGAGAAACCCTGCCAAGTACCAGTGTCACTACTGCTAGCTATAGCATATTCTCAACCACCACCACTGGATGTATATGTGTACAAGTATGTGCTTTACCGCACTGCACACCACCTGCATTAACCCCACATGTTCCTGGTGACACTTGTTCCACTTGTATTCCTGCATTGTGCACCTACAACATTAACCCTGTGTTATCCTGCATCCTGTGTTCTACCTGGTTAATTAACCAATCCTGGTTAAGTTATTAATTGTGTGGACTGACCTCCATCACATACTTCTGACACCTATCTTAACACCTACAGGTATATGTTCTGCCAGTTGGTTATGGGCCAAGGCACCAGAGTGTGAAGAGTAACAACACAGATAAAGCAGCTGCATCAACATGGAAATCCAAGTGAGTACAGAAAAGACATTTATTCATAGTACAGTTGAAAATGTACATGGAGAGTGCTAGTATTAGTTTCACCAAGTTAACAAGCTCAGAAAACTACACTACATGGAAATTTGCCATGCAGATGCAGCAAAATCGGAAAACGTCACTTGCAATCCTGGGAATAACCACAACCCAGATGATGTGGATATGGCCATGGGAACCATAGCTCTAGCAGTATAGCAGCACGTGTACTCCATCATTGTATGGGGTGAAATTTTTAACTACTTTTTAGATGCCATTCTGCCCAAGTATAATTCCGCTTTGTATATGTATGACCTTATTGCTTTATATATGTACTTTTTTATTTAGGATTAGTGCTTTGCAGACATAAAGGCATCAATTAGAAATATAGGGGTAAATTTACTAAGGTCCCGATTTTGACCGAGATGCCGTTTTTTCATCAAAGTGTCATCTCGGTAATTTACTAAACTCAAATCACGGCAGTGATGAGGGCATTCGTAATATTTGGAAGTCCTAGGAAAAAAATCACGAATGAATACACCATCGGTCAAAACGCGGCTGTTTAAGTATGAATCTCGGTCATTTACTAAGAAGTGCAAAGCAAAAAAAAACAAAACACTGCCGTGAAAAATTACAACTTGTAAAAAAGTGCTTAAAAAAAACAGACCTGCTTTTTTTATTCGTGATTGGATAGGCATGCACGGATCCATGAGATCCATGCATGTATATCAGTGGGAAGGGGTGGGAAAGTGATTATTTTTTCAAAAAAAATTGCGTGAGGTCCCCCCTCCTAAGCATAACCAGCCTCGGGCTCTTTGAGCCGATCCTGGTTGCAGAAATATGGGAAAAAAATTGACAGGGGTTCCCCCATATTTAAGCAACCAGCATCGGGCTCTGCGCCTGGTCCTGGTTCCAAAAATACGGGGGACAAAAAGAGTAGGGGTCCCCCGTATTTTTAAAACCAGCACCGGGCTCCACTAGCTGGACAGATAATGCCACAGCCGGGGGTCACTTTTATATAGTGCCCTGCGGCCGTGGCATCAAAAATCCAACTAGTCACCCCTGGCCGGGGTACCCTGGGGGAGTGGGGACCCCTTCAATCAAGGGGTCCCCCCCCCCAGCCACCCAAGGGCCAGGGGTGAAGCCCGAGGCTGTCCCCCCCCATCCAATGGGCTGCGGATGGGGAGGCTGATAGCCTTTTGTGATAATGAAAAGATATTGTTTTTAGTAGCAGTACTACAAGGCCCAGCAAGCCTCCCCCGCATGCTGGTACTTGGAGAACCACAAGTACCAGCATGCGGCGGAAAAACGGGCCCGCTGGTACCTGTAGTACTACTACTAAAAAAATACCCAAAAAAAGACAAGACACACACACCTTGAAAGTAAAGATTTATTACATACATGCACACAAACATACATACATACTTACCTTATGTTCACACGCAGGTCGGTCCTCTTCTCCAGTAGAATCCAAGGGGTACCTGTTGAATAAATTACACTCACCAGATCCAGGGTCCCAGGCTCCTCGTCGCATCCATGTGTAATCCAGGTACTTGAATAAAATAACAAAACGGACACCCGAGCCACGAACTGAAAGGGGCCCCATGTTTTCACATGGGACTCCTTTCCCCGAATGCCAGAAACCCCCTCTGACTTCTGTCTAAGTGGGTTTCTTCAGCCAATCAGGGAGCGCCACGTTGTAGCACTCTCCTGATCGGCTGTGTGCTCCTGTACTGAGTGACAGGCGGCACACGGCAGTGTTACAATGTAGCGCCTATGCGCTCCATTGTAACCAATGGTGGGAACTTTCTGCCCTGCGGTTGACCTAAAGTGACGTCACCGCTGAGCAGAAAGTTCCCACCATTGGTTACAATGGAGCGCATAGGCGCTACATTGTAACACTGCCGTGTGCCGCCTGTCATTCAGGACAGGAGCACACAGCCGATCAGGAGAGTGCTACAACGTGGCGCTCCCTGATTGGCTGAAGAAACCCACTTAGACAGAAGTCAGAGTGGGTTTCTGGCATTCGGGGAAAGGAGTCCCATGTGAAAACATGGGGCCCCTTTCAGTTCGTGGTCGGGACTCCGTTTTTTTATTTTCACAAGTACGTGGATTACAAATGGATTTGAAGAGGACCGATCTACACTGGATTTTGTGAGTATAATTTTTTCTACAGGTACCCCATGGATTCTACTGGACAAGAGGACCGACCTGCGTGTGAACATAAGGTAAGTATGTATGTATGTTTGTGTGCATGTATGTAATAAATCTTTACTTTCAAGGTGTGTGTGTCTTGTGTTTATTTGGGTATTTTTTTAGTAATAGTACTACAGGTACCAGCGGGCCCGTTTTTCCGCCGCATGCTGGTACTTGTGGTTCTCCAAGTACCAGCATGCGGGGGAGGCTTGCTGGGACTTGTAGTACTGCTACTAAAAACAATATCTTTTCATTTACAACAAAGGCTATCAGCCCCCCCATCCGCAGCCCATTGGATGGGGGGGGACAGCCTCGGGCTTCACCCCTGGCCCTTGGGTGGCTGGGGGGGGGGACCCCTTGATTGAAGGGGTCCCCACTCCCCCAGGGTACCCCGGCCAGGGGTGACTAGTTGGATATTTGATGCCACGGCCGCAGGGCACTATATAAAAGTGACCCCCGGCTGTGGCATTATCTGTCCAGCTAGTGGAGCCCGGTGCTGGTTTTACAAATACGGGGGACCCCTACTCTTTTTGTCCCCCGTATTTTTGGAACCAGGACCAGGCGCAGAGCCCGATGCTGGTTGCTTAAATATGGGGGAACCCCTGTCATTTTTTTCCCCATATTTCTGCAACCAGGATCGGCTCAAAGAGCCCGAGGCTGGTTATGCTTAGGAGGGGGGACCCCACGCAATTTTTTTTTTAATTTTACACTGTTTAATTTAAAAAAAAAAAAAAAAAAATGAACCCCAGCACGGATCACACAGATCCGGCCGAGATTAATTTTTAAAAAGTCGGCAGTGTTTTGCTAATCACTGCCGTAAAAATAGAAAAAAAAACACGAATGACATCGACATCGGAACTAAAGAAAAACCCGAATACGACAGCTTAGTAAATTAGTCGTAATCAATTCAAAAAGTTGCAGTTTTACACTTTCGATGTCATTCGTGATTGAACTTTGACCTTTTTCCGAAAATTACGAATGTTAGTAAATTTACCCCATAGTCTCACACTAAGTTACAAGTTGTCTTTCACCTTTGACCTAGTGTGAAAGACATAGTGAGTAGGAGGTATACACAGCTTTTAGGCTAGCTTGTTATAATAAATATATGTTCCTATTATCACTCAGCATCTCAGATGGACACTGTCTACTATGATGGTTGGGGTATTGTGTTCATAAGTGGGTGAAAGGGGAAACCTGTCAAGTGTAACAGAAATTATATTATACTAAACGACTACTGCACCCAGCTTCACAGACTCTGAATGTAATATCTGTTAAGACAATGTTAGCATATCCTTGCAGGCAGAGGTGGAACTACTGCCAGTGCAACCAGTGCGTTGCACTGGGGCCCGCCTCTGTCCAGGGGCCCGAAGCATGTAATGAGTCAAACTGACTCATTACATGCCGCTGTGTGCTGCGGGCAACCGCTGCCCGCAGCACACAGCCGCCCAGAGAGGAGAGGAGCGCACTGCAGCGGCCACGGGGGAAAAGGAGGAGGAGGGAGGTGGAGGAGGGAGCCGCAGCAGCGCTTTGTTACTGGTGGAGGCGCTGCTGCTGCTGCTGCTGTTCCTCTGCTTCACTATAGGCTGTCTTCCGAGAACAGCCTATAGTGAAGCAGAGGGACAGCAGCAGCAGCGCCTCCACCAATAAAACAGCGCTGCTGCGGCTCCCTCCTCTACCTCCCTCCTCCTCCTTCTCTCCTGCCCGGGAATCGTGACCAGAAGCTGCACCGAGGAGCCTGAGCCAGCGGAGAGGGTAAGTATAATTCTTTCTTTCTTTCTTTCTTTCTTGGGACTGTCTGCCGTAATGTGTAAAAAGGGGGAATCTGCCTGCCGCAATGTGTAAAAATTAGAGATGAGCGCCGGAAATTTTTCGGGTTTTGTGTTTTGGTTTTGGGTTCGGTTCCGCGGCCGTGTTTTGGGTTCGACCGCGTTTTGGCAAAACCTCACCGAATTTTTTTTGTCGGATTCGGGTGTGTTTTGGATTCGGGTGTTTTTTTAAAAAAACCCTAAAAAACAGCTTAAATCATAGAATTTGGGGGTAATTTTGATCCCAAAGTATTATTAACCTCAAAAAACATAATTTACACTCATTTTCAGCCTATTCTGAACACATCACACCTCACAATATTATTTTTAGTCCTAAAATTTGCACCGAGGTCGCTGTGTGAGTAAGATAAGCGACCCTAGTGGCCGACACAAACACCGGGCCCATCTAGGAGTGGCACTGCAGTGTCACGCAGGATGGCCCTTCCAAAAAACCCTCCCCAAACAGCACATGACGCAAAGAAAAAAAGAGGCGCAATGAGGTAGCTGACTGTGTGAGTAAGATTAGCGACCCTAGTGGCCGACACAAACACCGGGCACATCTAGGAGTGGCACTGCAGTGTCACGCAGGATGTCCCTTCCAAAAAACCCTCCCCAAACAGCACATGACGCAAAGAAAAAAAGAGGCGCAATGAGGTAGCTGTGTGAGTAAGATTAGCGACCCTAGTGGCCGACACAAACACCGGGCCCATCTAGGAGTGGCACTGCAGTGTCACGCAGGATGTCCCTTCCAAAAAACCCTCCCCAATCAGCACATGATGCAAAGAAAAAGAAAAGAAAAAAGAGGTGCAAGATGGAATTATCCTTGGGCCCTCCCACCCACCCTTATGTTGTATAAACAAAACAGGACATGCACACTTTAACCAACCCATCATTTCAGTGACAGGGTCTGCCACACGACTGTGACTGATATGACGGGTTGGTTTGGACCCCCCCCAAAAAAGAAGCAATTAATCTCTCCTTGCACAAACTGGCTCTACAGAGGCAAGATGTCCACCTCATCTTCACCCTCCGATATATCACCGTGTACATCCCCCTCCTCACAGATTATCAATTCGTCCCCACTGGAATCCACCATCTCAGCTCCCTGTGTACTTTGTGGAGGCAATTGCTGCTGGTCAATGTCTCCGCGGAGGAATTGATTATAATTCATTTTAATGAACATCATCTTCTCCACATTTTCTGGATGTAACCTCGTACGCCGATTGCTGACAAGGTGAGCGGCGGCACTAAACACTCTTTCGGAGTACACACTTGTGGGAGGGCAACTTAGGTAGAATAAAGCCAGTTTGTGCAAGGGCCTCCAAATTGCCTCTTTTTCCTGCCAGTATAAGTACGGACTGTGTGACGTGCCTACTTGGATGCGGTCACTCATATAATCCTCCACCATTCTATCAATGTTGAGAGAATCATATGCAGTGACAGTAGACGACATGTCCGTAATCGTTGTCAGGTCCTTCAGTCCGGACCAGATGTCAGCATCAGCAGTCGCTCCAGACTGCCCTGCATCACCGCCAGCGGGTGGGCTCGGAATTCTGAGCCTTTTCCTCGCACCCCCAGTTGCGGGAGAATGTGAAGGAGGAGATGTTGACAGGTCGCGTTCCGCTTGACTTGACAATTTTGTCACCAGCAGGTCTTTCAACCCCAGCAGACCTGTGTCTGCCGGAAAGAGAGATCCAAGGTAGGCTTTAAATCTAGGATCGAGCACGGTGGCCAAAATGTAGTGCTCTGATTTCAACAGATTGACCACCCGTGAATCCTTGTTAAGCGAATTAAGGGCTGCATCCACAAGTCCCACATGCCTAGCGGAATCGCTCCGTGTTAGCTCCTTCTTCAATGCCTCCAGCTTCTTCTGCAAAAGCCTGATGAGGGGAATGACCTGACTCAGGCTGGCAGTGTCTGAACTGACTTCACGTGTGGCAAGTTCAAAGGGCATCAGAACCTTGCACAACGTTGAAATCATTCTCCACTGCACTTGAGACAGGTGCATTCCATCTCCTATATCGTGCTCAATTGTATAGGCTTGAATGGCCTTTTGCTGCTCCTCCAACCTCTGAAGCATATAGAGGGTTGAATTCCACCTCGTTACCACTTCTTGCTTCAGATGATGGCAGGGCAGGTTCAGTAGTTTTTGGTGGTGCTCCAGTCTTCTGTACGTGGTGCCTGTACGCCGAAAGTGTCCCGCAATTTTTCTGGCCACCGACAGCATCTCTTGCACGCCCCTGTCGTTTTTTAAAAAATTCTGCACCACCAAATTCAAGGTATGTGCAAAACATGGGACGTGCTGGAATTTGCCCATATTTAATGCACACACAATATTGCTGGCGTTGTCCGATGCCACAAATCCACAGGAGAGTCCAATTGGGGTAAGCCATTCCGCGATGATCTTCCTCAGTTGCCGTAAGAGGTTTTCAGCTGTGTGCGTATTCTGGAAAGCGGTGATACAAAGCGTAGCCTGCCTAGGAAAGAGTTGGCGTTTGCGAGATGCTGCTACTGGTGCCGCCGCTGCTGTTCTTGCGGCGGGAGTCCATACATCTACCCAGTGGGCTGTCACAGTCATATAGTCCTGACCCTGCCCTGCTCCACTTGTCCACATGTCCGTGGTTAAGTGGACATTGGGTACAACTGCATTTTTTAGGAGACTGGTGAGTCTTTTTCTGACGTCCGTGTACATTCTCGGTATCGCCTGCCTAGAGAAGTGGAACCTAGATGGTATTTGGTAACGGGGGCACACTGCCTCAATAAATTGTCTAGTTCCCTGTGAACTAACGGCGGATACCGGACGCACGTCTAACACCAACATAGTTGTCAAGGACTCAGTTATCCGCTTTGCAGTAGGATGACTGCTGTGATATTTCATCTTCCTCGCAAAGGACTGTTGAACAGTCAATTGCTTACTGGAAGTAGTACAAGTGGGCTTACGACTTCCCCTCTGGGATGACCATCGACTCCCAGCGGCAACAACAGCAGCGCCAGCAGCAGTAGGCGTTACACGCAAGGATGCATCGGAGGAATCCCAGGCAGGAGAGGACTCGTCAGACTTGCCAGTGACATGGCCTGCAGGACTATTGGCATTCCTGGGGAAGGAGGAAATTGACACTGAGGGAGTTGGTGGGGTGGTTTGCGTGAGCTTGGTTACAAGAGGAAGGGATTTACTGGTCAGTGGACTGCTTCCGCTGTCACCCAAAGTTTTTGAACTTGTCACTGACTTATTATGAATGCGCTGCAGGTGACGTATAAGGGAGGATGTTCCGAGGTGGTTAACGTCCTTACCCCTACTTATTACAGCTTGACAAAGGGAACACACGGCTTGACACCTGTTGTCCGCATTTCTGGTGAAATACCTCCACACCGAAGAGCTGATTTTTTTGGTATTTTCACCTGGCATGTCAACGGCCATATTCCTCCCACGGACAACAGGTGTCTCCCCGGGTGCCTGACTTAAACAAACCACCTCACCATCAGAATCCTCCTGGTCAATTTCCTCCCCAGCGCCAGCAACACCCATATCCTCCTCATCCTGGTGTACTTCAACACTGACATCTTCAATCTGACTATCAGGAACTGGACTGCGGGTGCTCCTTCCAGCACTTGCAGGGGGCATGCAAATAGTGGAAGGCGCATGCTCTTCACGTCCAGTGTTGGGAAGGTCAGGCATCGCAAACGACACAATTGGACTCTCCTTGTGGATTTGGGATTTCAAAGAACGCACAGTTCTTTGCGGTGCTTTTGCCAGCTTGAGTCTTTTCAGTTTTCTAGCGAGAGGCTGAGTGCTTCCATCCTCATGTGAAGCTGAACCACTAGCCATGAACATAGGCCAGGGCCTCAGCCGTTCCTTGCCACTCCGTGTGGTAAATGGCATATTGGCAAGTTTACGCTTCTCCTCCGACAATTTTATTTTAGGTTTTGGAGTCCTTTTTTTTCTGATATTTGGTGTTTTGGATT